>NC_072423.2:46234642-46866428 GCF_028878055.3 Symphalangus syndactylus
TGCCTTGTAGTACCACGCAGCAGGTGTGTTACTCTACAGCAATGATTATAGGGAAGGAAGCCACAACTATGACCTTTGAGGTTGAATGAGCTAGAATAGAATTTAGTTTTATGGGGAATGTTTCATGCTTAAGATTCCTCAACAAGCTTTAAATATAATGAGTGCAGCATTGATAGCCCAGAAACTGGGAAAGCAAATAGTCTCCCAAAATTTAAATGTATTTTACTTGTAACTGGTGATTTTAGAAGGTATCTCTACAACATTATTTACTTTTAGAAGAGAGATTGTCTTCTGAGTCCCTCTAGTTATCTGTTTTCTGATAAGTACTAAAGAATTTATTAATTTTCCAAACAGAGTTTATGGATATTAAGATATTAAGATAGCTGTATATCCATATAACAATGCAGTCGGCTGATTTCTAAAAAGCCCATGTGAACATCCATCCCAAACAATGGGAGCCAGCATTCCTTAACATTTACCCAGGAAAACTGTACTTCAGACTTCATGGAACAGCTGGCATTGCTAGTTTTTTGTTGTTGTTGTTGTTGTTTGTTTATTTGTTTGTTTGTTTTGAGGGGGATTGGGAGGAGGTTTCTGATAAAAACTGGAAAACCTGCTAGATAAATTGTGAAAAAGCTGTAACACTGGCATTGCTAGTTTTTAAGCTTATTTATACTTTGCTCACAACACAAATGTAGCAATAATGATCGTTTCTATGGTTTTAGTCATCATAGTATAGAGATTTTGGTTGTTATCTAGCTTCCTGAGACTCTGAGGGTTAAGTGACATCAAAATTCAAATGCAGTTTTGCAGCACAGGTTGAAAAATCCTCCAAAGACTTCGGCTTCAGCTCTGTCTCCTCTGGGTCTCCTCCTCTCTGTTCCTTTTCTCTCTTCCCCTGTCTCCACTACTTAGTATTCTTCTCCAAATTACAGCCAAGTGGACAGAATGGAGCATGTAGAGCAGGAGAAACCATATATTTCTTTCTTTGTTTTTGTTTTGTTTTGTTTTGAGAAAGAATCTTGCTCTGTCACCCAGGCTGGAGTGCAGTGATGAGATCTCGCCTCACTGCAACCTCTGCCTCCCAGGCTAAAGCGATTCTCCTGCCTCAGCCTCCCAAGGAGCTGGGATTACAAGCATGGGCCACTACACCCAGATAAATTTTGTATTTTTAGTAGAGACAGGATTTCACTATGCTGGCCAGGCTGGCCTCGAACTCCTGGCTCCAGGTGATCTGCCCACCTTGGCCTCTCAAACTGCTGGGATTACAGGTGTGAGCCACCATGCTCAGCCTGAAATATATCGTTCATTAAATAGGAATAAGAACTTTTATAATAATAAAAATAATAAATTGATGTTTTAGTTGCTTTGAGTGTTAAAGAATCAGTAAAATGAAAATTTGGTTAAGCTGGGCATGATGGTTCATGCCTGTAATCCCAACACTTTGAGAGGCGGAGGTGGGAGAATCCCTTGAGCCCAGGAGTTCGAGACCAGACTGGGCAACACAGGGAGACACACATCTCTATAAAAAATAAATAAATAAAATAAAATAAATAAAGAGAATTTCCATACTGGGCAGATAAAAATGCAGGACATCCAGAATAAAGAAAATTAAAAAAAGAAAATTTGTTTTTAAAGTTCTCGGTTTCTATTTATTATGCATATTAAATGGGCATGACCTAATATATATAGTATGCTACATTTATATATTACCAGTCACGATAATAGGATGTAGAAGAAATTGTGGAAATATTTGTTGTACTCCAGGATAAATTTTGGTTTTTGGCAGTTTTGGGGGTAGTTGAAATATCCTAAAGAAAAATAAACATAGTGCTATATTATTTGTTTTGGTAGAGAGAGGAAATGGTTCTGATCATCTAAACCAATATATTGTATGCTCTTTGCTCCCATTCAACTTTGGAATGCCTGTGAGAACGTTTTAATTACAGATTTTCCTTTTTAGACATGTTTTCCTTGGACAAACAATGAAATTAGTTTGCATTAGATAAGTAAACATCAAGTGACCACAGGGGCAGACCCAGCTTGGCATTACATTTTTGCTGCTGATAAACCCATATGCACAAATGAGTTTTGATACTACACAAATAAATGAGGATTTTATATCAAAAACATATTCAGGGAAAGCACATTTTTAGAATGGTGACATAGGGGAATAGCAAGGAGAAAGCCAGAGACACAGTAATTTGTCAGTATCTTCTTAATATATCTAGGAAGACTTCATGGAGGTGGAAAAGAAACAAAAAACTGTCATCTATCTGACTTTTCTTCCTTTCCTTCATGGAATAATGAAGTCAAGGCCTGCACAAGCACGACTTTTGATAAGGTTGGTAACTAGAAGATCTAAGAATCTTTGTGTTGCTAAGTTTGCTGTTGTCAGCAGCCTATGATATGAGCTCTAATTCAGCAGTTGGATATGCTGCAGGATTTGCTCTTTAAAGGAATGGCAGCCACCAAACATCTCATAATTAAATTACAGAAGCCGAGAAGTCTATAAAGCCTGTTCGAGTAGGCTTGGACAGCTGAAGACAGGCAAGTAGGAAGCTAGAAGAGATTTTTATCACAAGAATTAAAAAAGGAAATATGACAGAATGCCAGCTCCATCTTTCCTACTGTGTGACAGAGAGTGCCTGAGTTTGCAAAATGAAAGATCGAGAAAGATATCCCAGAATTTCTCATTTTCAATCCCATGTGTGAATTGAGCTTTTTGCTCATTTATAATGGTTCCTATAACTGCCTTCCCTCCTCTATTTCCTGTAAAATTGCACTATGAACACCTGTCATACCAATTAAATTAAAGAAAAAAAAAAAGCTAATGAATGCCTCCACCATTCTCCTACAGTCTCAAGCCTGAAAACTTGAAAATCATTATTGAGTACTTCCTACTCCTTCCTAAATGCTTCCGTAATGTTCAATTGATCTAGCCAACTAGGATATGATATATCTAAGATCAGTGGGAAACTTTTTGAAAGAGGCAAATACTTAAAGAAAGGTTTAGAATGTAAGTTAGACACACACACAAACACACACACCACTGCTCATTTATTTTTCTGTCATACTCCTATTCTCCCTAACTTTTCCCATTAATTAAGATTTTGTGATTCAGAATTGAGTTCAGCCAAATTGAAGTTTTCCTGTAGTGACTATGAGAATTTTCTCAATCTTTTTGTGGAGGTTATCCAACACAGAGTATTTTTATTTTATTTCCTATCCACTAACCATGGGCTATAGGAAATTTCATTCCATTAAATTTCATCTCTGGAAAATGAACATCTTGATGATAGAAGCTGATTCTGGCAGAATTCATACATGCACAGCAGAACCTGATGCGACCGAAAGATTCAGTACATCCTACTCAATATGCCTCCTTGGCAGCAATTATAGGCTATCTTCATTTCACGGCCAAAATGGGCCTTGCTTTGCCAATTGAGGACAGGCCATGAAGTAATAGGAGGAGGACAGGGAATAAAGGCAAGAGAATTGGGTTCTAATCCATCTTTGTTTACTAGCTTGGGAATTTCTGAGCAAATTACTGAAACTCATCTGGTCTCAGTTTCCTCACCAGTAAAATAGGTCTAATAATAGCTATTTCATACAATATGTCATTAATTTGTGTACAGTGAAACACTACATAAAGTCTTGTAACTAATACTATTAATAGAAGTAATAAATCTATAGTTTTTATAGTGTATAAATAATCTGAGCTAAATATTATTTTTCTTTATTCAGCAAACCAAGAATCTACTAAATTTGGAGAGAAATGACTTCTGGTGTGTGTCCTTGATGTTTGACAAAATGGGAAAAAAAATGCAACCAAATAGATTAGTTTTAAAATACTATGTGCTGACACAGAGATGAGATTCTAAATCTATTTTCCACATTTTAGCTGAAAATGCTTTACCTGCCAGAATTGGTATTGGCCAAGACTTCAAAATCTTCCCAAACAGTAATTACTACAGTAAAAATAAGTAGGCTACAAGAAAACAAGTAGGAGTGATCCAGATTTTTCTACTGTTTAGCAGATGACGAAAAGTAGTAAAGGGACATTGTTAAGTAACTTGGATATAGCCTAAAATTTAATATCAATCACTGTTTTTTTAATAAAAGAAATAAAACTGCTCTAAGTATATACTATGCAGAAGTTATTCTGCCAAGTACTTAGTTTGCCAAATATTGCGCTCAATAAAAGGAGTTTAAAACTTGAACTGGGTGTTTAGTATGCTTACAGCTGGCATGAGGAGAGAAAGAAAGCCTACGTTCTTACAAAGTTAATTAGTAATGGAAAGTTCTGTAGACGTAAACATTCAATGGAAGAGATTTCATTAGTAGAAGAGAGCTTATCTCTAATGGAGGTTCTGACACAAAATTGTGTCAAAATTTTGTACAAACTGTGTGAGCTTGGATGAATTTCTTCACCTCCTTTCTTCATCTAATTAATGGAGCCTCATATAGTTCAACAATTCCATGATCCTAAATAATAACATTCAAAATATGATAACGATATTAATATTTCCTGTTGGAGGAGATTGTGGTGAAGTTAGAAGCAGCCTCACAGAACAGGTAAAATATAAGCAGTTCCTTAAAAAACAAATAGGATTAATCTAGACAAGAGTCAGAAGAACATTCTTAAAAAAATCATAGACTATCTTTAATATACAGAGTAAGGAGTATTCTAAAACAAAGAACCTACTGATGAATGCAGATGTTCAGTTAAAAAAATAGCAAGGAAGTTTGGAAATTAAACTGGGGCCAGAAATGCGAGGTTTCTCATGGCCAATTCAGGAGTTTGGACTTATGTTGTATGCAATAGAAAGGCACTGCCATTTGCTGAATGCTCTAAAATCTCCCTGACAGATCTACTGCCTCATGCAAGTTCATCAAGTATACGTAGATGGCTTTCAAACACTTGTCTTCAAGATAGACTTTTTCTTGAAAAGAAAATAACAAAACTATGGTTTAATTGCTTTTTGAACATCAACTTAAGTATCTTGATCTCAACAAGCCCTAGACATAAGTTTCTTTAAGCAAAATATAGGAGCTTGATTGTGTAGTTTACTGAGTTCATGACATTTGCGTTTGGGTGTTGAAGGGTGAGAATGGAAATTGATTGATGGAAATAGAGAAAAAGTGTCTTCGTGGAGGAAACAACAAGAGCAAAGGAATGGAACAACAAAACATCACAGAATGTTAGGTGAGTGATGAATTGTTGCGTTGTACATGGATGTATTAGGAATGTGCATATGACTGCACTCCTCAGAATGGACCTGCTTTGATGCACAAATAAAAGATAAGTTACAGAGTAACTGCCACAGTAAAATCCAGAAAAAAATCAGGGTCTTGTTTAAATAGATAACTGTTGAAGGAAATTAATTTTTAAAATAATACATATAAACAATCAGACAATTCTAGGTACTGATAGAATATAAGTGGCAGTCAAAAAAGAGAAAATGTATTTGCTGCAAGATGTGCAACCTGTGCACTGAGAACTTCAGATTAGAGTTGCAGATACCAAAAAGCAGAATTTTGATAAAAGGATGAGCCCTGTCCTCCTCTTCCATAGTAGTCAGACTGAGGCAGCAATGTCTTGCAGAAGTGAATTGTATGTAAATTTAAAAAATACATGTTATCATAGTTTTTTAAAGAAGGAGTTTGTTCACCTTTTTCTGAGTAGAATACGTGTGCCATAGGAAGATCTTGTTGGAGTTTAGTTATCGAGACTATTCCACTTCAACTATAGGTGGAATACAGAACTGAAAGAAAAGAATACAATGACATTAAACATTTCTAAAACTTTGAAACCACGCTCTTTTTGAAACTGATTTTATCCTATCATGCATCTTGCCTATACTTCCTGTGTATAGTCATTTTGTTGCATTTGCTTTCTTGTGTGTTCAGGGGATTATAACACCTGAATCCAAATACGTAGTTCTTCACTCTCACCACTGTGTCTCCTCCATCTCACATTTATCAGGTTCCTTTACTTCTACCATTTGTTTGTGTCAAGCAATATCAAGAAATCTGGGAAAATCAATACTTAATAAGTTACAATAATATTTTCAATATCCTATCATCTACTTTAATGTACACGTGTTTTCTGTCACTCTTCATCACTCACTAAATCCATTTTGCAATCAGTTAAACAATATAAACATAATCCTTTCCTGAATGACCTAAAATTTCACTGCACCAGAGCCAGCTCTACTGGATCAGTCATTTTTTGGAAATTGAGAAGATGAAAAAAATAATCACAGAAGCAAATGCCACATTCATCTCTAGTAGTCACATCTACTGAACAGGCTCTGTGGCTGGAAAAGTTAATGCAATTCTCCCTCAGTATCTAACAAGATATTGGTTCCAGGATCCCTGCAGATACCAAAATACTTGGATGCTCAAGTCCCTTATATAAAATGATGTCATATTTGCATATAATCTAGGTATATTCTTTTACATACTTTAAATCATCTCAAGATTACTTATAATACCTAGTTTAATGAAAATGCTTTGTAAATAGTTGCTATACTGTATTATTTTTTATTTGTATTATTTTATTGTTGTACATTCATTTTTATTTTTCCAAATACATTTGATGCATGGTTAGTTGAATCCGTCTGTGGAACCCATGAATACTGAGGTCTTACAGTATTTTGAAAAAAAATGAGTGATAACTTGGGCCTATAATTTTTTTATTCTTTCTTCACTTCAGTGGGGTTGACAGTGTTAATTATTTGTCCCAATGTAAATTGCCAGACTCCTTGTTTCACCAATATACAGAGAGAAATTGGACACAAAATTTTTGGCATTGAAAACTTCAATAGATTAGCTTTTTGAAATAATTTTCAAATAGATCCTAGAGTTTCATAGAAAATCTTCTTCACTCAATTTATATTCCACAGGATAGCTCTGCAAAGTATTAGAATGGCTGGTGTGTTTTCTGACATTTTCATTGTGCATTTGCTAATTTTTCAATTTTGCTTTTAGTTTCAACAACTCTTTTATTTACTCAATTGCAAATGTAGGATATACTTACTACATAATGATTAACTAGAACAATAAAAACTATTACTTTTAACTTGGTTACTATGACTGTACTACAAGTATATATTTACTATTAAACAATTATATTCTTATTTTTAATGGAATGTATTATCATTCCGCATGTGTTATTAAAAATAAAAATATTTAAAATGTTTATTATAACAAAAAAGATTTCTAGTTTTTATAAGACAGCAAACAAAAACAATTTGAAAACACTTTCGAAACATCTAAAATGCTCATTAATTATAGTCACGTAAAATAGTAATGCATTGCTGAGACTTTGTGGAGAAACCACAAGAAACACCCAAACAACAGCAACAAGAAAAATTCCACAATAAATTTCTAGTTGCTGGAATCAAAGCCAGTAAGACCTAGAGATAATTGTTTTCATGGCAGATATGGTGTCAATGGCATGTAAGCATATGGCTATTAATGCCCATACAGTTAAGGAAGTCCAAGCTTCAGACACGTGCAAGGCAAGAATTTATAAATGAATTGCCTGGATGAAACTAGTTAAAGAATGGATCAGAAAAAGCTTAACCTGTCATTCGAGGAAACATGGATAGAACCAGAGGATGTTATGTTATGTGAAATAAGCCAGAAACAGAAAGTTAAACACCGCATATCCTCTCTCATATGTGGAAGCTAAAAAAAAAAGTTGATCTCATGGATGTAAAAGTAGAACAGAAAATACTAGAAGCTGGAAACAGTGGAGAAGGGAGAGATAGGGAGAGATTTGTTAAAGGGTACAAAACTACAGCTAGATAGGAGAAATAGTTCTAGTGTTCTATACCACTGTAGGACCACTGTAACTAAAGATAACATATTATATAGTTTCAAATAGCTAGAAGGAGGACATTGAACATTCTCAGCACAAAGAAATTATAAATATTTGAGTTGATGGACATGCTAATTATCCTGATCTGATTACTATACATTGTATGTATCAAAACATCAGTATGTACCCCATGAATTTACACAATTTATGTCAATTAAAAATACAATTAAAAAATCTGAAAATAACAAATGAGGTTGAAACTGTTACTGAAAAAAATGTAGGGGCAAGAGCAAAGTTAATACTATTAAATAAATAAATACATTTTGATTTCATGTTAAAGGATATTCCATGGGGAAAAAAATTTTAAATTTTAACCATTGTCAAAAAGCCCCAAGGAAGCTTCTCTCAGCCTTTTCCCTGTCTTCAAATATCAAGATATTGGATCTGTGTTCCAAAGACAAGGAAATGCTATAAGTGGAGCTTACCAGGTGATAATGTAGGTTCCTTTTCAAAAATATATGAAAACTTCTGCAGAGACAGATTCAAAGTCCAGGAAGTTCTGTATCCTCATTGAAGGTGTGTTTAAACTTAAAAACTATTTAACACACAAAAGCATATCTACCATAAGCAACAGTCAGCAGACATCAGTAAATAATAATGTCACCTGCAACTTCTTTCCATTCTTTTTGTTTTTAATTTTTAAAATTAGCATTATTGCAATAGCTGAGTCCTTCAGCACAATGTTGAATAGAAATGTTAAAGTATGTTCTTCCTAAGTTTTTTCTTTTATTTTAGGGGAAAAACATGTTCTATATTTCACCATCAAGTAGAAATTAAGTTGCAGGTTTTATTTCTTTGTTTGTTTAAGATGCTCTGGATCAACCTGAAGAAATGCCCTTCTACACACCTATATCAAGTTTGCTGAGCGCTTTTTATCATGAATGAGTACTGAATTTTTCCAATGTGTGTTTCTCATCTTTTGAAAGGACCATTATTTTTTCTTTTATTTTGTAAATATGATGAATTAGATTGAATGATTTTGAAACTACCCTACATGTCTGGTTATGATGTATTATCTTTTTAAACTATTTTATGTATTACATTTGCTTATATATTGCTAAACATATTCACGACTTTATTTAAGAAGGTCATCTGTTTATAATTTTTTTCTTCCTTCCTTCCTTCATTTACTTTCTTCTTTTCTTCTTCCTTTTCTCTTTATTTTTTTCTTTATTTCTGTAATATCTGTTGAATTTTGCTCTCAAGATTATGTTAAGTATATATATGAAAATAGTGTTCAACATCACTAATCGTCAGAGAAATGAAAATCAAAACCACAATGGGATACCATCACATACCAGTCAGAATGGTTATTATTATTTTTATTATTTGAGACAGGATCCTGGTGTGTCATCCAGTCTGGAGTACAGTGGTGCAATCACAGCTTACTGTAGCCTCTATATTCTGGGCTGAAGCAATCCTCCTACCTCAGCCTCTCAAGTACTTAGGATCACACCATGACCAGGTAATTTTTTAAATTTTTGTGGAGGCAGGGTCTCCCTATATTGCCCAGGCTTGTCTCAAATTCCTAGGCTCAAGTGATTCTCCATCTCAGCCTCCCACACTGCTGGAATTATAGGCATGAGCCACTGGGCATGGCTGGCTATTATTAAAAAGTCAAACAATAAAAGATGCTGGTGAGGTTGCATAGGAAAGGGAATGCATACACACTGTTGGTAGGGATGGAAATTAGTTCAGTCGCTATGGAAAGCTGTTTGGAGATTTCTCAAAGAAATAAAAAGAGAATTACCATTTAAACCAAGAACCCCATTCCTAGGTATATACCCAAAAGAAAATAAATCATTCTACCAAAAAGACACCTGTACTCAAATGCTTATTGCAGCACTATTCACAATAGGAAAGACATAGAATCAACCCAGGTACCTATCAACAGTGGATTGGGTAAAGAAAATGTAGTACATATACACCATGGAATACTACACAGCCATAAAAAAGAAAACAATGTTCTTTGCAGAAACATAGATGCAATTGGAGGCCATTATCCCAAGCAAATTAACACAGAAATAGAAAGCTAAATACCATATGTTCTCACTTGTAAATGGGAGTTAAATATTTGGTACACAGGGGCAGAAAGATGGGATCAGTAAACACTGAGGATTCCAAAGTAGGGGGCAAAGGGTTAAAAAACTACTTATTTTGTAATACGTTTGCTACTTGGGTAATGAGATCATTAGGAGCTCAAACCTCATCATCATACAATATACACATTTAAGAAAGCTGCCTATATACCCCCTGAATCTAAAACAAAATAATAAACTTAAACAATGTTATGTTTACATTATAAAACAATTTGGAAGGTGTTTTCTTTTCCTAAGGGACATTATGATTGGTGTTCTTATTGAATGTTTTATATAATTCACTGGAAAATCCTGGGCTAGGAATTTACTTGGTGAGAAATCTTTGGTAGTTAATTCACATACTTTAATAGATAGAGGGCTATTTATTCTTCCTGTTTCACCTTGTGTAAATTTTTGCTAGTGCTATTTTTTAAAGAAATGTGTTTATTTCTACTAAATTGGCATGAATGGTTTTATAACATTTTAATATTTTTATATGTATATGTAGCATCTTTAGTAACCATCCTTCTTTTATTCCTGATATTAATGTTTTGTGTTTTCTCTTTTTATTGTTATTCAGAATTGCTAGACATATCCCAACTCATCATTTTGTTAAGCTGTTTTATTGTATATCTGTTTTCAATTTCATTGATTTAAGCTGATAGCTTTATTTTCTCCTCTTTGCTTACTTTGGCTTTACTTTGTTCTTTTAGTAGCTTTTGGAAGTAAAATATTAAATCATTGATTTTAAATTTTCCATATTTTCTGTATATATTTAAAGCTTTACATTTTTCTGAGCTTTGTCTTGCCTGTATTCTTCAAATTGTCATGTATTTTAATTTTATTTCATTTGAAATATATTGTAATTTCTTTGTGATTTATTTTGTGACTAATAAGCTTTAAAAATTTGTTGATTAATTTCTAAATATTTTATTACATAACGTATTTTAATTGATTTCTTAATTCCATTGTGCTTGGAGGATATTCCTTCTATACAATCATTTATTTTATTAAGACACAATTAGGTAAGAGAGTGGATAATGTTGTCCTTGTGTCTTTATTGATATTTTTCTCTAGATCTAGTTGTTTTTATCAATTGTTGGGAAAGAAATGTTAAAATTTTCTACTTTGACAATGAAATTATAAGTTTGTATTTACAGTCAATTTTTGCTTCATGTATTTTGAAATGATGTTTTACACATTCTCATTAACAATTATTATATCTTCTTGATAAATCACTAATTTTTTAATGTGTTTGATATAATGCTTTGCCTTGGAGTCTATTATATCTGATTTTAGTACAGCAACTTCAGCCTTTTATGCTTTCTGTCTACATGCATATGGTTTTCATCCATTTACTTTCTACTGTCTGTCTTTAAAGTGTTTCTCTTGTAAGAAGTATATAGTTGGGTCTTACTATTATATCCTGTCTGATGATCTCTGCCTCTTAATAGAAATTTTTAGTATATTAACATCTAGTAATAACAATGCAACTAACAGAAACAATTTTAAGTCTACCATTTTATAATTTATTTTTGTTTATCTCCTCTCTTTTTAGCCTCTTTTATTTTTCCTATTTTCTTTTACATTATTTGAGGTTTGCTTTTGTTGTGTTTAAAATTCTGTTTTAACTACACACACACACACACACACACATACCTTTACAATATTGCTTTTTTTTTTTTTTTTTGAGACGGAGTCTTGCTCTGTCGCCCAGGCTGGAGTGCAGTGGCGCAATCTCGGCTCACTGCAAGCTCCGCCTCCTGGGTTCACGCCATTCTCCTGCCTCAGCCTCCCGAGTAGCTGGGACTACAGGCACCCGCCACCACGCCCGGCTAATTTTTTTGTATTTTTAGTAGAGACGGGGTTTCACCATGGTCTCGATCTCCTGACCTCGTGATCCGCCCGCCTCGGCCTCCCAAAGTGCTGGGATTACAAGCGTGAGCCACCGCACCCGGCCTTATTGCTTTTTAGTTCTTGCTCTAAGGTGTACATCTTGTCAACCTAAATAACAAACAGGGAGACTCTCTAAAACAAAATAACATCTATTTGGGAATGTATTAATTGTATACATTAATTAAATGTATACAATTGTTTTGAATTAATTGTTCTTAGCTAAGAAGATCAACACAAGAGGTGGTGCCAGTCTGAAATTATACAGCCTATTGTTGGGAAGATGCCCTTGCAGAAGTATTTTTTCGTATAAGGTTGTGATGACCTTTGTGTAAGGTAATGGTTTTTGCAGATTCTTTTGTGATTGTTTGTGTTATCAGGTATTTGTGCATGAGAACTCTCCCCTTGTGGACTTCCCTGGCTCTGTGTGTCCCTATTTTTAGAACTAGCAACTCCATTTTAATTATGACAACTTTCACAATCTTAAACTTACTCATGCTAGTTTCTTCTAAGGTTCAAATCCCCTCCAATATTTTCTTTTTATTTAGATTTATACTCTAGAGATATCAGAAATTTGCACTTGAGTTATTTTTTATTTGTGTCTTATACATAGCATATAGTTATTATATGAAGGATAGATGATTTGTTAGAGCCTATTCTCCCTGCCAGATGTGAAAACCCTAGTAGTGTCATTTTATGAGGGAAAAAAAAGAAACAAGTGGTGAGGATTTACTACTCATAAACCTTGTATTGAAAGATTGAAAGAACTGTGAATGGACTTCAAGAAGAACAATAACCCTAACAGAGGTAATGGAATGCTGTAAGCAATATTTAATGACTAAATTACTAGAGCTAATGGGGAATCTAAATTAACATATACTATATAATAATAATAATAATGAATATTGAACTAGAAACAAAAAAGAACTTTCAATGCTTGACATGACACACATAATATGAAAGAGAAGGTGTAAACTCTTTAGAAATAATTTCAGCTGAAAGAAACAGAAAACCTACCTAATGGTGGCTGAATTTAGTAGCTGCTTAGAAAGCACACATTTAAGATTAACATGTTTGATAGTGAAAGACAGTAAGGAAGCAGTGACATCTGAAATGTATTTCGGTTTGCCAATCACAGGGCTTTATTTTGATAAGGAGGAAGAAGTGTGTATAACTTTCAATTTTTTAAAGTAAAGTATGTGTTCTAAAAACGTAAGTGTGGCCTTTAAAATAAGAGAAATAGAATGGAAAATTATGTATCTCTAGGATATAAAAATAAAATAGTAAAAGTACGGTAAATTCAGTAAAAGACTTAAGAGAAAATGAAGCAAAGGAATAGTTAAAATGAGGACACAATATAAGTTGGTTTTAACAAACCCAAATATATCAGAAAATAAAGTAAATGTCAATAGATGTTTATTAAAATACAATTAATTTCAGATTAGAAAATTAAAAATAAATATATCTAACTATATGCTGTTCACAAAGATAAAAATCTAGATTACAATTTATCAGAAGGACTGAAAGTGAAAGGATGGGAAAAAACCTGATTATATAATATCGGTAAAATATACTTTAAGTTAAAAATATTCGGGGCAATGAGGAACACTATGTAAAGTTAAAGTGAATGATTTCCTATGAAGATATAATATTTTTAACATGTATATTACTAAAAACATAAAAGTACATAAAGCAAAAATTGACAGATTACAATCTCTAACATTATTATGGTTATCAGTAGGATTCATCTTTAATATTCTTAACCCATTACCAGCCTTAAGTCTATAGGATTTCCTTATTCCGAAGAAACAAAAAGAAATGGAGGAAGTCATTTATTTTCACAAATTGAAAATAGTCTAAAGTCAATACTACAAAAATTACAAAGGTACTAACATTGGTCTCTTAGCTAATGAGACACAATGAGAAAATTGATGGAGCTACAGTTTCTTTTTATCTTTTCCTTTCCCATTGTTTTCTTTCCAAAGAGTTCATTAACAAAAGGAAAAAAGAGAAAGAAAAACTAAAATGAAAATCCGGCTGCTATGAGACACGGGGTTTACAGCGCTTCCTTACAGATTATACCCAAGAAAGAACTAAGATGAAATTGTAATATATTCTTGTTTCTAATTCACAAAGCCACACAATTTTCTTATGTCTCTGCATTGTTAAAATTATCACTCCCACCTACTCTTTGAGGTGTGAGATCTCTTTTTCTGGGACAAAATTTTTTCATCAAATATTTTCTCCAATTATAAGAATTCATGTTAACTCAGGGAAATAAATCTACAGTTTTAATTTCCACTAAGGTAGAAATGACTGATATGAGACCTGAAAGCAGAGGTTCTGACTTTTATTATCAGCGTTACCTATGATTCCAGGGCAATACCCACAGGTATGTCCAGAACCTCATGAGGCAGAAATGAAATGAAGTGGAAAAAATGATTTAAATCAAATGATAAAAGCATAGAAGTTATTGAACAGAAATTCTGAAGACTCCAAAACAAATACAATCACCTTCTCAGTGTAAGCATGGTTATGATGTTCCCAGATTTTCCTAGCATATGGGCGTATTATGGACTGCATGTCTATGTCTCACCAAAAGGATTTCATAAGTTGAACTCCAACTTCCAATGGGATGGTATACGGAGGAAATATCTTTGGAAGGTAACTAGGTCATGAAGTTGTAGCCCTTACGAATGAGATTAGTACCCATACAAGAGGCCAGAGAGCTAGTACGCACACTCACTCTTGCTCGTGCTCTCTCTTTCTCTCTCTCTCTCTTTCTGCCACGTGAAGACAAAAAGAGAAGCCAGTAGTCTGCAAATCAGAAGAGGGCCTTCACCAGAACCCAACCATACTGACACTCTAACGTCAGACTTCCAGTCTCCAGAACTGTGAGAAGGAAATTTCTGTTGTTTATAAGCCACCCAGTCTATGGTAAGTTTTCATTACAGCCCAAACTAATGAGACAATGAATCTGAAGACCTGCATCTGGTGTAGAGAAGGGAAATTGGGGCAGTTTTACTTCTTGTATATTATGGAGATATTCCACACTGACAGGTTTTATCACCTGTCTACTCTACCCGTGTACTTTCCCAAATTGAAATAAATAACCTTCCTTTTGGTGCAAAGGAAAGTATTGGAGACTAAAAACTATATAACCTACAAGAATCAGAGTAGCTCCCTTTATAATCAGCTGAACTAAGGTCACAAAACATTTATTACAGGAGAATTTGGTTTATGATTCATTCTGTTGTATCTCTTGACTTAGTTGTCAAACATTGAAATAATCTAAATATAAAATAATTTGGCTTTAAAAACCTCCTAGAAGGAAAACAAGAAAAAAGAAACAGAGAAACTTGAGATATACAGGCGATATGAGACTGTGGATAACAATTTCATCCATTTTACTTAAACCCTATTAAGAGTTATCAAAACAGTTTGATCAAACAGTCTGATGTGTGTGTGTGTCTGTGTGTGTGTGTGTGTGTCTATCTGTGTTGGTGTGTGTAGTTCAGGGTCTCTTCGACCAAACACTTTGCTTTCCTCTTCATAACCCTTATTTTGTGCTTGAGATGCCTCTGGAAGACTCAAGATTCATCTCCCCATTAAGAGAAAAGTGTGATGTTGCAATCAGTCTATTATCAACATATGCTGGAATAGAATTACTGAGTGCTGGTAGACTGACTTCTCTTGCTTCCATGAGACCAGAAAAGGCTGAAGATACTCTGTTACACAGGAAAAGACTCCGTGCCTTCTCCTAACCTTCATGTTACACTACCTCTAAGAGCATGAATTTTTTTCCCCATGATAGAAGGCATACCAAAGCTGTTTCATTTCCTCCTCTACCTTCCCTTTCCACCACACACACCCTGGGCACAGTTTTTGTTTTTTAAACATTTTCTCACTTCCTATCAAGTGTCCACTGTTTCTCTGCCTTATACCTAGTTATCAGGAACCACTCTCTCTGGCTTTTGAGTTATCTTTTACTCTGTGTTTGGGTAAGACTTGCTATTCAGACATTGGAAGAAACAGAAGCAGAGATTTCTTTAGATCTGCAGACATTCTTATGATGTCTTATTATTTGAGTTTGGTATGCTTGGTGTCTATGGGGATCAGGCCAGCTCATTTTAATTACATGGGGGTTTCAATATGTAGCCTCATAGCTTATTTTGTTTTGTTTTGAAGGTTTTGAATACAGTTTATGTATTTGTTCCCTGTTTTCTTATAGGGAAGTAGTCATTTGGAATATTTCACTGTACTGTTACTACTTTAAATAAAATGCAAAAATGATTCTGCTATGTAGCATAATTAGGATAGATGTTTATAGCTTACCCATTATTTACAATATTTGTCTTTTTTCTTTTTTCCAGAAATTGCTAATGAACAGGTAATTGAATGATACTGAGAAGAACATATTAAATTCTTAGCTCTAATGACAAGATTGATTTAACAAATGAAGGCCAACAGTCTAAATTGTGTAAGCAAATTCTCTCTCTAGGGAATGATAGATTAGATAGGTAGGTAGGTAGATAGATGATAGATAGATAGATAGATAGATAGATAGATAGATAGATAGATAGACAGACATACAGACAGATAGGTAAACTTATGAAAGAAAGAGAGAAAGTGTGTTTGTGTTGTTTGATACAGGGATTAGAAAAAGATAATGAGTGTATGGGGACAGACAAGATTTTCTTCAATGACTTTCAGATACCACCATTACTTAATGTCTTACCCCCAGCTCAATTTATACATTTCAGGTTCCTGGTTTAGAATATTCAACTAGACAACTTGACTGTAAAAACTAAGGCAGATCAAGTTCCATTAAAATAAAATATGTGTTTGACTCACAAAACAAATGTCAAATATTAGCACGAGTTAATAAAATAGAAACTTCACCAAAGGCAGCATTTTCCAAACTGCGTTAAAATAGTATGCAGAAAAAGACAAGGTTTCCATGGGTAAACAAAGATTGAAAACACTAGTTTAAACAAAGATGAGCTGATAGACTGATTTTAAAATTGTAGCAGTCTACATAATCTGTAACGGATTAATGTGCAATGCGGGTCAATCGAGGCATTTGGGCGATTTACGTATTCTGTGTTTCTTAAGTGTATCTTGTAATAGAATCTTATGCATGTGTGCAGCATCTTGTAGAAAGACTTTCTTGAATCATTTTTTTAACCCCTCTGTATTTTTCTCTACCTCAAAAAGTAGCAGAATTCACATGAAGGACTCTGTCATCTTTTCAAATTTCAACAAGAAAGATGATACAATTACCAACAGACATAGTATGTAAATTAAACATAGTAGACAAGGATAGAGAATGTTGCTAGAATCTACCCTGGAACTTGAGTGAGTTCCACCCACTCAGTATTTCCTGGAGTATCTTATACGCTGTACTTCAGTACATATAGTTGAGATCTACTGCCTTACATTCAAATTCGGTAGACCTGGAGGCTTGGAATTTCAGCATTGGTAGTTTGAAAAGGACACTCACTAGATTGTAATACAATCCAAATTTGAGATCCACTTTTCTTGCTTACAAGATATCCAGTACCTCCTGTCTAACAAGATAACAAGGATATAATTCCTTGTTTAGTTTTATCTGTGATATGTGTTCCTACCCTTGCGAACTGAATTTTTCTCTCCTGGTTGCTTGTGTTGCTTTTACTATCCTGCATGCCACTGACAGGAATATATGTCTTGGGAACCTGTTGTGATAATTATTTTTGATGCTACGAACTCCTTAAACTTTTGACAAAGACATTAGCTCCTGGGGGGGGAAAGTCTTATTCTAACATCCAAATGAAGTACTTATGTTATCATGTTAGGACTTTGTGACCACAACAAGAAAATTCCTAGCAGTTGATAACAGGATTATATATGCGAAAGATGATGAGACTTGTATCTGAGTCTAATGAAAACTGCAAGTATTTAACAAAACAATACCAGTTGTATTCAGCTTTCAGACACTGCATTACAACACATAAATCTAATGAAATATAGCCCTCAGGTTACACAGATATGCTACCTTCAAATATATGAATATTAACCAGCCCATAACATTCTCAGTTTCATTAACTAGCTCCAACTAGTTATTTCAGCTGCTGCATATAGAGGCTGGCCTTCCTCAGAGACCAACCCACTTGGGGTAATAAATTGAAAACTGATGTCAGGAGAATTGCAGATTGGTTTCAAAGCAGAGAATTATGGTGGGGAACATCAATGCTGTTGACAAAGACGTCTCACTGGTGTTCTGCATTCTACCGTCAACAATTCCCACATGGGGACAACAAAGAGAGTGGTCCCATCTGAGTCTCACATTCTCTCCTTCCTTTGTATTTGTTGCTTTGTTTTTTCTCCTTTTGTTTTTTTTCTCCTCTATTTTATAACAAAGAGAAGTGGGACAGCCATAATACAGACAAGTGCCCTCTAAAATACAAGCTTATGAAATTGTAAAGGTCTTTCAAGGTATTTTCTCAACTCTCTATGTTTTTTTCATTAGCACTATAGTCAGTTGTAGATTCTTTATCTTTATCTGAATTAGGTTTTCTGTTTTTGTTTTTTTTTTTTCAAGAAAATGTCATCACATCCTGCTTTACTCATAAGCTCTATCAGCTATCTCCTGGAAATTATATTGCACTGTGTAAATAATTAGCTTTGGAGATTTTAAAAATTAATCATGTCAAGGTAATTTTAAATCTGATAACTTAATTCAATAGCAAGGTTACCAGTGACTGCCACATTACTAAAACCATAGTCAAATCTCAATTTTCATCATGCTTTATTTGCAGCATTTGATACATTCCTTTTGTCTTGATATACTTTCTTTATTTGTATTTCAGGATCCCTTTCTCTCCTGTTTTTCTCCAGATTCACTAGTTGCTACCTCTTAGTTCCCTATCCTGGTTTCTCCTCACCTTCCTGACATTTAAAAGCTGGTGTTTCCCAGAGTTCAGACACTGGTCCTCATCTTTTTCTTTCCTTTTTAATTTTTTATTTTTTTTAATGTTTTTTGAGATGGAATATCGCTCTGTCGCCCAGGCTGGCAACAGATCATCAATGGCATCATCTCAGCTCACTGCAACCTCCACTTCCCAGGTTCAAGTGATTCTCTTGCCTCAGTCTCCCAAGTGGCTCGGATTACAGGCGCCCGCCATCATGCCTAGCTAATTTTTTGTATTTTTAGTAGAGACAGGGTTTCTCCATCTTGGCCAGGATGGTCTTGAACTCCTGACTTTAGGTTATCTGCCTGCTTTGGCCTCCCAAAGTGCTGGGATTACAAGCGTAAGCCACGGCACCTGGCAGTTCTCATCTTTTTCTAACTGCATCTACTTTCTTGGGCAAGTTCATCTGGCCTTTTGACTAACTAATCTCTATATGCTGATGATTTCTGTAGTAGCTTCCAGAACAACTTTAATAAAAGTACCATCATTGGGTAGCTTAAAATAACTGTGTTCTTTCAAAGCTCTGGAAGCTAGAATTTGGAAATCTAGGTGTCGGCAGGGCCATGCTTTATCTAAAGGTATAGGGGAAATTCTGTTTCATACCTTTCTTTGACTTCTGGTGTCCCTGGCAATTGCAGCTATTTGGCTTGTGGACGTATCACTCATTCTCTACTTCCATCGTCACACGACATTCTCCCTGTATGTCTGTGTCATCTTCTCTCCTTTTAGGACAGAAGTGGTGTGGATTAAGAGTCCACACCACTCAAGTATGATCTCATCTTGCCTGAGCTAATTACATCTGCAATTACCTTATTTCTACCTAAAGTCCTGTACTGAGTTTACAATTAGGACACAAATTTTGGGACAATGCTGTTCAACCCAGTACAATTTACAAATTATATTTCCAGCCTAATCTCTCCAGCTAATGCCAGACATGTGTATCCAAATCCTCATTTGCAGCTCCACTTGAGATTTACTGGGTATTTCAAATTTAACACATTTGAATCTGGATCTCTCAGTTCTGCCACCTGAAATTTGCTCTTCCCGCAGTTTCTTCATCTCAATTCGTAGCAACTCCTTCCTTCCAGTTATTCAGTCAAAAATCTTGAAAGTGTTGTTTCTCCATTCTTTGTGTATCTAGAGTCTATTTTCTCCTTGCCACTTCCTCTCTTCTTGAGATTACATCAAAATTATATATCCTCTTTCTGCCCTGGCCCCTCTTGAGTCTATTCTCAACCACACCCTGAGTGTAGAGTGATGGCATTAAAACAAAGTCAGACCGTGCTATTCTCTGTTCAGAGTGTTCCTATAGCATCTCGTCTCACACTGAGTATAGCTAATGTCCCTTTATAAGATTCTATGAAAGTTATCTTCCCTTCACTTATCTGACTAGATCCCCTAGATATACCTGGCTCCATGCTAGTCATCTTATTCATTAGGCACATTCTCACCTCAGTGCTTCTGCATTTCTTTTTCCCTCTGCTTAAATTATTTTTCATAGTTGTCCCATGGCTTGCTCCATCACTTCCTTCAAGTCTTTATTTAAATTCTGTTTTTTCCATGAGCCCTTCTGTGAATACTCTGTTTAAAATTTCACTGCCTCAAAGCCTCTATTCCCCTTCCCAATCATATTTTTCTCCATAGAATATACCACTATATAACAGACTTTGTATGACTCATTTTGTGTATTGGTATCTCCTCTTCAGAATACAAGTGTCAGGAGGACAGGGGTTTTATGTGCTTTATTCAATTCCATATCTCATGCATTTGGAAGAGCACCACATAGTAACACTAATCACACTATTTGCTAAATGCAAGACTGAGCTGGGTCTGGTAGCAGGGAATAGGAAGATTTGAGGACTGTGTTTCAAAGCAACAATTCTAGCACCAGCTCTATTGCTTGTACAGCATTTGCTCTTCTGTGAGTCTCTAAATCTCACAAAAGTTCTATTTTGCAGACTATCCTCCATTATGTGAACCCAATCATGGAATCACTGAACCAGACTGTAGAGCCACGCTCAGTCTCAGTGTGGCTGACTCAGAGTTTTCTGTGCATGGGGAAGACTCATAAAAGACTAACGTTATACCACAAATAATCAAATCCTCTATTTGTCATGGTTGAATGGATCTCATTCCTAAACTCTACAAGTATTTTTAAAGCTTTAAACAGTGATTTTAAAGCATGGGCAGTGTCTCTTGTTACTGATGTGTTTAAGTCTTACGTCAACTTTTTTAATGTATAGGTATGTACAGATCTAGGTTGAGTTTGGACCAGAAAGAAAAAAGAAAAACACGATTGCTTTTTAGCATTTTCAGCAGGTTGAAAATCAATTGTCAGCCTGATCATCTTTATGCTGAAGAAACTGAAAATGCTACAAATCCCTCACAGAGTTTTTCAACCACTTTGCCACCAATAGGTATATAAAGGTAACATTTAAAACTATTGCTTTTTTTATCTTTTTAATTGCTTCCAGTATTAGGATTTATCTTCCTGATATAGAAAAACATTTTTTCTACAGAAACTGCAATGTTTTGGAAAAAGGAAAATATTTCCCAAAGTATTATATTAATGAATGTTTATGAGTTTCAGTTCTGGCAATTCAAAAGACTCCTGAGGTACCTATTCAGAGAGCTCAATTCAACAAGACAGACATTTAGTTTTACAATAAACCAGGATATTTCGTGTAAGATGTGGATCTCTTTTTCAAATGTTAACTAATTTTCCCATTCTGAACACTGATCACCATGAACTCATTTTATTTCTTATTCACAGAAAAATAGTTTGAATAACATACCTCTATATATCAACACTATAAGAGGATTTGAACCTCTTTCAATTTTACTTGTATTATGAAAACACAATTAATTACAGGTAAAGTGAGACCATTCTAGTGTACGAGAAAGATTAGCCATTTCCATAGGATCAAACACTCACTCAATTGATCATAGAATTTACTTTCTATCAGGACCAAAAATAGGTCCAGCTGATCAACTACAAGTAAGACTTGTGGTAAATGTGATTTTTGAAACTACAGAAAATATTTTTCCAGGGAAGAGATTTAGCATAGCTCCGTCACCATGCCATGTAAAGATAGGTTTTCTGAAAACCAAGTTTATTGGTATTAATCACAGCTAGTGAGATTTTTAAGAACATTTCCTTACAATACATACAGTGGCTTTTGACACTGCAGAAAAGAAAGAAGAAAATTTATTTCCTGTGATCTATAATTTGTCTGTCTGTAGGATATAAGTTAGAATCCTCTATGAACTCTACTGAGACTGTACTTCTGCCTCAGCAGGTGAATCATCAAGCCATACATATTCTGATTACTCATTAAGACAGATATTTAGTTTAAAACAAATTTCATTATTTTGTAAAAACAAAAAGAACTTTCCTTTATATATGCTACTTCCATTAATTGTTGTCTTCTCTATTTTCTGTGGCACTGAAGATATGGGGCTATATGAAGTGCAATGAACCCCTGAAAGAATGGGTTTCAAAACCATTAAGACTGTCAAAGGAAGGTTTTTAGGGTCACAGAGACAGAAAAGAATGGGAACTACGAGGACATCCATCACTTTAAGCACACTTAATGATGAGTTTGATATAGCTGGAGAGACAGGAGGAGGTAACTAGAAGGACTCCTGGGTTTCTGAATTATAATCTTGGATTGGTGGTGGATCTAGATGATGTATAAAAAAGAAGGCTATTTCAAAGGGGACCATATTTTGTGTATGTATGTAAGCACTTACTTGGGCATACTGAATTGAAATGAATTTGAAAAATCAGAGCAGCTGTTGACTAGACAGTTGGCCATGTAGGTGTGTAGCTTAGAAGACATGAAACTGTGAGAAACATCACTGCCATATGTCTGATGAGCAAAGCCTCAGACTGGATGAGACAACTTGGCAATAAAGAGAACAGAGGAAAGACTGAAGAGGATCTTGAAGTGAGCTCTGAGAACTTCCGAGTTCTAAATGCCTATAGGGGTAACATATCTTCATCTGCTTCCAGAGTAAAACACTTTCAGTTTGGCTCTGATCATATAACACCTCTGATCAAAAATCTTTGCATATCCACAAAACAAATGCCAAAATGTTCTGACTGACATCCATGACATTCAATGGCCTGAACTCAGTATACCATTCCAAACTAATTTCCAAAGATTCTTTTCAATGTCTTCTTAGGTACAAAATCTTTCTCTATCTGCTCCTCTAAGGTAATCTACCTCTGTGACTTTCCACATAAAATGCCATTTGTATATAATGACCACATCCACATGTCTCACTTTCTGTGTATGTTTAAACTTGCTTCAAGGCCCAGCTCATTTTTCCCTCCTAGTGAAGTTGACAAGGAGATTTTTGCCTCTATTTTTCATTCTTGTAAGACACATTCTGCTTCTCATCATATCATGTGTCCTCTGAATATAAACACCACGTTTTGTGATATAATGTACAGAGGTAATATGTGTAACATGCTTACCATAAAACCTAGTATTTTGCAAATGTTCAAACATTCGCAACTGCCTTGTCTTTTGTCTATCATGGTAACATGCATGTGGTCTTGTGTGTAGACATTCCTATAAGTAACTCACAATGAACACGAGCTTGAATATGTGAGATAATGTGACATAATATAATGTAGATTAAATGCCCATTGTCCAAATGATGCTTCTCTGGGTATATATATAAAGGCATTGACAGTTTTGTTCTATATAGTTTTTTGTAGAAACACTTTAAAAAATGGAATAAAGGAAAACTGACTATGAGAACTATGTTCTTACCATTGCTCTGACCTTAGATGGGTCAGTTAATCTTCCTTAATCTCAATAATTTCATTTCTAAATGAAGAACATGATATTTTCTAATCAAGTTATGAATATCTAGTTAGTATGAGGTTAATAAAAGGTATTTGAAAATTTTAAAATTCTATAGGCATTTTAGATAATATTTGTTTCTTTGTTGGCCATGATAATATGAAAGGGTGCCAATAAGAATTTTAATCTTAAAATGATAAAATCAAGTTTGTATTGGGAATACATGGAATATTTTTGTAAAGAGACCCTGAAGAATGTTGTAGGATTAAGTATAGTCTATGACTAAATAAATAAAGTAGGAACATACTCTACATAGTTGTGCTAGTCCTTGAGATCTTTGCCCTTCTCTGAATTTTGGGATGTGGATATGAATGGGTTCTCTTGCCTTCAGGCTTCTGTTTCAGTTTGAATGGTAGGTCATTGGAAGACAAGAACAGAATGTGGTTTATATTTGCCTGGTCCATTTCTGCTGGGTTGAAATTTGACTGTGTTTCTCTTCTGAAGGCCATGACTGCGATTTTTTTTCCCTATAGTATTCTCTTTGTTTCTAGTAATGTTTAGTATTTAGTATCTAGTGTTTCTAGTAGTTTTGGATTTAATGACTATGATTAACTCACATAGTTAACTCATAGAGCAGAAGTAACAATTAAGGACGACATATGTAATTGTATTTACATATATCACATAAATAATTATTTTAAACATGAGTTAATCTCACGCATTGTGATACTACATCTGGATCTGTTCTCAAAGCAGTCTTTAAGCTAAAATCTGAATGAAATGTAAACACATTCCACCATCCTGATATTCATATTCCTATGGCCAAAATTTTAGAGATATGATACGTATACTCATGTGTCTAACTGAGATGCTCATCTTTATTCCAGGTATTTGACATCAGGTAGATTTATTCATGATCTTGCTGCTTTCACTGAGGCTCAGAGCCTTTCTTTCCCTTCCTTGATACAAGATGCCCTATTTGCTGCATTCCTATTGACACCACAGAATTTAACATGTAATTCAGAGTGGGATGTGCCTCACTGTAGGCAATGGGCATGGGCATATTTTGAAATTAAAATATGAGATACAAATTGAATTCATCTAAATTAAATCTTATTTGAAAATGATGAAGAAAGTGTGTGATATTTAAAGTAAATATAAAATATAAATTAATTTGAATATAATTTGTTTGAGGAAAAATTACTCCCCTTTTAATATTTCTCCTATAACTTTATTTAATTTTATACTGTATTTGCTTAAAGAAGAGAATGTTTATAATTTAGGGTGGATTTAAAATTAGGTCTCTCTTTTATTCTGTTCATATAATTTACCTATCATAGCTACACGTGCTTTTGTGCAGTTGTAGATTAGTGTGCTTTATAGAAATTTTAGACATTTAACTACATCTCAGGACTACCTTCTGGGTATTTATAAATTATTAAGCCACCAATGAAACTACTAAGAAAACCAAATAACCAAACAATGAAGATTTAATGGGTGAAGCACACCAACATGGCACATGTATACATATGTAACAAACCTGCACGTTGTGCACATGTACCCTAAAACTTAAAGTATAATAAAAAAAATCACAAATTCAACAACAACAACAAAAACTCAGACTTTCTGTTTCATAAATAATTGCACAAATTTTTGAACCTTTTATTTCAGATGTAATGCAAAAAAGACATCAGAATTTCAATTCTGCCCCAGTATATCACAATTTCCCCATTAGGATTCTGCATTGAAAACGTCTTTATCGAATGTCCTTACATAGTTGTTAATTTTTTAAATAAATTTATTTTCTTTTTAAATACATATTTATTTTAGAATAGTTTCAAAATAAAATAATAAAGAAATTAATTCCTCATAGTGCTACCAAGTGATAACCAGGATTTTCACGGTTTTTCTTTCCTCAATCATAATATTTATATGCAATTGTTTTTATACATATTATACTATTTTATGTCAATTCATAGATATCCTGCTCAGTTAAAATTAAATGTTCTTGGAATTAATACAAGATTGTCAAGACACGTAACTAGTCCAGTGACTTCATTTAATTGACAAAACTACTGCCAAGAGTGTTGCATAAATTGCCCAATATCCTGTAGCAAAGAAGGGGAGGAACCAGATCCTCCATATTTGCCTAGAGCTGCTGCATTGCACTGCATATGCAACAACCCAGGGTTAGAATGGGAAGATATGACTTTTGTTAGGACTGGTTTTTTCTTAAGTAGCTTTTTTGATGTATATTTTGGACAACATAACATTTACCCTATTCAAGTATACAATTCAATAAATTTTGGTAAATGTACTGAGTGTTGCACCCATCACCATAGATCACTTTTAGAATATTTTCGTTACCCCAGTAAGACTCCTCATGACCAGGTATAAGGAATTCTCATTCCCACCTCCAGACCAGGAAACTATCAGTCTGCTTTCCATCTTTGTAAAATTTTTGACAAGACTTTTAATTTCTTGATCTTAAGCTTATTCAACACAAAAATAAGGATAACGATATGGTCTTATACAAAGCTAAATAAATAACGTCTGATATAATGCAAGCACACAA
Organism: Symphalangus syndactylus; assembly: GCF_028878055.3. NCBI lineage: Eukaryota > Metazoa > Chordata > Mammalia > Primates > Hylobatidae > Symphalangus > Symphalangus syndactylus. Next base: position 46,260,850 of record NC_072423.2, read on the forward strand.
AATATTTCAGAATCAGTAGTAATGGTAATCTATTCATTGGCAGCACTCGCAATAAAAGAAAAGGAAGTTTAAGGAAAGTAACATCTCATGCTTATTCTAGCATTTGGTTTAAGGCTAAGGTTCAAATTTAAATCAATCAATCCATTATTATACTTTACCAACTGAAGCAGAATGGAATGAGAAGTATTTTAATATTTCCCAGCTTCTTCTTCACCCCCAGTGTGTTCCAAATGCTGCTATCTCTGACACTAGGCCTCAGGAAGTGATGAATCAGTTGAATCCTCATTTTTTGGCCTGATAACACCTGTTAATGGAGCCAATTAAGGCAGAGGATGACAGAGATTTGGAGGAGATGCTGACACTTGTCCAGGAGGAACTGTGCTGAGACTGCCCATTGAAGTCCTAAACAAACCACCAAACAGCTGTCGAAGAGTAAGGATTTTGAAGGTCTCAGCCCAAGTCAAACTTTAATGAAAGTAATGAGGTTAATGTCTTTGGATCCTGTGGTTGAAGAAATATGCCTTCTTGGATATGAAAACATTATAGAAATCCTGCTTCTCCTTGTAAAGTCTTACACTGGAGAAAAATCTACTGAAAATATCTGTGCTCTACATTCAAAGCACCTCTGCATTTAGCAGTGAATCAGGTGAGGAATGGGAGGGTCCCTGGTGTTGATGTGCTCATTCTATGCAAGATGTAACTAATAGCATGTTAAAAATCCAGTACCACCTCACTGCTTTGGAAGAGGGAGTAGGGGCACCTTGGATTTTTTTTCTCCATTCTGATTAATTAGAGCCAACTCAAGATATGCACGTTTCCCAAGTTTTTAACATTAATCACATAAATGATTAGTGATTAGTTCATAGATACTTAGTTCATATATTAGCTCATAGATAATTAGTTCATAGATACTTCTGGCTTATTATAATAAGCCCCAAATTAAATATTCTTAGTCCAGAGGTCCAGACAGCTAAATGTGACATGGGGGAAAAAAGGAAATAATCCAAAACATCTAGGCATTTTTCCTATGTATTTCTCTTAACATACAGAGAGTTCTGTTTAATTGGTGTACTTGATTAAGTGCCCAAATGTGAAGTATCACCAGGAATACTACCTAAAACATTCCACTTAGTAGTCCCATATGAGAAAGAAAAATTTTGAAGTAGGGGTTTAACAAGCAAAAGTGAAGTTTCAAAAACACTTGGCAGCATTATTGTCAATCCCTAAATTTTGTGATCACTCTCCTGCATTTTAAATATGCTCTCTCCCTTTATTTGTTATATTTCCTTGATTTAAATATCACTGGGTTTTTAGATTTTTACCCTAAACCCTTTCTCCTGCTGCCACCACCACCACCATCATATCATCTCCACTTATGAAAATAATATTGTTGTGACTTCTTTTGGTTTATAATTCTAAATGTTTATTTTCTTTGAAGATACTAGTTTCCACTCAAAATTTCAGTTTAAAAAATTTTGTATGGCAAATGCTTAATTAAAAAAATTAGCTAACTCTGGTTATTTGTACTTAAAAAAATGTTATTTCCAAAAATTGAATGAAATGTCGTTCTTCTAGTTGTATGTGTGCTTATAAACACGGAGTTGATACATATACTTTAAATATGTGAGGAAAGAGAGATCATACTAAGCATACATAATACATACAAGTCCAGCTAGGTGGGTCTTACCAAGCAATCCCAAAGAGAATGTTCACAGTTCAATCAGGAGTCTCTTCTATAATATGAAATAAATAACTGACTTACCTACACAACTTGCTTAAATCCAAGTTATACGATCAATCATTAGCAGTACATATCAATTTCAAAGTAGTTTTTTCTAAAGATATCTCTCCACTGAACAACCACAGCAAACCAAAAATCCAAGCCAGCCTACTTTTGCCCGTTAACAGAGGGTTTCCATTAGTTTGATTGGGACCCATCAATGTATGTTAAATGGGTCACAAATATATCCCAAGGCTCAGTCCTTTGTTCTCTGTTCTCTGTTTTCAAGTAGACAACATCCATTATCATGGTCTAGTCAACCTCTGTGTTAGCATTTTACAAAATGATCCCCAGATTATGTTTGTACCAAGGTCAAGTCTTGTATCTCCAACTGTCACCTACACATTTTCAGTGTCAGCAAACATAATGTCTCTGGTATCAAACTTACCATAATTCCTCCTAAATCAGCTCTCTCTCCAGATAGCCAAGCTTTTATAGCACTCCCTTAGGAGTATCATAGTTCCCTTGTACTCCTTCTCAGCTCCTTCTTCTTTCTTTCCTCATCACCAAACTTTTCTCTCATTTGGTTTTCTGTAATGGCCTCTTGCAAGCTTCCTTGACCCCAGGCCATGTCTCTAGTTCCATATTGTCACCATCATTCTTTTTTTCTCTAAAGTGCCATGTTTATTAGTTCAGTGCCAAAGTAAATGCAGTTTTTGCAATTACTTTTAATACTTACTTGGTTTTTCATTCATTCATTTATTCATTCATGTCATCACTTTGTTGAGCATCAATTATGTGCCAGGTTTTATGATGGGTGCTAGGTTTTTTTGAGATAACGTTCTATTTAAAGTCATCCATTGGTTATTTAAACCAAATTGTTATAGTTGACCTCCACCATGAATTTTCAACTTTTCTGTTGACAATTTCCCAATCCATCTCCCTTTCATGAATATACATGCTCTAATATTGTCCCTTCTTTGGAAAGCTAAAATCAACTCCTCTACTAATCCAAATCTTTTGCTTGTATAATTTTTTAAAACAATGTGCATTATATTTTTCATTTTTCTACTCCTTCTTTACTCTGGAAAAGGTTTTGTCTTTTGTCCCTTGTTTAGCCACTCAAGAATCATTTATTTTATTTCTCCAACTGCTTTTTTTATTTCTTACATCCCCTCTTGCCCTCTGAAGTTGTGTTTCTGTTCATTGGTAGTGGGGCACATTGCACTGCAAAGTATAATTTCTTGATGACTAAGCAATGCATATATCATGTCCTTTTCTCCTCCACAGTGTAAACATACCCAGTGCTTTACAGTATTCAATATAGAAGAAATATTTTATGCATCTATTTTCTCATTTCTGTTTTAATTCTCTCTCTGTTGTTTCTTCATCAAAATGCCCCACCTCAATTTCCCCACCTTGGGTGCTCTTACTATATTTTTAAGACTATATGACCAGAAAAATGTTTTCAAAGTTTACAAACTACGGATCAAAGTTGGCCCCACAGTCATTGGTTAATCACATATTTCCCGAATTCTCTCCCACTGAGATGTTCTAGTGTGTGTGTGTGTGTGTGTGTGTGTGTGTGTGTGTGTGTGTGTGTTTTAAATATAATATTACACTGCCAATAAGTATTATCTACTTGCCCATATTATCTTAACATGGACATTTAGAGACAGCAATTAAGAGTTGGATTTGATGAATTATGTAAAGAAGTGACTGGAGGGAAAATCTTAGGAAGTGGAAATCAGCACTCTGGATTTCCATTCCTCTTCCATCCTAGTGGTCCTTCAACCGCCCCTATTGCCTTCTGAATTCAGTGATCCACTTGGCCTTCTCTTTGCCATCCCTCTTTCCTGTTTCTCCACTCTTTAGCACATTGGCTCATGCCATTTTTTGGTCTTAATTATTTTCTTTGTTTACTTCTACCTTCCCTTATCATTCTGATAGTTGGAGAAAAACAGAACTGTCATGTAAATCCACTTTGGAGACATAAAAGAGAAAATAACTTGAGGAATGAGAACAAGTAAGGAGAATTAAATCTGGAGAAAAGCAAAGTTAATTTTCATTTCCCTATCCTGAATCTCTGAAAGGAATTGTTTTACCAAGAGAATTGTCTTCTGATATCAGACACCTCAAGCCATTCGCATCTCTATTGCAATGTTTCCTGACTGGTTGTTACTTGTCAGTGAGCCAAAACAAGGAGGAGGCAAAATAGTCTGGGAAACTGTGGAATAAGGCTGCCAATAGAGATTTTAAACAAAACAAGGAAAGAAATCAAAATACCTAAGCATTAAATCTAAAAAAGCATCTGTCAAGAAATGCTAGAAATGTGCCCAATTTGATCTATTGATCACTTAATATTTCTACTTATGTATTTTGCTTTTTTTCCTTTTAGCTATATTCACATTTTATTCTAAAATGATATTTTGAATCCAAACTCTCCCACCCTCAGAAACAAAAAGATAATTGAAATAACATAATAAATGCAGCATCTTTTCCATTTCTCCATCTTAAATTTTTTTCCCTTGCATTCCAGACATTACAGAACCAAATTACATTTTTGCATATTATATCAAAACAACTGCAATCAAAATCACCATTTATTTCTCAGCATTTTCATTTCTTTTTTAATGAACTTTCCCTGAGGACATTCTCACAATTGAGTATTTATTTATTATAAGCAACAAAAGAAATCCTGATTGTTCCAGCTGTGACAGAGAAACTTAGTTTGATAAACATACAGTATATGAAACAAATAATAATAATGATAAGCATTTTGATGCCCTGGAATGTGAAGAAACAAAAAGAAATAAAAAGGCTCTGGGTTAAGATGTTTTCTTTTCCATCCTTTTTTGGAATATTTTATTTTTCTTCTGCAGAATCCAATGAAACTCTTGTACCAAAATACCAAGGCTCGCTATAAATTACTTAAAAAAATAAAATCTTTACTGGTAAAAATGCCATAACAAGAACTCTAAAAGGCAAAGCTCTACTGCTTGAACATTTAGAAGCAGCAGTAAGAATTGTAAAAGATAGACCACCTTTGTTCATATAACAATTTAATTCATAAACTGGTGGCTCACTTTTATACTGCTATTTAGTATTCATTCTTCCATTAATTTATTTATTCATTCACTACACATTTCACACTTAGGATGGGTGGATGGCAAAGTTTTGTCATTATTTAGGTCTCTAAATATAAATTCAAAGACTTTACTCCATCTACATGACATAGTCTGAGGTTCACTGATATCAGCTGGAAACTATTTATTATATCAATTATACTAGTTTCCAAAAATGATAAGTAATAATGCAGTCAGTAAATGTGTATAATAGCTACTATACAATTTCAGTTTAGAATGAAGACAAGAGAATATTTTCCTGCTACTTTGTCTATATCCTTTTGGCGCTTTGAAATATATAACATCAAAACATACTATCATTCTCCTTTGGTGATGTGTGTGTGTGTGTATGTGTATGTGTATGTGTGTGTCATAAAATAGTCAAAATGGCATCTCAAAGTCATTCATCTCTAGGAAGATATATATTAGATTCTACATTTCCTTTAATAACTTCTCTCACTTCTAATTCCCCTTCACCTTACAGAAACCTCAATTTGCTTTTTTGGTAAGAATACAAGAGAAAAGGCTGCATAAATGCTCTCTGGATAAAGGACAGCATAATTAACAAACTGCCTAACTTACTAAATACACAAAGTACAGACAAGCATTGGCAGTTCTGTTCTGCTTTTAAGGTAAGTAGAGAGATTGGATTGCAGTAGAGATAACAGAGGTACAATTCATCACTCTGGAAGGATAACGTATTTTAAAACATAGTTTTACTTTGTGGTATTCGGTATAATGAAGATCTTGGTGAAAGATATAACTTAAATGTGAAAAAACATCAGATCTTCTTTAACTATTTAAAGAAATCAAGAGTCATTTAAAAATTATTTACAGGTGGATTTAAGAGCTAAATATAAATGACAAAATTACAATATCCTTAGAAGATGATAAAAAGACTACCTCTATGAGCACAGGGAAAGAAACAAAACAGAACACATTTTCATAGAATAACCCAAAGAAGGATCATTGAAGAAACGATTCATTTAAATAAAGAACTTTCATTTGTGAACAACCAAAACACCATAAAAAGAAAAAAAACATGAATTTCCAATTGGGAAAAGACATTGTTAATGTATAAAATTGACCATATGTAACTGTTCAAATATATTTTTAATACTCCTAGAAAATAACCTAAGAAATTGTCAACAGATTTGAACATATAATTCACATAAGAGAAAACCCAAAAGGCCAATAAAAATATAAAAGCATGCTCCATCTAATTACTATATGGGAAATGCATATTTAAATCCACCAGAATAGCTCGAAGGAGAAAGTCTGATCATATCAAGTTTTGCCAAGAACTAATGGAACAACTAATGAACACCTAAGTGTTGCTCTAGATATTGTCTTGCACAGGTGCACCCAGACAAAGATGCAGGGATATTCAGAGCAACAATATTGTTGGTAATGGCAAGAGCTGGAAACAACTCATGTGCACATCAACTATAGAATGAAACACATTTACAGTTGTCAATAAAAGTGAAGCTAAATACATGATGTTGAGCAAAGCAACATGTTCTGGGAGGATAGATAGTGTATAATTAAAATGGTATTATGTTCAAAAGGCTGCCAAATGAAACAATGCATCATATTGGAATCTAAATAAAGATGAAAACACTAAAGAAAATGGTAGACCTATCCACAAAATGTCAACCTCCCTAGGGAAGGAGGAGGGTGTGATGAAAGAAGGGCATGGAGTGGCATCTAAGTTCCCCGTAATGCTCTATTTCTTTTTTTTTTTTTTTTTTTTTTTTTTTTTTTTTTTTTTTTTTTTTTTTTTTGAGACGGAGTCTCGCTCTGTCGCCCAGGCTAGAGTGCAGTGGCGCAATCTCGGCTCACTGCAAGCTCCGCCTCCCGGGTTCACGCCATTCTCCTGCCTCAGCCTCTCCGAGTAGCTGGGACTACAGGCGCCCGCCACCGCGCCCGGCTAATTTTTTTTTTTGTATTTTTAGTAGAGACGGGGTTTCACCGTGGTCTCGATCTCCTGACCTCGTGATCCGCCCGCCTCGGCCTCCCAAAGTGCTGGGATTACAAGCGTGAGCCACCGCGTTTCTTAATCTAAGTTGTAGGCACACAAGCATTTTGTTTATTATGTTAAAAATGGTACACACATATTTCATTTACTCCTTATAAGTGGTAATTAATGAAAGCAAAATAAAAGCCAAACCAAAATTGAATAGAGTTATCAGATGACACAAATAGGAGTTCATTGCCTTGGAATTTCTGAACAGACATCTCAAAAACTGTCATGTAATGGTCCCTAATTGCCACGTTTTATCTCAACAAGAAATGATTCCAGAGATTATCAAAAATATTACCCACAATAGTAGCCATTATAGCTATTGTTATGCATCTGGATTCCGTAAGATCACTTTTTCCATTTTCATGAGCCCTTAGTGTCTCCCCAACATGTTTTGTTTCCAGTGTCCTCTACCTGTGATGTCCTTGCAGTGATGCCTCTTGGTGTGAGAAAGCCACTTTACCCAAAGTCATGAATACTCCCCCTGCCCAAGGTCCTCAGCCAATCAATGACTGACTGGTGCTGGGTTATGGAAGCTCAGCTCTTCTGCCTTAAATGCAGAGGTTTCCTATGTGATCAGACTGTGGATGGAGTTTTACCACTGCTTGGTTCCGTCTCATTTCCTTTCCTCATTTCTCCACTCTTCAGAGCTCACTTGCACACTAATCCTTGTCTCAGAATCTGCTTCTGTGGATACCAAACTCACACCCGCATAACATTGCTGACGATTCAGAATTCATTTATATCTTCTTTTGTGTTAGAAAACCATTTGTTGGTCTGTAGTTTAAGTTTGTTTTTGATTGTTTGTTTGTGGTTTTCTGTTTTATTTTTTTAGGGGGGTGATTCTTAACAGGCAATAATTTGTGGGTTAAATCTAAAACAACAGCAATTTTAGGTTTCTGTTTTTTCTAAACAATAATAATTTGTATGGGCTCAATATACTTTTAGACGTAACTATTTGAAATGTTAATTCCATCATGACATTTTAAAGTTTGATATGAAGTAAAATACCCAGAGGAGAATCAGACAATATTACTAAAGATGGAGTTATCTCTGTCCCTGATGTCTTCATTGTTTAGGGTATAATATGCATTTTGGCCACTCCTTCTGTATTTCCTCAGCCTCTTTATTTTTGCCTTTCCTGAGGAATCATCTATTGTAAGTGTATATGAAATTTAAAAAGTGAATAAGACTTTGCCATACACAAGGAAGCATAGATCTATGGTTTCATAACTAATCCCACTTCTGGGCTAAATAATGTGGGGTTTGTGACTAGAAGCATGACTGCAATTCAGAATTTCCTACTCCATATTCCTTTTCACAGAGAGACATGTGTGTGGACTTAGGGAAATTAGTGAAAATTTAAGAAATATCCTCCTGGGTTTCAATTGACCCTGTTCCTTACCCCCTCTGAAATATTTTTAAATATAATGAGAATATTATATCAGTCTGCTAGGGTTGCCATAACAAAGTACCATAAACTGAGTGGCTTAACAACAGAAATGTATTGTCTCACTAGAAATTCAAAATTAAGATATTGGCAGGGTTTGGGTTGCTCCTGAGGACTTTGACGGAAGGATCTCTTCCAATCCTCCTTCTTTTCTTGTAGATGGCTGTCTTTTCAGTGTGTCTCTTCACGTTGTCTTCCCTGCGTGCTTGTCTCTGTGTCCATGCTTTCCCTTTTTATCAAGACACCAGTCATATGGAATTAGAGCCCTCCTTAATGATCCTTTTTTAACTTAATAACATCTCTAAAGACCCTATTGCAAATAAGGTTGCATTTCAGTAGCGAGGGGTTTAAACTTTAAATCTATCTATCTATATATTTATTTATATATATATATATATATATGCATTTTGTGGGAATACAATTCAACCAATAACAAATATTAACTATAGATATTGTAATGTTTTAAAATTAATTAAGTGCCGTGAGCTGTTTCATTTTATTGCATTTTTTTAAATCCTCCTCATAGGGCTGAATTCAGATCCAGAGGCATACTCTAAGTCCCCTGCCCTCATACATGGCAGTGCAGGTGTTAAACCCCAACATTTGATGAGAGGCTAAGATCAGAAATCTTCATTTCCACTCCAAAGCAGAATAAGGTTATATATATATATATATATATATATATATATATTTTTTTTTTTTTTTTTTTTTTTTTTTAATGAATCCAGGAATTGCTGTCTTGGGACAATTTACTCTGCCTTTGATGGAAATCTCCAAAAAAAGAAGTTAGATATTTTTAATCAGAAAATATTTTATTTACAGTCATAACCAACTAATGCTTCCTTGTTTTCTTCCCACTTTTAGACTTAAAAAAGAGAATAGATGGAATTTCCAACTGCATCTCAATATTACTACTGCTCTTATTCTCTAAAAGAGAATGACTAAGCCTATATGAATGACTGTGGAGGATGAATTATCAACATTTTATTACAGACTTGAGACTCATTATTTTCTATCCTTGTTTCTAGAGGAGGTAGTTGAGTCATTGGAAAAGAAGTTAACATCAACTCAAACTAAGCCCACTCTAATACTCACCCCTGACAAAATTATACTCAATAAATTTTGCTGTTTGTTTTTGTTTAAGACTAAGTCTTAACTGTGAATACATATCCATTCTTATATGTAGATTCTGTCTTGTGAAACTTCAAGATCTGCTGTGTGTAGGATTGTGGTTCTCTTTCCACCCTTCTTTGTTCGTCTATAAATTGAGAGAGAAATATTTAGATCGTTATTTCCCTTCCAGCTTTCAAAGCTAATGGTTCTATTCCCAGAGAAGTAGTATTTACCCATATGCCTTCTGAAGTCAGGGCCAATAGATGCCCATTTTGCTACTTTAATGCCTGAAAAGAAGGAAAGAAATATCTAGGTGACACTAATAATTGCATTTCTATAACTGTGTTTCCGCTTCCTCTTTTGACTTCTGGCAAAAAGAAACCAAGAGCAACTAGCCAGGTTGCAGAGGGTTTTTTTAAATCAACTCTAAGTGAATGGTCAGTTACTGGGATGGCTTATATGCAGTAATTCTAGGAGAAGAGGGGATTGACTAAATGACCTTTTGAGGATGATTCCAAGTCTACGACTCATTAATAATACTTATCAACCTGTTCTTGTCTTCAGGTACCAAAATGGGAGTGGGAAGGGCAGTCTATTATTAGCTGCAAGCTTCTGATTAATCTTTTAAGCTAAGGTAGCTTGTGTTTCAGCCAAGATGTGAAGCTGTCTCCTGAGGTGAGGCCATTAACATGCCAGGAATGAGACAAGGTTATCATTAAGGAGACATTAGGCCCTGATGACCAGAGTGAAGTCAAGAATAGCTGGCTGGCTGGCCAGGCAAAGCTGACTAAGAGCTAACACAAGGTCACTATAAGCAATGCCAAGCCATATGTTCAAATTGAGGATAGCTACATATCTCGTATTTTGTCACCCTCTAGGGGATTCCAGTCCGCAAATGAATGAAAAAGTAGTTCCATGAGAGTGATATGAACTATGGGTTCAACATTGTATTCCAATATTATGCGGATGTATATGTGCACGCATGTCTGGTCATATGCTCGTGCATGTAGGTGTACGTATGTGTGTGTTCTGGACAATATCTATAAAACCAAGAGTTAATCTTTGGCTTTTAAAAATACATTAGCAACTGAAAGCATGTACCTGCTTAAAAAAAATATGCCCTTTCTCGAATTATGCTTCTTCCTATATAAAGAGATTAGAACTAAAATTTTCAAATGTGTAAGTGGTTTGGACATCTTAGGTTTCTATCCAAGACTCATTCTCTATCAGTCTTATAGAATAATTAATCATTTAGTGGTTAAAGAATGTGATGTCAACTAATGATTCAAAACAGAACTAAAAAGAAGCCTAGTGGACTAATTTAAAAAGATCAATGGAGCAGTTAAATGCAGTGTATTCCTCTTCTTTTGTTTTCTTTCCTTTTAGTCAAAATAGACTGCTATAGCTATTGCTACATAAGGAGTAAGTGGCCTGGTAAAAATAATAAAGATAAGTATTTTGAAATATCTTTAGTATTAATGAGTTCTAAGACTTACATGTGGCTTTGGTCAAGAGTCTTCATTTCTTTACATGTAAAATAGGGATAATAATGACATTCCATCTGGTTGCCATTATAATCAAAGGCAACAACGTGGGTGAAAGTGTTTTGGAAATCTGACTAGGTTGTATATATTGCTGTTGATATTATTGTGTTTTTGTCATTGTCATTGCAACTAACATGAGAATGGGTACCATATTCACAGTTCTAAGAACTATATCTAATAAAATGGTTGGTACATAGTAGATACATAACAAATGTTGAATTGTTTGATGAGTTAGTGTATATTGATGTAGTTATGAATGATGTAAACATATATCCCTATATGTAGCATAAAACTGTCAATATAATAATTATAAATATAATATAGCTATAAATAAACATTTCACACACATATGTGATTTTCAAACATAAACCACAGGTAGTTTACTCTTCTTTGTATTTATCTTACTATTATTATATTTATTTTAAACTCTAACATTCATTTGTCCATGTATTCATACATCCTACAAACAGAAAAGCAGATCTGGAAATCAGGTACCTAATTTCACATTTGTATTAGTCCATTTTCATAATGCTGATAAAGACATACCCAAGACTAGGTAACTTATAACGAAAGAAAAAGAGGTTCAATGGACTCAGTTCCACGTGGCTGGGGAGGCCTCACAATCATGGCCAAAGGCAAAAGGCACATCTTACGGCAAGCAAGAAAGAGAATGAGGACCAAGTGAAAGGAGTTTCCCCTTATAAAACCATCAGTTCTTGTGAGACTTATTTACTACTGCAAGAACAGGACGGGGGAAAATACACAATGATTCAATTATCTCCCTCTAGGTCCCTCCCACAACACATGGGAATTATGGGAGCTACAATCCAAGATGAGATTTCAGTGGGGACACAGCCAAACCACATCAACATCTTTACTTAATCACTTGCCCTCTCTAAATACCTATTTTCTTATCTCTCACAAGAATAGTAGAAAACCCATTTCTGTTTATGATGCAGGAGTTGAGAGTACAATTTATTTGTCACAGTAGTGCCTCAATATAGGATCTCTAATCCTGAACCATTCATTTAGCCCTCTGCTTCAGAGGGCTCTCTTCCTCCAAACACATACCCACAATCCAGTTAGATTAAAAACCTATCGAACTTCCTCTCATTTTTTTTGGTCCCTGAATGAAATTTAAATCTCCTTGGTCTTTCCCTTTGTCATCTGTCCCACAGCAGCAATAACTTCTTCAGACTTATGTTAAGATTTAGATTCAGTGGGAGTAGGTAACAGAATTAGGAAAAGGTGAATGACACAGAAATAGGATAATGGGCCTATCACCTGCATGATTTGCCTTCTGTACCTTTTTACATGAACCATCTGCAAAACTGTAGAGAGCTGCTTGCTCCAGCAATTTCAAGGTCTAGATTATTTCACCCTTAAGTATTTGCCCCTCTGACAGAAATGTCAGTATTTCTGCAATGACTTCAACAGAAAAACAGGACAGGAATGAAAAGACAATAGACTTTAAAAATTACTTTGACATTGCAAGGTTGTTAAATTCATAAAACAGACTTTAATGTGTAGAAGGAGTTGCATTTATCATTTTGCTCTTTTTATTTCTAAAATTTACTCACTTTACTAACACTGTACAAATATATATTAAAATTTATGTGTATGCACTAAAATTTATTAGTATTATACATTAATAAATACTAAAAATCAAGATAAATTACTAGCAGTCGTATTCATTCTGATTCATGTACCCTAAAATATAAACATATACGTATATATATAAATGTTATAGCTTGTGTGAATCAAAATGACCCAGTACTTGCTAATTTATCTTATTATTTAATATTCATTAATACATATTTTATTCCTTTAAATGCTGGGAGCTAACTGATTGTTGTATCTTCAGAGGGCACTGGAGTCTGTTCCATAACCAGAAAGCAAAGAGTGTGACATTTATTCATTGGACTCTGAAATGGATCTGTAGCATTAGGGAATTAAATAAAGCCATGGTATCCAGAGGTGTAAAAAACAAAAACTGAGTGGCAGACACAGTGGCTTAGGAGAACTTAACTGTGCCATCTTTTTTTATTACCTTTGCTCTGGTGTCAAGGGTAAGTTAACCTTCTGGTTAAGTTAACCTTCTTTTTAAACTCTTTACCTTCACTTCAGTGTCTTCTTCCTATCCTGGGCAGCCAGCACTCTCCTTTTGCCTATTGTCTCTTGTAAAAGGAAATTGATCTAATAAACATATTCATACTTATTTAATGTCATATTTGTTTCAGTATTATTTGCATTCTAATGAAGACAGTGGGAGAGGGCAACACTGAACACAGATAAATAAAACATTAACAGTGGGACTGTAAGCCCACTATTACAGTGTAGAGAACATGGTGTAGTGTAACATTTCAGACCGGGAGGCCATGACAATACCACTCAGCTCATACAAATTCAAAAACCACTGTAGTGCCTAGACATAAGAACAACCTGGAGAAAAAGGCAACGTTATCTCTAGTGTTCTACTGGTGTGCATGTGGGAGTGCAGGAGATGTCATAACAAGTAGCCTTACTAGAAAGCCCTTCTGTTTCTAGTACACATAAGAGATGAAGTTAAATGAGCATTGCATCAGGTGTCTAGTCGGAGAAGGCAGTCAGCATTCCTCATTCCTAAAACTATCATTCTGCTTTTATGCTGATAAACATAGTAACATTCAAAGAGGTTGCTGGTTGGGCAAGCTATAGTCAATTCACAAATCAGCTAAAGGTCTACTCTGTGGACTAACTGCTGGGACTTATAACCTCAGTTTCATTGTTTATGTGTTTATTGTCTCAGACTCCGATTTCTGAGCTTACTCAGTAATATGGCATCACTGTTTCCTTTGTTCCTAAGTACATAATTCTGATCCAGAATAAGTCTTTAAAAATAATATCTGGCCGGGCGCGGTGGCTCACGCTTGTAATCCCAGCACTTTGGGAGGCCGAGGCGGGCGGATCACGAGGTCAGGAGATCGAGACCACGGTGAAACCCCGTCTCTACTAAAAAACACACAAAAAAATTAGCCAGGCGTGGTGGCGGGCGCCTGTAGTCCCAGCTACTCGGAGAGGCTGAGGCAGGAGAATGGCGTGAACCCGGGAGGCGGAGCTTGCAGTGAGCCGAGATTGCGCCACTGCACTCCAGCCTGGGTGACAGAGCAAGACTCCGTCTCAAAAAAAAAAAAAAAAAAAAAAAAAAAAATAATAATATCTAATAGCTGAGACCTCACACTTTATAATTTAAAATTCTCAAGTAAAGCTGTAATAATGCCAGTGATGCTGATGCTGGTGATGGTAATAGTGATGAAGTATAATAAGTATTTTGTGTTTACTGTGAAATCAGGGAATGTGATAAGAATTTGATATACATCACTTGTATTAATCCTCACAGCACCTCTAATACAGTGAGTGGTATGGCTACATCCAATTCATAATCTCTTCAAAAACCATAGTTATAATAATGACTTTCATATTTTTATTTATAGATGAATGCTTACAAACCATTGTCATTTTCTTGTTAGATCTTCACCACATATCTAGGTCTCTATGTAACTAGTAATATAGAGGGAGGAGAATAATTTGTTCTTACCTCTCCTTAGCTTCAGAAACAGGGACAGTTCCTAACTCCTTTACATAAGAATAATTTGGAGCCTCCAAAGACTCTAGATAATTGCACCTATTGAGTTTCCATTTCTCCAGCAAATTCCATTGTATTGTTATCCCCACAATTGAGAAATAGCATGAGATTGGACAGAGAGCATTTGCATCTGAACACATAGAATAAGTTTATCTTCTGCATCTTATTAGTTCTGCAATTAACTCAGAGATCATCTATAAACTGCCTGCCCACATCTTGAAAATATCATATACAATATGTAAAAGCATTTTCTAACTCTAAAGCTCTATAAAAAATTTGACACATCATATAGTATATATGCTATGGACATGGTTGATACATACTTTGGAAGGTCAATTTATAAATGTTCTGCATGCTATGAATATTTTGTATAGTCACAATATAAATGAATAGTAAATTATGTACTAAAAATGACAGTCGCTTAGCAGTAGTGATATTGTCATGCAAGAATCCCAGATACGCATGTCCTGAGAGACAACCAACTTGTCTTTGCGTGATACCCTATCATACTACTTTTGTAACATATATGAAAGCCCAATGCTCTTTTACTTCTATGTAAAAGTAAATGATGTAAGTGATCGGTATCATGTGAAGTGTGGGTGCACATGACCACCATATTTCTACAGGTAAATTAATGTCTTGTGTTTTAAAATAGTACTGGCGCCTGCTATGAAAAGTAAGTGGATGCTCTAGCTTTGTACTTCTATCATCTTACATGTTTACCCACTTCTTTTTACCAAGATGTTTTAATGTGTTAGTCATCATAATGATACTTAGGGGTATTCCAATATATAAAATCATTTTACATTGGACACAATTTATGGAGAAAATGGTATTTTATTTACAGTAAAGAAATTATATAGGCACACAGTTGTGATCATTAAGTATAAGACATTGACAACATTTGAGGCTCAAAAGCTTAAGGAATTTAAGGAGTAAGAAAGAGAGAAGTCATAATGTGTGTATGTGAGTTTGGGACATGCATAGGGAGCAAACAGAGAGTATAACTCCTACTTCCAAACTACTGTCCTATTGAGCTCATGTTGATATAATATAACCTAATTTGAGAGCATATGTGTGAATGGATAGGTGAAGCATCATTAAAAGTTAAAGGACAATGGGGTTATTAGGAAAAGAAAGTAATTACATTTTGTAGTATTCACTAAGCCAAAGAAAGCATATTGCTCTCCTTATTAGGATTGGTGGATGGACTTGAAAAGAACTTGCAAAGCTGAAGGGCAGGACTCACAGTGCAATTTAAAGCCTTTGTGATTAACAATTTCTCTAACTTTATTGACCTTTGGAACAATAATCATGGCTTTCTCTCCAAGGGTAGTTCTTTCTATTTGTCTAATACATCTCTCTCAATAGGCTAGAGGAACTGAGCACCTATTATTGAATCTTATCTATAACTGAAGAATGCAGGGATTGGAAAGATTAAAGGAAGAGGCCTCTGTTCCTAAATTCATTTTAGGAGGAGTGAAATCAGAACTAATGTATTTCTTTACCTCACGAAGCACACTGAATAAGCAGAATAAAAAACGGAATTTAAAATTTTTTGTCATAAGACCCAAGATCATTGCTGTATTTATTCACTTTATATGCGTACATGTTTCCAAGGCTTTTACTTTTCTGTGCCTTTTCAATTGTATTGTTTCAAAACTCAAGCACTTCCATCACTCCCCTAGCTTAACCTCTGCTGAGACAATAAAGTAAACTCAGGAAACTGCCTTGGCACATGCTGTTTTATTTGGTGTTCTTGAAGGTCATGAGCATTCCGCGCTCTCCTTAACCGATTAGACAGATCATATGCACAATTAATCTCCCCTAATCCCTCCCCTCAGTTAGACCATAGGAGAAAATGCACATGCAATAAGGATAATGCTTTTGTACATCGGAGGCTTCTTTCATCTGAGGATCTCAAAGTCCTTGTTACACATGTCAAAAGCTCCCTATCACTGTTTCGAAATGGGTATTACAAGATTAATTTGCAGAAGGGCAAAGGCAGGCATGGAAATGTTAAGAGACTTTCCAAAGAATGTATACTCAGGAAAGACAGAAATAGCTTTCTCAAGTTTGGGGTGTCTATGCCCTGAGGGGATAGAGGACATTTCGATACATAGGAGGCTTATCTTTTAGAAAATGAGGTCTCACTAACAGAAAATGAATTTCTTTATGTTATCATAGGTCATGGGGTTGAATAAAAGACCTCAGACTTGAGGCTTTGCTTTTCTTTTTCTCTTAGTCTCCTGGGTTTTGGTGTGAGGACAGCAAGCGAGGCTGCTTCGGCTGTCTCGTAGGTGTGTGTATGTGGGGAGTGACACTGAATGAGAATAGTTTTCAGTTTTATTCAGAGTACTAAACAGTTGAGTGTCAGGCAGCCAAGTTTCTGTTTGTTTTAGTTGTTTAATAAACTATTTTGAGTACTACTTTATTAAGCCTAATAAAAACTGGAAGCTAACATAAATAAAAGTGGCATTGACATAAAAAACAGACGATCCTGTAGGACTCTTTTGAAATTATATGTTTGGAACTTAGAACACAATGTTCCCATTGAAACCATGTTTAAAAAGTTAGATTCCCAGACCAACTCTTTAAACTTATATCAGTAATGAGGTTGAATTACTATCCTATCCATTACAGATTAACATTTATAAATTATTAAGGTAATGGTTACTTTACGGAAAATGACATTTTAATATTGAACTTTTCCAAAACATTATCCTTCACCAAGGATCCACAGTCAAAGAGACTATGATGAAAACATGAGAATAAGTGACTTTATCTCCTCTTACTCCATACATACTACTTGCAGGAGAAGAACAAAGACAACCCCCAATTCTGAGCCTGTGACTGCAGCATTGATGGAGGAAGGTAGATCTCCATGCAGCACTTTCTTATATGACTCTAGTCATGTAAATGCTCACAGGGAGTATTCTCTAAGCCTGAAAAGGCCAGGGTGTGTGAGAAGTTCCCCCATGCTAGACAGAACCTCGCCACCTAGACCCAAGACTTCACTGGGACAAGAGAGAGTTAAGTGCTCACATATTATTTCCCTACCAACCCCTCCATTCTCATAAGCAAAGCATAGAAATGGGTTTTTAATAAATACCAGCTTCTTTCCAGCCCTTGTTTCTGTACACATTGCTTCTCTAGTGTTTAGCACTCAATGTTCACCAAGGACTCCTATTTTGGCATTCTATCTGGTTAGCTTGTCTAAATACAGCTAGAGCTGGTGCCTGTTCCTAAATTTTAGTTGGAATGTGGGTCCCCTGGTACTATGATGAACTTCTCCAGCCCTCCTTCATATGACTGTTTTCTCCATTTCAGCTCCTACGCATTCTCTACTAGACTGAGTTGCTTATAATAAGTACACCTTAACTAGGAATACCTTTTTGAATACTGTGCCCTTGCCCATCTAATTGCTATCCAGAACAACATCTAGTTGGGCCAATTTATTTTCTCTTTGGCATCATTACAGAGTCCAAGTCTTCTCAGACGCTAACTTTATCCTTTCCCTAACAGCCCACACAGATGAAAAATCAGGGCACTTCATATAATGGAAACTTACTATACCATGCACTGAGATCACCAGGCTTTGCACATTACATGTCTATGGCATTTTCTGTCTGCCAGGGACTTATAAAATATTCGAGGGGTTATCCTATGTTGTCTTCCAATGGTGGGACGTGTAGGGAAGCAGCTGCAGCTTTTCTTTGTAAAATAGTGAAGGAAACAGACCAAAAACGACCAAAACAACAAAACAAAACACACACACACATTATTGAGCACGTAAGTGTGTAATGATGATTGTGGTGAAGAAAAATCTAAATGGTATTAGGAGATTATATCGCTGAAGAATTGACCCAAGGTATCTTCTGAATCGGAGAACTAATGGAAATGAATGAGCAGATAAAGCAGGAGTGAATCTGGATGTGCTGCAGTTTATATAACCCATCTCCTATTGGAAGACATGTGCATTATTTATTGTTCCTTGCTATTATAAGCAATTCTGAATTGAATAGCTTCCATATATCACTTTGCCAAAGTATGTAAAGATCTGTATAGTGAAACTTAAGTTGTTAGGTCAAAGGGCATATATATTTTTAAAAAATTAATAGATATTATCTCAAACCTCACACCTCATAAAGAAAAAGAAGGTTTTGGGGAGTTCATGATGGCCTGTGAAGAAGCTATAGAACTTCAACATGAATATTGCTTAATTATTGACCAGTTGGATATACTGTAACTAGATACGGATGTGAAGAGATTTTGCTTGGTTGTTTTTTTTTTTTAAATCCATATTTGTTTGGCTTTGAGTATTTAGCCAATTTTTCGTGGTAATCAGTTCAAAATATGTTCTGTGTGTTCTGATTGTCCTCATAATATGTGATGAATACCTGAGGAAAAAAAAAAATCTAAGGCCGGGCATGGTGGCTCATGCCTGTAATCCCAGCACTTTGGGAGGCCAAGACGGGTGGATCACGAGGTCAAGAGATTGAGACCATCCTGGCTAATATGGCGAAACCCCACCTCTACTAGAAATACAAAAATTAGCTGGGCATGGTGGCGTGCACCTGTAGTCTCAGCTACTGGGGAAGCTGAGGCAGGAGAATCTCTTGAACCTAGGAGGCGGAGGTTGCGGTGAGCTGAGATGGCACCTCTGCACTCCAGCCTGAGCAACAAAGAGAGACTCCATCTCAAAAAAATAAAAAATAAAATAATAATTTAAAAAATCGATCCCACCGACAAGATTTGTAGACTTGTAAAATCAATTTAACTTGCATTAAAAGTGCCCTCATCCAATCTTATATTAACTCTTCTTCCCTCCAAGAGTCATTAATTGTTGATACTTTCTGTTACTGAATCTATAAGAATACTAATGACTGATTTTTAGTCCATTAAAAAATAGATAATTTTTAATTATATAACTAATTATATGAATAACTGTTTTTAAAAAAATCAGACAATACAGAAATAGTATAAAGAAAAAATGCAAGAGCTAATTTACCTACCTTCTTTTGTCATTACTATTCTTTATAGAGCTGATATATGGGTTATTCAATGTCGAATCTGAAAACGTCCCTAACATCACTCCCTCCTCCACCCCACTGAAGATTTCAACTGGTTGTGTTTTGTTAGGCAGAGCACCTCCTAAACTAGGACTGAAGATGTTGAAGGCATTTGAAAATTCAGAGCACCTGATATAATGGAGTTTATTATTTCACTTTTCTTCTTGGCAGTTTTTTAAAAAAATATTATTTTGATTGTTTTCACATTATCATAACCTAATGCAAAACATGTCACAGTCATTACCTGAGTTTCAACTATATGTATATCATCCATCAGCTCATCCATCCCCTGTCTAAAAGTCTTATCACCATAAATTACATTTGAAAACCTAAAGTAGATGTTATTCATCCCCATTATTATTGAACAACAGGGGACGCACATGTTTTTTAAATCAAAATACTCACTCTATATTCACTAATGCCTTCCAATATCTTATGGGATATTCAATTGGCAAATTAGTAATGAAGTTTTTCTAAAATAAATGATGCCCTTAAAAAATAATTTCAACACAAGCCATTTTTGCAGAGGATAAGCATCTCAATAATGGTCTGATGATCCCTGCACAGCTGGGGGGCGAATCTCTGCCTTTCAGTCTATTCATTTTGACTCCTATGTGTGTTTGGAAATGCAGCATTATTATTCTACCCACTGAATTTATTAAAAATGCAGCCTTACAGATCTTTAAGTTACTTGTAAATCTTCTCCAAGGTTGTTTTCCATCTCTTCTCTTTTCAAGCTCTTTCCTTCCCTCTAGCAAGACTATGGTGCTTCTAAGACAGTAGCATCACCTCCATTGTCATTACGATTTTCATTTTCATCATCATCAATAAAAACAACACCTTATCAAATGGTTCTTCAGTATAGAACAGTGAAATAAATGCTCTAAGGAATTTTTGATCTAGGTAGAAAGTTTAGCATATAACATGTTCACTTGAGGCTTGGAATTCTACTAATATATTTGGAGGAATATTTGTATAAGACCTTCAAATATTGTCACTTCTATTAAATTTGGAAGACTTCTTCTTAAAACCGATTTATTTCCCTAGCATTCATCTTGTTTATCACACTGCTTATTATTGATGCGAACACTGAAGTATTTCAACTGATATTGATATTTGCTTAATACATGTCCTCAAATGTTGAATATGCTTTCTGTTCAGAATTTGTATGTGTCCTGACTCCATGTGGGACATTAATGCCAATCTGACAGAATACCAAAAAGGCAGTAGAGTGTTGTGCTCAATGGCAACTAGCACTGCTGCCCTATTGAGATACGCTATTTCCATAGGTTTATCATCTACCAAGTAAAACCTCTCAATCACTAAGTTAAAAAAGATTACCAGGGAAATCAACACTGTAAAATTTACAACATTTTAATATATAGAGATTTAAATAATATATTTATTCTGGTATTCAATGTGTCTTTTGATTGAGATAAGTTTTCTTTTCTTTTCCTAATTTCTCTGATTTCTTGGTATACAATAATCCAGAACACAGGACATTTAAATAATTTACCACACATAATCCCCAGGATGAGGATTATTGATTTTGAACAAATGATTGAACACAAACTGTTTTATGAAAAATTTAAGTTGATTTTTAAAATTAATTTCATAGTTACTGGCATTTGTTTTAATTGTTCTATAGTTAAAATTAGCTAAGAAATATATATTAACTTCAGAAAGAAATAAAATAGTATAAATAAGAAAACTATTTTGAATAAAAAATTACAACAAATCCCACTGCCAAGCCCTTGTTTCCTGAGTAATAATCCCGGAGAATTCAATATTCTCTGTTGATTTCCTACTACATGCAGTGGTAACAATAATCAAAGTGAATCTATGTTGGTGTAACCAGACCCTGTTCTCAGAACTTCACGTGAAGGAATAGGTCTCATTGTCATGGCAATCACATGAGGCAGATTCAAGTATTATTCAATATAAATGAGGAATCCTACCACAGAGTTGTTAGTAATGCACTTAGGGTCACGGATGTACCAGTACTAAAATGGGTCTAAAGCCAGGCTTTTATGGCCGGATGCGGTGCCTCACGCCTGTAATCCCAGCACTTTGGGAGGCCGAGGGGGGTGGATCACAAGGTCAGGAGACTGAGACCATCCTGGCTAACACGGTGAAACCCTGTCTCTACTAAATATACAAAAAATTAGCCAGCCATAGTGGCGGGGCCTATATTCCCAGCTACTCGGGAGGCTGAGGCAGGAGAATGGCTTGAACCCAGGTGGCGGAGCTTGCAGTGAGCCAAGATCGCGCTACTGCACTCCAGCCTGGGCAACACAGCAAGACTCTGTCTCAAAAAAAAAAAAAAAAAAAAAAAAACCCTAGGCTTTTAATCACTTTACTCTACTAGCTTTTACGAATACACGAGCAATGTTAAACATCCACAGTTTTCACACCCAGGTCCAAACTCCTGTTTTTGATTGAAGTCCATTTTAGGTAAATTACTTATTGTCACATGAAATATAACTTTTTCTAAAAATTATAATATTTAGAGTCTAATTTCATAGAATAGCTATATGTCACCTATTAAGTTTGTTTCAGAGAGTGTCCCTGAATGTTATTCTTCTCAAGTTAGGCAGTCTTTCAGTCTTCACAAGCGTATCACTTCTTGGCTGGATATGGCATTTGAACACCTTTGAATCTTTCTTTTTTTTTCAGTTCTAATTTCTCATGATACAAGAAAGAAATCTGAAGCCAGCCTCAGCACAGAGACAGTTGACTTTTACCAAGTCCTTAAGGCAACTTTCTTATGAGGAATACAGAACCCCATTGCAGAGACACATTAGATTAAAACCAACTCAATCAGTGCTAATTTTGGAGGCTCACAAAACTCATCCAGTGAAATTTCAGCAGACAAAGGATTTTAACCGAGTTCTCTTCATTATTCCTGGGGGCGCTGCCTTATGCCTGTAAGTGTTGTGTTTCATTATAAATGAGCCACATGAAAATTATTTTTTAAAGCATTAGGGTGTGTAGTTACATTGCTAAAAAAAACTTTAGGATTTTTTAAAACTGCCCTGATATTATTAAAATGAAAACTTTCAGGTGCATATAAAATTTCTATTGATTGTATACTAACGCATATTCAAAAAAGCCATTACTTACCAAGTTTACACAGAAGATATTGAGCTTGGTAGGAGTTTCATATTGAACCATAGGCAATTTTTTTTGTTTGTTTGTTTGCCTGTTTTTTATCTTGTTTGTTTGTTTTCTGTAAGTAAAAAGTTGAAAGTTGATAATTTCCTATGGTTTAACCTGATAGGTTAAATGATTCTAAAGCAGCACAAATTAATTATTAGTAGAAGAACTTGAATTATATTTCCAAGTTGGCCCTATATTTTTAATCACCTAATTAAGAGAATATAGGACTGTTTTCTATTTGGAGCCATCACAGATTTTTATATAATTGGGAATATATGGCATTTTGTTCTTTGAATATACATGTAAGATTCTATCTTCACCTTTTAGATTCCATTATTTCACTAGGGTATGTTTAGATCCTGTGACTTAATTTTACTTGGTATACATTTAAATCTTTCCATCTATAGGAACAAGTCCTCTGTCAGCTAAATTATTAGTTCTTCTATCATGTTTGTGATTACTTTTTCTGTTTCGTTTGGCTTATTCTCTTTAGGAGCACCAGTTTTCCCAAGATAACCTCCACTGATATCCTTCATATTTGTCATCTTTCTTTTTTCTTTCACCTACCTCACTGTTCTTCTCTTCTGTGATTAGAGTGTCCTCAAGCCTGTCTTCACATAATTTATTTGGTTTCTGCTATTTCAATTCTGATCATGACTTCTCAATGCACCTTTTCTGTCTGTGCTGTGATTATCTGCTTGGATTATGTGCTTGGATTCATCTTTCAAGTTAGCCACGCCCCTCATCATGAGCCTATTCTTTTATCATCCCATTTATTCAGTACATTTTTAGAGAACAAAGCAATTGCTATCTACAAATATCTCTTCTTTTCTTGTTTTTGTTATCCGCAATCATTTTAACTGTTTCACAATATGATTATTTCATAATATCATGTCCAAAAAAATTTTTTTCTACTCTGTGTGGAGGTGGTAGAGAGTTGTAGTCTGGTTCTGGAATGCACTATGGTGAGTGGTCAAGTGTTCTGTTTTTTGCTTTCTTTGTAGCGGTGGGGTCACCCTATATTGCTCAGGTTGTCTTGAACTCCTGGGCTCAAGTGATTCTCCCACCTCAGCCTCCCAATGTGCTGGGATTACAGGCATGAGCCACCATGCTTAGTCTCCGAGTTGCCAATTTGTAAAATATTTCAATACCTCTAAATTTCTGATTGTGGAGTCTCATCTTGGCTGAGCTATGGTTAAAATATCATCATAAAAAATGTCTCCTGTTATCTTTTGGAATATGTTATCTATTATGTATTAAAATGTCTCCTGTTATCTATCAGTGGAAGATAAGCTGTCTCCATGCTTTCCCACAGCTTATCTTCCACTAGGTTTCAGGCACTACTAATCAATACAGGCATGGGAAAGGTGGAGGAATCTATAGGGAAGAGGTTTTCTAAGGGGCAGACTTTTGTCTCCCATCGTCTACTCATGCCATCAGCCCTTGTCGCTAATTTTCATTACTAAGATTCACTTATAGAGGAATGGCCCTGTGTATGCCCTGCCATCTTCCTTTGATTTGGTCTCATCACATGACACATGCAAAGATTTAGATCTGGTGTTGGTAAACACCTGTCCCCACTCTCCATTCTTCTCTTTGGTGATTTAGGTAAGGCCTGAGAAAAGAGTGTGGAGGTTTACTCCTACTACTGCCTTCTCAAAACACCCAGGTATTTCTAACTTAAAAAAATGCCAAAGTCGATGGAGGAATTAAAATCATTTTTTTCTTCTCAGAAAGTTGGAGATGGTTTAATAGCTATAACTCATCATATCAAGAAATAGAAACTTTCTTAAATTGGGTTCATGTAACATAACAAAAAGCTGTCAACTTCTGTTAAAGGCAAATCTTTCCAGGAAAATTTTATACTCACCTGAAATTGCTAACTTCATTTTCATGCTGCAGAGAGATACCAGGTTGGTAACTAGAAACCACATCTTCCAGATTACAGCATATGCTGCTGGGGCACTGGCAGGCTGGCTGGGAGGGTGACGTCTGTCACAGAAAGGAGCCCAGACTCTCACTTGGGCTGGACTCTTCTTTTCCGGTATCAACTGCTGTTCAATTGGATGCCATTTTATCCTTGCCCTTTAGAAAATGATTGTGCACATTTCTCCTGTCTCGGAAACACCTGTGAGATTATCTCGTTAATGCAATTCTCAATTTCATAATGTAATACAATATGGCTGGTGAGATGTTGTTCATGTTTTGGCTGAACATGCAACATTACCAGTTGAAAAAAAAATAGAACTAGAAATTATTCTTCACAATAAGCTTTCTCAGCCTCTCTTAAAAACTGGCACAAATGCAGATCTGCCAAAATCCTGGGAGTTGGAAGGCTTGGCATTTTCTAAGCATTTGAGAAATAGAAAAACACTGAAATTGAGATGCAGTAACCACAAAAACAACAGCAGAAGGCACTAATAAGGCTAATGACATATTTAACTTGTTATGACTCATGCAGCTGGATTTAATTGTACACATACTATGTGCCTAGCTTCTACAGAGATAAGGATGGGATAGATTACTCAAGAATACAGGAATATAAAGGATAATTTTTGTCTTCCAAAACTTATGATACAGTTGGTGAAATAAAATATTTATTTGGATTAACTAGAAAATGATAAGCACTCCCTGGAAGTGTGCTTTGTGCCTCAAAGTTTGGTAGACAAGAAATTCTGTTTGGAGATGATAAGCATGTTGCCAAGAAATAATCTGACTTTTATGGTTAACACTCAGCATCTCTTAAGTAAAATTGTATAATTTTTGTAAGTGATTATATATTGCCATGTTATATACTGCAAAAGATAATCAGACTATATAATATCTAAAATTATTATTATCATCATAGCATACTTTAAAGAAGATTATTGCATAGATTGATTTATTCAGAAAGACATCATGAAAAAACTTTGATCTAAGGCCATGATAACCAGGTAAGATAATATCAAAGACAAACTTATATGTTGGAACAAATGGAAGAGGAGATCAAAAGAGTAAATACAATCTCTTTCACTTACTCGCTGTTGTGTTGTTATTGACCGACTTAGCTCTCTTCCAAGACTCGGTTTCCTCATCTGTCACACAGTGACAATAATAATGCCCAAGCCTATCATGTGAGACTTTCATGGGCATGTTCATGAAAATGCTTAGAAGTCACAAAAACAATTGGTAAACATTTCTTTAATCCATGTCATCAATCTGCAAGGCAAGTGTGTGTGGGAGAGGGGTGGGTTTGTGTCTGTACACACAGGCACCAAGGAGATAATATACAGCTGTAATAATGTATCAAGAACAGAGTCACCATTTTGGATTCAGTAGCATGAGTATTTCTGAAGAAAGACTTCTGATCTTTGGAACAAATGAGCAGACATGGGGACATTAGTAGAGAAGGGTTTGGTGGAGGAAAAGGGGATGGACTTTGAAGGTACAGATAAAATTGATCTCTGTGGCCCCTTTCTGTCTTATTTTGATATTCCTTTTTTTTCTCCTCATAATAAACTTCCTCACAATGACCTGGCCCCTCTTGAGCCTTGTCACTTCCCGTGACCATATTCTGCTCCCTGAAGAGTATAATGATGGTCTTCTGTCTTGCAGAGAGCTGTTAAGATGCTGCATTTCTTCTCCCGTGTTTCATGTGCTGGTAGCTTTCCTTAAGCTTCAATAGTAAACTTTCCTTCGTGTCACCACAGTTCAGGCACAGAGGTCAGCTAGGGTGTTGGCCATAAAGGGGTAGGGATGGTAGTGAGATTTGGAGAGACAGTTGGCATGTCTATGCCTTCCCAGTGTTTCTGACACCCATCTAGGCCTGTTTTGCTTTGTCTAAACTGCAGGCATCCTTTCTTTCAAGGAGATAGAGAGCCCTGCAGAGAGAAATAAGAGGGAAGAGAACATTCAGTTTCTGTTGGCATAAAAAGTCATAAACACCAATCTCTGCTGCCCCTTCAGGCCCTGAAGA
The DNA here is from genome assembly GCF_028878055.3 of Symphalangus syndactylus. Lineage (NCBI taxonomy): Eukaryota > Metazoa > Chordata > Mammalia > Primates > Hylobatidae > Symphalangus > Symphalangus syndactylus. The sequence continues at coordinate 46,287,636 of NC_072423.2, forward strand.
CTCATGGAGGAAGGTGGCAGGAGAATTTTCTCAAGCGTTTCCTTGCTCTTGTTTTCCTCTATGCCTATGGCTCAATTTATCTTCTCATTCCTTTCTGCCAAAAACTATTGTTTTTATTTCTTCACTGCATTGTTCTCTATTTGTCCTAGGCTTTCAGTCTTGAATCTATCTAATTTTTTTAATAGCTTGAGTGAATTGGGTTTTCCAGTATGTGTGGTACTTTGGTCTTTCTTTGGTATGCCTTTTCCTAGAATATTGAACAAGAAAGCCAGCATATGAAGTTATTTTAACATGACTTGTATTCTGCAATGTAAAATTGTACCATAATTGAAGTGGAATTACATATGGTGAGATTCAGTGGTAATGGGCAGATCATGTTAGTCTCCTGTGAGTGAGGGCTTCTCTAGGCCTTGGGATGTAGGGAGCCTCTTTTCTTCTAAGACTAGATTAAAGATCCAATGCTAGGGGTGGAAACTGGAGGCTGGCAAATACCCGGAACAGAGGCAGGAGGCTGGCATAGAGTTTCTCCAGATTATCCTTTCCTTTTCTCTGGATATCCTTAGGGCTCCTTTCTTATTCACTTAGCTCTCTGTTTTTATGGCAGTATTCATGAATTGCTGTATTCCTCTGTCTCCACCCCACCCTCAACCCAGATGGCACCCTTTTTGAAGACAAGATATTTGACACTGAGATTTCTTACCCTCAGTGCACTTGGCACATCATCTATCACACAGCAGTTGAAATATTCTTTAAATGAATGAGTGAGTTACAGCAATTCTACTGCAAAGTTAGGCATGAATGCAAGGTGAAGGGACATAGCTCAAGCAACAAGGTCATATGTATTGCCTCATCTCCTAGAATACTTTATTCTCTACTACTTATAACATAGAATCGGCAGTTTTTTTTTTTCAGTTTAAGAAACACTTATCATGACAAATACTCCAGTAGGTTACAAAGAAACAAAAGAAAACAAAATATGTTGCTTTTCCAGAAGGCAGTTATACTGTACATGGTACTACAAAAAAGGAATTGCACAAAATGATAGAATATAACGCGTGAAATAAGAGAAACTTATGAAGTGTCTTGAGTAACACAGAAGATGTATGGTCCATCTCTGGGGAGTGGTCAGAGAAGAGGGACTCCCAGAATCAAATTTTTAAGAATGAACATGAATTTTCCAGGTCTAAGAATGAAAAAAGAAATGTGTTCTATGTCAACCAATAGGAACTGTGTGTGTGCCTGTATATGAGTGTGTGTGTACATGTATGAATGTGTGTGCATGACTATATTTGAGTGAGATGTGTGTATGTGTGTTCATGCAAGTGCATGGCTGTTTGTGAATGTATGTGCATCTGTGAGTGTACATGTGCGTATGTGTGCGTAAAAGTACATGTGTATAACATGCATGTTCATGTATGACACTGTGGGAAAAGTATTTGTAGTGGTAGAGTGGTGATTGTACTAGGTGGTAGATCGCCTGCAGGGTTGGAAAGTTTGTGGGTCTCAGCCATAGCTCTCACTTGCAGAAGTGGTCTGAAGAGGCCATCACCTAAGAGGTGAGATTAAACTAAGAGGTGAGATTAAACTGGAAGTCAGGAAGCATGGACATTAGCTCTAAATCTCCTGCATAACCTTGGTGACCTTGGAAAAGACTCCCTGGGCCTTGTATTCCAATATACTTGATAAAGGTATATGGTTAAATAATGGCAAGCTGATGGTTGAAGTTCTTTTGTAATGTAATTTCTGTGATTTTCCCAAAATTAAAACTCTCTAAGATGTTGTTCTCCTCCTGACACAGATATTGCCTGTGACCTTTAATTTTATGTGACAACTTGACTGGGCTAAGGGATACCTAGGTAGCTAATAAAATATTATTTCCGGATATGTCTGTGAGGATGTTTCCAGAAGAAATTAGCATTTGAATTAAGTAGGCTGAGATCTTTCTCTTAAGAATGTGGGGGCCGGGTGCGCTGGCTCACTCCTGTAATCCCAGCACTTTGGGAGACTGAGGCAGATGGATCAAGGAGCTAAGGAGATTGACACCATCCTGACTAACACGGCGAAACCCCGTCTCTACTAAAAATACAAAAAATTAGCCAGGAGCGATAGTGGGTGCCTGTAATCCCAGCTGCTTGGGAGGCTGGGGCAGGAGAATCGCTTGAACCCAGGAGACGGAGGTTGCAGTGAGCCAAGATCGCACCACTGCACTCCAGCCTCGGTGACAGAGCAAGACTCCATCTCAAAAACAAAAAAAAGAATGTGGATGGGCATCACCCAATTCATCAGTACCTAAACAGAACAAAAAGGCACAGGAAAGGTGACTTTGTTCTCTTTTCTTGAGCTGGGACACATTGGCACTCATGGACCAGGGGCCTATGAACTGGAACAGGACTTACACTTTTGGCTTCCTTTGTTCTCAGGCCTTCCAACTTAGGCAGAATTACACTACCAGCTTTTCTGGGTCTCCAGCTTGCAGATAAGAGACCATAGAAATTCTCAGCCCCTATAATCATGAAAGCCGATTTCTATTGTGTGTGCGTTGGCCAGTGGGGGTGGGGTGTCCTATTGGTTCTGTCTCTTGGGAGAATTCTGACTAATGCATTGGCTATTTCACAAAAATTTTATGGAAAGAACAGTAATTGTCATTTTAAAATTCAGGCTAGAATAGCAAGAACAAAAGACAGTTTTTGAAAAAAACTGTAGCCATTACCACATTCTCCAAGTGGGTGTAGTATTTATCTTTGGGAAAAGATTTTGCTTTTTTTTTTCTGAAAAAGAAGTACTTTACTGGAGCTGGGTCTTCATAATACGACGGATAATAGTTAAAGAAATATTATGCTTAGTATGTGCCGGGTAGAGATCCAGGTGTTTTCCATGGTCAACTTGTGTGGCAACATTATAAGTATAATGAATGTAATCTTCATGGTGACACAGAAGCTAAGTCACATTCCAGTAAATATGACAGCCAGGATTTAAACCTGGGTAGCAACTCTGTAGTGACTCTGCTCCTAACCATTTGGCTCTTCTGCGCTGTGCTAGGAGCATGAGATAGTGAAAGACAAAGGTCAAGAGTTGTCTTCTTTGGGTAATTCTCTGATGCTTTCCGATTTGGGAATTTTCCCAATGGGTTTTAAAGCATATAGCAAAGAGATGCTCAGAAAAGTGTTGAACAACTTGATGGCAGGTGGAGCTTGAGGAGAACCCAGCTTTCAAGAGTGCTCAGACATCCAGGAGTCACCAGGAGTAGTGGTTCAGAGGGTGACATACAGGAGAAGTACAGCTGTGCCTGGGTTCTTGGGATATCCAGGAAATGAAATCCACTGCCTGTATACATATAAAATAATATCTTAGATTATGCTTGTTCAATATTAAGGAAAAAGAAGACCTCACATACTTGAAATCTGAGGACTCAAATATTACATTAGACTTTATTTACTGTGTATAAAAATAACATCCCAGGTGTTTTAAAAGAGCAAGAATAGTTCTCCTTGTTAACCAGAAACCTGATCTGAAACACAGCCTCTACTTGGCTCTGAACCTGGTGAGTATAACTCTTCTTACTTACAGATTTTAGCTTGTCCTGGCCATGCTTGTTTGTCTAGCTAAATGCATATGCCATCTGTCTTAGACCTGGTGACCTTCCTTTATTAAAATGATCTGTCTATAACTGTCCTTTCTACTACCTTGTAATGCACTTGAGGAAAGAGCTGTCTGGGCCACCTTTACAGCTCTAGCATCCATACTGTGACTCGCACCTGATAGTAAATATCAATGCAATGGTAATCATCATGAACTGCAGGGAAATTACATTTATGTTTGCAAATACCCCTGAGGGGTAATTCTATAAATGTGACACAAAGTCAAAATAATTATCTAAGAATTAGAGTCATTTGCATACTTTCTGGCTGATAATCTAAGTATGTCAAATTTACTGTAATCTTGATGTCTTCCAAGGGAATAAGACATGGAATTATACAATTTTGGAGCTCAATTGGTCCTTATAGTTAATTTGATCTTTTACTTGACAGGTGATGAAACTGATCTGGAGCACTTAAGTGAGATGTCTGTTAACTTTGGCATAACAGAGTCAGATTCTGAATCCAAATCATCTATGTCCTAGCCAATGCCTGACTCACAAGTTCACACAGAAAGATAATTGTGCCTCTTTCACCCTTCATCCTCAATTATAGCATTGTGGATTACTACAAAAAACACAGTTCCACCTCCGTGACTCCCATTTTTCTTCCATCATGTTATAATACTCCCCTTCTTTACTTCACTATAAAAAATTTAGGCCACTGCTGAGACTATCCTGTGTTAGAAATAGGCAGTGGCTGTGCATTTAAACAAAGGTCTTTCCAGAATCCTCATTTGGTTCCTGGTTGCTTGGCAAGGCCATCTCTCTTTCTCTTAGTCAGTATCACTCAGCCCATTGACTGGTGTAGGCTCTCATAAACTTCCACCGAATACCTACCATCATCAAAACAAGGCTGAATTTTTGGCCAATGCTTTAAATGTTCTGAACCTCAATATCCTCATCAATAACATAACAGTAATACTTTCCTGACTTTTTTCATAGGATATGTTCTGGTTACAGTCACAGGACATAAATGACATAGATGGATTTGAAAATTAAGAAGAAAAAAGTCCATGTTGTTTTCAGTGCTCTTCCTGTTTATATAATATCTTCTCTGAAATTTAGGTTTCTGAAGCCCAGACTAATACTGAAGTTCCCTTTGGGGTTGATATAGAGACCAACACCCACCTCTATGTGCCTCAGTGAAGACCTAAGTGGCTGGACCAGGCCACTGGATTAATATGAGGTTGGTGCAAATGTAACTGTGGTTTTTGCAATTACTTTTAATGGCAAAAACCGCAATTACATTTGCACCAACCTGATACTACCCAGAACTAGAGACCTCTTGGCCAAGGTGCAGCCCGCACCCCACAGTTCAAGCTGTCATAATAAATGCCACATGGAGATAACAAAGGTAGTGTGACTAGAAAAGCATCTGTAATTCCCTATCATTGCTGGAGAAATCTTGAAGAGAAAAATGAAAGAATAAAATAAAACAAAAATGAATTTTTATGAAAACAGAATTTATTAAGCATTCTTTCAAGAGGCTGGATTGTACTTTTTCTTCTTCATAGTAAAATTGTTATATTTCATGTGGATAAGGGAAGAAAATAATTAACTCAAAAATAAGTAGGATTTGGAGCATTCTGGAAGCCAGATCCTCAGAAAAATGCTTGAGGGATTGCAGGCATTTAGCTTGGAAAAGAGAAGTCTTGAGGGACCATGAGTATCATCTTCAAATAATTTAAGGGATTTAAAAATGAAAAAAAAAATGTCAGTGTTGTTCTAGAATCCAGGACACAGGACTGGTGCAGATACTCATTTGAGCAGTCTCTCTTGCCTGGTTCCGTTGGCCCAAAGACACAGAACAGGATGTCACCCAAGATGTGCAGAGTCAGAAAAGTAAATGTTACAGAAATACTGAGATCTCTTTCAATAGACAGGAGAACAAAGGCTTTAGAGGCAAACAAACCTGAGTTTGAATATCTTTCTCTCACTTAATAGCTGTGTACCCTTGAGAATATTACTCTAGCACTTTTCGGTTGTCACCCTCAAAATGGGGATAATACTCATTATTCCAGATTGTGAAGATTAAACACAATGATATATATATAAGCTCTTTGCTAAGTTTGACACAAATAGGTACCTCTGAAAGGGTAACTATTTGTTATGTTCATCATCTTTCAAGTTGTTCAGTGCAAATACAATTGTGTCCTTTGTACTAATGAGAAACTGGTCCTGGAGCCTGAATAAATTTTCTATGGTCACACAGGAGTAAATGATGGGATGGGAACACACATTTTCACCTGTCTGGTGGTGGAATCCTGCCCTCTCCAGGACCCCAAGCTGCCTCTCTGCTAAGGAAATACTTTCATTAACAAGTAAGTCAAAACATTGTGTCTTACTCTCTTGGCCAGACAGGACACACATGTCCTTGTCTCTCTACTCAGAATGATGGAAAGGACACCTCCAGGATGGCTCTTTCAGGACTCCTGGAAGACTGCATCATCAAATAAGTCCTAGACAGTTCTATATTCAATTAAGTGGATTAATTATTTCATCTAAGGAACCACCCCGTTATAGAAGACTCAAACACGATGTATCTGACCTGAAATCAGTACCATAAGCTCGTGACTCAATGTTAACTCTCATTATGGAGCCATAAACCATGATTTGATGATTACACCTTTTTCTCTTTTACTAAATTCAATGCAGGGATATTTAACACGCCTTGCTTCAAAGGGCGTCTGAAAACTCTTTAGCTACCCAGTTCAGGATCATCAATTTACCTGCTCCCTCCCTAGTCCCCCAAAAAAACACAGTCTGTCCTCCCCAGCAGCTGTTGGTCAGCATGCAAATATTCCTAAAAGGGGAAACCAGAAATCTCTTGCCCTGAGTGGTATCATAGATCTCCCCTCCGCAGCAAGATCTGTGAAGCTGTACCAGGAGAGGAGGGGCCTTTTAAGTAGGGACAAGAATAAAACAAAATAATTTATAAATGAAATATTTTATTTGCAATTTTATTTGCAAATTTCCAAATTGTTCCAATTGCTTTTCAAGCCATTCAATTTTTTTGACTCCCCGAAGCTCTGTCTTTTTTTGTCTTTTCCCTCTCCAGTCTCCCTTCTGCCCCTCTCTCTGTCTCTCTCAGCCTGAAAATTCTGGTTTGCCGTGGTTTAGGGTACACATTGTGGTTTATCACTGATAACCACATTCCCTGTTCTGAGATGCTGGAACACTTCCTTAAAGCAGAGAGTGCATGGACTAACAATTATATTTCAAGTTGCATTTAATGTTGAAATATGAGACAACAAATTGATCTTAGATTTCTTCAGTCAAGCATGACCTCACCTCTGACTCTGGCAAAAGCTGCTGTGGTGTCGGAGCAGTAGTTGTGCAGTTGCAAAATGAATAACAGGAAGAAAACAAAGCCTCATCCTTTTTAAACCAAACAAAGGAGAAAGACTACCAACATTTTTTTCTACATTAGCAATACCTGCTTCTGAAAAAGCAGATTGGAAAACAGTAACTAAAACATTCCTTCAACCTTCCGTGTAAACCATCCAGTCTGGTGTATGCTTTCTCTTAGAAAAGATGAATATTCATAGACTTTTGCTTCATAGCCTGACTTTTCACTAAAGAATGGAGAAGGTGATATATTCAAATATCTGCCACAAAAATATCTAGGAAGATGCTTATTCACTGTCTAAAAATTATCTGCATGTGGCTATTTATTCATTCAATCTCTCAATAATAATAGCTCTTGAACAAAGGAGGAAAAAGTACCTCGCTCTGAGAAGAACAAACAGTCCACATTATTTTATTAATTCTCAGATGGTTTCTTTGTGGTAAATGAGTAGTATTATTGCTTCATTTGAGACAGGGAGAAATAAAATCCAAAGATAACCTGACATGTACTGGAGATGGGTAGTTCGTCATTGCTTATATCAAGGACCAAATGCAATGGTAACAAAATGAAGAGTGTATTAAAAAGAAAGAAAGGAGCAGAAGAAAGAAAAAGAATAAGAAGAGAAAGAAAAAGAATAAGAAGAAAAAGAAAGAAAAAAGATATCAAAATTGGCATTTTCTACCAAGGTATCAATAAATTTGTAACATAATTTAAAACATATGAAAATGAGGATAAATGACAAAGTGGCAACAGAATAAGATGCTGTAGTTTTATTTCAAGTACTTTTGTTGTAAACAAGCATGACTCTGTTTGCAAAGTTTCAATTGTGAGATGTTTTCTGAGCACCGAAATACTCACTAAAATCCAGAATTTGAAAAGAAAGTGCCTACCTTTATGTTTTCATTTTTAATATTGAAGTAAGAAATTAAATTATGCACTGGACTAAAGATAAACCTTTGTCTCTTCCCAAACGCCAAATTTTATGATCCAATTGTATTCCTGGTCAGCAAAAAGCAAGATTAGAGCGTTTCCAAAAGTTCAAGAATGTATGTGAATATCTCAGCCTTTGCAGGATAGGCAGTTCCCAAAACTGCCTGCCATTCCAGGATTAGCTGCTGTGTGGCGTTAGTCCCCTTCAAATGAACAGGCTCTCTCTTCCTCCAGCTCCTGCTCTTGTGCCTTGTTGCTTGAAAATGGTTCTCTCTGCTGTCACTGTAACAAACGGTTCTAATTGCTGGGTTGCCTGTTATGGTGGAAATTGCAGTGGTCCGTAGTTGAAGGCTTTCGCTCTGGTTTGGTAATCACAGAGAGAGCCAAACTGCTCCTTTCCTAAAGGGATAAAGAAGATAATCTTGAAAAATATAGTAATAAATAATAAATCATTTTAAGAGAAGCAGAAAACCAACACACTTGCTGAATGGTTATAGTCTAATCTAATTGTAATGCATTTTTCCTCTTCAAGAGATGAAAGTTCACGGATATATTTTCTTGTATTCTTGGTGGTGATGATGGTGGTGGTAGTGTTTGTTTTTGTCTGTGAAGTAATACATGGTAGGCAATGATTTGGAATTGTAAACTTTCCAATTTATTTTCATGGCAATCTGTGAGATGTGTCCCTGGAGGAAGGCAAACAATTGCAGTTTTAGAGCTGAATTGGCCTCTCTCTCTCCTTTCTTACATTAGAAAGCATGCAATCTCATTTTGAGTAGGATTACAAAATTCCCAAATTCTAATAAAGTGCCAGAGTAATATGTGATGGTCTGAGATGGTTGATATGTTATTGAAGAAACACTCTATGGTGGGAGAGGTAAAAATGAGATCATTTATTGTCAGATTTTACCACCATGACAGAATTCAGGTTACAAAAGGCAATTCCTAATTTGGGAATTTAATCAGATAGCAAGCACCAAGGACAGCAGCTGCTGTTACATTAGGTTGGGTAAAATTATAAGGCCTATCAATTCTCATGCTTCGGGGCATAAGCTGATCACCAGCTGAGGTCAGGAGAAAATTTCCCCAATGACAGGCTTGCATAGTTATACCCAATATAAGAGATTTAACACCTACCCCTAAAATATCTGATGTGATTCATTACCAAATAAATACAAACATACAACATGTACTTATACTATTACCAAAGCAGGCACACACAAGGGACTAGATAGACATAGAGGTGAGTATTGGTCTGAATGCCCAAGTCTTAAATGAGACCATAATCACCCAAGGAAAACCTACCTTCACGTGGTCAGCTTTGCCTACAGAGTCCCTTTAATTCTTTGTCAAATTTGTGGGCGAATAGTTTTCAAATGTCCACTCTTATATGAACAAAGTCTTTCAAAATGAGTGGTGCTAGAAGGGAGTAGTGTTAGTTTTCTTTGCTGTATGACAATTTACTAAAAACTTAGCAGCCTAAAATAACCCAGATTTATCATTTCACAGTTTGTGTGGGTCAGAAGTCTTAGTCTGCGTTAGCTGGATCTTCTCCTGGGGTTTCACCAAATAATAATAAAGGTGTCAGCTAGGGCTGTGAATTTCATCGGAGGCCCTAGGATCTCTTCCCAACTCACTGGTTGTTGGCAGAATTCATTTCCTTGCAGTTGTATGACTGAGGTCCCTGTTTCTTTGTTAGCTATCAAATAGCCAGGGACTGCTCTCAGCTACTAGAGGTCATCCACAGTTCCTTGTCGCATGAACCCCATAGGCATCTCACAATATAGATGCTTACTTTCTTCCAGCCCAGTAGGACTGTGTCTCATTGACTTCTCCCTGTGAAATCGGCCGATACAGTCTCCTATAACGTAATCTAATCAAGGGAACAGGGATCTCATCATATTCACATGTCCTTCCTATATTCAAGAAGAAGGAATTCTACAAGGTGTGTGCATAAAGGAGCAGGAATTTGGAAATCATTTGAGAATTCTACCTAAAACAGTGCTCTAGTGAAAATAGGAAATATCAACATTAATAATTCAGGGCTATTTTATTTCACTAATTCTATAGGATTTTAAAAAACTATTTTGGCCGGGCGCGGTGGCTCACGCTTGTAATCCTAGCACTTTGGGAGGCCGAGGCGGGCGGATCACGAGGTCAGGAGATCGAGACCACGGTGAAACCCCGTCTCTACTAAAAAAAAATACAAAAAAGAAAAATTAGCCTGGCGTGGTGGCGGGCGCCTGTAGTCCCAGCTACTCGGCGAGGCTGAGGCAGCTGAGGCAGGAGAATGGCGTGAACCCGGGAGGCGGAGCTTGCAGTGAGCGGAGATCGCGCCACTGCACTCCAGCCTGGGTGACAGAGCAAGACTCCGTCTCATAAAAAAAAAAAAAAAAAAAAAAAAAAAAAAAAAAAAAAAAAAAAAAAAAAAAAAAAAACAAAAAAAAAACTATTTGATGGCCAGGCGTGGTAGCTCATGCCTGTAATCCCAGCACTTTGGGAGGCTGAGGTGGATGTATCACGAGGTCAGGAGTTCGAGACCAGTCTGACCAATGTGGAGACATGCTGCCTCCCCTAAAAATACAGAAATTAGCTGGGTGTGGTGGTGCATGCCTGTAGTCCCAGTTACTCGGGAGGCTGAGGCAGGAGAATCTCTGGAACCCAGGAGGTGGAGGTTGCAGTGAGCCGAGATTGTGCCACTGCACTCCAGCTTGGTGACAGAGTGAGACTCCCTCTCAAAACAAAACAAAACAATTTGATGAGACTAGTCATTAATCTATTGTATTTTATCAATTAGCAATCATCCACTACAGAAGGACAGATCACTGGTGAATCTGTGATTACAATCATATAAATATAACTGTAGAATATAAATTAGAGGTATTTAGTTCAATTATTTTATATGGCACTTAAATAAACTGACACTCAACAAAATTAGTGAGTCTAACTCACTGGGCTTTGCCATTTAAAGTCAGAATAAAAATCTAGTTCTCCACACTCCAAAACAAAAGACACCTTTGCATTTAACTCACCATGAGGCCCTTCGTCGACTTTTGGGTATTTGCTTTCACTCTGCAGATTTCCAAGTATCTCCAGGTATTTGTGCATTTTCATCCAAGGTAACTGCTTCTTTTGAATGGTAATAAACTCACTCACACTGAGCTGCCAGTGACTGATTACATTTTAAGGACGAGTGATACTGTTAATGTAGACTTCCTTGTTAGAGCAGAAGAAGAAAGGTGGGCGTGCGTGTGTTTGTGTGTAATGATTTGTCCTTTGGTCCTGATGTTTGTAACAGCAGAGCAGATGATAGTTTGGGGTCAGTTATCATGTAACAGTATGACAAAAAAAGGAAATGTCAAAAACTTTTTCATGCTCATTTAATTATGCAGTGGGGGTTCCCACTTTTTTAGCTTCTTATGTAGTCAACTCTTCTATCAACTAACTTATTGGTTAATGGGTAACTACTAATTTGGCAGGGAGGTTTTCACACAGTTCTATTGCTATGAACAACAGGGCAGGCAGAGATGCTCAAAGCAGGAAGCACTCTTGTCAGAGAATCTTGGAATCACAAATAAAATGCTAAACTGTATCCTAGTTTTAGTAGAGATAATAGAACCCAGGACAGTTCTGCCAGTTTCAGCATCAAGACAACATTTTGCACAATGCTCTGTCTTTGGGTGCCTGTCATGAATGAGATTTTTGATGAAACAAGCGTGCCAATGATTGAGTGTGGAAGCAGGCAATGTTAGATGCTATCTTTGTGAAAAGCAACAACTGAAGAGGGGTTTTTCCCATAACTATGTTTATTAAACAGGTAGATGTTGGGTGGTTGTATTTGTTATTTCATCTATGACCACAACTCAAATTTTAATCATTGTAGATTAATTTTGTGAGAAGGAGAAGAAACACTGTACCCCAAAATCTTTATTAAGAAAGATACTTTTGGCCAACCACGGTGGCTCACACTTGTAATCCCAGCACCTTGGGAGGCCAAGGAAGGCAGATCACCTGAGGTCAGGAGTTCGAGACCAGCCTGGCCAACATGGTGAAACCCTGAATCTACCAAAAAAACAAAAATTAGCTGGGCGTGGTGGCGGTTGCCTGTAATCTCAGCTACTCAGGAAGCTGATGCAGGAGACTCACTTGAACCTGGGAGGCGGAGGTTGCAGTGAGCCAAGATTGCACCACTGCACTGCAGCCTGGGCCACAAGAATGTAACTTCGTCTCAAAAAAAAAAAAAAAAAAAAAAAAAAAAAAGAAAGAAAACTTTTCTGGCTTGCATAGTACTATTATAATATCTATGAGTTTCATCAAGTTATTATTTTTTAAATATTTTTTCTCTGCCTAAAATGTATTACACCCTTAGATAAGAGTTCGTCAAACTTTCCTGTGTTCAGCATGAATTTGTCATCTTCCTGTTAGATGGGGAAAGGCTGTCACCTTCATTTGAACTATGAGAAAATATTCTCATACTTCATAAGAATTTCAATATTTTAAGCAGAATGTTATTTTCACCTGAGGATGAATCATCTTCTCATCCAGTATTCACTGTCCTATACTTGCAAGCAACCATGTTTATAACACTGATGCATCCTATTATGAAAAAATATTTCTTCAGAAATACCATGCTCTTAGTCTTGCTGTCTGGCTAGCCAAGTCTCATCTGATCTTTCAACATGGAGCCCAAGTTACTCCTTCTAAATAAAGATTTTTTCTGACTATCAAGTCTACAGTGTCTTCCACTTTCTCGGGGCCTATTTCTGGGGGTATTTATTTTAACACATAACTGTGTTTTATCTCTATTTCCTTTATGCAAGTCTTATTTCCAAATAGTTTGCCAAAATCATTGAAAATAGGAACTTTGCCTCACAAGTTTTTAGTACCTCCTACGATGCCCAGCATAGTGCTGAAGAGCATAAAGCTTTGCCGAACTGGGAAATAAAATTAAAATAGCAACCAGTTATATTAAACAGCTATTGACCTTTTCATAGTCGGGATAGTAATTTTTGTTGTCGTTGGGTTTTTGGTTGGTTTTGTTTGTTTTCTGTTATTCGTATTAGGTTTGTTAACTTGTTTGTTTTTGTTGTTGTTTTGCTTGATATACTTGCCTGGATTTGCTTAACACTGACAACGTGAACTAAACATGATAATAGTTAATTAATTGCCATACTATTCTTGACAGAGCAGATCATACAATGTTTAAAACAAAACTAAACTAAACAAAAAATGTGGGGAGATCTAGGCACAGTGTTTGTCTACCAATTAAACTTAGCTCTAAAATCAAATTCATGACTCTTTTGTAATATTTAATATCGAGGTTTGCATATTCACTCTGAAGAGAAATCAACATGTGGTCAAAATAATCCTATTTTAAAATGAACTAAGGAATTCACCATATAAAAGTGAATTTGTCAATTCTCTCTGAAGTGAATAACTATCTCCTAATATTTTGTTATTCAGAAATCTCACATGCCAGGTTAATTAAGGAAAGACACACCTGCAAAAAGCTGCCGACTAGATGTGGTTTTTATTTCACTGCCTTCCAGCACGCCACCAACCAATAGCTTGGCCAGATCTTCAGTCACATATACCTTAAGTTTTAATGGTTACCATGGTAATGAAGAAAGGCATTACAAAATGCACAAGCTGTTAACATGTTGCAGAAGCCAAAAGAAAGAGCTAAGAATAAACTTCTGCAAATTCCTGATCACACCACATTTGAGAAAAACTGTTGTTAAACCAACGTCATGTCCCAGTCAAATAGCTCATTAATCTGCAGCTGAAGCTGCATACACCTCCATCTAAGCTCTCTCTCAGCTGGGGCTGGGCCCTCTCCCTATGAGAACGTACTTGAGTGTGTCAGAATGAGCAGGGGTATGTGTGTGGAGAGGGTGGGGACAGAGAGACAGAGAAAAAGAATAAACAGGCTGCAAATTGAGTCTCAGCTCCTTCATCAGCAAGAAAGAAAACCTTCATGTTTTCTAACAGGGATGACAGACAAGAGAATTTAAGTGAATCTAATTTAGATCAATCTAAATGTTAGTGGGTGAGTAAATCATTATAACCATAGACAGATAAGATGAGTGTTTCATTTGCTTTGAATTTTGCCTCTAGAACCTTGATATTCGGGCTGCAAAAAAACAAAATACATGCACCCATCTAATCCCCTGCTGGGAAGAAAGCATTGCTTGCTGAGCAAGAAACTGTCTCTCCTCAGAAGTGGGGGCTGCCTGCTTAGTGACATAGCTTCTAGAGTAAAGAAATAAAGAAAGGAGGGTCCTTGGTTTGGGAATATGATACCATCCAGGAAAACAAAGGGTAAGGTACCAACATTTACACTGAAAGGGGCATTGGTTCTAGAAAAAATAGACAAGAGTACAAAAGGTAGAACTCTTTATTTGTCGATTTGCAGGCAGAGACCCATGCAGACAGACAGTTGGGGAGTTAATAAGACCGATGAAGCACCAGATATTTGATACAAAAATGCAAGTCCAGTTCATATTGTTTAAATATGTATTTGTTCCAGTTCATGCGCTCCTATAAGGGAGGTCACTCAAGGTGGGAGGAACACTGCCACTCTGGATTAAACTCTAGAATATTGTGATACTTGCGGAGGGGTCCCTTCATGTTTTCCATTTCCCTTGAGGCAGATCTCTCCTTTTCCTCTGTGGCCGGCTCAGACTCTGGAGTATCTCTGTTTGGTGGTGTTTGCTACCCAGCTCCATTCTCAGCTGTCGGCAAATCTAGTCCCTGCTTCCATCGCATTCTCCCTGTGGGCAGTTCTCCCAAACGATGATCCACATCCCTCCCACTTGCCTTCCAATCCCCAGGACACGCTTGGCAAAGTCCTTGGCTTTGTGTTTGCTTATGTCCTATATTCCCCCTTACCATCACTTTCAGAAAGCTTTAAAGACCCAGATAAATCCATAATTTTACTATCAGGCCTTCCTCAGCAACCCTGACATCTCACATGTTTCAGACTACTTTGTAGCTACTGAACAAGGTCAGTATCCTAGAACATCTTCTTTCTTCTCCTTCTTGTTTTAAATTTTGCTTCCCCAGTTAGATTTTAGAGCCATTTATGACTGCTGTTTCATACTGTTTTTTTCTTTTTTTGCAATGTTCACTAGATCTAAAATACTACAGTGCTCCTACTAAGTACCCAATAAATGCTCAATGAATTAATTTATATTTTAATCATCAAATGCCATATTCCCCAGCATCACACATCTCTTGACATTGTATCTTAATACTTGCTGTAAATTCAAAGACTCAAGTTATAGAGATATAGCAAATCAAGATAAAATTCAAACCATGATACGATTATATAATTTTTGCCAACAATTTAGAGAACTGTAGAGCTGCAAGGAATGTGGACTACTCTAAACTACTCTAAACCCACGCATCTTTAAAAGACAAATGAAAGGTCCTCGTGAGCAGTATGGTTCCCTAACATCACATGTTATTTGAGCTAGGAAGAGAAGAAAAAGAGGCTACTTTGATCTTCCTCATGAATCCTTTCCTGATGCCCTACTGCTTGTCACCATAGCAGATCCTTACCTACATTTGTTGCCCTATGCAGGAATTTGAAATTACATTCAATATATTCAATACAGTGTATTTATCCCCAAGGATAGATGTTTTCTGCCTGTTTTAAACTCTCCTGGTTAGGAAGCAACGAATATTTTTGCCTGAAACCTCTCCCTGGTAGATGATGTAGCCAAAGCCAGCTCACAGCTCACTCTCATATGATACCTGTTTATTCATTAATCAAAATGTATTTGAAACTAGACATTGTGTTAAGTGTAGGGAATACAAAGTAAAGATATACCCCATCTCTGCCCTCAAGAAACTTTGTGGTCCAGTATGGGATAGGATCAAAGTGAAAGGAGAATCGGGTACTCAGACTTCTGCCAACAACATGGGATGGTCATCTGAGCAGAAGAGATGTCTCCTCAGCCAAACACTACATACTGGAAAGAGAGGGACATGCAGAGCCTGGAGGCAAAGCGTTCCTCAGAGTGAACACAGCAGGTGCAAAGGGTCAGAGGTAAAAAAACAGACAAAGAAACAAACAAACAAACCACCTTGAGGATTTGGAACTAAATTTTGTTTAGTTTATGTGCTGCACTGAGAGAAGGAGGTGTAGAAAGGCAGAAAATAGGCCTTGGGAAGCTTTGTGGCCAATATTATGGCATTTCAACCTTAAAATTATTCAGTGTAAATAACTTGCAAAAGTATGTTTATAACAGCTTTATTCAGAAGTGCCAAAACTTGGAAGCAACCAAGGTGTCCTTCAGTTATGAGGGACATAACTGGTGCATCCTGACAACGGAATATTACTCAGCACTAAAAAGAAATGAGCTATTGCCATGAAAACACATGGAGGAAATTCAAATACTTATGACTATGTGGAAGATTCCAATCTTAAAAAGCTACATATTCTATGATTCCAACTACATGACATTCTGTAAAAGGCAAAACTATGGAGAATGTACAAAGATCAGTGGTTGCCAGGGTTTGGGGGAAAGGGAGAGGTAAATAGGCAGAAGATTGTTAGGCTAATGAAATATTCTGTATGCTACTATAAGGGAGGATACATGTCATTATACATTGGTTCAAACCCATAGAATGTAAAACACCAAGAGTGAAACTTATTGTAAATTGTGAACTTTAGATGATAATGATGTGTCAATGTAAGTTCATAAATGGTAACAAATGTACCACTCTGGTGGTGAATGTTCGTAACAGGGGAGGCTATGCATGTGTACAAACAGGGAGTATTTGGGAAATCTTTGCACCATTTTCTCAATTTTACTGTCAACCTAAAGCTACTCTAAAAAATCTTTCAGTGTCCTAACAGGGCAATGACATAATTAGATTCAATATTCAGAACGTCTGTTTTGATGACAATGCCTAAGATTGGCATTGGCTCAACAGAAGAGAAGAAGAAGAATTTGGAATCTGCTGCAATAATCCAAATGAGATATGAACTTCTGAAGTAACGGGAATGGAGACAAAGGGTTAAAAAAGCAAATAGTCATCAAAATATAAATTTTATCAAACAGAAGATTCTGAGGGAGAGGTTCAAGTGACACCCAAGTTTCTAGCTGGTGTTACAGGGAATGGTCGTGCCATTCTCTGGGAGATAAATGCAGGAGGAGAAGTGGGTTTGAGAATGGTTGTCATTAGTTCATGCTTGGACTTGTGCAGTTTGATGTGATCATGAGAGACCTCCAAGAAGAGGTTGGAAACAAGAATCCAGAGTGCAGGAAAAAAGGAAAGGACTGGAGAGATGGACATCTGTGTCTTTAAATATAGATGATCATACATGAATCACCATGACACTGGCTCTTTCCCTAAAACTAATCAGAAGCAAATGTTTGGAGAAAGCAGGGTTTGTTTCATGTGGTCACAACTTACAGCTATGTGCTTCTGCCTGACCATAGCCTCTTTAATTACCTTATCTCCAATCAACTTACCATCTCTATACATCTTTTTCTGAACTTATGTTATTAGAAAATTTTTATGTAACTCAGCTCCTAATCAACCTCTCTATTGGGACTCTGGAAGATTAAAAAGTCTTCTAGAAAAGAGAATAAATCTCTAATGCTATATCATGAAAAACAAATTTTTTTTTCAGGCTAGTGTAGTCAATAATAGCTGCTATTTACAGGAAGTCTAGGATGGAAATTTAACAGGGATATGCCCATCACGATCATACCACAAAGGCAGATCTCAACCCATTGATGCATATGAAGCATAACCTCTATAGCGTTCACTAAATACTAGACACTCTTCTGACACTTATAGGTAGTCACTTAACCCTCACAATAACCCTAAATTACTATACTTTTCCAATTTACTGATGAGTATACCTAGTCACAAAAAGGTTGAATGACTTGTACAAAGTTTGCAGTTTTGGAGCTGGGACTCAATCTAAGTACATCTAACTCAAGATACTGTCTTATAGTTGTTTCTGGAATGAATAGATTGATTAATAAACAAACATTTATTAAAGTTAGTAATATATAGCAAAGGCAAGATAGAGAAGCTGACACAATGCTTTGTGAGTTTCAGATTATTTAATATTACTTTTAATTCATGAATTTATGACACATTTTGGCAAAAATGGGGGGGTCAAGAGGGGAAATTTGATACATACTATATTCAAATGACTTGTAAATATAATATGACAAATAGCCTAGGGAGTAAAGATTAAGCAGAACATCATTCTATCGTTAATTCTAGAGGACCACATGGAAAAGGCAGAAGAAAGTTGCAGACTCACACTCCCTGAGTTTAAAAGTTACTGCAAAACTACAGCAATCAAAATAGTGTGATTCTAGCATAAGGACAGACATATAAACCAGTGGAACAGGAGAAATAATTGAGCTTTGAGTCTTTTTTTACCAAGTATTACTGGTGCAACCTGGAAAAAAATATTTAGGTGTCAGGAAGCCTTGATTTCTTCCTCTGTAAAATGGGAACAATATTATCTTATTCACATTAAAGGGAGAAGATTACATGAGATAGTTAGTCCAAAAACCCTAGCTCATAGTTGAGGAAATAGTAATACCCTATAACTACCTGCTGTGTTCGTCCATTTGTGTTGCTATAAAGAAATGCCTGAGACTGGGTAATTTATAAAGTAAACAGGTTTATTTGGCTCATGGTTCTTCAGGCTTTACACAAAACATAGGGCCAGCATCTGTTTCTGGTGACGGCTTCAGGAAGCTTACAGCAAAGGGGTTTGCCCTAGAGATCTCATGTGTTAGTATTGACTTGTCTCAACCCCAATTAGCTGTGAAATGTAATCAGGTCACAAGCCAAAAAGACAAGGCCATTATCTAGGTTGGCAACGTGGTCTAACTCTTCTGTCCTCTAAGAGGGAATACCTGGGATGGTCTTACAGTCAGTCCACCAGTGGCCAGACCCACATGACAGCTCCTATGTTCACCCTTCAGTTTTCAAGGAGAACGTTTCCAGTTAAAAACCCAAACCACCCTGTTCCATTTCCTCAGGCGGAGTCAGTGAGCACTCTCAAGCTGCTTTCAGCCTCCCAAATAAGTGAAATGTTTGACACGAAAGCATATGTTTTTTGGCAACTTTGTTTAATCCACATTTTAAAGGGAAAATTGAAACTCCACAAGGTGCGAAAAAGATTAGTGGAACGTTTCAGTATCTGGTGGAAAGCAGGCCGTGTTCCCTCCTCCTTCTGTTCTTTTTCCTCTTCCTTCATGTGCGGATATTTGCTTTATAAAAGCTGCCATAAAAATGAATCTTTTAATTAAGAATCTGAGCCACCTAACTGCAGAACGGAGAAAAATATCAAATGGCCCAGGATGCAGGAGCCATCTGTAAGACAGAGATGGCACATGTCTGTTCTTAAGAAGGGTCATCACTCTCTGAAGTCATGTGTGGGTCACAGAATCAAAAGCTTTGGATTCGAAAAATAAGATTTCTAAAGAAGTCAGATTTCTCACTACAAGATAAAGAAGTGACTCCCTGAGGAAGAAAGTCACCACTCAAAAATTTGCTAAATATTTTAGAGAATTCAGAATCTTACAGGCAATTGCTTTTAGAAATCACTTTTCCAGAAGTGCTGATGAAACAAGTTTTAAAGACATACAAATCTGGACTCAAATATGTCTGAAAATTCCACAGAGTCATCCCTGATGTGAGACAGGTTTGAAAGGGCTTAGGAGTCCCAGGTGGTTGGGATGTAGATGGGAGGTAAAAGGGAAATCATCCAGTTTCTCACCCTCCCCAGGTGGGTTGGTCCTACATTTACTGTGACCCCCACACCCTTAGCAAAGACCTTGCCAGACAGGAGCGTAGAAGATGATGCTGGAGATTCATAGCTGATTTTCCCAGTTAGTTACTGAATTGAGACCCTGAACCCCAGAATGAATCTCCAATCCATACAGCTAAAACCTTGGTTTCTCAAAATACCATATTAAGTATACACTGAATCATGAAACTTAATACGTTTGATTTTTTTTTTTTTACAATTGTGCAGTAATTTTGGAAGCAATATAAAGATTTTGGAGACAACATGAGAACATGGCTCTGGAGCCAGATTATTTTCTGTTCAGATCTAAGATCCACCCCTGTTTACTATGTAACCTTAGACAAGTTATTAAACCTTTGTTTCTACATTTTCTAAATGGGCAAATAATAAATTTTTCTACATACTGATATTTTGAAGATTAAAGTAATTATTACAAGTAAAGCAGTCAGAATATGCATAGCATAAATTAAAAGCATGAAAATATTAGCTAATCTGTTATAATTTATAGGTTTCAAACTGCTTTTTGGAATTTTATCTTTATTGTGCTGAAATATATATATAAAATTTATCATTTTATCTATTTTAAAGTGTATAATTCAGTAGCATTAAATACATTTGCAGTGTTGTACAACCATCCCCACTATCCATTACTGGAAATTCTTCATCATCCCAAACAGAAACCCTGTAGCTGTTAAACAATAACTCCTCTTTTCTCTGTCCTGCTAACAGCTGGTAATCTTTATGCTACCTTTTGGCTCTATGGCCTATTAGGTACCTCTTATTAGTAAAATCATACAACATTTTTCCTTTTGTGTCCTACTTACTTCCATTAGCATAATGTTTTCAAGATTCACACACATCATAGCATGCATCAGAATCTTGTTCTTCATATGAATGAATATTTCATTATTATTACTGAAGTTTTGTTTATCTATTCATGTGTTCATAGACACTTAGATATTTCTAGCTTTTGGCCTTTGTGAAAAATACTGCTATAAACACCGGTATACCAATATGAATGTGAGTCCTTATTTCAAATTTTTTGGGTAGATACCTAGAAGTGGAATGGCTGGCTCATATGGGAATTTCATATTTAACTTTTGGAGGAACCACCAAACTGTTTGGAACAGTAACCACACCATTTCACATTCCCACTAATAGTGCACAAGGGTTCCAATTTTTCCACATTCTTGCTAATACCTATTTTTTAAATTAATAAGCATCCTAATAACTAAAGAGGTTGAGCATTTTCCCAGATGCTTCCTGGCATTTGTGTATCTTCTTTGGAGGAATGTCTATCCAAACCTTTGCCCATTTTTGAATTGGCTTGTTTGTTATTCTGTTGTTGAGTTGTAGTAGTTCTTTATATATTCTGATATTAATCCCTTATCAATACATTACTTGTAAATATTTTCTCCAGTTCTATGGATGTCTTTTTAGTCTTTTGCTAGTGTCTTTTGATCCACAGATTTTTAAAATTTTGTTGAAGTCTAATTTATCTGTTTTTTTGTTGTTGTTGCCTATGCTTTTGGTGCCCTATCCAAGGAATCATCACCAAATCCAATATCATGAAATGTTTCCCCCATGTTTTCTTCTAATAGTTTTGTAGCTTTATGCCTTTCATTTAGTTCTTTGATTGATTTTGAGTTAATTTTTCTATATGGTGTTAGGCAGGGGTACAATTTTGTGGTTTTGCTAATAGATATCCCGTTTTCCCAGCACTATTTGTTGAAAAGATTGCCCTTTTCTCACTTAATGGTCTTGGCATCCTTATACAAAAACAATCAGCCATATATTAAATAGCTTTTTTATTGGCTTTCAATTCTATTCGATTTGACTCTGTGTCAGTCGTTACGCAAGTATCTCACTATTTTGATTACTGTAGCTTCAGATTACCTTTTAAATTCAGGGAATGTAAGCTTCCAACTTTGTTCTTTTTTAAAGATTGTTTTGACTATTTGATGTCCCTTGAGATTCCACACAAATTTTAGGGTTTATTTTTCTATACCAAAAAAATGCCATTGGGATTTTGATAGTGATTTTATGAAATCTGTAGATCACTTTCGGTAGTACTCTTATCCTAACAATATTAAGTCTTCCAATCAATGAAAACATGATTTTCTATTCACTTAGGTCTTTAATATCTTTCAGCAATGTTTTTTAGTTTTCGGTGTACAAGATATTTCCTCTCTGGTTAAATATATTCTTAAGTACTGTAATTTATTTATTTTATGCTATTGTAAATTGAAAGGTTGCTTAATGACTTATTTCAATTGATCTCGGCAATGATAATTCTGTGAATTGGAAGAAGAGTCATTTTATCCTCATGATAAGTTAGGTAAGCAAATACCAGTAAAATCTTAGGGCTAATGCTTAAGACTGTGATTCTAATTTTAGACAGTAGGCCTAAGACCACTGTGTTCTTGGCTAAGCGTGTAACATTCTGCTAGATCTAAAACAGTCATGAAATGGGAAGAGGGATTCCTTTCCCACTGGCCTCACAAAACTGATATTCAGGTCATATTGGAAGGTCCTATTGTGAGCTCCGTGGAAAGCCTTGAGCCTGCTATCTACACAGACTCATTCTTCCTGGCACATTTTTTTGTTGTTGTTTTTATTCACACAGTAGTCGCAGTTGATGCTGAGTGAATATTAGGATGAGAGCAAGGGCATAAGCATTTGACCCTGTAAAACCCTGTCTGAGAAGCAGTTGTATCTTGGTCAGGGAAACTGAATTTGTCATTATTGACAATAACAATGTCTCAAAGATGAAAAACAATGTCTCAAAGAGGAAAATCAATGTGGGAAGAAAAATGGATTCATTAATTTAGTTAATATTAAAAGTTTATTTGAATCATTACTCACTTGATGAGTTACCTATACAAAGTTTGGAGCTTAACAGTACAATAGCAACAAACCTAACTTATCTGCAAATGAATTAATTTCATCATTTTTAGAAGTAGACAAACTGACTCTAGAAGGTGGTTTTTGTGCCTATTTTTTCTTAGCATTATAGTGGTGACATTTTTTAAATTGTTGATTTTTTTATGTTGGTGAATAAATAGAAAATCTCAGATCAAATTTTCCTTAGTTTTATAAATAATTGACTATCTAATCATGTTTTTTATAAAATCTATTCTTATAAGGAAATTGTTAACTATTAAAATATTTTTTATTTGATTTTTAAAATAACTTATTTCAACATATGTGAAATGATTGATGCTTTAATACTGTATTAGTTTCCTGGTGATGTTGTAACAATTATCACAAATGTGGTGGCTTAAATACAACATAATTTTTTTATTTTATAATCTAGTAGGATAAAAAGTATGAAATGGGTCTGACTGGTCTGAAACCAAAATATGTAGGAAGGACTGTGTACCATTCTGGAGGCTCTGAAAATAATATGTTTCTTTATCTTTTTTAGCTTTTAGAGGCTGCCTGCATTCCTTGCCTTGTGGCCTTCGTCCTTCATCTTCAAACCCAGAAACAGCAGGTCAGGTTCTTCTTAAGCTGCTGTTTCTCTGGTCCTCTCTTTTCTCCCTTCCTCTTCCATTTATAAAGACGCTTGGGATTACCCTGGGCTCATTCTTGTAATCTAGAATAATTTGAACTTTTCAAGGTCAGCTGATTAACAACCTCAATACCATATGAACATTTAATCCCGTTTGTCATGTAACCTAATGTAATTTCAGTTTCCAGAAGATAGGACATGGACACCTTTGGGAACCATTTTCTGCCTACTACAAACATTACATGTACATAAAAATATATTTCCATATTAGAGCCAAAGGAATGTCACTCAAATTCTTCCATTTATTATGGAAAGAAAGCTGAGAGAATAAAAATGATTTGCCCAACCCTGTTCAACTAAGTATTTCCTGCTCCCACTAAATTTTCTCCCTAGGAACTACCAACCAGGCAGGTCACCTCTCATTTTCCAGCCTCAACAACAACAGCAGAATCTCATTTTTAATACGTCAATATCCAACAGCAATTACGTATTTTTGATTTCTATCATTTGCTCACACATAGATGTTATATTCTGTAATTCCTGATATTTCCACTAATAAATAATTTGTTAAATGTTGAGGGAAAAAAACAGAAAGCAAGAAAAATTCTGGAGTATTCTTTGTTATTTTCTTTCTTTCTTTTCTTTTCTCTCTCTCTCTCTTTTTTTTTTTTTTTTTTGTTTTTTTTTTTTTTTGAGACAGGGCCTAACTCTCGTCACCCAGGCTGCGGTGTTAACCTCCTGAGTAGCTGGGACTACAGGCACTTGCCACCACACCTGGCTAATGTTTTGTATATCTTTTAGTAGAGATGGAGTTTTGCCATGTGGCCCAGCCTGGTCTCAAACTCTTAGACTCGAGTGATCTGCTTTCCTTGGCCTCCCAGCGTGTTGAGATTATAGGTATAAGCCATTGTGCCTGGCACATTCTGGAGTATCCTTCAAGTAATGATCCTAAGATACATGATTGACAGGTGTTGTCTATCAATCATGTCTCAGAAGAAATATATAACTTCCTGTAAATTTGGACATCTGAGTCCTATTGGTTATTCACCTAAGCAGCTTTCCCTTGGAAAGTAAACATGTCACAATAAAATGGGGATCTCCAGTTGTATCTGTTTCTTTTCTAGAGTATATAATAAGAAGAAAGTATGAACAAAAAATGTTGTGCAAAGCATCCTAAGCCTGCCAAATAACAATAAAGGGGAAATATTCCTTCCTTTTCTTCAGAAGTTTGCTATCTTTTGACTCCCATATTCATAAAGAAGCATCTTGACTCTGATAAGTGACAGGAATTACCAAATATACAAATTACATGCAGAAATAGATACTTCATTGTAACTCACTTTCTTCACATTGCAGATATTCTGAAGTACTCCAAATATATTGAATGAAAGTTCAAGAATACAAAAATTAAATGACATTTCCACTATTTTCTTATCAAACTATATACAACTCAAGGGCTATGAATCTGTTCATTATATAGATGCATTATTTTAGAATACAAAGAAGTCACTTGTGACTCTACAGTATTTAGGGCAATCCAGAAAATATGACTCCCTTTGAAACTTAAGTACTTTGAGTAATATTAATTTCCTTTATCAGAGCTGTAAAACAAGCAAGGATGCAAAAGCCATGGTTGATGCTAACATAGTAGTCAACCAATACGATATATCTTGAAGGAATTTGAGGTGAGTCAATACAACTTGAGTATGAAAATGACAAAATATTAAAGTTGGAAAGGAATTTACAGTTTATCAAATGTAGTTCTTATATTTTATAATTAAGTTGAAGTCTTCCAAATTTAAGTGACTTACATAATATTTTGCATGTAGTATGTTAAAATAAGTTTTGAGTTATTTCCACCATATGATTCCCCAAAGCTAGTATGTATGCACACATTTGCTTCAAAACGTATTTTTTGATCTTCCATTAACTCCTATTCTATGCTAAATTGTGGGCTAAAAAGAAGACCATGCGCTTTCCCTGAATGAATTTCAGCTCTAACTCAAGAAACAAAACTCACTTATGAGATAGAGATAATATAAGTCACTTAGTAGTAAGAAGCATAAAATAATTTCAAGTTCAAAAATTTTATTATATATTAGTCCATTTTCATGATGCCATTAAAAAATACTGGAGACTGGGTAATTTATAAAGGAAAGAAGTTTAATTGACTCACTGTTCTTCAGGGCTGGGGAGGCCTCAGGAAACTTGCAATCATGGCAGAAGGGGAAGCAAACATGTCCTTTTTCACGTGGTGGCAGGAAGGAGAATGAGAACAAGCGAAGGGGGAAGCCCCTTATAAAACCATCAGATCTTGTGAGAACTCACTCACTATCACGAGAACAAATGGGGGATACTGCCCCATGATTTGATTATCTACACCTGGTCCCACCCTTGACATGTGCGGATTATTACAATTCAAGATGATATTTTGAGTAGGGACACAGCCAAACCATACCATATTACTCATCAAGAATATTTTTGTTATCTTCATTAGCTAAACCCTCTGATCCCATTTTTCCCACTGTCACTAGAATTACCTTCCAAAATGTGTAACCAGCCAGGTTTTATCCAGTTACTTAGTGGGTGTTCATGTTCTCTACCACCTGTGTGGTGCTTGTTCCTTAGTAAGCCACGCCAATCTTCTCATATTCTGCTTGTTCTTACACATCCTCTCTACTCTCCCTGTGCACTCCTGCCCAGTCATTCATTCTTCCTAATTGTTCATGTTTGTTAAGGAGCTATATCTTCAGACTAACAGATGGGTTAAGTTTGATAAAGTGCTTTCAAGTATCTTGTTTTCAGTTTCTGAATCTAGGAAATGGTGTTTAATTATATGTTCTCTAAGCTCTCCTTTGTACACAAACTTTCGAGGATCTTGTGATGAAGAATGTGGTAGATACCAGGATTCAGCACATAAGATATGTTTATCCATTGATGCAGTTGGGAAACACTTCATATAGGAAACAAGCATAGATAATAACAGAATAGTTCAGGAGAGGTGTCTTATAAGTACCTCATTTTTCAAAAGTGACTTTTGTGTAGTCTAGAAGAGGTCTTCACATATTGCAGAAGACTAAGATGCAATGACCAGCAATATGACATCACACCGTCCTCTTCACCTTGAACTCGAAGGGCTTGCCAGTGCTTGCCCTATAAAACATCTCTACTATGACCCTTGCTAACATGTCAATAATCACCTGATATTTTATCTAGGGTACCACAAAGTAAATAGACAACAGGAAGTATAATCAAAAAACCCATTACCAGATGAACAATTCCCATAGTCTCTTTTATTTCAAGATTTCCAAATTCACAAGCCCTACTCTTGGTCAATCTGCTTCTGTACGCTAGCCTTATATGTGCTTGCCTTTCTTTTTCTTTTTTCTTTTCTTTTTTCTCTCTTTTTTTGTTTCCAGGAAATAAGCTGTGTTTTCCAAAAACCAGAAAGCCCTTTACTTTTGAAAAACTGCTTAATTCTGGGGTCCCTGAAAAAAATTTCTCAGCCTAATTGGTAGTTCTCCCTGTGACCTAGCCTTAGTGTCTTTTTAATTTACACCTAAGCTATGTAGCTCACAGCTTTAAAAATCTAGGGATACCTATGAATAAAACCTGGCCCATAATTTCACTGAGTCTTGCAGTATACTATGATCAGTTTATTCGACCTACCATATAAAAATCTACTTGGTTATACACGAGTACATTTTACCAATTATTGATTTATGAGTGCTGAAGGTATGCTCCTGTCGCCATTTAGGCACTAGAGTTTTATCATCTCCAAGGGAGTGACAATCTACTCTAGTGACACAGTCTCTACTATTTAAAATTCCACACCTTTCATCTGATTACCCCATTAACCATTATGTCTTCCAGGCTGTAGAGATTTTAAAGTAATTAAATGACTCCCAACAGTCTTAGGCTTTTGGCCATGGACTTTCACTCTCATTTATGATGGCGAACTCTGTGAGAAGCAGCTGTGATGGCTCAGAACTGAAGTGAGAGCAGAGGACAACCACCAAACCAATACAACCCTGCCAGGAAGGAGGTCGCTTTCAAAATCAGAGGAGATGTCCAAACCTTCTGCTCCACACATCCTCCACTGACCTAAAAATCTTCATGTAATTAATCTCTCTTTTCCTTTTGTGATACATTCTCCATCCTGGAAAGTTCGCGAATTTCCATGGTTTCAACTTTCACTGAGAAGTTAATGACTCTTACACATCTATACAAATCCTACAGAGGCCCCAAACTCATAGAGTTAAAAGCCATACTCTATCTTCCCTTCTACTCCCACCCCTTTGGCCTCTCCAGTTACCAGCTCTCAAAAACCAAAGGATTATATCTCTGAAATTTCTCTCAGTCAAGCACAAATCTCCCTTCTTTCTCTGTCTTGTATTTGATGCTTTAGTCTGGACCCTGTTCAACTTGTGGTAATGAAGAAACATTGATCTGGAGACAAATGGTCTGATACTACTTGGTAGATTCACTTAAATCCCTGGGCTCCCAGTTTCCTTGTGTATGAAAAGGAGAAAACAAGAGGATTTACTTTATAAATTATTTTAAGAGTTAAATGTATTAACACACTTAATAGGTTTTGAATGTTCTATGGCACATATTAAGCCCTCAAAAAATCATCTGTTAAGGTCAATATCTGAGATATTTCCTAGACTGCAGTTTATCCTGTGGAACCAATTAGTTCTTCTCACCAGAGCAAGAGTGGTATTTCTAAAACAAAGATGTAATCAAACTCCCTCCCCCACAGCCACTCTGCTGTGCACTACTCAGCTACGGTGGATCTTCTAACTGTTTTCTCCAAGGCTTTCCACATTCTGATTTTGACACTGCATCCACCATTCCTGGAACACACCTTGCTCTTCCACCCACTCCGCATTTAGCTCATGCTAGAGTTTACATTTGAAACACTCACACAACTCCTTCTTTGATGCTCAAGAAGGGGAAGAAATGCCCCTCTTCTGAAGCATAACCTGACCTTCTTCTCAGTTACAATTAATTTTTCTAGTATTTAGAAATCCATGGCACTTCTAGCATACATTCTTGAAGCATGTACTCTGGTAGGAATTGCACTCCAGTTATTTGTGTACGTTCCTGCCTCCATTCTTTATCTTGACTTCCAGGATCAGAATGTAATTCTATGCATATAGGACCACTCATTCTCAATGTCTGGCAGAGGATATTATATTTTCTGTTAATGAAATTGTATATCTATTATTTAGTCTGCCTCTCTCATTTGCTATGAAACTAACTGGGAAAGATATCACAATATATTTCTTAGAACTTCCTGAGCAATGGCTGGGTGATTAGTCAAAATAATAGAACTATTCCTGAGTGTATAGAAAAAGAGTGCTAAATGGTTAAGAGCAGTGGCAGGAAGGGGCAATAATACTACTGAAGAATATATTGACTGTTTTGAAGTTTTTCTTAATTTCCACCTTCGAGTTTAATTATAAAACAAAATATCTTGCTAAATTTATAAAGCACGTTTGGTCTTAAAATAAGCTTGCAAGGCAGATATAGCCGATACCATTCTCAGCAGGTAGAGAAAATAAATTTTTAAGCGGTCAGTATCTTGCGTAAACTGACCAAGCTAGAAATTGACAGTGATTAGAATGGAACCAGGTTCTTGCTTGATGATCAAAGTGCCAGACTGGTTGGTTTCTCCTGGGCCTAATTGTATACAGAAAAAGGAAATAGAAACTCAACATAAGGGCTGTTCCTCCTTTACTTACTTTGTAAGTTGATTTTCATGGCCATATGATGAAAACATTGAGGTTCCTGAGCTGGCTCCTTACAATCAACCTCAAATAATACGATTCAGAAAAAAATATTCAGTATAGAGTTTGTTTGAGCCCAAAGCTTGAGGATGGTCATCCAGGAGCATAAATTCAAATTCCCCTGAATATATACTCGGATTAGCAGTAGTTACATATGGATTTTTAAAGAAAGAAGAAGAGGTAGTAGCTAAGTTAATTACTAATAATTTACATTAAAATAAAAGAAGTTATTGATTGTCTATACATTTTTCTTCGTATCACAAAATCCAGGACCATGAAGATATGGGCAAGGGAGCTAGTCAGAAACAAATTGTTTTTAAACAGTTGCTCCAGGCATGGGTGCATGGGTTGGGAAGAGGTGAAGTCCCATACTCCCGTCTCTCTGGACATTATACAGTTTGCAAACCTCACATAGCTCAAGCTGTTCTGAGCTATTTCTTTTTCTCAAAACCATTAACATATAAAAAGTTTTTAAAAAACTATCAGCAAACATGTATTTGTTATTTGTTAAATTATTGTGAATACATTGATAGCTTATATGAAATATATGAGATTTTTTCTCTAACAAATTACACTTATCCTGCAAAATCTAGCTTTACTTCTATGTCAGCTATAAAAATAATAATAATAATAATAATTATTATTATTATTATTATTATTACTTGAGATGGAGTCTTGGTCTGTCACCCAGACTGGAGTGCAGTGGCACAATCTCGGCTCATTGCAACCTCTGCCTCACAGTTTCAAGCGATTCTCCTGCCTCAGCCTCCCGAGTAGCTGGGAATACAGGTGCTAACAGATAGTACCCGGGACTACAGGCGCTAATAGCTAGTACCCTGACTACTTTTTTTGTATTTTAGTAGAGACAGGGTTTCACCAGGTTAGCCAGGATGGTCTCGATCTCCTGACCTTGTGATCCACCCGCCTCAGCTTCTTAAAATGCTGGGATTACAGGTGTGAGCCACTGCGTGCCTGGCCTAAAAATTATTTTGACTGCTGAAGGCAGCATTGTCATTTCTTTTTCTGAAATCATGAGTAGTATCTTACTACAGTTAACAAAATAGAATTTGCATTGTTCTGTTATTCTCTAATAAAATTATGACATGTTACTTTTGCTTAATAATTTAAAACAATAAAACATTAGGACATATGTTATCTTCTTTACCCAACAAAAAAATCAATGGGTGTTATGTAACAAAGAACTTGTTAATTTTCTTAGGTCACTAGGATGGAAACTCCTTAGAACTTCTCAAATGATGCAGCATCTTTGTTATTTGTGGTAGAACCCTGAGACCACACCTGAGTTTATGCTAACCAGGTGTCTTATGTGGTCCTCTAGATAGTTTTTGGATGTAGGCTGCCATACTAGAAAGTCCATTCAGGGAATTAGAGGGTTGGGGCTTTAAATCTTATAATATCAGCCCAACCTCTCAACCCCCAGGGAGGGTGAAGATTGAGTTAATCACTTGGCCAATGACTAAAATAAAGCTGTCATCAAAAGTATAGTATTTTTCTGAGTTCTGTGAATCATTGTAATAAATTATCAAAACTAAGGTGGTAGTGGGAATGGCAAAATTTGTAGCCAGTTGGTCAAAAGCTGGATAGTCTGTGACCCCTGGAACTGGTGATTAGCTTCTGAAGTAAGGGTAAACTTAGAGACGACTGTACTTTCACTTATGAAGCCTGTGCTAACTCCGATGGTTAGTGTCAGACTTGCGTTGGAGTATGGCAGTGGGAGTGATAAATGATGAACTATGAAAAAAATCAGATTTTCTTCTTTTTTTTGAGATGGAGTCTCACCCTGTAGCCCAGGCTGGAGTGCAATGGCGCAATCTCGGCTCACCGCAACCTCCACCTCCCAAGTTCAAGCGATTCTCCTGCCTCAGCCTCCAGAGTAGCTGGGATTACAGGCATGTGCTACCACGCCCAGCTAATTTTTTTTTTTTTTTTTTTTGTATCTTTAGTAGAGACGGGGTTTCACCATGTTGGCCAGGCTGGTCTTGGACTCCTGACCTCATGATCTGCCCTCCTCAGCCTCCCAAAGTGCTGAGATTACAGGTGTGAGCCACCTTACCTGGCCGAAATCAGATTTTTTTTAACAGATGAAATAACCGAAGACAGGAGAGTTTAGGTAATTTGTCCAAAACCATACAGCAAATATGAATGGGTCAAACATTAATGTTCTGCTTTAATTCCATTGTTTATCACTACATTATGATCTCAATCAGTAATATGTGATAGTGTACAGACTTTAAGGGCAGGGACACACAATCTTTCCTTTTACTTACATCTACCACAGTGACCAGTATATGTTTGGACAAATAGAGTAGATAATCAATAAAAACATTGATTGAGTTCATGAACTGCTTAGTTAAATGCTTTTGCATAGAGAATCCTTGCCATGACAGTTATTGCATTTAGGTTGACAGAACACATGTAAGTTAGAGAGAGACAAGGGGAAATGGGTGTAAGTCATTAGTAAATGTGGGAGCAGTCAATTTCCAATTTGTAGCTAAAATTGATTTTCTAATGAGCTGAAAGACTTTAAAAAGTACTTTGTGAGGTTATCTTCTTATATGACTAATCTTGTTTATATATTCATAAATGTTGAGACTACATTTGCATTATTTTCTGAGAATGGTGCGCAGGATCAAGAATATGGTGCTGTCTACTTGGGAAAACCAAAAAAACACTCACTCAACCCCTGAGCATGTATGTCTCCATCTGAGCAGTGCATTGTGGGATTCATTCTCATCAGTGAAAGGACACTGAAATGAGATCACCTACCAATTCTCCAAAGAGAATTGAATCAATTCTTCAGGTAGAATTGACATTGGTCCCAGTAGCCACTTGGATTTGATTAGAACAGATCAGGCAGAAGGGAGAGGGGTCTTCATCTTATAAACAGGACTGTGTCCTTGAGATGTCTGATCCTCTACTGAATCTATTCCTATGATGAACTAATAAGAATGTCATTTGAATTCACACAACCATTTTGCCCTTAGAGATTGAAAGAGCACCCCTGAGAAATGAGCTTCCAAAGAAACTGTCTCAAGTAATTTCTTCTTTTTTTCTGTGGACTTCCTTAGATGCATATTTTCCTCCATTACTCTCAAATTTGTACAGACCAGCAGTATAGTGATATACAGGCTGTACAATAGAACAATTTCTTTACTTCAATCATGTGTTTTCCCTTTCATGGTCTAGTTGACAAAGACTCATCATCTGTAATTCTTGCATTTCTTTTTAATTGCATGAGCCAAAATCTATCATTTTTGAATATTTTTAAGACAGGGAATCTGAAAGGTTTATTCTGATCATTAATCAGCCCCCACCAATTAAACTCAATTATACCCTATAATCATTACTGTAATTATTGATTGATTAATCTTTCAACTATTAATTAAAAGTCTTAATTAAACTTTCTCTGTTTTTATTTAAGCTAAAATATAATTATTATGCAATTTCCCTGGTATATGTAATATGTCCTTCTAGCCTTATGGTATAGTCATAGTCCATTAGTTATTTATTGCTTCTAGCAGAATCTGAAAATGAGTGGAAGATTCTCCTCTATACTCACTTCCAACACATACATGCATGTGGATGGACACAGACTCACCAGTAAAATGTTGAGAAGAATAAGCAATGAAGAATAAGCAAATATAATAAGAATACTAGGATCATAGATGGAGGTAGACTTTTTCACAAATCTAATAGGCTGGAATCAGGACAGAGACAGGACAAAAGAAAAATAAATTTACAAGATATTCATAGTTTTCTGGCCTGATGTTGTGGATCATGCCAATAATTCCATGCTTTGGAAGGCCAAAGTGGAAGAATAGCTTGAGCCCAGAAGTTTGAAACCAGCCTGGGCAACACAGGTGGAACGTGTCTCTACAAAAAATAATTAGTCAGGCATGGTGGTGCATGCCTGTAGTCCCTGCTACTCAGGAAGCTGAGGCCTGAGGATCACTTGAGCCCAGGAGCTGGAGGTTGCAATGAGTTATGATCACACCATTGCACACTCCACCATAGGCAACGAAGTGATACTCCATCGCAAGAAAATATTTTTTATGTATATATATATATTTGTAGTTTTCCACACACTATGCAGCCTTCCAGCCTTACCCATGTGTATGCCTGCAGAAGAGAGGCAGGATTTAGCTCTATGAAACTGCCAATGTGGGCTAGTTTTGCTGGTTTGGCAGAAAAATTGACAAAGTAGAAAAGAAGAGTAAGATATAGTCAGGAAAAAACAATTTTCTAAAGCTGAATTCTTCATCACTTTTAATCCTGTCAATAACCTTAAGGGAAACTTATGTCCATTTTGTAGATAAGAAAATATAATCAGGGAAGGAGTCAAGATTGGAACCCAAACATATCCAACTTCTAATATATCATATTAGAAGTGAGATGTGCCAGAACACAACCCACTTGTTTAATAAAAGAGGATGGTTTGGGGATCATGCAAACGGGGGTCAGATATCAGAAGTTCCATTGACAGCTTGTGACCTAAGCCTAGTAACACAAGTAGTTGGAGTCTACGGTTCTTCATCTGTAGATTGACCATAAAAGATACCTTACAGGATATTTTCAAGATTGATGATAATGTGTGGTATATAATGTGTTCTCTATGGCTTGCATGAGAGCTTTTCCATCAATGCTTGATGTAATTTTCTACTTAATGCATCTTTGCTCTAAAATTGGTAGATTTTGATGTTAGTTCTAGTTCTGCTACTCACCATTGTCTAACCTTAGGAAAGCCATCCCACACTCACATGTTCTACCCTCCATCTCTGTCTTTGGGTCTCATAAAATGTTAGCAGCTGAAACAATCTTAAAAATTTCAGACTGGCCCTTCATGCAATGATGAGGACACTGAGGCCCAGAGAGGGTTAAGGCCTTGTCTGTGGTTGCATTGCTAATTACTGACAAAATCAGGTATCTAGACTCCCAGTTCAGAGAGCTCTTTCCACCACCCCACATTGTCCCTCAAGCTAGCATTGCCCTACATTTTGTACATGGTTGTCATGAGGATCAAATATGATTAAATACGGGAAAGTGCTTTAAAAAGTGCAAAATTATGCACAAGAGCAAAGTGTTACTATTAATGGGCTTCTTACTTGGCTTCTTTGGGTAGAAATGGAGATGTTATTTAAAGTGGCTTTAAAGATTTTTGTTGTTGTTTAGCTGTAAAATGCGATAAACTTGTGTTAAGTTTTGCAATGAGAGTGCCAGGACTTAAAGGGGAGCCAATGGTGTGCATTTTACTTATGTGAAAAATCTATCATCATGAGTAGGATACTTTCCTGATGCAATGATTCCAGTGCAAACAGCTCATCTGGTAGGTGATGCAGGGAAACTCCACGAAGAGAGTGAAGAAGTAAGACAGAAAAGAGTCAGCACTTTGTGAGGCCAAGGCAGGCAGATCACGAGGTCAGGAGATGGAGACCCTCCTGTCTAACGTGGTGAAACCCCATCTCTACTAAAAATACAAAAAAATTAGCCAGGCGTGGTGGCCGGTGCCTGTAGTCACAGCTACTTGGGAGGTGAGGCAGGAGAACGGCATGAACCCAGGAGGTGGAGCTTGCAGTGAGCCTAGATCACACCACTGCACTCCAACCTGGGTGACAGAGCGAGACTCCATCTCAAAAAAAAAAAAAAAAAAAAAAGAATTAATGGTATGTTATTAACCGTGTTACTACTTTGGGCAACAAGAGCTGTATTCCACAAGCAATCACTGGGAGGCAGCTTAAAAAGTTCATACCAGAGGTATCCACCCAAAGTGACAACTAGGGTAATTATCCACAAATTCCTGTTGGCACTTAGTTAAGGGCATCTCACAGGAGATATTAACTCTCCTGCACCTCTGACCCACCTTGCTCACATGGCTGACCGGGCACCTGTGGGCAGAGAAAGCCCTAAGGCCAAGAGTTGTTGCTGCTTTTAGTCCAAATCTGTTCCGCTTGCTTGGAAAAGTGTTGGAGTGTTGAGGGAATATGAGCCTTTGGTACCAACAACCTCTGTCACTGTGTTTGGTAGTAAAAAGAAAGCTCTCTGCTTTTGAGGTGCTGGCAAATTCTTGCATACATAATTTCTTCCTACTTAAGTCAATTCAAAGAGAGACTGATATAAACAGGGATTGACTGGGATATGAAAATAGTGGAAATGTTTGTGGCTGACAGGAAAACTGGGCTTAGCAGAACTGCATCTGTTATTTTTTGTCTCTCAGACTCCATGTGTTTTCTAAGCAAATATTTTATCTCCCTAAACAGGTTGGTTGATGGGCTCAAACATAAGCTGGGAAAAAAGAGATAGTTACATGGCCACCAAAAGACTTTTAGGTTTCCTTTTCTCAGGGTACTCAATGCCCTCCCCCTACTACCCAATGCTATCAGAAAGACAATATTAGAAC
The DNA here is from genome assembly GCF_028878055.3 of Symphalangus syndactylus. Classification (NCBI taxonomy): domain Eukaryota; kingdom Metazoa; phylum Chordata; class Mammalia; order Primates; family Hylobatidae; genus Symphalangus; species Symphalangus syndactylus. The sequence continues at coordinate 46,323,070 of NC_072423.2, forward strand.
TTCCAACCAGGGTTAGAATTCCTCTATTGTGTCCCCTCATTATTTCTTTTCAATATTTTCATCCCTTAGTCTTTTGCGTTCAGTTAGCTCTTAGAATAACAATCTAAGAAGTGCATATATGTTAGGGAAATATTTGCATTATTGCCCTTTCTGGGAGATTGTGTGTTTTTTTTTTTTTCAGTACATTCCTAGAGGTCTGAATAAGGAACTCAAAAATTAAAGATGAGTGGTGAACTACAGACACTAAGCAGGGAACAAGCTACTCTGTCTATGCCTAAAACACTTCTGAGGAACCATAAAAGAATTCATCCTAAAGACATTTTCCAAGGTGGCCGATTAAAGAAAACCACAGAGATTATCATTGAGAGCCACATTACTGCCTTCATCTGGAATCCCATCCTCTCTTGGAAAGTTCATCCTTGAAGATTCAGCTCAGCAGCTCTACACAAGGTTGGCCTGATCATATCATCCCTCACTAATTTTCTATGTTGTTATATATCTACAGCATACATCACACACTTTTTTTAGTCATTGTTTTATGATGCATATTCTTATCCTCATAAACTGACTGCAACCTGCTTGAGGGCAAAAATTGTATTTTGTTTATTCTAAAATAGTGTTAAATCTTCATGACTTTCTGGGCCAAGGAAGGAGGTGAACATTCACACACAGTGTTTCTCCTTCACAACAGATTTGTGAGGCTATTATTAGATAGCTGAGAAAATCAGTTCAAGGAGACGAAAAGACTTGTTTCAAACTTTCTATACTCTTTTAAGGATGACCAGTGTACCTTGTATATACAAGTTATGGAGGAATATGGAAATTTATTTCTTCTTTCACAAAGAGTTGCACTCTGTTTTCTCTCCATTATATAAACATCATGGACATCCTGTACGGTGTAATAGCAAATGTGTACACTGGAGTCAGAATACCCAAGCTTAAGACATTGCCTTGCCACTTACTAGCTCTATGCAAGTCTGACCCTCCATTTCATTGCCTGTAAAGTGAGTGGATGCTTGCTGTACCCCTCTCATAAAGTTTTATAGACTCAAATAAAATAATGAATGTGGAAGCGCTTACCATAGTTATTATGACTATGAACTTTGGAGCCAGGCATGGGGTTAAATACTCATAACTACCTTTTATGAAAAGTTGAGCAAATTACATTCCTTTTCTTTGCCTTGATTTTTAACTTATATTATTTTTTGAGACAGTGTCTTGCTCTGTCATCTAGACTGTAGTGCAGTCATGTGATCATAGTTCACTGCAGCCTTGAACTTCTGGGCTCAGGTAATGCCCCTGCCTTAGCCTTCTAAGTCACTGGAACTACAGGAATGTGCTGCCAGGCTCAGTCTTTTATTATTATTATTATTCATACAGACAGAGTCTTGTCATATTCCCCAGTCTGGTAGAGAACTCCCGGTCTTAAGGCAAATTTTTTATTTTTAAAATAAGAATAACTACATTTTTCTTTTTCCAAAGAGCTGTTTTAATGATTCAATGAGGTTGTAACTAAAAATTACCTATGACATGGTAAATATCAATAAATATTAGCTTTGGTTAATTTAGCTATTAACCAAATGTAGTTTGGTTATTATGCTATTGCTGTCAGTATTATTATATACTTCTGAGCACATATATGCTGTGATTTTGCAATTTCATCAGTATAATTGAAATAGACTGTGTGTTAGAGATCCATGAATTAACTTCTTATCCTGGTCTTGCAAACCACTGAATATAACACCAGTGAACTTTGATGTTTCCTCAACAGTAAAAATCAAAATCAAGGGCTCCACACAGGATTTCTGTGAGTGTTAAATGAAATAATGCATGTAGAAAACATCTGGTATTGCATTGGCATTTAAAAACTGGATCTAGGCCAGCTGAGGTGGCTCACGCCTGTAACAGCACTTTCGGAGGCTGAGGTGGGCAGATCACCTGAGGTCAGGAGTTTGAGACCAGCCTGGCCAACATGTTGAAACCCTGTTTCTACTAAAAATACAAAAAATTAGCCTGGTGTGATGGCACACTTGTAGTCCCGGCTCCTCGAGGAGCTGAGGCAGGAGAATCGCTGGAACCCAGGAGGCAGAGGTTGCAGTGAGCAGATACTGCGCCACTGCACTCCAGCCTGGGCGACAGAGTGAGACTCCATAAAAAACAAACAACAAGAAAACCCAAAACAAAACAAAAACTGGATCCTCTCCCTCCAATATTTTAGAGATACAGGTTGATTTTACATGCCTTGAAAATGTTTAGGTAGCATTACTGACATCTATCAAGTTTGAATATTTCTTCTCATATATTTCCTCAAGCAGGTAAATGTATGTAACCTAACAGATATCAAAAATTATAAAACACATAACTTTGTTAGATAGAGAAATATTGAAGAAAATAATCCTGGAAGTATGTCCCATTTTTTTTCAAAAGTAAGGGTAAGGGGTAACTTCATGATAAGAGTTGGGGGGAAAAATATAAACAGCAGCAGCCAATTTCTGTTGTGGCAGATGAACTGAATGCACCTTGATATATGATCCCTGAATAGGCAGGTGCTATTGCTGTAGAAATGTTGCAAAGCTCATGACAGATTTTGGACAATATATGAAGTGCCAGTTAATGGATAAAAAATACAGTCTATTTTATCAACTCACTTGTGTCAGACACTTAAGTTGTTCATAAGATTGGCAGGGATCAATAACGGGCAGAAAATTCCAATCATCAAATAAACAGATAAAGCCTCTAATATCCAAGACTTAAGTGAATCTCTGCTGAGCAGCTACTTCTACAGAGAAGACTTTAGACTTTCAGTCATTAGGCTGGAAACTGAAGATTACAGGATGAGAAATTGTTATATACCCTTTTATTATTCATTTTTAGTTCAGAAAGGGCATATTGAGCAATAGCGCTAGTGATGTCACTTCCGTGTTTTCTGAATAAGGTTAAGTTTTATTTTTTTAATTTCTCTCATTAATTGTGATATTCCTAGAACTATATCTTGCCTCTCATGTATCCAAAATCACCTGGAAGGAAAGTGTTACACTCAAGTGGTTTTTCAGGTAATTTGTGCTTACAGATAGCTTTCCCAACCCCAGTTCTCAATATGTAACCATGTTGTCTGGGAAACTTTCTAGGCAGTTTTGTAAGTTTCCCTGCTTTTTAAAGCAAAGAAAATAGAACAAAGTCAACATCATTTATTATTGTTCTGTGTGACAGTACAATCTCCAGTCTAGTGCTCTTGATAGCTGTCAGTTGCCGCTTTTAGATCACATTCTTTAATAACATCCCCTTTACTTCAGTCCACCTACCCCTCTCGCAGACATACACTCTTTGTACATAGATTAATTCGTATCTTGAATGGAACAATTGATGACAAATATATATATATAATTTTTTAAATTTACTTTTTAAATAAATGTCATGGTTTCATGAACTTCTTTACAGTTACCCTGTGAATGTAGAGCCTGTTCAATAGTCTCTAGGCTGTTCTCTAGGTTGTTGTGAGACACTTGTCGTTGGCGTATTTTGATGATTCACATGGATCTCGACCCAAGAAAACCTTGAATCCATAACTACAAGCTAAATGCATTGCAGACAGTGGGGCCTGTTGGTTCATAAAAAGATGAAATATGGCCGAGGCAGGTGGATCATAAGGTCCGGAGTTTGAGACAAGCCTGACCAACATGATGAACATGTCTCTACTAAAAATACAAAAATCAGCTGAGTGTGGTGGCACATGCCTGTAATCCCAGATACTCAGGAGGCTGAGGCACGAGAATGTCTTGAAGCCAGGAGGTGGAGGTTGCAGTGAACCGAAATTGCGCCACTCCACTCCAGCCTGAGCGACAGAGTGAGACTGTCTCAATAAAAATAAAAAATACAAAAAAAAGATGAAATATAAAAAATGGTGTGTCTGCAGCCTGGAGGCTCGTCATTTAATTAGCAGTTTGTTAGTCATGCTTAGATTCTAGCAACTGTTATTTTTTGTCTTATATCTCATAACAACTCCTACTGTGTGTCCAATTTTAATAACTCAGTAGTTTCCCTGTTTGACACTAACTTTGGGTTTGAACCCCATGTCCTAAGTGACATTGATAATTTCCTGAAGACCGGGGCATGGCTGGGTTCTGGTCTCTCTTCCACCATCAGGTCTCTCTGGTTCCAACCATGTATCTCTTTAAATATCTACTACCGCCTCTCACCAAACCTTTCAAATTATTTTCTTCGCCTAGATGTTGAACTATTTTCCCATTGCTCGCATGATATCTCTCTGATGTTGACACCTAATCACATGAGTTTCCTTCTATTGACACCTTTCATATTTTCTGGGCTTCTATTCTGGTAGATGTATCTAGTCATCATTTTCTGGCCCAAGTTGTTACCAACTCATCTCTAGTACTACCTCTTCCTTCTTCCCTTGCTTTTATCAATTTAATAATAATTCCTTAATAGCAAAAATAAAAATATATCAATACAATACATTTTTCTGATTTCATATATTCAAATGCTAGTGGTAATTTCTTACTATGTGAACCCTGTAATGTAAGTCATGATAGTGATTTAAACTCTTAGAGAGGAAGCTCTCTATGGTGCTCTCCCTCCCTGTGTCAGTATTTCTCTCTCCATAATTAGAGGCAGACACTTCACCCCACTACCCAGTCTACTGCAGCCAGGACGGCAAAGGATACATTTGTCACTCAAGTTTTTCTTTTTCAAATGACAACTTCCCATATAAAGAACGAGTTGGTGGAAAATTCATGAACAATTTAGAAGATACTAGCTAAACACCACACAATAGCCTCAAGCAGACATCCAAGTTTAGTAAAAGGGAAAATGTTTTGATTGTAATCTTCTCACACACACACACAAAAAACAATTTTGACAGAAATAAGTACCTATACTGTTAGATTTCTTTTTTATTCTTCAAAAGTTTGAGATAAAAATTTAAGATCAAGTATTCTCTACAGCTCTAGATTTTACCCTCAGATAATATCTGTAGTTAGGTAATAACTCACCTCTACTGGTTTCTTTTTTTTCTGTTTTTTCCTTTTTCTTTTTTTTTTTAACCTTAGAGGGAATGAGCAGTCGAAGCTCCCTTAGCAGCTTCACAATAATGCCTCTGGTGGAAAAGAACCTCTCTGGCCCAGGGGAGGAATTCTGCCCCAATTCTCAACACAAATAAGCCCAAGATTGTCCTCTGTAGATTTTGACAGACCTTAAGTCACAGTCTAGACAAATGGCTGTTCGATGTCACCAGAGAAAAGATGGAAAATTATAAGGTAGGAAAAATATTTTTCAGTATTCTCTGCTTCAATCGCTTAAATTCTGATCCCATTCACAGCTCAGTAGCCTGTACCAACCAATCAACCCCACCAACACAAACCCAAAACTAAATACACACTAGCATGCTTATGAAAGAACAGTCTTTCTTATTCATGCATGGATTTATACATTGATCCATTTAAATAAAATTAAGTGCCTACTATCTACTTTTCTATGTACTGTGAACACAAAGATGAATGAGATATTTTCTGTAACTGAGGGATCTATGAGTGATGTTTTTAAAATTTAGATATTTATTTTGATGAATTAAGTTATAGAAAAAGTTAATAAATTTGTACGCTACCCATCTTTGTGATATCTACACTTAAAAAGTGGTCTGCAATAAAAGATAACGCTTATCTTGAAAATGATTTTAATTATCAGAAGATTCTAGGAAACAAACACATATCCATGGAACTAGGGCCTTGTACTTCTTCATGAATCTCAAATTGTATCACACTGACAGTCACACATACAGAGCCAGCTTTACATATTTGTAAATGGCAAGAAAGTTTTTCTTTGACAAAACATTAAACATTTTAGTAACAGATTCATCAAAATTAATCAATGTACCTGCATTAGGTATCAGCCTCGCTAGGTAATGCACAAGGCTTTCCAGAGGACTGAGTGGACAGAGAGGCTATGGTGTCTACCCTCATCAATGACACTACTGAGCATCTTTGTCAAAGCATCGTGCTAAGTTCTTTATGTCTATTACATTTGTTGAATCACAACATCAGCAAAGCAATCTTTTCTGTTTTTTTTTCCACATTTTGCAATGTTAAAAAAGACTATTGGAGACATTAGCAATGGAGGAACAAAGACATTGCTAAATGTTGCCAAAGTCATTAAATGAAGAATGTAGGATTTAAACCAACAAGTACTTGACTCTGCAGATGAATCACGAACTGCAACACTATATTTACTTCAATAATATTACAATAACATTAAATGTAGTTAAAAATTGGTGAGAGATGGGTAACATGAAAAGAAATAATATAGCCAACAATAAAAAAGCAGACATGACAAACGCCACATGGTTGATTTACATAAATAATTACCCAGTGTGAGACGCATCAATCATAATCAAAAATTTTTGTTCTCACTCGTATTCCCACAACATTGCCTAGAAGGTCAGATACTCCTAATAAATATTTGTTGACTCAGTTAATTAATTGATATTTTAAATTGTGTAGAAAAGGTTGCAACAGAAGTGCGTTTTCCTTAGTGGGTGTAAGTTCTGATAGGAGATGAGTTGGGATATTCATGATTCTTCGTTGCAAGTAAATAGACATTTTCCACTATCTTCTAACTTTCCTAAGAGACAAAAAATGACTTCTGGAGTTAGTTTATGAAAAGTAGAATCACTTTATTTGGCAGGTGCAATTTCAATGTCTTTTGACTTTCCTCCACCATCAATCTCACCTTCATAAAGAAGGTCTTATCACTTTAAATATACCCCCATGGGGGCTACAAAGTTAAATGCCTAAGGACCATTTTGTTTATAGGTGTTTCACTGAGGCTTCGAAAAGAAGAATCAAAGGTCTAATTGCTTTGCAGTCACAGTCTAAAGGTCTAACCATTGAAAGCATGGTCATAAAGTGAGGTGATAGCTCAGTCTTAAGATCTTTAATAATGTGTGGGGCACATTCTCTAATTAGAATCCTCACTGTAATTCCAAACGGATCTCTCCCACTTTTTGTCTTATTACATTTATCTTTATCAAATCACATTCAGGATTTCCAGATCTAAGCTGTCACTGAATTTACCCTTCAACTTTGAAAAACAGCCAAGTTTATGTGTTTAAAACAAAATATACTTTCTAAAAATATTATTAGTTAAAAATAACTAGTGTGAAATTATTGTGAAAGATAATGTAGTTTCTAGTCTCTGACCCTCTACTACTAAGGAATGAAAATAAATAACTAGTTTTTCCTGATTCTTTAAAATCTATGAGGTCATGGTAGAATGACAAGGGATATTGGGTACTTACTGCTTCTAGCCTGTAAAGACCAAAAGAATTATTCATAAATACTGAACACTGGAGTCACTGTGATGGGTAAGCAGGATTTTATGCATGGGGTGCTTCCCACTACCCTTCGTATCAAATACATCAGTGGCTTGTTTCTCTGCCTATATATGAAACAGGTTGTGTCTTTTCATGGTTAAAAAAAAAAAAAAGTGCCTTGCCTTTCCCTTCTCCTGCACATCAGCACACACAGAGGCTGCATTTCCCCAAAGTTCAGAAAGGGATTTTTTTCCCCCAGCATCTCTACCTGCCACACAGGCCTCTCACAGCTCAGGAAGAGACACAGCCCGAAATGCACTGCCGGGCTTTGAACGCTCTCTGAATAGCTCTTGTCAGTCAGGAGCCTGCATTTCATGTTTCAGATTTTTCCCAGGGGGCTTTGATGTTAATCCATTTCACACTTCTAACACATCTGTTCTTCAGGCTTTCTTATCTTCTCTGAGCATTCAAATATATATGTGGGGGAAAAAAAAGAAAAAAAAACTTTAGGCTGTCATTGTGCAGTTTCTGAAGGGAGACATTAATGATGAAGCACATTCTACCTCACCTCATTGATGCTCAGTTCTAACCACATGAGACACTGAATAGGAACTGAAATTTTTCTACCATTTACATTCCCCCAATAAGGTCAGATGACCTGGGTGCTGGAAATAATTAAATAAGCCAGCTATGTAACTGATAAAACGTGTGCTATGTGCCTAGCTCAATGCAATGTGCTGAGGAAATGCAAACTGTAGTGATGTGGAAAAGTAGTCCTACTATTGATAGCATCAAGTCCCACTTGTCAACAAAGACAAATACGTAAAACATTAAATAATCATATAAAACATAAAAAAGCTCAGTTTGACAATGCAATTAATTTCACAATGCAACATATGATTAAGTGTAACAATGGTCTATTGATTATTACTCAAACAAAAAAGGAGCAATGACTGTAGGCCATAGTGAACTGAAAAGCTTTGATGGAAAGAGTGTGGCTAAGAGGTAAAGTGGGGATTATATATCAGTTGGGGGTTAAGGATCCTATAGAAGAAAACTTTCTTTTTTTTAATTTTTAGTTTTTAATTTTTAATTTTTTTTCTAAGGATGGGGTCTCACTTTGTTGCCCAGACTGGAGTGCAGTGGCTTGATCATAGCCCATTATTGCCTCAAGTTCCTAGGCTCAAGCAATCCTCCTGCATCAGGCTCCCTAGTAGCTGAGACTGCAGGTGCCCGCCATCATGCCTGGCTATTTTTTGGAAAAAAAAAAAAAAAAATTGTAGAGATAGGGTCTCCCTATCTTGCCCAGGTTAGTCTTGACTCCTGGGCTTAAATGATTCTCCTGTCTCAGCCTCCTAACAAGCTGGGATTACAGCCATGAGGCATTGTGCCCCTGTCAACTTTCTTTTTCAATAACTAATTTTATCTATCATTGACAGATTATCTTTTCTCTTGGCAGACTTATTGTAGTTGCAAAGATAAGTGGTCAGGCTTGATTTTGGCCCTCAGCAAGCTTACACTTCCAAAAAGTAATAAAGGGAGAATAAAATTTTGAACCAATAATATGCATGATAATCTATACATTACTACAGTGAAATATAACAATTAATGTTGGGGTGCTTTTTCTTTTTTATTACATTCTTTCAACCCTATTCTTTTGTTAAAAAGTAACTGTTCCTATCCTGATAAAATAAAAAGAACAGCTCTGCAAAATGCTACAAAGTACCATATTAGATCTATTACATGAATTTAAATGGAGGCTATTGTCAACGTTATCTGTCTTTCTTCTCCTTTCACTGAATGAAGCATGGCAAAATTTAATCTACAAATTTCTTTGCCGAACATTCTACAGTCACGACAGAATTTCATCATTAAGCATACAGGCTACAATTAGCGATGTGCCTTCTAGAACTTCCTATCTAGGATTGAAAGTGAGTGTTTGCTCTTCACAGAAATTTAGAATCAGAAGCTAAGTGGTATTTATTTTTTATGTTGACATAAAAGGCCAGACCTTGACCAAGGTTTAGAGATTACGAAGAGGTCTATTTTGATATAACTTGAAAAAATTCTAATAGTAGCTTCCTTCAGTGTAAATCCATTACAGGAGAGAATGACCACTCACTTAGGATGCTGTACTAAGAATTTCTTCATGGGTAAAAGCTTGTTTTTGAAAGCTCTTAATCGATTCTATGATTGAGTAATTCTGTGATACAGCCATGTAATTTTATGCAAGATGAGAAGATGTTAAAATGAATATTTGTCCTGAAATGGAATGACAATTGAGTGGCATAGGGGACAGTCAGTATGGGAGGTGTGTGGTGATGGGTCATTTCCACAACATTTTGTGTATCATGATTATAGCACAACAAGAAAATTATATGCATCATAAATATACATCTATTGTCCACCTTCTAAGTACACACTAACATGATAGTTTTCCCACTCAAATGATGGGGAAAATGTTACATGCTGACTTGCATGTTATTGTTTTGTGCAAGTCAGCTAATGCAGAAGAATTAGAAACTTGTAGACCTGAATCTACATATTTATTCATCTCTTTTTCCTCATTAACAGTGGCCAGCCTCTCCATAATTAAAATTGTCCTTATTATTTCTTTCATAATAAATGACTTGGAAACAAAATGTAGATACATTTGGTCATGATTATGTCAAACATCTGGATGTAACACCACCAAAAAATAAAAATAAAAATAACAAAACTAAAAAAATGCATTTGATATCATAAGATGCTGGCTTACAAAATGTCAAATCCCCATTTGGCCAAATGTTATATGTCATAAATTTCCAACTTTAGTTTTAAAACATAAGTAGTGCTCAGTCGCCCTTTCAGTTGTGATATTGAAATTGCAAGGCATTCTCTCTGTGATATTACTTTTGCTTGGAGTTTAAGAATTCAATCCTTAGAGTATTTGCTGTAACTTATGGTGATTACCTGTGATTTCTGACCCAATGAGGCTGCTGTGTAAGTCAACTAATTCCAACCTAACCTCTGACAGCTAATTGGTAAACAAAACATTGAGAAGGTTTGAAATATTAAATTAGTTCTTTAATTACCTTCAACACCATTAGCACGTTGTATTGTTGAACACTGATTTCAGTAAATGAAAGTCTAAGCACAATGAAACACAGAAGACCAAAATGTTAAAAAATACTAATCATACAGATTATCCAATGCAGGCACTTAAATTACCACTCCTGTTTTATAGTTATTATCATACCTCTATAATCCATGTCCCTTTACAAGGCTATTCAAGCTATAATACATGACAGGCAGTGCATTGCTCTGCTATTTATAAGGTGCCTTGGGTCATGTTATATGGCATAAGACTAAAGACAGTATGACTTAAACCACCCAAGAAGTGCAATAATCCCTAACAAATGCACAGCCTGGAGTATCCTATTGCTGATATGAAATGAAATTCATACATTAAACTGAGAAAAATTGTCAGACCCAGAGCATTTATTGGGAATAACAAACATGTCTGTCTTTTCATTGATGTATTTTTCTGGCCTATAGGAATAGGAAGTGATTGTTCCAGCCCTACAGATTATCTACTGTGTCTGACATGCAAACTGCATCAATCTTGTTGGTTTCAGACTTCCTCAACCATCACAAAAAAAACAAACCATTATACCAACACCTTTTAAACTGGTGGATTTCTTTCCCTGACATTCTCCTGGTTTTGCCTAGGTTTGATTTTAGTAATGATCCATATAGAGTGGAGAAAAACATCAGGTCCCACAAGTAATAAAAATGCATTTATAGAATATAGTCCAAATACACCTGGAAAAGAGTATAGTTACATTGCCTGCCTGGATCGTAGTAAGCTGAGAGCAGTAATGAATGGAAATGTATCCAGTTTGAGGGAGGCACTGTGGAGAGAGTATCCGTAGTTAGAGGAGCCAGCTTTATTTGATACCTTTATTAATGAGGTGAATGAGGGAGGGAGCCACACACTAATGAAAACATTAAGCAACACTAAATTGGAAGGTGTTGCAAGTACTAGTGAGAAGAGGAAAAAAATAAAAATCCAATAAAAGAAGTTAGAGTTGTCAGCAAAAAATAAGCAACTTAAATTTAGCTTGGAAATGTATAGATACATTCACTGGGGAAAAATAATATGTAAACCACTGCCTATGACAAAGAAGAAAAAAACTACTTGAAAAGGTTGCAAATTTGGATTTTCTCATGTTGAATTTCACAAGTGGCACCAAACATCTAGTTTTCCTGACTGTTTTGTTTCCTCTGAGTATCTTAATATTATAAACCAAGGGAATGTTACTCCATTTTTTAGTAATCAGTGATATTTGTTACCTCTACAATAGTAATTTCTTTTGTCTAGCATCATTACTGTCAAATATTATTCTAATGGTTAAGTCTCGATGTCAAGGCTCTATAAATATTACAAAGAAAAAGAAGCCTTCATACTTGGGCAATTCTATATATATATAAAAATATATATGTAATATATAAAATATAAAATATATAATATATATAAAATATATAATATATATAATACATATATAATATATATAAAATATATAATATATATAATACATATATAATATATATTATATATATAATATATATAATATATATAATACATATATAAAGAAAGAGAGTGTAAGAATCACTCGGAATATACATACAGTTTCAGAAAACCCAAAATAAAAATACGTATGTACAAACTGAATGCTTGCATTCACATGGGTTCACATTACAAGCAACAAGTTTTATTTTAAATGTTCTTTTGTTCGTTGTGTGTGTGTGTGTGTGTGTGTGTGTGTGTGTCTGGTATATATATAAAGACATTTACTTTAGGGGTCATTTACAAAGCAATTCCTGCCAAGGTATGCTTAATGTTGTATGTGATGCTTCCCTACTCTCCAGCACACATCTACACACCAATCCAAGGAACAAAGCAAAAGAAAACAAAAAAAAAACCCTGAACTATTCTATATCAGCATGTCGTGTTTAGTGAGGAGTACTTTTTCTTGCTAATATGGATCAGCACCACTCTTACTCCATATAGAAAACAGTATGCTCACACACAGAGATGCCTTTATTTACAATCACCAAAATGTAAATACTCCATTCTGAAACATTCTTCTGAAGGTCAAGAGAGCCTGTGATGTCACTGCCCAAGAACCACAGCCTGAAATAATTGATGGCTTATGGGAGAGAAGCCTAAAATTTGGGTTTGCTATCAGAAGACACTGATATAAATTTGTCATATTTTAAGTGAAGAGAAGTAGGCCCTGAGTAGATAGGGCAAAGACTAGAATTCTAGAACTTTTGACTTCCTGTCTAGCTTCCTTTACAAGAGTCTAATTTACACACCTTATGAAAGTTGACTCTGCCAGAAATCACACCACAAATTTGCAAAAAAACCCAGATCAAGCATCCAGTGTATTTCTACTGTTTAAAGATGTTTCCCTGACATATTTGGCCTTTGAAAACCACAACAATCTACATACACAACTGACCTACTCAGCTAAATTAAATCAGCTAAATCTTTCACTGGTCAATTGTCTTCAATTAAAAAATAACAAATTAGTATTCAAAAATATTAATTGATAGAATTAGACAATTCATTCACCAGGCTTGGCAATTTCATCTAAAGGGTCAGATAAACAGATTGTATGTGAATGGTTGTTTGCTGAGAAACACTCTTATTCACCACTTCATAAAATTATATATTTTAAAAATCTGCTTCAGGCTCTGAAACAAATTGTTGGACGTTTGCGGAAATGTTGTTGCAAAATGAACGGATTTGTCACCAAACAAGAAACACATAATCAGACCGGCTGAATGTGCCCTAATTAGATCTCAGCCTTGGGTTGACACTGACACATGTGTTGTGCCATGTTCTCGGGGAGCTGAAGTCTCATTATATGGGTGGTCAGGACTATTGCTATTTTGCTATTATAATTTGACTGCATTTGTTTGAAGTGTGCTTCATTTTTTTCTTTTCCTTAACTTCAGCCTGAGTAAATGAGATAGAATTATAAGTAATTCATAGAAAGATTTAGCATACAAAAACTTTGAAATGCATTGTAGTGATGCATCAAATACAACATTGAATAAACACCAAAGTAAGTCAACTATTAACAAGAAAAATAAGATTGAAATTCTAAAATTAAAATAAGAAGTTTATATTAAATTACCTCACTCAGTGTTTAAGCATTTGATAGTTTCAAAAATTATTTTTCTGTCCAAACACTTAAAGGTAATTCTCAATTTTGTCTTAGGTGTTATGAAGTTTGTTGGAGCCACCAGGACTAGAAGATCATCATGGGGTACCAGGGAAATAAATATCTCAAGTGTGCATTTAAGGAGTATCCACATATGTTGGAAAAACTAATGGATGGAAAGTATCATGTCCCAAATCAGTGGACCTTGAGAAATAAGCTTGGGTTGAACCCTGACTGACTGAGAGTGTAAATACCTACTGAAATCTTCCTCAGAGGATAAACAGCTGGATTATCAGGGATACACGAATCATCAGGGATGGATGCTTTGCTGGATAGAAAGGTACTTAGTTCTAGCAAGGTCTCAGGTTCACATGTACCACTCTAAAATTTGAGATAGTCCAGCACTGTTGTTCTATATTAACTATGAAAAAGTATAACTATCAGATTAAATTCGCCTTTCAAGTAAACCTAAAGTTTTACTTCTTTGTCAATTTAACAACTGAATGGTGGTTGGCACACATACTCAAAGGGGTAAATTGTATGTATTTTTACAGTTTTTCAATGAGATTAAGTCAATGAATAGAGGTTAGTGAGGGATGTGTTTATATTGAGGAAACACTAAAGGTCATGGAAGAACTAGATCAACACAAGGGAAGATAACAGACAAGAAAATCAGAAGAATATTATTAGAAAGACACATACGGCATATGAAAGCAGAACTTTATTTCACATTAGAGTAGTCAATATTGCAGAGTACGTATAGACTATTGTACTGCATGAACGTGGATCATCTTTCAAAAGATACAGGTTTGCCATCCAGGTACATTGCTTCACACATATTGGCTTCTTTCCTTTTCAAGTCAGGAAAAGGGAGGTGATAGGCTATTAAATAGGTAGTAAACTCCAGATTATGGCTTGCAGTGTGGAGTCCTGGGTCACCTTGAAAATATAATTTCCTTAGTTCTACACCCACCTGAGAAACTGTTTCATGGTATTAATTAAGAGATTCCTAAATTTCATGTATTAATTACTACTTCACAGAGGGTGAAAATCAACATGCCTAAGATCCACATTTGAAGCCTCTTAAACCCACCCGGCTTGCAGTTTGCAAAGGAGGTACCTAAATAGGGCAAACAATCCTCTCAATCAAAAGAACTTTGTTAAATGAATAAATGAGAGAAGAAAAAACTAGTGTCTTATTTTATGAAATATTAAGGCTCTTGTTGCAAATTACTTAGTTTACCTAAGGATTGAGTTAATAATAATGAACACTGTGCAGCTATATATCTTCAATCCCTTCAGAGGCATTGCACAAGGACAGAATATTTCCACAAGAGTTCTGCTTGATTGAGAGTCAAAAGGCCACTTCAAAATGCTGTTAACCTCAGACGAATTATGTGATTTCCATTTGCAAGGCCAGTGTTCATCTTATTTGGTTTACTGACTCATTGAAAGACTGATACAAATGGAGAACATTTAAGTCAGCAACAAACAAGGAAGACTCTAAGATGACCTCAGCTCATCAAGCTTCTTAACTCTCCCCAGGTGCTTTGTGGGCAATAACTAGTCATTAATTGCCTTATATTCCAAGCATCTTAAAATCTTAGCAGACAGAAACATAACTATTATGTTACACATTTTCTCCTCATAGAAATGATCATTAAGTGAAGCTTAGGTAATCTGCTACTCAACAACTGGCAACAAACTAACACATTCAATTCAACTAGTACTTACCCTGAGTTGACTGATTTCCCAGCCCTGTGCAAGATGTCAGCTCTGTGACTTTAGGCTGGTAATCTGAATTCACCCACAACCCCTGCCTCCTCATTAATGAAGCGAAACTGTACTTCCGTGACTTCCTATCTCTGTTCCTCAGAGTTCTGGGGATTCTCTACACAAATGTCAATCAAGATAAAGTGAATAGGTTGGGATAAGTAGTTTAGTAGCTCTAGTCTGTTCTAACTCTAGGATTCTATGTTTGAACCAAAGGGCTGCCATTTTAAAATAGTGAAAAACTACTCAAATTATCTTTCAAGTTTCTCTCAACTAGCATAAATGAGTAATACATATAGAAGATTTGTGCAACATGATCTATGCTCTCAGGTGGTTCTCAGATGCAATTGATTCAAATAACCATTACAATGAAAATAAACACAAAGGAAATAGTAGAATATTCCAGACCTTCTAATAAAAAGAGCTCATGGCCAGGTGTGGTGGCCAATGTCTGCAATCTCAACATTTTCGCAAGCTGAGGCAGGAGGACTGCTTCAGGCCAGGAGTTCAAGACTATCTGGGCAATATAGTGATACTCCATTTCTAGAGCAAATAGAAAAATTGGCTGGGTGTGCTGATACAGTCCTAGCTGCTTGGGAGATTGAGGCAGGGGGATTGCTTGAGCCCAGGAATTCAAGGCTGCAGTGAGTCTTGAGCCATGATTACACCACTGCACTCTAGCCTGGGCAACAATGCAAAACTCTGTCTCAAAAATAAATAAATAAATAAATAAATAAATAAATAAATAAAGGAGCTCAGTCTTTTAGGTCAGATGACAAAGACTTTGTGTATAATATATAAGAGATGTATAACAGTAAGGAAAGAAGACTTCAGCAAGAATAGATAGGGAGAGCTGGCCCAGGAAAGGGAGAATGGGAGGATGGATTGTGTGAGGAGCCACAGTAGAAAACAGAAAAGAGAATGTAGAATGTTAGAGAGAAATGGAAATGACTGCTATGGAAACTGTACAGCCTACCCAAATATATCAGTGGGAAGATAGGTTGCCCAGAAGCTCCCCAATCAAACACTAGTGAGCATTGCAATAAAAATAAGGAAGACTCCAGGGTCTTGAAGAAAAGCTTGAGGAAATTAGTCTGGCTGAGGTTATTAGACAGGGCAAAGAAGGGAGGGGATATAGCTGAGAGAATGTGTGGCAACCTGGCTCGAGGCTGGTGCGTGAAATGTACAGGAAAGAATGAACCACTGCTTCATTGGGATGGCATCATTTTTAACTGAAACCCACTGTATTATCTAAGCCTCTTCGGTTTCTTATTCATTATTGAGCAATTTCCCCCTACTCAGAGAAATGGTTTATACAGGTTATATATCATGGACCATAACAATAGTACACAAGCTCTTGAAATCTAGTGATTAGTGGGTAACAAGCCTGGTTAAGACTTGACTTTTTCATCATGCCCACATTCTCATATTGTTTTCTCACAGGCAAAAAATGTATTACCATATTTCCATTTCCTGATATGTAAATGACTAATTTATACATTCTGACTACATGAGTGAATGAGATGAGCAATCTAGGAAAATATGTTTATAAAATGTGTGGCTAATACACTGCTTACCCTAAATGATAAGCATTATTTCATTAGATAGTGATAATTTCCAAGAATCACTGGGGGAAAGAAAGACTGAGCTTGTTTTGTTGTTGTTGGTTGGTTGGTTGGTTGATTTCTTTTTTTTTTTTCTAACCTTAGCTTTATAAGGTGAAGCAATTTGTTAAAGATGAAAATTAACTAGCACCGAGGACAAATTTGAACTAGGGATTATATCTGGCATCTGAAAATGGATATAACAAGGGAAATTTTATAATGCTATTAATACTGACTAATAACAGAGACAACATTAACTGAGTAGCTATTAAGCATTAGGGAAAGCTAAGTTTCATAATGACATAGATTGCTTTTTTCTTCATTATAGATTGAAAGAATCAAATGCTTTAATAGATTTAATAATTTTTCTTAATTTAAGCCCCAAATCATAAGAGGTGGAGCCATCTTTTTGTTCAAGGGTTGTCAAACTCCAGAATCTGTGTTCCTAATCACTTCAAAACATACAAAGTGCTACCTAAAATACAATATTAAAAAGGAATGCATCCATGTAGTTCAGTTGTGTCTAGGAAAGATGGACCTGTATGTGTGTGTGTGTCTGTGTGTGAGTGAGTGAGAGGGTCAGAGTATGCTCTGACACTGCCAGCCAGACAGGAATAGGCAATTTAGCAAATTTCAGCACTTGGGAATGGAAGTTGATTAAAAAAAGAAAAAAAAAAAGCAGGCTTCTTTTCAAAACTCCTCTTGTCCTAGAGGTAAATGTAGGGGCAGAGGAGGAAAGCAAACAGAATCCAAACACATCTGAGGATGAGGGTTTACCCAAGATAGAAACTAAACTGAAGACCAAGCTGTTTGGAGGTAGGACTGAGGTCAGACTAAAGTGCTGTGAATCAGTCTCAAGGATGCCCGTGGTGCATGGGACACCAGGCCTTCTGGCACAAAGCCTGCAGTGACTGCTATTGATCTATCAGCCTCACCAGCGTTCTAATGATGACTGGTTTCCTGGTCCCAGTTTTTTTCTTTTATTCCTATGGTTACAACTTGAGTAGCTGTGTTACAATCCAATTCCACTCAGTGGTCATTTATCAGTGTTCCAGATATGGACAGCCAACTAGAGCTTAGCTAATCTTTGTAACAGGAAAAAGTCAGCAAAAGGACAGGAGATTGGTGCCCAGGAGATGCATAATCATTTCTTAAGAATATCAGGCACTTTTTACAAACTGAATTCTTCTGAATCTGCTTTGCCTGCAACTCACAGCTGAGATCAAGAAAGACCAAGGAAGTTTTCTACCTCTAGGCTCTATTCTGCATCAGGCCTGTATCCTGATGAAACATAACATTCATCCAGCATCAGATCTGTGCTTTCTTTGCCTACCTCTAACTTAATGGAACATTGTAAAAAAGTTATCCATTGGCTGGGTGCGGTGGCTCACACCTGTAATCCCAGCACTTTGGGAAGCCAAGGCAGGCCGATCATGAGATCAAGAGATCGAGACCATTCTGACAAACATGGTGAAACCCATCTCCACGAAAAATACAAAAATTTGCTGGGCTTGGTGGCATGCACTTGTAGTCCCTGTTAGTAAGGAGGCAGAGGCAGGAGAATCGCTTGAACCCGGAAGGTGGAGGTTACAGTGAGTCGAGATGCCACTGCACTCTAGCCTGGAGACAGAGCAAGACTCCGTCTCAAAAAAAAAAAAAAGTTATCCATCTAGACTTAGAACTGAGAGTCCAGCCAGACACAGATCCCCTTTTTGACCCTTTGGGTTTCTAACACTAACATTGGCTGCAAATCAACCTGTGCTTCCTTGTCATCAGACTGTACACTCCCTCTTGCCTCATTTGCCTAAAATTGGACTTCTGTTACCTTGGAGTTCCAAACAGTTACTTTGACTGATTTCTTATTGCTGTGTTAGCATAAGAATTATGCACCAAAATCAAACTTTGATTTAGGGAACCAACTCTGCTCTTCTTAAGCCTTTTTCCTCCTGTGAATAGAGAAGAGGTCCTGACCCAGAGCCCAGGGTATAGAGTCTGCTGCTAAGTAGAAAAGGTCTACTGATTACTGCTGTTTTCACAGACTCCCAGTACTGAATAGCATTTACCTTATTTGAACTCCACATTCCACCTCAAGTCCCTTCACTGACTCTTACCTGAATCTGGACAAGCACTCTTAGTGAGCCAATTCCCTTTAAAGTCCCAACACCCTGCATGCTTTCAATCAATAACTGTGACTGAGGTGAAAAGATTGTGTTTAGACAAATAGTGGGCTGTGTTCTGTTGGACTGAAAGCTGGTGAGGCTGTCAGTTTGTACCTGAATTTTAGGAGCTTGCAGTCTACTTAAAAGGTAAAAGTAAAATTGAATTGATAGGACACCTTATAATTATGTGTCAAAAGGCCTGTATTGGGATTTTCTAGAGAAACAGAATCAATAGGTTGCATAGAGAGAGAAATATAGGAGATTTATTATACGAATTGGTTTATCTGAAAATGGATGCTAAGAAGTCCCACAATCTGCTATTGGCATGCTAGAAGAACCAGGAAAGCTGATGGTGTAATTCAATCTAAGTCTGAAGGCCTGAGAACTGGGGATGAGGGTGGATGAGTTGGGAGGAAGTCATGGAGTAAGTTCTGGTTTGAGTCCAATCCCGAGAATCAGTAACACCTATATCCCAGAGTGGGAGAAGATGGATGTCCCAGCTCAAATAAAGATAAAGCAAATTTGCTCTTCCATTGCTTTGCTTCGCCCCCGCCCCCAAAATCTGGTCCCTCAACTGATTGGATGATGTCCACCCACTTCGGTAAGGGAAGACTTATTTACTTAATCTACTTATTCAAGAGCCAATCTCTTCTGAATTCTCTGGCAGACACACCCAGAAATAATATTTTACCAGCTGTCTGGGCATTCCTTAATTCAGTCAAGTTCATATGTAAAATTAACCATCATGAAGGCCAAAATATATTGTATCTGTGTGAGGCTGGAAATATTTGAAGGATTTGAAGAAACTGCCTTGATGACGACTCCATTCTTGAAAGCTAGACTCTGCTGAGTGTTACACCTTTAAGAAATAAACTATTTTACAGATGAGGAACCACAGGCTTAAAGGTTAACTGTTTTTCCCCAGATCACACAGCCAGTGCAAGTTAGGCCTGAGAATTAATCCAACTTTCCTTTCTCCTATGCTCTCTGGAAAAAAACAAAACAAGCAAACAAAACCTTAATGATGGAACTTCAAGAAGAATACAATTTAAATTGTTTGAAAATATGAACAAAAGGAATATGATTTGAATCCATATGGCTTTGTCAGCGTTAATCAATCATTTGTGCCAGTCAATTCTCATTCAAATGGAAGAGACTAGTGTGTGATTTATTGAACAGTCTGTCATTTCTACTAATTCCATTAGGACTCTAATGGTAAGTATTACCTGGCAACTGCAGCAAGAATCCAGAAGCTCATGGGCATCAGTTCTGGGCAAAATGTGGCCCTGGGTGATTGGGAAAGAAAGCCAGACCTATTCAGTGAAGAACCAATTAGTTTTACCCTCACCACATTCTCATCTGCAAATGGCTTTTTTCCCTTTCTCCAGCTGTTATCTGTTTTTCAGCTTGTAGTTTCTCTAATGAGGTATTTGGTACTTAATCTTTCAGAATAATGAATGAGTGAGTCTCTCTGCAAAGGTGGTTCCTGTCCTGGGAGCACTGTGGCAGCTCGTCAGGATGCCAGCCTATCGTTTGTTAAGTTTCTATGAGGGCAGCCTCCATGAATGTGTCTGACATTGAGATTACATTGCCCAACAAAGATAGGTGGGCCCTGGGAATGGCAAGGCTGTGAAGACACACACTTTGCCCCAACAAACATAAAGAATTAAAGCCACATGTTAATTTCTCAAGAGAAGTGAACTTCTTGGCATAGACCATTCTACAAATCAGACTTATCAATAAGAAAATAACTGTTCAGCTTTTTAAAATGCCTGTGTATGCACAGGTACCTATTATTTCAAAGCCACATAGTTTAGACACTAATCACAGTGGCTATTAAAATATAAATAAATAAAAATTAAATTAAATTAAATTATTAATTTATTTCCTAAGTTGCACCAGCCATTTTAAGTTTGTGATAGCCATGTATGAGGGAAGGCCACTCACAGATACAGAACATTTTCACCATTTTCCAAAGTTCTGTTGGACAGCACTTTTCTAGAAAAATAAGCCAATAAACTTACCTTCCTCAATGACTACTCCAGTAATCATATCAAACACATAGTGTTATAAATAATAAGCAATTTGTACATGTTCTGTCTAATCAAGGGACAGAAATCTAGCATTTATCACCAAACACAAGACATTTAAAAATCATACACTTATATCCCTGAGTCTAGAGAATAATCAATGTAATTTCCCCACTAAATAAGCCACTGTACACAACAAAGATAAGGAACTGTCTATTTTTCAATACCATTTACAAAACAAAAATCAGTAAACCCTCATCCCATGCTATGGTCTCAAGTTCATCTGAAACACAGTAACCTGACAAGGGAGTTTGATAATAATATTAACATGGAATTTGGAATATGTACTTAACAAGCTCTGCAAAATATTCTTTTTCATGTTAGAATCTGAGAATGTTCACTGTAAAGTCAGAGAGAAATGAACTCTTGGTCTCTCATATGTATTTCTCAAAATAAGACCATGTCAGACTTCCTGGGTTTGAATCTTGGCTCAGCTGCCTACAACTGTGTTGACCTTGGGCAAGTTGCTTTTCCTGAATCTCTCCAGCAGAAGTTTCCTTCCATATCATCGGTAAGGTTTGGCTGTCATATGTCCTTGAGTGAACTCAGAGCAGGCAAAGCTGAACAAACGGTCATGAGTGCTTAGACTAATTAGCTTTTGTCACAGAGCAGAAGAAAGAGCCAGAGAGGATACAGTCATCCAATATTAAACAAGGTTAGAAATCTTTAGCAAGGAGGAAGCTAGGTGGAATGGCTCTTAGGATATAACCAACAGGGTCTGGCAAAGAATCTTCCTGCTTGGTGCTCAAACATGGGATATTATTGCTAATCCTACATGACAGATGAGTATAGCAAACCTCTGAACTGTTCGTATACTTGCCAAAGTCTACATAGCTTGTTGGCAAGAGATTTACAAACAGCGGCATTGTCTACTCAATCGAGGTGCCTTTCTTCTACAGTTATACCAATAACTTCCATTGGCTTGCTTTTCTTCTCTTGTCACAATATTTTACCTTTTATATGTCCTTCCTCTTTTCCTTTTATATTTTATGTGAGGACATCAACACTGCATATTTCCCAAGTCGATCGCTCCCTCACCTAATTGATACCAGGCTCAAAAATATACTTTGAATTTTTCCTTTTCCCCCTTTTCTTTTAGTAGCAAACGTGGGATTTTTAAGTTAGACACTTGATCTTAGTCATTAAACATGAAAACAGATAACCCTATGCTGCATTTAGGAGTGTGTGTGTGTGTGTGTGTGTTTGTGTGTGACTGCATTTTTTTACCAACAGAATAAAATGAAAGAAACCCAAGACTTCCTTCGTTATTCAGGCTTAGGAAGAATATTGTAAGTAGGAGGAAATCTGACATCTCTTCATCCTCAATGGGGAAACCATACCACACTCTTTTGAAGAAGTGGTGGGAGCATCAAACATAAAAAGGCATCTTTACTAAAGGAAAGAAAGCCAATACCCCAGGAGTTAGAAACCCCAAATCCATTATAGGTTTTGCAACCGTCTGGCTGCATTTCGAAACCTCATATTTATGAGCTCGCTCTCAGCTTTCCAGCTGTCCCAGGCGATGGCCTAAAAGGAAGATGATAGCTTCAGGTGGGGTGGGGAATGAGGAGCAGATGGGGATGGTCACTTAAGGCATGGGGTCCTGTTATCATCACCATGCATTTGATTCCTTAATTATTAAGGAATGAGGGTAGAGAAATTAAGAGAATGTAATGAGCATTTTCAAATAGGCTGTGTTTTTGCAAAGCGCCCATGAGGAAGCACCTGTTCTGGTTACATTCTTTACTGCAAAAATGTTTTGAGGCTTTTGTTCATTTCTTTTTGCTTGTTTCAAATTGTTTCTAGGAGGCAATTTTATCTTTGATCATTTAATTCTGGTAATAAGGGTTGTATTGTCCTCAAAAAGGCAAAACATCCTGAAAAACTCCATTTGACTGATTGTATATTGTTGTAGGTAGTCCATAACAAGAATTACAACTATGCCATATAGGGTGAGTCATCTTAAATTTCTTGGCTTTTATATTTATTTGCAAGGTAGAAATAATACTCAGGCTTGTTATATACCCAGGCTCACTCTCAAAGATAGGGCAGATTAGAGGAGATGATTTGAACATTGTACACTGAGATGAAAATTATAGTTTTACCCTTCATGTGGGTTAACTGATATAAAAAGTTTAAATATACTATAAAAAACATGACAACAAGTATGTAAGTCCCAAAATTTTGTCTTATATTTTGTCCAGTCATCTCATAGATGCCCATTGTTTCATGCAATACAATTGGTAGTATGGCTACTCTGTAGAATCCACCTTTGCAACGGGGAATAAATGATTTAAAATGCAAGTTCTTCTTTGTACAAAAAGCTGCTTCTGAGAACACACAAAGACATGTGTCCACCCTCAGATCATGAGAACATGAGACAATGGAACTAGATTGGAAGGCTTACGGACATGGTAGAGAAGACATAAAAAAAATGGCCAACGGAACAGAACAGAGGCCTCAGAAATAATACCACACATCTACAACCACCTGATCTTTGACAAACCTGACAAAAAAGAAATGGGGAAAGGATTCCCTATTTAATACATGGTGCTGGGAAAACTGGCTAGTCATATGTAGAAAGCTGAAAGTGGATCACTTCCTTACACCTTATAGAAAAATTAATTCAAGATGGATTAAAGACTTAAATATTAGACCTAAAACCATAAAGACCCTAGAAGAAAACCCAGGCAATACCTTTCAGGACATAGGCATGGGCAAGGACTTCATGTCTAAAACACCAAAAGCAGTGGCAACAAAAGCCAAAATTGACAAATGAGATCTAATTAAACTAAAGAGCTTCTGCACAGCAAAAGAAACTACCATCATAGTGAACAGGCAACCTACAGAATGGGAGAAAATTTTTGCAATCTACTCATCTGACAAAGGACCAATATCCAGAATCTACAAAGAACTCAAACAAATTTACAAGAAAAAAAAAAACATCAAAAAGTGGGCAAAGGATATGAACAGACACTTCTCAAAAGAAGACATTTATGCAGCCATCAGACACATGAAAAAATGCTCATCATCACTGGTCATCAGAGAAATGCAAATAAAAACCACAATGAGACACCATCTCACACCAGTTAGAATGGCAATCATTAAAAAGTCAGGAAAGAGCAGATGCTGGAGAGGATGTGGAGAAATAGGAACGCTTTTACACTGTTGGTGGGAGTGTAAACCAGTTCAGCCATTGTGTAAGACAGTGTGGAGTTTCCTCAAGGATCTACAGCTAGAAATATCATTTGACCCAGCCATTCCATTACTGGGGATATACCCAAAGGATTATAAATCATGCTAATGTAAAGACACATGCACACGTATGTTTATTGCGGCACTATTCACAATAGCAAAGACTTGGAACCAACCCAAATGTCCATCAATGATAGACTGGATTAAGAAAATGTGGCACATATATACCATGAAATACTATGCAGCCATAAAAAATGATGAGTTCATGTCCTTTGTAGGGACATGGATGAAGCTGGAAACCATCATTCTCAGCAAACTATTGCAAGGACAGAAAATCAAACACCGTATGTTCTCACTGATAGGTGGGAACTGAGCAATGAGAACATTTGGACACAGGGTGGGGAACATCACATATCAGGGCCTGTCATGGGGTGGGGGATGGGGGAGGGATAGCATTAGGAGAAATACCTAATGTAAATGACGAGTTAATGGGTGCAGAAAACCAGCATGACCCATGTATACCTATGTAACAAACCTGCACATTGTGCACACATACCCTAGAACTTAAAGTATAATAACAACAAAACAAAAAAAAAAAAAGGAAGAAAGAAATAAAGAAAAGAAAATAAATGGCCAGTAGGGGCCACTAACTGTGCATTATGGAAAAATATGGGACATAAATTGGCCTTGAAAGATTGCAATGAATGTATTAGGTCGGTGCAACAGTAATTGCAATTTTTACCATTACTTTTTGCTGCAATTACTGTTGTTCCAACCTAATAGCAGACAGGAAGGTGCAGCCTAGGTGGGAAGAACTGCTGAAGAACAGAAGCATGACATGAACAAAAGTGCATACACGGTACAACAAAAAAGCAATTTTTGTGTTCGGTTATAATCTCAGAAATGCATTTTGGGGCCCAAATTTGTATTAACTTTAATCAACTGAATTGACACTGAAAGCAAAATAAAATTTGGGCTTTTTCCTTGATTTTCTTAAAGATGCTTGACATTTGACATTTGCTCAGCAAAATGATTGTTTTTAACATTACTCTGATGAGGCATTTTATGCTGAATTTCAAGGTTACTATGAAAATACTAAACTTATTAAAGTCTTTTAATTAGTTTATTATAATCATTTTGATAATGGAGACATTAAAAAAACAATAATCTATCTATCTTCTAAAATATATTACCATGCTGTTCATGCCCTGTGAACTTTATAGGACAGGGGTTGGCAAAATACAATCTGTGAGCCATATCGAGCCTTTTGCTTTTTTCTGTAAATAAAGTTTTCTTGAAATACAGCCACATTCATTCATTTGCATAGTTTATAAGGCTGCTTTTATGCTAGAACTGCGGTATTGAGTTGAGAATTGAGATAGAGTATGTGGTCTACAAAGCTTAAAAATATTTACTACCTAGACTTTTACAAGAAAAGTTCACCAACCCCTGCTATAAATGGTAGCACAAGTTAGCACTATCAAAAAAAGACAACTTGGGCAACTAATAAATTGACCGGTTTTTAAGATAGACAAATATAATACTGGACTCCGTTCTCTTTTTATAATGTGATCTCTTTCTTTTCTGTCTTTCTCTCTCTCTTCTCTCCCTCACTTTCCTTAGAAGGCTTACTTTTTCCTACCATCTCTTATCCACTAATACCATAAAAGAGCAAAATTAGCACAGGTAGAAAATAGGAGACAGTGCTGATGATGACTTGTTCAAATAAGAAAATGTTTGGATACATTCCAGGTGTGAAGTGCCATACACTGATAAAATGAACTTGCCAAATGAAATAGATTTGATTATAAATTTCCAAATCTGGTTACATCTTTATAAATTTTATATGTCTTCTGTAATTTTATTTTTCTCACAATATCTACTGGTGCAACTCAACTGATAATTGCATATGCCATATATGGGTAAGTTTTGTGTCTTGAAGTCAGACAATCTTTCAAAATGATTTTCCAGCCAGCCACTTCTTATTTGGCTCTTAGGAAAGTCTTAGACTCTCTGGGGGGAAATAAATATGTAGTGGTGTAATTAGGCTAGCACTGTTCATGTTTCTCCTGTAATATCATCCAACTATGCCATAGGATAAGGTCACTGAACAGCAATAGACTAAAAATGGAAATAGGTTGATTGAAGAAACTGACAAGAATGATTTCTGTGGACTGTTTCATGTTGCATTCAGTCTCATGAGATAGTCTCCTAAATTAAAGATTCCCCTGTAGTTTCACCCAAACTTTTCTTGGTGTATTTTTTCCTGCTCTTTCATACTTTTAGGCAGAATAGGAAATTACCTAGGTAATTTGACTTAAAAGATATAAGAAATCTTTCCAGCCCAGATGCATCTCACAGCCTATTCCAGAAACCAAAACTCTGTTGAATAGATTGTCTCTTAGTACAAAGGAACCAGTGGAGGAGTGGGGAACAAATAGAATTCACTGATAGGTGACTAGGCTTGAGACACCCCACTGCCCACTGTCTTACCCTAAATTTCCTCTTTTTCCCAAGCCATAGTTTCTCTACATGTAAAACTGATGTATGTATAATAATTATCTTGAAGAGTGTTTTAAAGATCAAATTAGATAATGTATGTGAATGGCCCATTATAAATTATGAAGTTATAATTAAGGCATTGTTTCTCCAAGTGTCCCATTTCAAATCCCAGCTGTCTCATGGAGGTGGGCAGGATTCTCAATGTGGTGGTATAATTTTATTAGATTTTTTTTTCTTGACAGTTGAGGGCAGGCCAGTGAACAACGGTCCTGTAAGGGTGAAAAAGGTAGTAGACAGACAATGTGAGGGTAGGGTACTTCATATAGGAAAACAAGAAAATGTAATTTTGAGATAAAGTATAAAAACAGGGTTGGGTAATAGGGAGAGAACATAGTCATTGAATGGTGAGCCCACAGCCACTGTATACAAGCTTCACCTAATTCAAAATTTTACCAAAGAGAAGTCCTAATTCTAACTACTGTTTTTGTTGTAACCAAGAAAAGGATATTGAATCTAATTTGTCACATTTGGTTTTAACCAAATGGGGAGATTTCAGTTTAAAAAAATTAATTTCCTAGGGAATGAATGAGCCCCAGGAATATAACTCTGCCCTTGCATAAATCAAAAGGGAAAAGAAAGAACAGAAGGGCAGACTTGCCAAATGCTTATAAATCACATGAGCCCCCAAATTAGCTGCATTCCTAAAAAAGGCATGCAGGAGCCCAGGCAAGAGGCGTGCAAATCATTCTGAATGTAAATCACAGTAAGTGGGTGCTAATAAATTTCAGCCTGACTGAAATGGCAAAATTTCAGAGGAATTAGTGGAAGGTGGGAATATTTAGAAAGCAGATGGAATACCATTAATCATCTGATCAAGTACAACTGGACCCTATAAATTATTTTAACACATTTTCTGTCGTTTTCTGCATTATCATGGACTCATTCCCACACTAGGTACATTTTCTAAGTCTAAATTAAACTTTATTTTGTATGAATTCCCTCCATATTAGAAAACTCCCCACACTTTCTATAGTCTCCAGTTTGCGATTGAGTCCATTGTTCTGCAGGTGCCTGTTACTAGAATTGCCTTCCTGCTTTTTTTCAATGCTATTGAATCTCAAAGCTACTGTTCTCAGCATATAAAACATTCCATTTCTCCCAACACCCCTTATCACTTAATCTGCTGTCTTCCTCCCAAAGCTATAAATGCATTTATTAAGTGAGTAATTATATGATTACCTCTGGGACATGTTTAAAGATGTTTTAAAATACTTACCATTTGGTTAGGATTTGTTTCCACCCATTTTAGTAGCATTTCTGTGCCTGTGCTTATCTAAATGGCTACTGATATCTTCATCCTCTTAAGGTTTTGAGAAACTATAATATGCTTGTTGGTATCGACATGAAAGAGCCAAGGAAAAAGAGAGATGTATTTCAAAAAGTTTTAATGGTGATTGATTTATATTAGCTTTGAGTCACACTTGAGTTTATCTTTTAAACATGCTGCTTGTAATTGAGAAACATTTCTGATGGTTCACTTGTTACCTGGAGGGAAAGGTGGTTTTGCAACCATCTATGATTACCAGAGCCATCCACTGAATACTACAAATAAGTTTTATTGGTCCACGTCCATGCAGACTGAACTGTTTAATGTCCTATTAAAAATACACTGAAAGCAATCATTTGAAGAATAGAAAACTTTCTTTCGGTCTCATATACATACAATTACCCCCTACTCACAGGAATGTGAGGTTTCCATCATAACCCTAAAAAGGACAATGTTTTTGTAAAAGATTGTCTCCTTGCATTTTACATACATCCTAAGCTGCCCAAATATATGCAACTCACTTTATTCTGCAGGACTTGGCAAGAGGTGGAGAGCAGCATCTGGGATGTATTCAACTTCTACTCCTATTCTGGGGCAATCAAGTTGGTTAGGAAAACTTGATGTGGTTAGGAAGTGGAATTTCCTTTGTAGTCTCCACCAAGTCCTACCTGGACCTGTAAAAACCTATTAGATGCCCCCTCCAACCTCTGAGACAAAGGGTTCCAAAACAAATGAATTCCAGCCTCTATAACTAAAAGTTTATCCTTTTAAAGTAACACACATTTAGATAAAGAATGTCTTCTAATTCTCTGCAGCCACATACATACATGTGCACACATGCAATTGATGCAGTCACACATGCTAAAATGTCTCAGCTTCTACATCCAAGGCTGTAGAAGAGAGAAGAATCAACGATGTCTCAAAAACCCCTGGGCTTTGTCTGGCTCTGGCTGGATGGACTTGAGTAGGTAAAAGGGGAGGACAAAAGCCTGAATGCAGGACGGAACATTTAAGCAAAATGCTAAGACAGGAATATACAAGGTGCATGAGGAGAATAATGAATAAATTACCAGTGCAGGCAAGTGAGTGATGGCAGCTGAGGTTGAAGACCTAGGAAGAAATCCCATCATAGAGGCTCAAAAGGGTCCTTCCCTTATAAGTAATGGGATGCTATAGTCATTCTGGAAAGAATCAAACCAAAGAGCACTGTTTCTGTGACCAAGTGTTAGTAGGATCAGGACAAGCCTAGAAATATGATGAAATAAAAAAAAGGCTTCTAACCTGTGTATACTTAAGAGCATATCTTGTGCTGCTAAGGTCTCACTCTCCATCCAGTCACAGCCCTTTTGTTGTGGCCTGAAGCTTTTCCCAAGTCTCTCTGAAAAGTGTATCCCTACTGGTCTATATATCCTAAATGAGGGATGTATCTGTTATTCTAGATGTTCCTTGAGTTTTTTATTTATTATTTTTGTATGGATTAATTAACTGATTTTTCAGTTGGCATCATGAAAATAAAATACTGGAGAGAAGTTTCAATGAGTAGAGGATGTGTGTAAACATTAAAAAATAAATATGCAATATAGCAGTTAAAAACAAAATAGATTGTAAAGATATTGTATTCTGTAAGAATTAGGAAATATGTAAACATATAACTCTAAAAGCTTTTGGTGGCTGGGGAGAACGAAAGGATTCCAATCAGAAAGGGCAGGTCTAATGCAATGGAACTGTGTATGCATTTCACATTGCAGTAGGGACAAAAGAAGAAAAAAGAAGGCAGCTTTGCCTTCATTAAACTTCTGGTAGGGGCTACCTCTGCTCAGGCTGACAAATCTTTGTATTTAAACCTACTCATTGTTCTGTCTCAGCCATATTCACCTTCCCCTTGCAGATTGTTTTCCCAATTATCCTATCCGAAAATTGTTTCTCTCTTCCCTAAACAGCTCTAGCACTTTTACTTATTTAGCAAATAAGGAGGTAGTTCCCCTGTGATATCAGTTGTCATTAAGTGTTCTTTAAAGTGTCTTTCTTATAATACTTTATGCATGCTTATTGTCTATCTCCCTACTAAACTGGAAGCTACTTGAGAGCAAAGACAAAATCTTGCTGCCCTATATTCCCTGAAGCACCAAAGCACTGGACACAGAACTGTCACATGGACAGCTGATAATTCAATTTGTTGATCTTCTCTAAGCATGAAGGAGAATATGAACCTATTTTTGGCATGAAACTCTACAGCTATGGTAGTTCATCTCTATCTTGGCTGATATAACTCTGTTCTTGTTGGTTGACCTTCTACTTCTAGGAAAAGGTGTATTTTTTAAGCTTGAGCAGCTCAGGTGGTCATGAGCGGAGGAGCTGAACCATCAACAGTGCACTGGACAGAAACAACACTGAATCATTTCACCTCCTCTGAGCCGGAGCCATAGCTGAAAAATCTGCTGTCCCATGGGAGAGCTAGTCATCCATAGCCAATCTCCTTGAATACACTAATGTTCTTCTAAAATAAGTTACAATTCTAAAGGGATACGGTCTATGCTTTGGCAAAGGAAACTTTTGCTTCCAGATAGAAAGGCACAAATAAAATGGCTTTGGTTTCTTCATTAAATCAATTCATATCAGCAAATATTTATTGAACATTTATTATGTACAAAGTGTTATGTAGCAAAGAGAAAATGTTAATACTCAGTTCTCACTTGGAAATTACTTGGGAGGAGCTGTCATACACCATAATTAGATGTGCACCCTAGCTGAGTAAAGGGCCAATTTTATGATACATACGTTATCATCCTAAGATTTTGGATTTGAAAGAATGACTATAGTCCTGTTTCTAATATAATTACCATAATGATCGGTAAAATATAGAATTCTGGGCTACACCACCTATGGTAAGGCAGAATGTCTAGACCAGAAGCCCAGGTTATCTGCTTTTTATATACACCTAAGTTTGAAACAATTTTTTCTATCCACTGGAGTGGTGAAGGAAGACATCAGGGGAGAGGCAGGATGAAGGGTTCTGAAGGTAGAATTCTGGCTCCTTCTGTCCCTTTTCTAACCTATTTCCTTGGTCACTGGTCAGTCCAAAGCAAGGGTTTGTGAAAGGATAAGGGGAACATATCCTGGTAATTTTCTTAGAATATTTCTTATTTAATATAAAAATTCTGTTCTTGGCATACTAATTATGAGTTCTAATTATTATCCTCTAAAGTTACTTGCATCATTCTACAGAAATGTGTTTTACGAGAAAGAATGCAGTTTTATGCTAAACATTTTAGTAACAGGTCAATCTCTAAGCATACCTGTAGTAAAGTTGGAGAAAGAAGAATCAGACACCAATGAGCCAACCACAACACCTTTGTCTATGTTTTTCAAACTGACTTCATATTTCTGAGCCAAAGTGTTTGTGAAAGATCACCTGCTAATAACATAAACAGCAACACATGCAAATGTACACATACACAAATACACGCTTGCAGTAGCTGTTACAAAATATCCTTGGTGCCAACTCTTGATGCTCCATTAAGAAAATGGTTTTCCATAGATGTGCTGCAGGCATGAGCAGGCACCCATGCATATACCATGGTTTCCTTTTAATGGTCACAAACTTTAGTCTAATTTCTTAGGTGAGTGAGATGCTAATCAAGCAGTTGAAGACAGAGAGCCTAGTGAAAATAATCAAATGTGAATTCGTCCAGGGGGACTCTCGACTTTGAAGAGGGAGAGAAGAAATTGTCACGTTGATTCCACTGGAGACAGCCTTCCTGTTACTAAGCGGCCCCTGGGGATTTGCTACCTGATTTGCTCTCCGTCAGGTTGGCATCTCAGTGACAAGGCAATTGTAATTAGAATGAATAAAATGAGAGATGTGCCAACTCTCTGCTTATAATTCAGACTGTGACATTAAAGAAACATTGCCGTTTTATTTTTTTTTTTTATTTTTTAAGGAGTTACAAACAGCTAGTAGGACTTTGCCTACTAGGATTCCTTCCATAAGACTCAGAAGTGTCTTGCTAAAGAAAAAAAAATATGATGTGCTTGTTGTACTCCAGATGGTTATATCTTACCTTTTGGGATTTTAGACTGTGCTTGGAAATTGTCTAATTTTTTCAGGCTTGTTCTTGCAATGCACAGGCAATAAAGTTTAGGGGTAAAAAGGAGACGTAAAAGAAGATTCCTGCTATCCTATTGTCTCTAAGTTCACTGCTGCTGTGAAAGAGTTGGATGACAGTAACATGGGCTGCAGCAATAAAAGCTATCACCACTTAAATATGATGAGGGCTGGGGCACAGACTGACTAATTTTTGAGCTGGGCTTTGACTCAGCATAGAACTTGAACACAAGCCAAAGAAATGATAAAATACATTTAGATCTCTCTTCTCTGCTCTTCTCTTTTTATTGAAGATGGGGGAATTACTTAGAATTCTGAGGAGATAGCAATAGGTGATTTATTAATTAGAATTTGGGGGACACTTGCAATCTTAAAATGATAAAAAGCCATTATGCTAAAATGTTTAGCTCCTCTGGTCTCATGTTTAATTTGATTTCTTCATAGAGACAGTGAAGAATTTCCCATTCTTTTTTCTCTATCATATTGAGAAAAAATGTACTATTTTCTCTCTGCAAAATAAGAGTCCCATTTACGATAGTTGTACCGAGACTTTTCTCTATCTCCTGGCCTATATATGCTATGTTCTTGTGCTGCTCTCTTCTCATATGTTTGCTTCCCTTCCTCTCTTCTCTGTCAAATCCTAACCATCTTTAAAGATCAACTCAGACCCCATCCATTCCAGTATTTTTTTTGTTATTGTTGTTGCCGTTTGTTTGTTTGTTTGTTTTTGAGACAGAGTCTCTCTCTGTCACCCAGTCTGGAGTGCAGTGGTGCGATCTCGGCTTACTGCAACCTCTGCCTCCTGGGTTCAAGCAATTATCTGCCTCAGCCTCCTGAGTAGCTGGGATTACAGGTGCCCACCACCATGCCTGTCTAATTTTTTTTTGTATTTTTAGTAGAAACAGAGTTTCACTATCTTGGCCAGGCTGGTCTTGAACTCCTGACCTCATGATCCACCTGCCTCAGCCTCCCACCATTCCAGTTTTAAACATACGTCTAACGCATGCCTGAAGAGAAAATGTTGAATAGATTGTTGAGGACATAAGCTAAAATTTAGGAGAAAAATGTGAGCTGGGAAGCAAGTTGTCAGTACATAGGTGATATTTGAAATGAGACTGGATACAATCACCAGACATTATTTATGGGATTTAAAAATCAAAGCAGTTGAACTCCTGAACACAGGGAGTAGAAGAATGGTTACCGGAGGCTGGGAAGGATAGGGTTAGGGACGCTAGGGATGGTTAATGGGTACCAAAAAATAAGAAAGAAAGAATAAGACCTATGATTTGATAGCACAACAGAGTGACTATAGTCAATGATAACTTAAGTGCACATTTTAAAATAAAGACTGTAATTACATTGTTTGTAACTCAATGGGCAATGCTTGAGGAGATGACACTCCATTTCCATGATGTGGTTATTTCACATTGCATACCTGTATCAAAACATCTCATGTACTCTATAAATATATACAGCTACTACATATCCACAATTCTTTATTAAAATAAAGGTAATCAAAGGAGGAGAAAAAGAGATCACCAGACCAAAACAGGATGTGACTCAAACACGGCCATGCCTATGATTCCTCTATTTCTTGTCTAGACTAGAAGTTCTGAATCTTTTTAGATTCACCGCCACTTTTGAAGGGTATACCAACATATGACACACAAGTTGCTTGGTTTAATGTTACCAAAAAGTTTGCTTTATCCTCTAGTGGAGTCAATCAATATTATGACCAAACATATGGGCAATGAACTTCTAATAAGGACCCATGTTGTATGGTGGCAGTGTTAAATCACTATTGCCCTTCTTGAAAGAATCCTCTCACATCAACTGTTTTTCTTATTGGCAGTCAACATGGATTGCTATTTGTGGACACAGTCAATCACTCTATTGAAAGTTGCCTTTGTGATGCAACATTTATCTCAGGCGATAAGTCATTCATCTGCCATACAGACTCAAAGTCATTTGCTTGCCCAGATGTAATAACAGAGGTTTCATCAATTTCATTATATATATATTTTTAGACAATTGAGGTTATACCTTTATACAAAGTAAAAGCAAGTAGAAACAAAATCAGTTCAATATTTATGTTGAATATTTTGAAAAAAATTTTAAGTAAAATCTCTGTCTCCTTAAATAGGTAACGATGAGAAGGATTTCACCCTTTCTTGTTGTCTCAGAGTCATTGGAATAAACATTATGGTTCTAGGTGGTTCAACTCTGTAGACCTGTTACTCTGGTAATGGCCTGCATTCTGTAGCACTTTTATCTCATGTTAGCAATTATACTTCCTTCCTTCGCTGTCTGCTGTCATCAGTCACATCTCGTCTTAGCATATCTTCTCTATTTCTAATCTGCTACCTTATTTTATGCACAAATGTAAGAACCTGAGGAGGCTATATTCCTCTTTCATTCAGCAGAGTTAATGGTATGATAATTTCCTTTGCAGTTAAGAACCTTTGCTTTTTGTTTTAAGTTTTGTTTTGTTGGTTTTAGTTTCTTTATTCCTCTTTTGCAGCTTCTTCCTCTGGAATGGCAACAGAAGAGCTGTAGTTGCTAGAAATTATTTGCCAGCAAGTTGGTCATAGCTGTAACTGACATACACTTTCATGTTTGCATAAGATAATTTCCTATATTTAGGGGTTATCTTTGACATGAAATTCCCCAATAATATTTTTAAAACAGTTCAGTGTTTATATGGGCATGAGTTTTATCTTGCTGTTCATTGCAGTTTTTCACCAAAATACGTATCTTATTTTCTATTAAATGGGATGGCAATAACTATAAAACAAGCTTCAGTGAAAGTCAGTCATGTACTTAGGTGCATAATTGATTTCTTTAAGCCTCAGTTTTTAAATCTCTCATGTGGGGACAATAGAAATAAAACCATGTAGAGTTGAAATTAAGGCTCCATGAACTACTACTGATGAAGCACATGTCAGTGCCTGACCTATTATTGTGCCTAGTATTATTTAGTTAGATGCATTCATTTTATGATAAAGAAATTTGGATCCCAGGTGACTTAAGTAACCCCCATCTGTTTCTTACTTTTCTAAAAGCCAGGTGTTTTCCATAGATTATTTCCTTTAATTCTTACTATCTGGAATATATGCTAATATTCTATTCTTAAGGATGATAAATGAGGCTCAGAAAATTTATATAGCTTACTCCAAACACACACATCATAAATTAAAGACTTATAATTCAAAGTCTAGGCTTTACATACCATTCAAAGTTTATTAGGCTCCACCTACCACCACACGCAGTCTTTTCTAACATGCTACCTCATATTCAAAACCTTTAGGACTACAGAGGGGAAAAATATGAAGGGAATGTACTAGGGTTATGGATAAGAGTGAGGGGAACTATCTCAACTCCTTTCTGGTGAGAGGGGCTTCAGAATGAACAGTAAGGTTTTTAGGTACCATAAGAAACTATGTCTATAGTTTCCAATAGTTAAGCATTGGTAGAAGACACCTGTCACATTTCAAGCATTAAGCAAAATGTCTTGTTTCCCACATCAACTACTACCTACTACCAACTAGATCCTACCTGTTTAACAGGATTAGAAAGAGTAAGGGTATTTCCATAGGGCAATTCCATAAGGACAGAAAGATACTATTTTTTAAATGTTAAATCTCATATAAGCAATGTTTATTTCCAAGTGTAAGTTCAATGTATGATTCTGAACCCAACATGTCACTCCCTCCATCATGGTAACTAGAAAGATTCCTGATTGGGTTCTCAGGGCCTCTGCTTTTATATACTTCACAGAAATTCATTAAGAGATGGCAGAGGCAAAACATACAGCCATGATGCAAAAAATAATCCAAATCCTATTTACAATAAAATAAATATCATTTACAATATGTTATGCATTTAACTGAGAAAATGGGAAATGGAGAAGGCAATGTCAGGCCACATTCTGAAAGACACGGGTGATGGGACATTGCAATGTGTTTCAATTGAGACTCCAGGTACTTTGGTTTTAAAAATTGCAGCGCAAAATGAGCGACTGAATTGGACGGGCTTCATCCCTCCTGATGTATTTTCATTGAACCCCAGTCACACGCATCTGACTTTAATATTCTAGCCGTCAACTGCTGTCACTTCTTGGCGGGTGCAGTTGCCAACCCGGTTCACAGGGGAGTGAAAATAAGCAGATGAAATCACCGGATAGGCTGTGTATCAGAACCTGTATCATCAGGCCCTGGACCCCTCTAATGGATGACAGAAGCAGAAGATCACAAGAAAAATGAGTAAAAAAAAGCAAAACATGGAACAATACCTTGAACAATTTATATTCTATTTAAATCTTGCTTTCCTTAATTATGAACTTTCTCATCAGTATTTCTGAATAATTGTAATTGTTTCCTCCCAAAGCTATCAACATGTAAACTTACAGATGGTAGTAACCTCTCCAGTGCCTTTTTCATTGCACTGAACTTCTGGTGCCTCTGACGGAGTCTGGCTTATGGCTTTGTTTTGCCACTAATGCATCTCCTCTCCTTTCTTCTCTGCAGTAAAAGTTGTTTCTTTCCTCATCCCTCGCCTCCCACCAGGTCATGGTATATTCGTTTTGAATAGTAGGTATTGCTTCCTGTAATTCCTACCCCTCTGCTTAGCATGATCATCATTTTCTAAATCCAGATGATCCTCTAGAGGTATCGGCCTCACCTGAAAAATAACACTTCCACATACATCTTCCATATTCCTATCACTGATTTACCATTACAGTCGAATGCTGAACAATCTGGAGCATTAGTTACTCAGTTAAGTATTTAGCACCTAGTGGATACTCTGCCTTGCCTGGTACTCTGCACAGTATGAAAATGTTAAATAAAATGGACTCCGTATTCATGTAATATATCCACTGAGGAGCGAAGGCCACCACACATGAAAAGGACATAGTTACTTGAGTTGAATGACAACACAACAGCAGTACAAATAATAAAGTTAGTTACTAGTTGTCAAATTAGAGTTACCAGATTTTGAACTACCAGTTCATAGGAGGGAGGTGTCTTGGTAGGTAGGAAAAATTTTAAATTAAATTAAGTTGGAGGTTAACATTATGTTTAAAATCTCATGTATAATTATCGCCTACAGGGCTTCAAACAGGCTGTCCTCAAATTACTTTCAGGTTCTTTGTGACCTTTATTGCATTTACAGTTACTTTCATTGGTTTCGTCCTTTTCATTTTTATGGATGGCATTTATTTTAGCCATACATTTAGGAAAACAGCATTTTACAAATAAAGGATTGGTAAAATAAGGCATTATATCATTTTGTACACTGAGTGCTTCAAAAACAAAGAATTACTCTACTGATTTTCTCTATGGTTTAAAATAATATAACCTCTTACATCTCTTTCCAACT
Organism: Symphalangus syndactylus; assembly: GCF_028878055.3. Taxonomy (NCBI): domain Eukaryota; kingdom Metazoa; phylum Chordata; class Mammalia; order Primates; family Hylobatidae; genus Symphalangus; species Symphalangus syndactylus. Next base: position 46,360,743 of record NC_072423.2, read on the forward strand.
TTGCAAAGAAGTGTGAATTCATGAGATCAGTTAACGGAGTTCTGTTATCACCAGATATAAAACTGATGTCTGATACATGGGAAAGAAATTGAATGTAAATAGCAGCATCTCAATTCCCAAGTCCCTAAAATCACTTACAAGAGTACCAACCCTCAATGCAAATTAGCCTCCATCTTTCAACTCATTCAAAATAAGTTCTGTCCATGGACATGCTTTCCTTATTTTATATGAAAACTGGGCAACATAAAAGCAAACATTATATTGAATTTTTAAAATTTTAAATAGGCAACTTATTTGTGATGATAGAAACTAATAAAGTAGTATGAGCTTTTGTCTTTCTTTATAAATCAACTAGACCCAATTCTTGTTAAGTGGCACCATGCAGTTAGTTTCACACCAGTTTTGATTGGGGAATTCCAAATTCATAGGTTTGAAGACCCTGGCACTTTCTTCATTTGTGGAATGAATTGGATTACAAAACCAGCTCTTTTTGGTTTCCTGCCAGTCCCTACCAGGGTGGCGGTGGCTGGAATCAAAGAAAAAAAAAAATCAAACCTGCATCCTCTGTGGGCCCAGTGGGCCATAGGGGTCTAAGGGTTTATTAACAATTTCATCATTTCCATCCATCATTCTCTGTGCACCATGGCATGCACCCACCAAGAGAACTTTAAAACAAGAAATAAAACTCAATGAATTCACATTCAATTAATATTAGTTATATTATTAATCTTTGCCGGTGCAGGACTTATCAGGAGATAATTGACCTTGTCAGTGTTCTGAGCCTGCTGCATTGCTATAAGATCTCTCACTCCCATCATGCTTAATTAGCATGCAATAAAAGCAAAAGAGAGAGTTTTTATTTTTTCTACTTAAACATGAAATGTCTACCTCCCTCTTGAATCTTCTCTTCAGGAAGGGAATGAGAAAAAGTGGATATCATGGATGCAGAATCTTCTCAATTAATAAAGTGAAACTAACATCATTGCTCCCCAGGGCATGCCAGATGCATCTGTCTGCAAAGCTAGACTACTGTTATCTCTTACGTGCTCCGACCCTTCTTTCTTTCTCTGTGATTTTATAAGAAAACATGATTTTAATGTTGCTATGAATTAGGCACAGGTGGAGAGAAGGGGGTCTTGTTGACTTACTATAATATAAAAAGTGGTGCTGTAACTACCTGATCAACTTGGTATTAGACTTTGGTATCATTTTTCTTTTTCAGATTTTCTAATAGTCAATTGTCCTGGGTGCTGGCACCTCTTTGCTTTCGCCCCTATTTCACATTTAACACGGAGGCTTTGAACTTCAACTTTTAAAATTTTCTTATTCCAGAATTTGTTAGATGGTCATTTGAGCAAGAGGTAAATGAGTTCCATGTTTCAAAACCAGGGATTAATTCAAAACCAAAAGATCTGTAAGGGCATTTTCAGGTGAGAAAATCTATATTAAATTTTGAGGCTGATTAGGGTAAATCTTTTGGAGCAGATGAAGACTAGATCTTCCTGCTCAAAGTAGGATTCCAAACACAGGTCTTCAAACAAAAGACTAGAAATCCAGAGATGTTTCCTGTGCTGTTCCTATGCCTATCTCTGCGTGGATGCTGTAAGGCATTTCAGCCAAAGAGCTTACATTCTGAAAGAGACTGACCAACCTCAGTGAAAAATCACACACACACACACACACACGGTATTGAAATACATGTGCAAATGTTTGTCTCAGAGTGGTTGAGCATGCTCTTTGTGGAGTGTGATTTCAACAATAGACAATTCTGTACATTTTGTTTGATCACCTATTTTATTATTAAATTCCCTGGTCACATGGAAACTCAGAGCAAAACCTAAAAATATGTGTCAGGGGGAAATCTGAATAGTCTTAATTCTTCAACATATGCATATCTCATATTTACTATCTACAACTATATAATTGAAAGCTCACTGCAAATGCATAATCCACTTCCTATGTGTATTAACTAAAAGAAAGATTATTGAATAATAACAATTATCATTATAAGTCTTTTACTTTGTGTTTTATACACATAGGAATTTCTTTCCTGTTATGGCTGGTGTGCAAGTAGAGTATGTCATTTAACAAAATAGGTGGATAGTGAATATCCCCTTTGTGGTCAATTTTATAATTTTTTTTTCTGGCCTGGTCCATTGTGATTGTTTTGGGTTAAACAAGTTTAAAATTGATGCCTTGGATTACAAAGCATAATGAAAGATGGACAAGGAAAAATACTTGATCTGTCACAATTAATGTCAGGAAGTAATCGAGTCAATGTCAAAGGCTGGAAAAATGAATGACTTTAACACAGTTCTCTGATAGGTATAAGGAAAATGATGCCTTTAGGCTGAATGCTCTCAAGTCTGCTTCACCCCAGTCATCCTGAATAACCCTCATGAATTTAAAAATCTTTGAGAGCCAATAAGGTATCTTCTCACAGTGATGTGTTTTCTGGGGTGGTACCTTTTTCAAAATATTATTTTGTTTCACTTAAAAATATTTACTGAGTGTTCCCTATGTTCCAGACACTTTTTCTGTTACCATGGTTACATTATGAATAAAACAAAACTGTGCCCTCATACAGCTTACATCTTAGAAAGACAGAAATTAATAGAAGGAATAAATAATTATATAATGAGTCCTTGGGCCCTTTTGTCTACTGCCCTGTTGCTTCCTAGTATTGGGCCAAGTATTTGCTCCTAGGAGCCCTGACTTTCTAAACTCATTTCATAGCACGATAAAAGAAAATCAAGAAGTAAATCCTCTAATTTAGAAAACTCATGAAGAGGTTATAGAAATAAACATGCATACATGCATTCAACATACAAAATAAAATATTTAAATATCTGAATGCACCTATATATTAATAATTGTAAGAACAGTAAGAAAGGAGATTAAATGCTAGGATTAGGACAATTAGGGCAGGTTCTTTGGGGAAGATATGTTTTACAATGGAACAAGTTCACATTAGGTTTGCCTACCTATAAGTTCATGACATTGTCAGATCTTTCAAACCTTGTTATCATAGTAGCAAATATACCATTCAGAGATAGCTGGAGCTGGGCAGATTTTTCCAGTTCTCCTTATGCTATTTTACCAGCCCCAATTCCTGGAGCTGCAAACTGACACTACTTCAGGCCGATATGTGTACACACTCGATATTGGTTTTGCCTCACAAGCTGTTCTAGAAGGCCTGTCATGCTGAATACTATGGCCTTTTTGGTTCTGCTTGCAACTTGCTCTCCCTACCGGGAACTCATAAAGAGCTACTGCATTGGTGCTACTGAATTCAGTTATTTTTTATTGCCTCCTTATTATTATTATTGATTATTATGACTTAAAATTTATTGAGTGAAAACAATATGCTATATGCTATTATAGGAAGCATCAGACGACTGTGCATTTAACAATATTTTAGAGGGCTTATTCTTAAACAGAGTTTTAGGCCATGGTTAACTTGGTGCCATCAACACAGTCACCAGGCAGAAAACCCATATGGTCATTCCAAATGCATGGTCATCCTAAACATTTACCCAAGAGGTTATAGCAAGAATGTCACTGCTTCCTAGGGAATCCAGGGAAAGTCAGTCTTAGGTCCTCATCAGTCTGCAAAGATGATCAAAATTAGAAAAGAAGGAAGAAGGAAATGATTCATGGAATTTGACATATATTGTTGAGTACAGTCTGTTTCCAGATATTTTATTTTTTCTGGTTTTGAAAGTAATGCTTGTTTACAAAAGTTTGGAAATATAACTCATGTATAATCACGTTAGCAAACAAAGAACTAAGTTAATATTCATACATTTACTTTTAAAAGTGTAAACACATGTGCACAGATACATACACATATAAATCAATATTAGTGTTGTATTTATAATGTAATATATTATTTTATTTTTTGCCTATTATTGTATTGTGAGCTTTTTCAATATCATTAACTAGTCTTTGAATACATGGTATTAGGAAGAGCACAATCATGTATCAAAATGTAAATAATCAATCCCTTGGTTAGACATTGAAGTGGTTTCCAAATTGTATGCTATCATAGATAAATCTCAGATAAGCATTCTCATCTATCATGCCTTGCCTTTATATTGTATATTGTGGACTGAATTTCTAGAAGTTAAACAATATATTGACAAGTTTCCGCTATAAATGAAACTGTGTTTAGACCCTCCAAAGAAGTATGACATTGACTGTTGCCCCATAGCCTTACCAGGATTGAGTTATAGAATTTGAAAGCTAGGAAGAACTTTAGAATTCTAACACCACTCTTTCTATTTTACAGATTGAGCCAATTATAGTAAAGAGACTTACTGAGGTGAGTCATTTTACAGATTATACCAATTACAGCTAAGAGACTTACTGAGGTCATATTAAGTTAAAGCCCAAAGTGTCACTATATCTCGTAATGAAGAGCTCTTCCTCTTAATAAAGAGCTCTTCCTCTTGCCTAGGTTTAACATCTGGCTCCAGTACTTACTCCTGTTTGACTTCGGGCAAATTACATAACTCATTGTGTCTCAGTTTTCTTATCACTAATTCCTGGGTTGTTTTGAGAAGTAAATAAGTTAAAGTTTATAAGCAGGTAAATGTTGTAAGCTTCAAAGAATTGATAAGGGAAGGGAATTTGTAACATGATATGATATTTAAGTACTAAAGGGAAGTGAATTTGTAACATGATATGATATTTAAGTATTGGTTATTATTATTTAGAAGATGGGAGACAGGGTCCTTCTCTAATGATATATAGAAAGTCAGGCTGAAACACTGAACTCTCTGCATTTAAAGCTACTCTTCCATTTTTGAACATAGTGTTACTCAAAGAGTTTGTATTTATTCTCTGTCCCAGCTTTTTAAAACAAATCTGAAATCAACCTGGCATATAAAATGCTTAGAAGAGTGCCTGACACCTCATGAGGATTCAAAATACTTAACTATTATTAATATTGGCCAAGATTTATGACATGAAAACTTACGTTCCACTTGCAAAAACAAACAAAATCACAAGAACTAGGATTTACTGCTTAGAAAGACTTGTTCTGTTGAGGACTTTACTTAGAAAACCAAAAGGACAGAGTCCAGGAACACATTTCGTGGCCAACTCACCTGCCATTTCTCTCTGGTCTTTCACAATTCACTGTCCATTTATTTATTTTTAGATGTTTTCATTCTATTTACTGTCTGCTGCATAAACATCATCATCATTATTACTATTATTGTTTTACTTTGTTTTCTCAGTTTCTCTCAAAAACACAATAATTTACCCCAAATTGTGGTAATGCTGTTGTTAGAATTCAGACATTTTATGTGTCCAAAAGAAGTCATTAATTCTGTCATACATCTTTTCTCCAAAGTAAATCTAAATCATCAGCATCCAAATCTATGTAAGCCATACCGATGTGAATCTTCCTCACTCCCTACACAAATTGCAGGTGAGGTCACTGGCTCAGTTAGCAAATGTGATCACTCAGGTATGGAGATTTAAGACAGATCTAAAAGTCACCATTCCCCTAGGATATTACCTCCCTTAGTAGAATGTCTCCTCTGAGCTGCCTTACCTGAAACTTTCTCCTAGTAACACCCCATGGTTCAGCCCTTTGCTGACCTTTCACCTCATGAATATTCTTGCCTGACCCCTATTTCCCATTGTCTCACGATTCTTTTCTTTGTCGGGTTAAAATTGATCAACTAATTAGTAATAAGAAATTAATGCTTAATAATACATTTGCATTTTTATGAGGAACACTAATGTCTTAACTAAAGGGGATGTTTAATGATGAATATTCTGCAATTTTGGCTGACTGGTAGGAGAAATACATTTGAAAAGAGAACCATCTAACTGCTCTCCAATTATGACCTTACCTGATTAAGCATGTGTTGCATAGAGCCAGAAGGGAAAAATAAAGTAATCAAGTTAGGATCTCCTAGAGACTTCTGGCTCTACATAACACTTGCTCAATAAATAAGAGCTTTTTATTCTACTCTTTTCTGGTCACAAGTACAGCAGGCACATACAGAACCTGCTGATATTAGTCATTACTTGCAGTAAAAGTGTACATAGCCTTCCCACCACCTCAAAACAGAAGGATTTCAGATTTCTCAAAATCAAGTTTAGAAGAAGTACCTGCCTTTGATTCATATTATTACAGCTCTGTTACGGACAATCTGAGTGCTTAGGGCATTTTTTATTATGAAAATTTCCAAGGATTTTAGGGGAAGTTTGGAAAAAAATATATTTTTAATATGAACGATTTTTAACACCATAAAATAATACTTTCCCTATCCTTTTATTTGCCTTCTACTAACACTGAGATCCAAGTGCTCATAAATGAGCACCATATTTCATAATCTTAAGAATTACAAATTGCATTCCATTGTGGTTTAACGAAATGAAATTGTCTGAGTTCTCTTCATATTCCCTTGGCTTTGTTTTAGCTTGTTCCATCTTAAGATAGAAATATAGTAAGATAATAATTATCTACTGAATGGTGAAAGGCAGATAACCAGATATAGAAAAAGGCAAACAAAGCAGGTAACAGGTCTGTAGAGCAACATGTAATCTCACACTGAACATGGGAATTGTATTGTTGTGCTGTCAAAATGCATTCAGTTCAAACACTATCCTCAGGAACTATACAACTGAAAATAATGGCAAATTGGAGTAATTTAATCATCATAAGGCTTCTTTTCATGTATCCTTTTTGTGGAGTGTAGACAGATAAAAAATACGTTAAAAATTCACCATGGAGTCATCCCTGAGCATGGTACTCACACTGATCTCTATCCACTTTGACATCCTGGAGTATTCCATGCTTGCATTGTTTAACTGTCCCATGGAGAAATGAGTTACAGTATAGTTTCCTCACTTCCACAAGCCTTAGGACAGTTCTAAAAACAGAATTATTGTTCAATCATTTCTTTACATTTTGGTTCTCTGATACTTTTTCTTACAAGTGTTTTTTTTTTTTTCTTAGAGTTATGAAGAACTCCATGATATTGGGCCACTGGGAAGTTGGAATTTTGATTTATAAAATAGAGTGTATATTAAAATCAGAGCTAATTAACCAGTTCATGTATCCATTTTTCCCCCATCACTTGTTAAGTTCTTTTGGCCAAAAAAATAAAAATATTTAACATTTTTTCTCTCAAAAGAAAAGGGAAAAATTGATATCAGCAAGATGGCTGACTGAAAGTTTCTGGTGCTCATCTTGCCCCAACAAAAATGACGAAAATAGTGAATCAACAGCTCTTATTTGACTAGAGTGTCTGAGGGATACCACTGGAGTAGAGCAAGAGACTGGTGCAGGCCTTGTGGAACACGGAAACTCACGATGGCCAAATAGAGAAAGAGGCAAGGCACACTGCTGCTGTCACCCTGTCTCCCAGAAGGAATCAGCTTCAAAGCAAGAGCAACTTTCCTGCACAAAGAAAGCAGCAGGGCAGGCCCCCAGCAGCCCCCACTAATGCCACACACACCTGCAGTTTTTGCTGCTGGAGAATCCTGCAGTTCTCACACGACATGAACCGAGTGTGAAATCTGCCAGTTCACATGACTGTTTTGATTCAAAGAAGGGGCCCACATTGTGCCCCTCGTCTGCCCGCCATTACCCAATCTATTGTTTTAAGGTACCATCTTGAAGCCAGAGCCACTGCTACAGTGTATTCAGCTCCAGGGGCCAGTAAACTCTGTAGCTCCTTAAATTGGAGGCTTTGCTACCATTACACCATGTTTACAAATGGTGGTGCACCATTCCCAGTCCAAGCTGCTACAGCTCGGTGGTCCCTCGGAATAAGCTTTCTAGTGAGAAGTTCATCTTCCTCATTCTAGAACCAGGACCCTGGCCACTTGGAGCCTGGGTTTAGCAGAATATCTGTTGCCCCAGTGCCCTGCCCCTAAAGGAGTATCTCCTCAGCCAAGCTAAATAGCAAACTCATGTGTCTCCTGAGCACAGACCATTCCAGTACCTCACCCACAAAGGAGCAAATCTTGAGTAGATGAACCCGCTATGCAAACCTCTGCACTCCAAGCCACTGAGGTACTCACAGACATTGCTGACACAGGCTGTAGCTGAAGAAACTACATGAAGACTACACATCTGCACCATCTAGAACAAAGCCAACACGTTCTACTTGACACTCTAGGACACATCTGCAGGTGAAAATCTTCCCCTTCCCCCCCAAAAAAAACACTTTATAAAATTGGAAGAGTAAACTGTTCTACCAGATGCACAGAACTCAATGTAGGGATACAAAAGCCATTAAAAGGCAAGGAAACATGACACCACCAAAAAAACACAATACTTTACCCATAATGCCCAAAAAGAAATAAAAATTTAAGGATAGCCTGAAAAGGAATTGAAAATAATAACCTTTAATAAACTCAGGGAGATACCAGAGGAAAGAGGTAGACAATTTAATGAAATCAGGAAAATAATTCATGATCTAAATGAGAAATTCAACGAAGATGTAGATATCATAAGAGTGTCCAGCAGCAAAAACTGTAGGTGTTCATGTCATTTGAAACATAAACAAAATTGACAAATCACTAGCTAAACTAAAAAAAAAAAAAAGAAAGAAATCCCAAATAAATAAAACCAGAAACAAAAAAGGAGACATTCCATCTAATACCAGAGAAATGTAAAGGATCTTTAGAGTGTATTATGAAGAACTATACGTCAACAAATTGGAAAGCCTAGAGAAAACAGATAAATTCCTGGACATACACAACATACTAAGATTGAGCCAGCAAAATATAGAAAACCTAACAGACCAATTATGAGTAACAAGATTAAATTGTTAATAAAAAGTCTCTCAACAATAAAAAACTCAGGAACTGATGGCTTCACTGCTGAACTCTGCCAAACTTTTAAAGAACTTCTCAAACGATTTTTTTGTTGGAGGAGAAGGAATTCTTCCAAACTCATTCTACATGACCAGCATTACCCAGATACCAAAACCAAATAAATTCACAACAACTGTAAAAGCAACAACAAATACAGGCTACGATCTCCGATGAAAAACGATGCAAAATTTTTCAACCAAATATTAGCAAACTGAATCCAACAGCACATCAAAAATATTATATTCCATGATCAAGTGGGAGTTATTTCTGGGATGCCGGGATGATTCAATACAGGAAAATTAATAAACATTATACGTCACATCTACAGAAAATAAGAAACAAAATGTATCATCATCTTAATAGAAATAAAAAACTAATTTTATAAAATTCAATGTCCCTTCATCGTAAAAACACCCAACAAATGAGGTCTAGAAGGAATGTACCTCAAAACAATAAAGGCCATATATTACAAACCCGCAGCCAACATCATACTGACCAGGGAAAAGTTGGTAGCTTTCCCTACAAGAATTAGAAAAAAGTGAAGGATGCCAAATTTTACCACTCTTATCAACCTACTGTCGGAAGTTCTAGTCAGACTAATTAAGCAAGAGAAGGAAATAAAAGGTATTCAGATTGGAAAGAAGAAAGTCAAATTGTTCCTGGTTGCAGATGACATTGTCTTTGGTATTAGGTTATACTAGCCTCATAGAAGGAACTGGGGCATGTTTCTCTATTTCGTTTTATCTGGAAAAGGTTGCGTAGGACTAGAATTATCTATGATTTGAATATTTGATAACATTTTCCTATAAAACCACCTGGGCCCAATGGGAAAGTTTAAAATTATTAATTTATTCTACAAATGTAGAATTATTAAAGTTTCTTATTTCTTCTTGAATCAGTGTTGGTAAGGTATAATTGTGTAGGATTTTGTTCATTCTGTCTAAGTTTTCAAATGTAGTGTCACTAATAGATACATATTTTTCTTACGATTTTACTATCTGCTATATCTATAGTTATCTCCCTTTTTAATTCTTAAAATTATTTGTGCCTTTTTTTCTTCAACAATTTTGCCAACATTTTGTTCATCTTTTCAGCCTTTTAAAAAACTGGCTTTTAACTTGGCTGCTCCATTATTTTGGTTTTTGTTATTTCTTTCCTTATCTCTGTTTTTTTGGTTGCATTTACTATATCTTTTTTTTCTGTTTAGTTTATTAAATTTTATATTTTATTTATTTTAATTATTATTTAAGACTATAAATGTTTCTCTAAGCAAAACATTAGATACATTTAGCAAGTTTTTGAAATGTTTTGTTTTATTAATGGTCAATTCTAAAATATATTATTTATTTATTTATATATACACATATATAAACCAAAATTGCTAGAAAATATGGAATGTGTTTTTAATAATGAAAGTTTAGTTATGTAACACAAATTGAAACATTCCTATGTTCTTTTGCTTTGATGTATAAATGTATTTAATGCAGCAGAAATCAATATGTGTGATTTCTTTGTTTTCCTTAAAGCATCTGTAGAGCAAACATGAGATGCAGAACTACACAATACTCCACTCTAAAAAAACACTGTAAGGATGGTGCCTTTTGTTTTATACAGATTTCCTCTCATTGAAATGTATTACTTATGATAGAACCTATCTTTGAATTTAAAAATTTTTGGATTATAAAATTATTATATTATTCTATTGCTGGAAGAATGGAGTTCTACGTTTTACTAGGTAAAGTCAATATAACATATATCATCTGAAAATATATTACTGTGTTTAGTTGATCCTAACCCAACTCCTTTTTTTCTGAAATTTTTCTCAACTTAAATTACTTCTCCATGCTTCATTTGTTTTAAGCCAATAGTTTCTAACCTGAAGTATTTTGCCACCGTATCCATGAAGACATTTGGCAATGTCTGGAAACATTTTTAATTGCCATACTTGGGGAGGGGTGAAATTGACACTTAGCATCAAAAACCAGGGATAGTGTTAAAATACTACAATACACAATATACAGGAAACCATCTCCCCAAACTCTGATGAAGACTTAATCCAGCCAAAAATACCAATAGTGCCAAGATTGATAAATGCTGTTTTAACTTGTTTGCCAAGGTAGTCTCTGCTTCAGGGAGATATTGTTTTATTTCTGTTTATTCATCATTTACCTTCTCATTCAATCATGAAGCAAATATTGTGTGAAAACTCATAGTGGACAGGCACCACACACACACACACACACACACACACACACACACGAGACAGAGAGAGACAGACAGAAAGAGAGATGTGTTTCTAGTCTGGTGCATTGAACATAGTATGTTTTCAGCCTACCATTTTAGTATTTTATTTCAGTCTTCTTGTGCCCTCTGTGTCTGATTCATCAATTGTTTACTACAATTTCCTATCCTTACCTACTACCACATGTGTTTTATTCCTATGTGACTTTTCATCTCCTACCTGTCGATGCCAGTAATCTAAAATTTTGTATAAAAATCTGTCATGTCAAGAGGATTCTTGAAAGATGGTGGATTTTTCTACCATCTGCCTGTTGGAATAGAAATATGTCTACCTAGACAGAAAACAATTACACTGGAATATTATGTCTGATGTAACCATTTCAGAACTGTGGAGGCTACTGAAAGTTCAAGATTTCCATGGGAAGATTTGGACAATAAATTGTAGAAAATTTCAGTCAATTTCAGCTATAAACAGGGGCAGCTGCCTATCCTTCATCTCAGCTCTATAGTGGGCAGCTGTGGCATGCAGCTGTGCACTTGTTCGTGCAGCAACTTACACTCAAATTGCAGAAGCCAAGGTGGGAAAGAAGGACTCTTTTCTTCAAATATTGGGAATCTGTGCTCTGATTGATGATTGCTAATTATGATCACCTAGTTTCAAAAGAAGAAGCAGTTCGCCATTATTATTGCACCTCCTCTCATTGTTGCAAGTCCTTCCCCCTCTCTCTGATGTGACTTCCAGGGGATTTAAAGGACTGTCATCCTTTCCTCAAGCTCTTCATTTTTCTCATTTTCTCCTTTTGGAAGTCAGACATTAATGACTACTATATTCAAAAGCAACTTCTTGTACAGGAAAATTTAGAAAGTGAGTGTGTACACCCTGGGAAATGTGTAGGCTCAGAAAAGACTTAAAAAGATTGCACGTTTATATCTTAGACTTATGCTTGGCACAGAGACATCATACAACAGTTTAAAAAAATAAACAAAAACAATAACAAAAAAACAGCATGGCCTCATTGTAGATCTATTAGACAAAGACTTTTAAATAACTGTCATAAAGATGCTTAAATAATTAAAGGAATATATAGAGAAAGTCAAGAAAATTATGTAAGCATAAAACAGAAATGTTCATAAAAAGATAGAAAACTGAAAACAAAATCAAAAAAGAAATTCTGGAGCTGAAAAGCTCAATAATTATAATGAAGAATTTCCTAGGCAAATTCAAAGGCAGATTTGAGCAGGCAGATGAAAGAATTTGAAGCCTTAAAGATAGGAAAATGACAATTAAAGAGTTTGAGGAGCAGGAAAAAAAAGAAAGTGAACAATGTCTAAGGGACCTATGGAATACTATCAAGTAGACCAATTTACACATTATGGAAGTGCTAGAAGAAGAAGAGCAAGAGAAAAGTGAGAGGGAGAATATTTGAAGACAAACATGGCTGAAAGCTTCCCAATTTTAATGCAAGACGTGAACATAAATATCCAAGAAGCACAACAAATTTCAAGTAAGATAAACCCAAAGATATCCACATTGTAATCAAACTTTTGAAAGAGAAAGACAAATAAAAAATCTTATAAGAAGCAAGAGGATAGTGGCTAATTACAAACATGGGATTCTCTATATAATTATCAGATTTCTTATTAAAAATTTTGGAGGTCAGAATGCAATGGACCAATACAGTTGTCCCTTGCTATTCATGGAAGATTTGTTCCAGGACCTCCCATGGATACCAAAACCTGTGGATGCTTAAGTCTCTGATATAAAACGGCATTGTATTTGCATATAACAAATGCACATCCTTGCATTTTAAATCATCATTAGATTTTTCAACATACCAAATATTATGTAAATCCTATGGAAATAATTGTTATTCTCCATTATTTTGGGAATAATGTCAAGAAAAAATGTCTGCACTTGTTCAGTACAGATGATACTAAAAAATATTCTTTATACAGGGTTGATTGAATCTCCAGATGTATAACCCATGAATATGGAAAATAGACTATATATTCAAAGTGTTAAAAGATGACTAAAATCCTGTCAACCAAGAATCTGCCAACCAAAACATTCCCATACAAAGAAAAGCTGAAAAAATGTTGTTACTACTAGACTTTTCCTACTCAAGAAGTTCCAGGAGGAGAAATGAAAGGACACAAGACAGTAACTTGAAGCTGCATGAAGAAATAAAAATCATAAAAAGGTAAACAGGTGGACAATTATAAAACATAGTATTATTATATGTTTTGTTTGTAACTACATTCTGTTTTCTACATAATTTACTTGACTAAAGCAAGTCAAATAATTATTACTTTATTTTTGGGGGCACATGACATATAAAGATGTAATTTTATGACATCAACAACAGGAAAAGGTATACATGGAGGTGTAAAGGAGTATAGATTTTCTCTGTTATTGAAGCTAACTTGGCATAAATCCAAATTAATATAATTTTAGAATGGTAACCATAATCACATAGTAACCACACACAAAAAAATAGCCAGAGAATATACACAAAAGAAGGTGAGAAATAAATTTAAACATTTCACTATTAAAAAGTCAATCAAACATGAAAGACAATAATACAGAAACTGAAGGACAAAGAAGCTGTAAAGCATATAGGAAACAAAGAGCAAATAGAAAACAAAGAGCAAAGTGAGAAATTATTTTAATGAGAGTTACTCTCTCATTAGTTACTTCAAATGTTAATGTTTATATTCTTCAGTAAAACAATAGCAATTGAAAGAATGGATTTAAAATATGATTTCATCGTGTCCTGTGTACAAGAGACTCACTTTAGATCTAAAAACACAAATAGATTGAAAGTGAAATAATAGGAAAAAATATATATTCCATCTATATAGTAACCAAAAGAGAGCAGGGATGGCTATATCAGACAAAGTAGAATTTAAATACAAAGTGTTTACAAGACATAAAAGAGGACATTATATTTAATAAAAGTTTCCATAGAGTAGAAATATGTAAAAAAATTCATGCATCTAATTAAAGACCCTCAACTACATCAAGCAAAAATTACAGAACTCAAGGAAGAAATTGATAGTTCTACCATATTACTTGGAAATTTCAATACCCTGCTCTCAATAATGGATGAAAAAAAACAGACAGAAGATAAGTAAGAAAAGAAAGTACTTAAACAACTCAATAACCCAACCAGATATAACAGAGATATACTGAACAATCTAGTCAACAAAAACAGCATGTACCTCTTGAAGTACACATGGGACATTTCCAGGATAGACCATATGTTAGGCAGCAAACTGAGTATCAATAGATTTAGAAAGACAGATAACATACAGAGTATCTTCTCTGATCAAAACAGGATGAAATTAGCAATCAATAACAGAAATAAAAAGCAAAAATTCACAAATTTGCGTAAATTAAATAACATGGTCATCAGAAACCAATGGAACAAGGAAGAAACCACGATGAAAACATAAAAAATACTTGAAGGTAAATGAAACAAAAATACTTGAAGGTAAATGAAACAAAAATACAAAAATTTCAAAGTTATGGGAAACAGTGAAAGCAAGGCTAAGGAAAGAATTTATGGATATAAACATTTTTGTTAAAGCAAATTCAAATCAACAATCTGACATTACAACTTAAGGAACTAGAAAAAGAAGAATAAGGTAAAGCCAAAGCTAGCAGAAAGAAGAATATAACAAAGATTACAGCAGAGATTAAACAAAATATATACTGTCAAAACAGTAAAGAAAATCAATGAAATCAAAAGATAGTTCTTGGATAAGATCCTCAGAATTGACAAATCTTCAGCTAGGTGCATTAAGACAAAAACATAAATTACTAAAGTCAGAAATGAAAGTATGGACATTATTACCAATCTGTAGAAATAGAAAATATAGGAGAATACTATCAACTATTGTACCCCAAAAAACAGAAAACATATAAAACGAACAAATTCTTGTAAACACAAAATCTACCAAGAAAAATCATGAAAAATCATAAAATAGAATATAAGAATAGACCTATAACTAGAAGAACATTGAATCAGTACTCCAAAATCTTCTGACAAAGAAAAATTCTGGACCTGATGGCTTCCCTGATTAATTCTGACTAACACCAATCCTTCCCAAACATTTCCAGAAAATTCAAGAGGAAAGAGTACTTCCTAATGTATCCTATGAAGCAGCACCATCCTGATACTAAAGCCAAACCAAATCACAAAAAGAAAACTACAAACCCCTTATGAACACTGGTGGAAAACATCCTCAACAAAATACTAGAAAACTAAATTTATCAGGATATTAACAAGATTATACACCAGACCAAGAGGGATTTATTCCTACAATGCAAGGATGGTTCAACACAGGAAAATTAATGTAATATACCACACCAACAGAATGAAAGGAAAAACAAAACAAAACATTTTTGTATTAGGCCATTCTTGCATTGCTATAAAGAACTACCTGAGATTGGGTAATTTATAAAAAACAAAAAAATCGAGGTTTAATTGGCTCACAGTTCCACAGGATTTACAGGAAGCATAGTTCTGGCATCTGCTTTGCTTCTAGGGAGGCCTTACAGAGAGCTTTCAATTAAGGTGAAAGGTGGAAAGGAAACAGGCACATCACATGTTGAAAGCAAGAGCAAGTCAGAAAGAGAGGTGGCAGGGAAGGTGCCACACACTTTTAAATGACAAGATCTTATGTAAACTCAGAGTGAGACCTTGCTTATCACCAAGGGAATGGCACAAGCCTTTCATGAGGAATCTGCCCCATTGGTCCAAACACCTCCCACCAGGTGCCACCTCTAACACTGGGCATTATATTTCTACATAATATTTGGGTGGGGACAAATATCCAAACTATATTAATATTTATTTCCATTGCTGCAGCAAAAGCATTTGACAAAATCCAACATTCTTTCACGATTAAAAATGCTCAAAAACTAGGAATAAAAGGAAATTAGCTCTACATAATAAAGGTCACGTATTAAAAACTCACAGTTAGCATCACACTCAATGGTGAAAGACTGAAAGATTTTCTCCTAAGATATGAAACAAAAAAAAAGGGATACTAATTTTTGCCACTTCTATTTAATATACTAATGGAAGTACTAGACCAATCAGGCTAGAAATTAGGCAAGTAAAAAAGAAATTAGAAAGAAAAGTATAAAATTATCTCTCCTCACAGGTGATATGATTTTGTATGTAGAAAACTCTTAATGTAAAGACTTGGAACCAACCCAAATGTCCATCAACGATAGAATGGATTAAGAAAATGTGGCACATATACACCATGGAATACTATGCAGCCATAAAAAGGATGAGATCCTGTCCTTTGCAGGGACATGAATGAACCTGGAAACCACCATTCTGAGCAAACTATCACAAGGACAGAAAACCAAACACTGCATGTTCTCACTCACAGGTGGGAATTGAACAATGAGAACACTTGGACACAGGGAGGGGAACATCATACACCAGGGCCTGTCATGGGATGAGGGGCTGGGGAAGGGATAGCATTAGGAGAAATACCCAATGTAAATGATGAGATAATGGGTGCAGCAAACTAACATGGCACATGTATACCTATGTAACAAACCTGCACATTGTGCACATGTACCTTAGAACTTGAAGTATAATAATAATAAAAAAGAAAACTCTTGTATGTAAAGGTTACACACATACACACAAACTGTAAAACTAATAAATTAAGCAAAGTAGCAGGATACATTTTCAACATGCAAAAAATCAGTTGCATTTCTACACATTAAGAGTGAACAATCTGTACAGGAAAAATTGAAAATAATTTTATTTACTACAGCATCTAAAATAATAAAATAGTGTAATTAATGAAAGAGGTGAAAGAGTTGCACAACGAATACTAAAAAACATTGCTGAAACAAATTAAAGAAGACATAAAATAAGGAAAACACATCCTCTGTTCATGGATTATAAGACTTAATATTGTTAAGATAACAATGCTACTTAAAGTAATCCATAGATTCAATGAAATTCCTCTCAAAATTCCAATGACATTTTTTACTGATGTAGGAAAATCTATTCTGAAATTCATATGGAATCCCAATGGATCCTGAATAGCAAAAAATAATTTTGAAAAATAAGAACACAGATAAGATAATCACATTTCATCTTTTCAAAATTTACTACAAAACTACAGTAATCAAAACAGTGCAGTAGTGGCATAAAGATAGATATGTAGACAAATGAAATGGAATAGAGAGCTCAGAAACACCTCCTTGAATATATGGTCAATTGTTTTTTAATATGGGTGCCAAGGTGATTTAATGGGGAAAAGACAGTCTGCTCAATGAATATTACTGAGAAAACTGAACATCTACATTTAAAAGAATGAAGCTGAACCCGTACTTAATACCATATACAAAAACAAAGTCAAATAAATCAAATAACTACATGTAAAACCTAAAACTATAAAACTCCTAGAAGAAAACAAAGGACAAAATCTTAATGATGGTAGATTTGGCAATGATTTCTTGGAAATGATACTAAAGGCACAGGCAACAAAGGAAACATAAATTAGATTTAATAGATTTATTAATAAAAATGTACATGAAAAGAATATGAACAGTGTAAAAAGCAAGGCATGGGAGAAAATATTTGTAAGTGGGAAAAAATATTTGCAAGTAACATATCCGGTAGAGAATTAACACCCAGATTATATAGAAAACTAAAACTCAACAACAAAAAACAAAAATGATTCAACATAAGCAAAGGACTTGAATAGACATTTCTCCAAAAAAGATATATAAATGACTACTAAGCACATGACAAGATGCTCATCATCACCAATTATTTGAGAATGCTAATGAAAACCATAATGAGATTTTACCTCACACCTATTAGGATGGTTACTATCAAAAAAACAAAATAACAAATGTTGGCATGGATGTGAAGAAATTGGAACTTTTGTGCACCATTGGTGAGAATGTAAAATCATGCAGCCACTGTGGAAAGCAGTATGGTCGATCCTCAAAAACTTAGAATTAGCATATGATTCAGAAATTCCACTTCTGAGTACATATCCAAAATAATTGAAGGCAAGGTTTCAAAAAGATGTTTGTATGCCCATGGTTTATAGCAGCATTATTAATAATAGCTAAAATTTTAAAGCAACCCACACATTCATCAACGAATGAATGGATAATCCAAATGCGGTATATATACATACCATGGATTATTACTCATCCTTAAAAAGGAAGGAAATTTTGAAATATGCTCACCATGGATGAGCCTGTAGAATATTATGCTAAGAGA
Organism: Symphalangus syndactylus; assembly: GCF_028878055.3. Classification (NCBI taxonomy): domain Eukaryota; kingdom Metazoa; phylum Chordata; class Mammalia; order Primates; family Hylobatidae; genus Symphalangus; species Symphalangus syndactylus. The sequence goes on from NC_072423.2 coordinate 46,379,108, forward strand.
AATAAGCCAGTCACAAAAGAGACAAATTCTATATGATTCCACTTATATGAGGTACTTAAGGTAGTTGAAATCATAAATACAAAAATAGAATGGCTGTTGCCTGTGGCTAGAGAGTGGGGGAATGAGGAGTTAAATGGGTACAGAGCTTCAGTTTTATAAGATGAAAAATGATGATGGCAATGATTGTCTAATATTATGAATAACACTGGATTGTACACTTAAAAATAATTAAAATGATAAGTTTCATATAAAACATCTTTTATCACCATTTTAAAAATTGGAAAAAAGAAAAACTTTGTCCATGACCTTGATTAATGGTTATTTTGCCCAGCTCTGGCATTTATGATTTCCAGTATGCATTTTCCAATTCTCTGGTACTTTTTTATGTATGTGAATTTTATCTCAGCAATTACAAACTTCTGAAAACAGCAGCTAAAACTTTATGAAATTTTATAACCTTTAGATTAACTGACATTTTGCTTTGAATAAATTAGTGGTTTTATTAATTTAGTAAAAATAATAATACCTATAATTTATGTTGAATTTATGTTTTACAAAAGTACAAACTGTGCTAAAATGTTATATACACTATCCTATTTCATCATTATAACAATAGTGTGAGAAACTACTCATACATATACTCATTTAACAGTTGGGAAAACCGAACCACAGAGAGGTTCATTTTTTTCAATATGTTTTAACTGATACAGGGATATGAACTCAGCTCCGTCCAATTACAAAATCAAAATTCTAGCCCATTATGCTACATGTAATAACAGCAATAGCAATAATAGCTATTATGATAGGCTGATAATTGACTCTAATGTTACCAGATCCCAATATCTGAAACCTAAAAATGCTACATTATTTGCAGAAAGAATCTATGCATGAGTGTTAAGTAAAAGACCTTGAGATCAAGAGATCATACTGAGTTACATGGTGTGCACTAAATGTAATCACAAGTGTATATGTAAGAGAAAGGTACAGGGAGACTTGACAAACAGAAAAAGATCAGGCCACATGACTACAGATGAACCTTTGGGATTATGTAGGCAAAAGCCATGGAATGCCAGCATCTACCAAAAGTCAGACGAAGAAAAGAAAGGATTTTCCTCTAGAACCTACAGAGGAAGCGTGGCACCGTTGATGCCATTATTTTGGACCAGTGATACTGATTTCAGGGCTCTGTCTTCTAGAACAGTGAGGAAATAAATTTCTGTTGTCATAAGCTACCAACTTTGTGGTATTTTTTTATAGCAGCCAAAGAAGATGAATACTAATGATATCAGTTAAGTTCCTCAAGATCAAAGTCCATCAAGATCACAAGAATGGCTAAGAATCAAAAGCAAAAGAAGCAAATTCTCATGCTGTCTGAGAAAATAAGTACAACTTGTGGATTTTTATTGCTGTGGTTGTTGTTACATTCTTGTAATTTCAAAAGTTAGACATGTCTCCTAAATATACAAGTTTACTTTTTCATCCACTAATGTTTAATTTTTCCTTTCTGCCTCCAAAACCATTCAACATCTACCTAGTAGTACGATTCATGCTGCATCTACAATGGACCTTTAAGTAGTACTTCTTTTTATGCGTCTTATGTTTGTCAAGATTTAACAATATTTGCTTTGATTCTATTATACTAATTTACCATACAAGCTACATTCAGTTTAAAAGATTGTAGTGAAATCAAAAATTAACATATTTATTGAACACAAACTATAAACAAGAGACTGTGTCACCTCCCATTGTAAACCAAGCACACATGGGCTTTGCCCCTGAGAATCATATCATTTGGGGAAATGTAGGATAAGCATAAAGACTTATTTCAGGTATACTTCAAGACTACTAGAGAACACACTATATGATGAACTAGCATATTATTTATTCAGGCAACAATTGAAGTAACATTCAGAGGAAGGGAAGATCGCTGTAGCAAACTGTATCTCCTCTGAGCCTTCCCTCAACTAAAAATCTAAATAGTCTATCTTCAAACTGCAAAATCCCCAAATGTCTTGATAATTATAATTCTATGACTGCTTTGATACATGTTTATGTCCACCAATTCTGAGAAGTAGTTGGCTTGCATAAGTTTTCTTACTCTGAATTCATGTGTTACATGGCCCTTACTATCCCAGATCTCAGCCCTTCTTTAACTAATTGCCTTCCCAAGTCCAATTCAGGATCTTGGACACATTTTTTTCCATATCCCTTATGCCTAATATGTACAGTCACATAACTTAAAGAAGTCTCTCAAAAATTGAAAATTTAATGTAATTAAATGATGGCCACAAATCTTGTCAGTAATAGCACAGAACAATTTGGTGACCCATTTGTGTTCCGTATAGAATTAAAAGCAGCAAATCCTCCTCGCAAGAGCTGAGTCTTGCTGATAAAGGGGGATTCATTAAGAATTCTTTAGCCAAGCTTATAATGGAAGCCATGCAGAGGTACAGCTTAAGAGGAAAAGGTTTTAACAGATGGGCTAGCATCTTAAGGGGGAAAAATCCTCTCTGTGCAAAATAAAGGAAGAAGGAGCTTCAGTTCAGTGAAATCTTCAAGAAACCAGCCACAATTTCAATAGCATTTTTCTGAATAGGAATCGGTGGTCTCTCACACTGTTGTTTACCCCATCGTTTAGGTATGAAAGCCACCTTCCTGAGGTAGACATGCGAAGGAGAAATAGAAATGGCAGAAGCCGGGCAGAGCACAAAGGAGCAACAGGAAACCTTTAACTAAAGAATAAAAACACTCAATTGACTGTGTAAAAAAGAGAGGAGTGGCAGGTAAGTAGAAAGGGCAGGAGATGGATGGCTATGTGGTGAAAATAGTCAAATGATTACCATCCACCTCAAATGTACCTTATTCCTTTATTTCTCTTGGATTTCTGTTGTTGCACTAATTGTGACCAATACTGTTTTGCACCCTTTCCAACCCAGGGTGTAATTCTTTGCCTGATTGTTCCTATATGATGTGAAAGAATTTTTATAGCCCTCAGATTTATGTCTTGTCTTCTCCATTAAACTGTTATATTCTTAAGGCAAGACATCATTCATTCATCCACCTAAAATAACATATTAAAGGATGACTGTGTGTCAGAATTATACCAAAAAAAAGATTAATAAGGCACTCAGAGATCACACGGTTTACTGGACAAGAGGGAAAAGAATGCTAATGATTTATAATACAATATAGCCAAGTATAATAATTGAGAGGTTTGCTTTTTTTTAGCCCTTCCTCTATGTATTACAACTTAATTAAAATTTTCTGTCTATCCATTCTTATTTTATGCGATGCAAATCTCAGATCAAGAGAAAGACTGAAAACTTAGAATACAAGAGAATAGATTTTGTCATAAAATGAGAAAAGAAGGTAAAAGAAGTGAAAAAGTTGATATGGAAGGTTTTTTTGTATAAATCAGGTATGATTGACATATCACAAAATGCACATATTCAAAGTATACAATTTATTTCATTTTGATAAATATATACACCTGTGGAACCATCACTGCATTAAAAATCAGAAACATATTCATCACCTCAAAAGTTTCTTCTCATCCTTTATAATGCTTCCCTTCTAACCATCTCCAGACAATCATTGATCTGTTTTTTTGCATTTACTAGATCTCTCTTCATCTTCTTCTTTTCTTCATCTTCTTCCTCTCCCTCTTCCTCTCCCTCTTCTTCTTTTCCTTCTCCTTCTTCTCCTTCTTCTTCTTCTCCTTCTCCTCCTTCTTCTCCTTCTTCTCCTTCTCCTCCTTCTTCTCCTTCTTCTCCTTCTTCTTGACACAGGATCTCCCTTTGCTGCCTAGGCTGGAGTGCAGTGGCAAGATCACAGTTTACTGCAGCCTCATCCTTCTGGGCTTAAGTGATCCTACCACCTCAGCCTCCAGAGTAGCTGTGACATATGCCACCACACCAAGCTAATTTTTCTTGTTTCATGTTTTGTAGAGATGAGGTTTTACCATGTTGCCCAGTATGATCTCAAACTCCTGGACTCAAGTGAGCCACCTGCCTTGGCCTCCCAAAGTGCTGGGATCACAGGCGTGAGACACAGTGCCTGGTAAGGATCTCTTTTTAAAATGTGGAATTATATATATTTAAAACAGTATAACTGCTTTGACATTTATCTGTGTTTTGTGTATCAATTGTTTCTTACATTTTATTTTTAAATAGTATTCCATCTATAAAATACAACTTTATTTATCCATTTTCTTATTTATATTATTTCCAGATGTTGTCTATTCAGATATAGCTACTACAAACATTCCTGTACCAGACTTTATAAGTCTTTGTAAGCACACATGCTTAATCCTTTCCCCTAATTCTTTTGTGTAGATATATAAATATTTGGGAGTGAGTGCACTGTAAATAATATGGTAGGCATAGGTTTTACTTTATAAGAAACTAACACAATGTTATCCAAAGTGGTGTGCTATCTTAGGTCCCCACCAACTGTGTGAGAGTTCCAGTTCCTCTGTATTTTCACAAACACTTGATGTTTTGGTCTTTTTAATTTTAGATATTATAATATGTGCAGCAGTATCCTGTTGTAGTTTTAACTTAGATTTCTTTAATGGCTAATGTTATTTAGCATATTTCCATACATTTATTTGTCAACTGTATATATTCTTTTGTAAATTGTCTGTTCATATATTGCGCCCATTTAAAAAAATGTGTTGTTTCTTATTTATGAGATTTCAGAGTAATTTATATATTTAGGAAACAAGTTCATTATTAGATGTATGTTTTGCAAATATTGTTTTCCCAGGTAGTGGCTTGTCCTTTTATTATCTTAACAGTATCTTTTGACGGGAAGAAGATTTGATGAAGTTCAATATATAACTTTATAAGTAGATCATGCTGTTGAATTTTTATCTGAGAAATCTTTGTCTAAACTAAAGTTGTGGCCAGGCACAGAGGCTCAAGCCTGTAATCCCAGCACTTTGGGAGGCAAAGACAGGCAGATCACTTGAGGTGAGGAGTTTGAGACCAGCCTGGCCAACATGGTGAAACCTCGACTCTACTAAAAATACAAAAAATTAGCTGAGCGTGGTGGTGTGTGCCTTTAATCCCAGCTACTTGGGAGGCTGAGGCAGTAGAACCATTTGAACCTGAGAAGCTGAGGTTGCAGTGAGCTGAGATCATGCCACTGCACTCCAGCCTGGATGACAGTGTGAGACTCCATCTCAGATAAAGGAAAAATAAAACAATACACAGTCTTCTGCAGCCTTCTGACCTGTGGGACAAAGTATGTTTCTCTATTTAGTTCTTGAACTTATTGCCTCAATATTTTGCAATTTTGGTAGACAGGTTTTTCACTTCTCTTGTCAGATTTATAGCTGAGTATTTCATTTTTATACTATTATAAATCTTAGTTTTCAAATTTTAAGTTTCAAATGTTTACACTAACACATAGAGGTATAATTGATTTTGATAAATTGATTGATCTTTTATTCTGTAATCTTGCTTAAGTGGCTTACGCTATAGCTTTGTAGCTTCTTTTCTAGATCTCATCCAACTCTGTATAGACACTGAAGTTTTCTCTCAATAAAGACAGTTTTACTTTCTCATTTCCAATCTGAATGCCTTTTATTTTCCTCATTGCACTGATTAGAAACTTTAGGAAAAAATTGGACAGAATTGGTGAGGGCAGACATCTTCAACTTGTTCTGATCTTAGGGGAAAGTAATTCAGCCTTTCACCCATTAAGTGTGATATTAACTATGTGTTTTTTGTAGATATTATATTTAAGGTTGAGGAAGTTCCCTCTATCCCTGATTTGCCAAGAATTTTTAACAAGAATGGATACTGGATTTTATAAAACATTTTTCCTGTGTCTTTTTGAATGACCATATTTTTTAGTCTATTAATATAATGAATTGCATGTTAGACCAATCCTGAATTCCTGGAATAAATACTACCTGGTCATGTCATATTATATGTCATATGTATTTTGGGTGTATTATTCTGTTCTCCTATTGCTAAAAAGAACTCGCTGAGACTGGATAATTTGTGAAGAAAATAGGTTTAATTGGCTCATGGTTCCACAGGCTGTACAGGAAATATGGCTGGGGAGGCCTCAGGAAACTTAGGAGCATGGTGGAAGGGGAAGAGGAAGGAGGTATATCTTATATGGCCAGAGAAGAAGGAAGAGAGTGAAGGGGGAGATGCTACATAGTTTTGAACAACCAGATCTCGTGAGAGCTCACTCACTATCACAAGAACAGCAAAGGGGAAATTTGCCCCTATGATCCAATCACCTCCTACCAGGCGTCTCCTACCACATTGGGGATTATAATTCAAATGAGATTTGGATGGAGATACAAACCATATAGTTGCATTCATCAAATTTTGTTTAGAATGAAGATTTATGAGATAACTGAATGTTTCATTTCTGTTCTTTTAATGTAATTGCCTGGCTTTGGTAGCAGATAATGCTATTTCATAGAGTTACGTGGGAAAGATTCCCTCCTTTCAGTTTTCTGGAAGAGTTTGTGTAGAATGTATATTATTTATTCCTTAAATGTTTGGAATAATTCACCAGTGAAGCCAGTTGATCTGTATCTTGAAGTTAAATAATCATTTTTTCTGTCTAATCTGCCCTTAATTCTACCCAGGTTATTTTTTATTTTAGTCATTATAGTTGTCATTGGTTGAACTCTCATTTGGGTCACTTTTATATCTTTCATGCTTCGGATTAACTTTTTGTACATATGGAATAGAGTTATAAAAACTGTTTTAACAATCTTTGACAATTTTAAGATCTCTGTCACATCATGGTCACTTTCAGTTGATTGATTCTTTTTCTCAATATGGAAAATGTTTTCCTATTTCTGTTCATACTTAGTATACTTTAATTATATTTCCAACATTCTAAATTTTACCTGGTTAAATGCTAGATACTTTTGTATTCTTAAAAATATTTTTGAGCTTTGTTCTGCTATGCACTTAATTTATTTAGAAACACTCCGATACTTATAGGCTTGATACCTTCATCATTTGTTAGGCAGGTCTAGAGTAGTGCTCAGTCTACAGTAATTATTTCCCACTACTAAGGCAAAATCTCTAATGTCCCATGAATTATGATTTTTTTTTCTAATAGGTCCTACGGGAATGGTGACGCTATTCGAAGATGTGATTGAATGCTGAGTGGTGTTTCTTCTAATTCTTTCAGTTGACTTTTACCACAGTTTCAGATATTTTCCTTATGGGGTTGCATTTATTAGTACTCTGCTAAGTATCTTAGAAGATTAAGTACCTTAGAAGAACCCTGTATAGCTCTCCAGCATGTGCTCTGTGCATAGTCTCTCCTTCCTGGTACCCTGTCCTGTGAATTCTAGCTGCCTTGGTCTCCTCGGAATTTTAATTTCATCTCCTCAAGTGCGTGAGTTCACCAGACTCTGCCTGGATGCCTTGTAGCCCAAAAATTCTCATGGCAGTAAGCTAGATAAATCATACAACTCATTCATTTGTTTTCTGTCTTTAACTCTTTTTTGCTACCTAACATTCAGTGTCTTGAAAACTTGTAAAATTGCCTTTATCATCTTTATATTTGTAGCTTCAGAAAGGAGGACAAATCTGTCCGTGTTAATCCATCTTGGGCATAAGCAGAAATCTAAAACAATTAGCACTGATATTGAAGTAACCCAGAAAACAGTTTAAGCAGAAAAACAAAAAAGCAGCAGATTTAAATTTCAGAACGAAAAACTAGGCTAAGTTGTTTATGAATTTTTTGGATTCATAAAGATGAGAAAGAGGAGAGTCTGTGATAAGAATGTTTTAATACAATTATTATTTATGGTATGACATTGCTTACTATATAATTTCTGAACTTTATTTTTCTTCTACATTTTGCACACTGATTTACATTCAGGATTTAGAACATGAACTCTCACTGATGCAGGAAAATAAATAGTATAACTGCTTTATCAAGTTTGCCAACAAATTAATGATATAATTAAAATAAAGAAATATAAACTACTTAGCATTATTTATTACGTATTTGAAGTACTTTGTTGGATATTCTCCATTGTATCCTCTGAACTTATTTTTTACTCTTTTCACTCTGCTCAGTGTTCAGGGAAGTTAATCTGTATTGAACAGATCAACTCCTCATATTCTTTAGTTTCTGGCTGGTTTTGGGCAATGGGAGTAACCAGCAAAAACATCAGAATGGGAGAGGACAGAGTGAGATATTTGTTTACCAGCTTCCTTATTATATTTCCACAGGTGCTTAGTAACACATTTTTTTTTCCAAAGGGCACAAAACCCTGTTTCTGGTGTACTACTATTGTAAAAATAGGATAGCTCCCTCTTCATAAACACAATTGCTTCCTTTACTAACCCCTTAAGCTTAGGGCTATTAATGGCTGCTGTTGGTAGCTGCTGGAGATTTGCTATCTTTTGTCATTTTTTTTCTTAATTCTATTCACACGTATTAAAAATTATATTTCAAACTAAACACTCAAATTACCCTTCTTTGTATGCCATCTGTTTTTTGAAGGAAACTGACTAGAAACATTTTTTCTTTCTTTTTTATTTTTTTTTTAAAGACGTAGTCTCACTCTGCCACCCAGGGCTGGAGTGCAGTGGCTCAATCTTGGTTCATGCTGCCTTGACCTCCTGGGCTCAGGGGATCCTCCTGCCTCAGCCTCCTGAGTAGCTAGAACTACAGACACATGCCACCACACCCAGCAACATTTATTTATTTAAAAAATGGGATCTCACTATATTGCCCAGGCTTGTCTTGAACTTTTGCCTCAAGTGATCCTTCTACCTCAGCCTCCCAAACCATTTGGATTACAAGCATGAGCCGCTGTACCTGGACAACAAATCTTAACTAATTTTTTTTTGTTTGAATTCATTTGTTTGTCAGATTTGAGGTTATCAACAAAACGTATTTCAGACTGGATACTTAATGGAATTTTTATAATGTATTATATCAATGTAAAAATCCTAATTTTGACAACAGTGTACTTATATAAAATTTTATTACTGGAGAAAGTGAAGAGAAATTACAAAGAAACCCTCTGTATTATTTTTGAAATGTCTTGTACTGAACACTTCAAATCAAAATTATTTTAAGATAAAAACTTTTGGCTGGCCACGGTAGCTCACGCCTGTAATCCTAGCACCTTGGGAGGCCGAGGTGGGCCAATTGCCTGAGCACAGGAGTTTGAGACCAGCCTGGGTAACATGGCAAAACCTCATCTCTACTAAAAATTACAAAAAATTAGCCCAGTGTGGTGGCGCATGCCTGTAGTCCCAGCTACTCGAGAGGCTGAGGCAGGAGAATTGCTTGAACTTGGGAGGTTCAGGTTGCAGCGAGCCGAGATTGCGCCACTGCACTCCAGCTGGGCAACAGAGTGAGACTCTGTCTCAAAAACAAAAACAAAAAAAAACAAAAAACTTTTAAAAGTATAAAAAAATGCTATCTTTGTACACATGATTTTATTAAAACTTACATATTTCAAAGCAAAATAAATAAATCTGCAGCTGCTTCTTGATAGTTATAGATACCACTATGGTGTGAAAGTTTTTGTCCCCCAAAATTCATATGTTTAAATCCTAACCTTCAAGGTGATGATATTAGAAGATGGAGCCTTTCAGGAGATACATAGGTCAGGAGGGTGGATCCCTGATGCATGGGATTAGTGATCTTATGAAAGAGGCCTCATATTGCTGCCTTGCACCTTCCACAACAGGAGGGCACAGCTAGAAGGCACCATCTATGAGGAATGGGTCCTCACCAGACACGTAATCTGCTAGCACTTTGATTTTGGACTTACTGGCCTCCAGAACTGTAGGACATACATTTCTGTTGTTTATAACTTAGCAGTGTTATGGTCTTTTTATACAGAAGCTCAAAAAGACTAAGATACACTTTTTACTTTTACTTTTATTCAAGAATAGTTTGATAACCCAGTAAAACATTCTAAAAGTAAAAAAAAAAAAAGGACATTCCTCATGATTAAAATGTTTTCAGTCTTATTAATTTAAGAAGATAACAGTATACAGTTTCGCCTGTCTTTATCAAATTCATATATGATTCTCATTTCCATTTAAAAAACTTCCTGACTCTACATACTTCTGTATATATATATTATAGTAAAGTATCTATCTCCTGCTATCCACCAAAGTTCAACTTAATGGCTACCTTCATTAAGGTTTCTGGACCAGAACATCACACATTTCCTATTTCAATGGATTTGGTTTAGGTTAGAGTTGTCTGTGGTCAAAAAGAATCATCTGCTTTGCTTGTGTGTTTTGTAGACAATGTAAGGCTATTGAGAGAAAAAATATTATACCTTTTACTTCTTTTGTAGAACAGCTTTGGGCTTCAGTTGAAGTGAATTCAATTCTATTTCTGAATGGAGTATATGCCTGTGCAGAGTTATAAAACCTGATTCTTATTTCAGTTCTTCTACTAAATAACTGTGTGATCTTGGGTAACTAATTTTCAGACTTTTCTATCAAATGAACTCATTAAACCAGATTATCTCCACGGTCTCTTTTAGTTCTGCAATGGTATAATTTTAGCCATAAATATTAGATAATAACAGAAAAAGCAGAATTGTATAGCATCCACTGTATATTAAATTTCTTTCTTTGTCTGAAATCCTCAAAAAGTATTCATCACTATACTCTAAGCTGAAAACTCATGGTTTTTATCTGAAATATTTACAAGTTTATTATGGATAAATAACCTCAACTTGGTAAGCTTATTTGAAACTCTGGCAACTACTAGTAGCTAAACCTCTCGGGTTTGCAAAATTGGGCAGTAAATCTTATGAGAAGGGGTTTTCTCCTGAGATTTCCTATGTTTGCTGCTTCTGGCAGGTTGGAATTAGAGTGAGAAAAGCCAGTTTTGTGATACCTTGTTACTGCCACTCCCAGGTGGAGTTCAGAAGTGTAGACACAATGACAAAGGTGATGAAAACATAATAACAACAAAAGAAGAATTTTATCAAATTTTATCTGCTCTCTAAAAGCTTGCAGGCCCAGCTCCACTGTTGCCTATATTTATTTGTATATTGCATTTGTAAAATGAACTTTCTCCTTGGGGAAAAAGAGAGAGTTATGTAATTACCATTTGGAAATGAGTAGCTCTGTACCAGTGAAGCAAAATAACATCTTGGATTTTAAGTGGAGACAAAATGCAACATTAAAAGCAGATAACGTCAACCTCTTTTTGTTAAAATCCTGGAATGTTAGATATCAAAATTACCTATAACCCTTATTTATCCTTCAGCCATGCTCACTCGTGTAAATTTTGACTCATTTCTCCCAATTCACTCCTTTCCATATTTCCTAAGCTAAATCCATCTGTAGCTCTATACAAAGCCTCATCGTGATCCCCTGACCAGGCAAAACAAAAGTAATTTGTTTCCAGGGCAGTGGTCTTATGTCCTAGGGGTTACCACAGCCTTACTTCAAATATTTATTCCTAGATGATACCATATCTTTGTCTTTATCTTGACAAAAACCAAAGATTAGACTTTTCCACTAATCCTTATATATACCTATCATTCATAGTAATAGGGTTTTTCAAACCCAAGAATTGATGCCCAGCTCTGATTCTTACTGCCAACCTTTCTGGCCATGAGATGGTCTTCTCAACGTGACCCGTATTCAGCTTGCTGTTCTAAATATTCCTAGCATTAATTCCCTGACTGTGTGCTCTGTGCATGTGGAAAACCTGCTCTGCCTCCCACATTTGTATCTAATCCGAAGCGTGGCTCAGGTGATTAATTCAACCTCCATTTCTTTCCTTTGCTGAATGGCAGGTTTTGTTCCAAAACCTAGTGAATACTCCTTTTCTTCACTGCCTTTCCTATCTTGGTTCTCAAGTTCTTTGTGCTTTGGACACAAGAAAGAAATTATAATTCCATCTATCATGCCCCTATTATGGTGTATCTCTTTTGGAAAATCATGTTCTGTGGTTATAGCCATCTCAGTCACTGAATTTGTGCAAGTATAAATACTTAATTTAGGATTTTTTATCATATGGATTCTACTCTGCTTCATGTTTGTATATTTTCCGATCAAAATTACAAACTCTTGAGAGCTGGGGTTATGTTTTCCATCTTTTCTATCATCTACTATATCTAGCATACCATTAGTGCTCAGTAAAAAGTCCCAGTGTGACTTTTAGACATGAAACATTTGAATGATTTAATGTAAGTTATAGATTTTATTTAGAATATATACTGCTGCATATTTATCTTCAGTTCAGTTCAACAAATATTTATTGAGCAACTAACACAGTGTCTTATACATAGTAAACCTTTAATAAATATTTAAGCATAGAATATTAGCAACTTATCTGAACAGTGAATGGAGCCCCAGCAGGAGAGGAGGAGTTAAATAACTTCTAAAACATTTTCTGGTATGTGAATTCCAGTTTTTATATTTTGGTTTTAGAATGAATTGCATTAAAATATTGTACAACCTCATTTGACAAACTAATAGAGAATTCTGTTGCAAAAACTGGAACTTCATCAAATTTGAGATCATCACAGAAATTAGGTAGTGGGGAATCTAGTTTGGTGAGGCTCACCTAGTCTTTTGCCATCCCTTTTTATTTACTGATGGGGCATTTCTTAAGTGAATCCTCAATAAAAGGTTTTAATGAATCCAAACGTCTAGGCATTTCATAGAATCCCATGGATAAGTGGGTGTTGAGAAAATGGTGGGTATTTCATCATGCATAACATGAACACAACAAAGCAAAATGTGAAGGCTAATCAGAAGCCTTTAAGAGAAGACACATTGACAGCAAATACACAAGAAATGAGTATCTACATAATCAGCCACTAGGGAAATCAAACTAAAACCACAGTAAGATATCACTACACACACATTAGATTAATAAAAGTAAAAAAAAAATACCAAATATTGTACAGAATATGGAGGAACAGAAACACTGCTGACATGAATGTAAAACCATACAGTCTATCAGAATATTTCTTAAAAAATTAAGTTATACTTATGTGATCAGACGATTTTACCCCTAAGTATTTACAAAAGAGAAATAACAACATATGTTCACACAAAAACCCAATTATAAATGTTTATGGAAGTTTTATTCATAATTACCAAGGATGAAGACAACACAAATGTCCTTCAACTGATAAATTAATTAGTTAACTATAGTTAACTCCCTACAATAGAATACTACTTATCATCACAAAGGGACAAACTAATGCTACATCCAGAATGATGGGTGAATCTTAAATGCAGTATCCTAAGGTTAAGAAGCCAGACTTCATAGGTTAAATACTGCATATGACACCAATTTTATGACATTCTGAAAAAATCAAAATTATGAGGACATAAACAGACCAGAGGTTACCAGGGAGCAGGTTAGAGAGAGAGGTTGACTACAAACACACAGCACGAGGAAATCTTTGGGTTGATGGAACTATTCAATATCCTAATTTTAATGGTGTTTTCATGACTCGATGTATTTGTGAAAACTCATAAATATATACTAAAAAGGTTGGATTTTACAAGGTGTGTTTTTTTTTTAATACAAGGTGACCACTTTGAGCTCTATTAAGATTGTGGGAGTGCATCAGTGGAGCCTAAGTGACTTCATTGCAGTCTTTAGAACTAGAGACAGGTAAGTGCAAGCTCAAGTACAGCCACTGAAAGCTAGTTTAAACGTGTTATTACATCAGTCTTTAAGAAGGAAGGATTGGTGTGCAGTGGTACTCTCTCTGTTTTGTGGGTCAAAACGGTAACTACTTGAGGATTAGAAGCAGATCAGATCTTATGTTTTTCTTGTGTCAAGCATGTAATACACAGAATTTCTTACTTTAGGTATCCTCTTACGGTCTTTGAACTAAATTTTTCTGCAGTGTTTCCTTCTTCCAGAAACAGTCCTAAACTAATAAACACAGAAAGGCTGTCTCAGCCTATTTAGATACATATTTACTAGATGATTTGTTTTGCTGCGTTAATAATATTTGGGGATTGGTATTATTATCCCCATTTTGCAGATGAGAAACCTGGGTTTCAGATGGATTTATTAACTTATCTCAAGGACACAACCCTTAGACATCATAGACTTACAGAAAATAGAAGTTACATAAGTTAAGCTATAATATTCTCATTTGAGAAAATCTGACTTATAGACTTATTATACACAATTATGTTTTGAGCATATAATTTATAATTCTCATTTACAAAACAGTGAAGAAAATGATAAAATTTAAATTACCTGTAATCACATCAATGTAATGTTGATATCCTTTTCCTTTCTCTTTGTACACCTTAACCCCTGTTCTAATAATCAACATACTTAAATATTTTACTGTATTGTAAATACTCTTTACAGTTTGCTTTTGTTACTTACCAATAAATTATAGGCACTTTTTTAAAAACTTTGAAGCCATCCAGTTTATCCTTATTGATAGTCTACATTGTAAGCTCCAAGGATACAGTAATAAAAGATACAATTCTTATCCACAAACGGTTTATGGTCTAGTGAAAAAAACAGTGAATTCATATGCATAATATAGTGGGAAGTGTGCTATGATGGATGAATTCTTGATGGTACTGCATAACTCAGAATAGTGCATAAACGCATAGAGGGATGTTTATATTTGGGCTGTACAGGAAAGAGCAGTTCAGAAAGGAGATTGAGGAAGTGTGGTAACAGAGGTAGAAAATAATAGAGAAAATTTTATATATTTTAATGTTTCATATAATTTAATCAATTTGAGGTAGTATTATGTGCTTAGCCATTTTTATTAGACATTATAACCAATTTTAACTATTATAAATAATGTTGCAATAAATGCTTTTGTGCATATAGCTTTTATCTTATTTTGAATTATCTCTTACAATGTATTCCCAAGTGTGAAATTACTAGAAAGGGTACACGTACACACACATACACAGACACACCATTTTTTATTTGAGATTTTGTTATATAACCCCAAATTGCTTTTAAAAAGACCGATACCTATTTACAGTGTCATAAGCAATATATGACTATATCAGTTTTGCCAATATTCTCTAGCTTTGTGTAATCTTAAACTTCTTTAAATTTTGCTAATCTAATAGTTACAGAAAAATGGAAGTAATTTCTGAGATGAAATATTTGGCCAAAAAAATGAATGAGGAAGGAACACAACACATTTAGGGCATAGTGATGAGTATGATATGGCAGAAAAATGCTCAGAATGAAGCACTTTAATCATACAAATCCTAAAATTTTAGAGCATAATTTTGTGATTTGAAACAAGAAGTCAGCTATGATAGACCAATGTTCTTTAATGGAGTTTGAGATTTACGTATTGGATCTTGACAACATCCAGCCTTCAGGAAAAATTCTCCACTGGTGTATTTTATTTTTACGGATATTTATGAACATTATACAGCAACCTACTGCTGACCCAAGTCTCTGCTCTTCTATATTCATTTATCTCTTGGTAACATGGGCAGTTCTTTCAGATGAGCCATGGACCTAATGGGAGAACTTGGAATGAGATTTTTTTTTACTAGAGTGAGTCCTACCAAGTCCTTAGTCACTTAAAAATGTCAATGAGAAGGGACTCTGACAGGCAGCTCTGTCAACGTGAACAGGGAGTTTTAGATCAAGCCCAGGAACATTACTGTCAAAAATTACAACCTCAGCGTTGACATAAATGTTGACAGCACCATTTTCACTGCTAGTGGTATCAGAGTAGATTATGATTCACAAAAGACTGTCCAACAAGCAATGATTTAGATGAAATGCTCCCAATAAGTAAAGAAAGAGGAAAGGGAGAAGCAAAATATGAGGACTGCAGGTTACAAAATTTTATCAAGACAGCATCATGCCATGACAATATACATCTCTCCTTCCTGGTAATGAGGGTTTGTCTGCAACTATATACAAAGAGAAACATGAAAATGGAAATTCAGACTCTCTTCTGAGTCTAGTCTACCTCCTAATTCAGCCCTGTTATACACAGATTTCTGTAAAATATTTGAAGGAACGATGATGGCGTATAATTACAGAGCACATAACTAACTTTTCCTGTGTGCCAGCAAAATGTTTTAGAAATCAAAACTATGTAGACAAACAAAATGGCATTTGGCCAAGAAATGCATATAGATATCGAGACATGACACGTTTACTTTTTCCACATACAGAAATACTATTAATTTACCAAAGCTCATCTCAACTTTCCCCAGTACTCTGCAACTCTATTTCACTATCTCTGATATTGTGACACTCAAAGATATCCTATTAAGCAGCACAGTATATCTTCAATTTCAGAATTACCTCCATGTAATGTTCTGACCCAATTTAAATTGTAAATACTTTTCTACTTTTTTTTTTCCTCACAGCGCTGAGCAAGGATTTGAGCATGTAGGTGGTAGGAGATACATTGAAATATGGAAATTAAGAGCAATTGCCTTGTGGAAACCAAGAAATACCTGTGAAATATTCAAATACAGCCACATGTTACCTAACGACAGGGATATGTCCTGAAAGAAATGTGTCATCAGGCAATTTTATCGTTGTGCAAACATCACAGGGTATACTAACATAAACCAAGATGGTGTAGCCTACTATACATCAAGGCTATTGCTCCTAGGCAACAAGCCTGTACAGCATGTTGCTATACTGAATAAGCAATTTTAGCACAATGGTAAATATTTGTGGAAACGTGCCTAAAAATAGAAAAGGTACAGTAAAAAATACAGCATCAAAGATAAACAATGATACACCT
Source organism: Symphalangus syndactylus (assembly GCF_028878055.3). NCBI lineage: Eukaryota > Metazoa > Chordata > Mammalia > Primates > Hylobatidae > Symphalangus > Symphalangus syndactylus. Next base: position 46,395,837 of record NC_072423.2, read on the forward strand.
GTTTAGGGCACGTACCACGAGTGGAGCTTGCAAGACTGGAAGTTGCTCTATATGAGTCACTGAGTGAGTGGTGAGTCAATCTGAAGGTTGAGAACATTACTGCGCACTACTGTAGACTTTGTTCAAAACTGTACACTTAGACACACTTAATCTAGTTAAAAAATTATTCAATAACAAATTAACATTAGCTTACTCTAATATCTTATAAACTTATTTTTTGACTTTTGACTCTTGTAATAACATTTAGCTTTAAAGCACAAACGCACTGTACAGTTGTACAAAAATATTTTCTTTATATACAAATTTTACATGTACTTTTTATATTTTTAAATATTTTTTTTCTACTTTATAACGTTTTTATTATGAACTAAGACACAAAAACACACATTAGCCTAGGCTTTTATGAGGTCAAAATAAAAAATATTACTGTCCTCCACCTCCACATCTTGTTCCACTAGAAAGTCTTCAGGGGCAGTAAACAGGCATGAAGCTACCCTCTACTACAACAATAATGCCTTCTTCTGGAATAACTCCTGAAGGATATGCATCAGGCTGTCTTACAGTTAACTTTTTTAAGAAGTAGAAGGGGTACACGCTAAAATAATGATAAAAACTGTAGTATGATAAATACATAAACTAGTAATATAGTTGCTTTTGATTAGGTGGGTGCAAAAGTAATTGCGGTTTTTGCCATTGAAAGTTAAAACGATAATACTTAATCACTATCAAGTATTATGTACTGCACATAATTATGTGTGCTAGACTTTTATACAACTGGCAGTGCTGCAGATTTATTTACACCAGCATTACCACAAACACTTTAGTAATGAGTTGAGCTCAGAGCTTACCTGGCTACAACAGCATTAGATCACAGGAATTTTTCAGCTCTGCTATAGCCTAATGGAACCACTCTTGCACATGTTATGTGGCACATGACTTTACCTTGTGCAAATATATTTTCCATTGTCTTTCCTTTCAGAAAATAAAAATCACTTCCACAAAATATTTATACAAAACAAATTATTTGAGAAATTATTGAATGATTCATAAATTATGTCTCTAAGCTTTTTGGGCAAATTAAAGTGAAAAGTGAAGTTAAATTAATCTACATCGAAATAATTTGTCTAGAGTCAGTTTCAATCTCAAGTGCTTACTATTGCTTCTAAGTACTACTGTAAATATTGGAATAACATTCTGTGTTTTTATCCCATAGTACCACCTTATGCTGCATTACAATAACTGATATATTCGTGTTTATCAATCTTTGATATTAAAATTTTGAGTAAAGGAAATGACTTTTTGCAACATTGTGCTCTTCAACATCTGAGTGTTATAGCTAGGATATGAGACCCCGCATAATACATATTTTAGTAATCAATACACTAAAGGGATCAATATACCAATGTTTCCTTAAATTCTTTATGAAGCAGGGAAAACACAACAGGGAGCAAGAAAATAAAATATGGGTTGGAAGACTGGGCAGCTGACAGAAACAGGTCTGATATAAGGATTATTTACAAGAAAATATTTTACCTATGATTATCACAAAGTCAAATATTGAGTACAAATTTTTGTATACATTTTCCAGAAACTGGCCATGGAACATGGTGACCTTATATCCAATGACAAACTGAAAATGTTATTGAGGAGTAAAAACTTCCTTTTAGTTTCTTTCTCAAACTTAGGCTTAATGAATATTTACATTAATAAAATAAAAAGAACATTTTAATGTACTTCATTTTACCACCGGGTGTCAGTTCTGCCTGGCATGATTTGTTTCAGTGATATTCCCCAGTTAAAAATGTTTCTGAATATTTTTCTGGAATTTGTCTACTTGGAAATGTACTATTTATTCCAAAAATTAAATTGGATTATGTTATAAATTCCATGCTGTTTAATACATTTATTTTCTTTTACAGAACTGTTTTTCCTGTTTTCCTAAAATATAAAATGTAATGTATATTTCTAATAGAAAATATAAAGTGCAAGAAAATATAGTGGGATAAATTAAAAAGAACAAAAATTCTGCCAACCAAGACAATGGCTGGCAAGGTATTGCTGCATTTCCGGTCATTTTTCCATTTGCAAAATATTCTTTGGAAATATATTTTATAATAGTTGCAAAGTAGTCTATAATAAAAACAATATTTTGCCTAAGATTACTTAATCTATTAATTAACCATCTTACGTTGATACTATGTTTACTTAAATTATACTTCATATTTGGCCCAACTGAGCATTTCAAAATAATTATGCTTCAGTAATCTAATTCTGTGGATTCACTTGAAGAATACTGGAGAAGAGAGTAGATTGGGAAAGGTACGGCATGAAGGATGGAGATCTAGATAAATAAAGCATCTAATAGAAGTAACAACTGTACAATGGTAGTAATAATAATAATTGTTATTATAACAACTACTGATATCGATATGTGTCAGCGCCTCCTCTGAGTGATTTACATTAATATTCACAAATTCTCCATGACAGATACAATTTACAAACCCATATTACAGCTGAACGAACTGAAGAATAGGGTTTAAGGAAATTTTCCCAAACTCACACATAGTAATTAAGAGAACCCAGAGAGCCTGGCTATAGATACAGATATTTTCTTCCAGAAACAAATATCTGTTTATGATAACATGATTCAAGTTTTTTTGTTTGTTTTTGAGATGGAGTTTCGTTCTTGTTGCATAGGCTGGAGTGCAATGGCATGATCTCGGCTTACTGCAACCTCCACCTCCCAGGTTCAAGCAATTCTCCTGCCTCAGCCTCCCAAGTGGCTAGGATTACAAGCTCTCGCCACCATGCCCAGCTGATTTTTTGTATTTTTAGTAGAGACAGGGTTTCACCTGTTGGCCAGGCTGGTCTTGAACTCCTGGCCTCAGGTGATCCTCATGCCTCGGCCTCCCAAAGTGTTGGTATTACAGGTGTGAGCCACCACACCCGGCCATGATTCAAGTATTTTTATTGGTTCTTGCAATCTCTTTTGTCTCAACTAGAAAAAAAATGACAAAAAATGCAAAAATTCTAAGGAATTGAAGTTTTTATAATAAAGTCGTGATTTTGGTGAAAATAAGCACAAATTTTGTGTGACAGAGCAAATTTTGAAAACTCTGGCTGGGCGCGGTGGCTCACACTTGTAATCCCAGCACTTTGGGAGGCCGAGGCGGGCGGATCACGAGGTCAGGAGATCGAGACCACGGTGAAACCCCGTCTCTACTAAAAATACAAAAAAATTAGCCGGGCGTAGTGGCGGGCGCCTGCAGTCCCAGCTACTCGGAGAGGCTGAGGCAGGAGAATGGCGTGAACCCGGGAGGCAGAGCTTGCAGTGAGCCGAGATTGCGTCACTGCACTCCAGCCTGGGTGACAGAGCGAGACTCCGTCTCAAAAAAAGAAAACTCTGACAATTTAAAAGTAATTTCTTAGGCTATGTGGCTTAATTAGAGATGATGACTTAAGCAGATCTCCAATGTCCATGGACCACAGCTAGCCACTATTATTAATTCACTCTAAGAAGATTAAAAAATAGTCCCACTGTTCACGTGTCTCTACACATGATCATGATAATTTCACTTAGTACTATGTCATCTTGACAAAAGGAACCATTGAGCTCAACTGAGTATGAAAAGAAACCTGCATAGTCTGTGGTCTGAAGTGGCAAAGATAATCTGGCTTTAATAACATTTAATTCTCGACATGAAAACAGACACTATCCACATTGAACAGTTCTCAAATAGGAGTTCTCTGGGACTGAGTCCTGGTCCTGCAGGGTGAAGGAAATAATTTACCCTCCTTCCCTCACCCATGTCCTACTCAGGTTCGCTTCCTCAAAATTCACAGCCTGCATTTCTAATTCTGTCCCTGTTCACACTCTCATAATGTGAGAAGAAAATGAAATTCTTCTACCCAGCGTCACACTGGTAAATATTTTTATTCAAGGTCATACAGGATGCCCTTTAACCCCAAGAAGAGGAAAATGAATACATTTTGCAAAATGCAACTTTTGTCTTAGTAATTCAGATTCCTGGGGGTCGGCTGCCATGTTGAATCTCCAGTCTTAGAGTTCCTCTGGCATGTGGAGGGGGTGAAAAGCAGAAATTGAGTGAGATAGAAGTTTGGCCACCACAGGTATAGGTATTAATTGGGGGACCAGGTGCTCATAGTGTGCACAGAGGGTGAGTTAAGTCAACTGGCTGAGAGAATACAGCCACAGGAAGGCCACACTAAGGCCACACTTATTTCCAAAACAAATGAAGGCCCCTTGAAACTCTTTTTCTCCAAAGCTTTGTTCCATCTCAGCAGTACCAAACGAGGTTATAAATAATTCTGTTCTGGGCATTCCAGAATGGCTAGTCTGTCATCATCATCTGAAATTCTTTTCTTTATATGTATTTTATTGGCCAGGTGTGGTGGCTTACATCTGTAATCCCAGCACTTTGGGAGGCCAAGGTGGGAGGATCACCTGAGGTCAGGAGTTCGAGACTAGCCTGGCCAACATGGTGAAACCCTATCTCTATTAAAAATACAAAAATTAGCCAGGTGTGGTGGCATGTGCCTGTAATCTCAGCTACTCGGGAGGCTGAGGCAGGAGACTCACTTGTACTTGGGAGGCAGAGGTTGCAGTGAGCCAAGATGGCACCACTGTGCTCCAGCCTGGGTGACAGAGTGAGACTCCATCTCAAAAAAAAAAAAAAAGCAACTATATGTGTATATGTATATATACATACATATATACATACATACATATTATTGCTATTGGTTTTCTTAATTATATCATTAACAATAATATGCCATCATTATTATTACTATTTTCATCATCATTAGTTTCTAAACTCAATGTAATAAATCCTAAAGATGTTTATATCCTGGTTGGATATAAACAGCTAAGGAATAGTTTTCAATATTTTTATGAAGGGAAAAAATATAATGAGAGAGAATAAAGATGTGAGAGAGAGGATGTGAGGGAGTTAAAAGACCTGACTAATGCTATATGTGTCCATTTATAAAATGGATTTGGGTTCAGTTCTTTTACACAAAATAATTTTCTCATTCTTAAAGAGTTTGACTTATTTTTGTGTAAAAGTTTAAAAGTTAAAATATAAAGTGGACAGAAATTAGCTTAATAATTGGTAATTTCCAATTAATATACTCTCTGAGCATACTTACAGTGACAATTTAGCAAAATTATTTTACCACTTATTGAAATGATTAAAAATAATCTGATTATAAAGCCAATAATTTAGGCTAGTAATACTTAAGCCAGGAAAGAATTGAATCTATTCTCTTTATAGCCTTTCTCTTCTTTACTCTCTTTCTCAAACAATATAAAATTTCTAAAGCAAATGCAAAATGAAATTGGAAATAGATGTTTGAAGCAGTGTTCTCTCTTCCTAAGTTTCCATTCACACATTTATCTAACATTTACTACAAATAATGTTGCTTAACATTATTTTTAAAACCTTCACAACCACAGCAAAGGTATCTATGTTGGGCTCAAATTTAAAACAAAGAAACAAAGAGTCACGTGATGTGCTCATTGCTATACAGCTGGTAAGTACTATTACTTAACAATAACACAAATTAATAAGATTTTGCAGCCATAGTAGAACAAAGAGACCATAATTCTAGAACAGCCATTTTTCGAAGTAGTCATTACTGTGTCCTCATATTTCACACTGACTTTCTCTGTTGTCCCCACCCTCATGTTGAAAGAGTTCTAGCTCTAGGCAATTATATGTAATTCCCTACATTCCCTTTCACATATTTTAAATGAAAACTTTTTATATTCAGGAATAGAACATTTACAGAAAAGTACACTAAATAAAATATTCATCAGTGAAATTCCTCATTGTGGTTGTAGTTTGAATAACTCTGATTACTAATGTAATTGAGCATCTTTGGGGCATTTTGTTATAGTTTTTGTGAAATGCATGTTTAATTATCTTGCCTACTTTTCTTTTGGTTGATTTTTCCTTATGTATAGGAGTATATTATATATTCAGATATGAGCCCTTTGTGGCTAGAGCATTTCAAATAATCCTTTTTCCATTATGTGATTTGCCTTTTTGTTCTCTTAATGATGTCTTCTGATATGTACACAAAAATTCTCTGTTGATTTATTCCAATATATCAGTCTTTCTTTTTTGTCCTATTTAAAAAGTCTTTCCCTATACCAAAATCCTGGAGATTTTTCTCCAATATTATCTTCCAAGAGATTTATTTTTTTATTTCTCGTTAAAATATAAAAATCAACCTAGAATTGATTTTTAAGTATGGCGAAAAGTAAATGACATGACAATTTTTTCATGTGGATATCTAATTATTCTAGCATCAATTAATGGAAATATTATACTTTCTCATGGTTTTAAAGTATCATATTTTTCCTGACTTAGGTGTTACTAAGTCTGTCAACCTGTCTACCCTATTGCTCTTTCTTCATCTCATATTATGCCAATACTGCATACTCTTCATGTAATCTTATAATAATTCTTGATATTTGGTAGAGCATGTTTTCTCACTTCATTATTCTTCTTTAAGAGTATCTCCATATTTCTTTCTCCTCTGTATTTTCATATACATTTTAGAACGGTATATAACATAAATTTCATGTACTAACACAGACACAGAAAAAACCATTGGAATATTTATTTAGATTTACATTTTTTGAATATTTGAAGACGTGGTTAATGTCCCTGAAAAGAGAATTTGTTCTATAGTTGTTGAATATAGTGTTATAAATCTTCAGCATACTATTGTGTTCTTCAAAACTTCTGTATTTTAATAATTTGCCTATTAGTAACTGCATAGAATTATTACTAATTCTAGGTCTATAATTTTTACTTCTTATTTTAAAGGGTATATTATCTGTTAACAATTTGCAAATGTTAATATTTTCTCCTAGTGTATCTGATTATTCTTGATTATGTATCAGAAATTTTATTTACAAAATTATTTAGAAAAATAACTTGGGATCTAGAAATATGTCCTTTTCTTCTAGAGAAAATCATTGTATGTTTCTGACAGATATGTGCTAGCAGCAGCACTCAGGAATAACATGAATACAGTCTCATGAATTAAAGTAATTAGAAACTGCAGTCAGAGGTTGCTGTTCAGAAAAATGAAACAAAACAAATAAATAAACAATCTAATTACTCACAACCACGACAGTAATAAAACCTCAGCATGTTCATTTACTAATTCATAAGGTAAATTTACTTCATCAAACCATAAAAGTTCATCTGATAATCAGCATTCAGAAGCAAAAACACTTGTAAAATTCTGGCAATTAGGAGTCTCAGATAATAAATACTACTTCCAGGTCTTTGCATCCTAAAAGAAAGACAAGAAGTCTACAAACCTCAATTTAAATCAGTTATATTTTTTTTATACAAGATGGCTGACTAGGAACATGGGATGCCAGTCTCCTCAGAAAGAAGATCAAAGTTACTGGTGAATGGACATATTCCAAATAAAAAACTAATAGAAGAGGGCCAGGACCTCTCGGAGAATCCACAGGAAGAAGATGGGATGCAGAAAAGGAAAGCAGCAAGAGTCTTGAAGAGACAGACCCTTGAGGAACTCAGAGCCCCATGGAAAGGGTAGGTGGGAATGATTCTCCGCTACCCTCACCCCTGCAATAATTTGCTGACTGTCAAACTGTTGGGGAGCCCCTCTACCCTAGTGACCCTAGACAATACTCTCTGTGGTGATTCAAAAACTTTCTGGCAACAGAAAAATGGTGGCCAGTTCATGCAGGCATGCCTATACTCCTGTCAGGTCAGAACTGAGATGGAAGGTACCACACTGGTTGTACACCCATCCCATTATGAGCCACTGCCCTGCCTGGGGAATCTCAGGCCTTGAGTCATTATACCAACAGACACCACTTTGCCATACCCCACAACCCACTCTGACTTTGACAAGTGAAAGGGACCAGTGGATCCCTGGGGAGCTGCAGGACCCCTGGAGAGCTAATCCTCAGTGTGGATTGCCCCTATGGGAGGAAAGAGCGCAACCCACCAGATCCCACTTTGGAATAATTGCTGAAGGAAGCAGCACTGGTGACCCAAAACTGATTTGGAGAAGAGGTCATCTCCTCCCACCTGTCCACTTTTGTGGACAGCAGAGGCTCTTCTAGCTGGGGGTCAACATGCATGCACTTAGATGAAGTGTTTTCTTGTGCTTTTCATGACAATTCTACCCTCACTGAAAGTGAGCCTGTGCTGCTTGGGCTTACATAAAGGACAGGGCCCAACTCCTCCTCCCTACACAGAGAGGCAGTGTCCCAGCAGAGGAGAGCAGACTAGACATCTGCAACAGGATTGTCCACTCCGGACTCAGGGAGGAGGGTCTGTCCTGAGCACATTTAGGTAGTAGGTACCAGATAGGTAGGGATATCCATGGTCCAGAGCCACACTGAAGCCTAGAGCGAAAGGACAAAATCAGTGAACTAAAAATCAGTGAGCCCTGTGACAGGGGCATGAGAAGAAAGAGGATGATATTCCTGCTACTCAGGATGAGGAGCTGATATAACCCTAACCTCTGCTTCTTTCTCTGAAACCTCAGTGCACCCACACATGATCACTCCACCACTATACCCTCATCAGGGCCGGTGCTGTCATTCAACATCAGCCTACCTCAGAGCAAGCTAGCTCTTACCCTTAAGTGCCACTTACTAGACTTGATCCAGGACTGCACCACTAAATATAAACCAAATGCCAAAAGCACATAGTGCTAGTGTACAAAACAAGCTTCCTGAGACCTCCACGCTGACAGCCCTGAAGGAAATAATGTGTCAGCTCATACATCTAATATATCACTACAACAGGCAGCACCTGAGAAAGCCAGTATACAGAAGTTAGCAACAACCAAGGAACCCATAGATAGCCTTGGCCCCCAGGGAGTACCCTGAAGTGAAGCCAAACGATTATATACACCATACACCACAGTCATGCCCTCAAGGGAAATAAAGAATAAAAAATTAAAATGTTTCATCCAAATTACAGTACATTAAAAAAATAAGTGACAGGTCTCTCAAAATAAAAAAAATCAGTGAAAGAATTCCAGCAGTACAGATAAACAGAGTGTCTTGACACCTCCAAAGGATTGCATTACCACTAAAAATGAATCGTAACCAAAATGATGTCTGAAGTGACAGGTTAAGAATGCAAAATAAGGATTGCAAGGAAATTCAATGAGGTCCAAGAGAGTTGAAAACCAAAACTGAGAAACCAGAAAAATGATTCAAAGCATGAAAGATGAGATAGCTATATTTAAAAAGAAAAAAAATAAAACTTCTGGAATTAAAAAATTAATGAAGGGAATACCAAATTACAAGTGAAGCTTTAATAATAGACTAGACCAACGAGAAGAAAAGTTATCAGAGCTTGAAGCCCAATCTTTCAAATTAACCCAGTCCAGCAAAAATAAAGAAAAAAGGCCAGGCATGGTGGCTCACACCTGTAATCCTAGCACTTTGGGAGGTCAAGGTGGGCACATCACTAGAGGTCAGGAGTTCTAAACCAGCCTGACCAACATGGTGAAACCCCATCTCTACTAAAAATACAAAAAAATTAGCTGTGTGAGGTGGTGGGTGCCTGTAATCCCAGCTGCTCAGGAGGCTGAGGCAAGAGAATCTCTTGAACCCGGGAGGTGGAGGTTGCAGTGAGCCAAGATCGTGCCACTGCACTCCAGCCTGGGTGACAGTGCAAGACTCTGTCTCAAAACATAAAATAAAATAAATAAAATAAAATAAATAAAACAGAATTGTTTAAAAAGTGAATGAAGCCATTGAGAAATATGGGATTATGTAAAGCAAGAGACCCTAAAGTTATGTAAAGCAAGAGACCCTAAAGTTATGTAAAGCAACAAACCCTTTGGAATTCCTGAGAGAGAAGAATAAAAAAGAAACCACTTGGAAAATATATTTGAGGGAACAATTCAGGAACAACTCCCTAATCTTGCTATTGTTGTCAGCATGAAGATAAAAGAAATCCCATGTGAGATACTACACAAGATGACCCTCACCAAGACCTATAATCATCAGACTATATAAGGTCAATGTGAAAGAAAAAAATCTTCAAGTCAGCTACAGAGAAGAGCCAAATTACCTATAAAGGAAATCATTTGACTAACAGTGGATTTCTCTACAGAAGCTTTGCAAGCTAGAAGAGTTTGGAGACTTATTTTCAGCCTTCTGAAAGAAAAAGAAAACACCAGCCAAAACTTTTATACCCTGCCAAACTAAGCTTCATAAATGAAGGAAAAATGAATTATTTCCCATAAAAGCAAATGCTAAGGGAATTGATCAACACTAGACCAAGCATATAGGAAATGCTCAAAAAGGTTCTAAATATGGAATGCAAGGATGATACTTGATACCAAAAAGCACACTTAACTACAAAATTCACAGATTCTGCAAAGTGATAATGTAATCAAGACTACAAAGCAGTTAGGTAACAACACTATGACTGGAACAAAACCTCATATATTAATATTATCCTTAAACATGAGCAGCCTAAATACTTTACTTAAAAGATAGATTGGCAAATTGGATGAAAAAACAAGACCTAATCATCTGCTACCTTGAAGATACTCAGCCGGCATATAATGACACCCATGAGCTCAAAGGAAAGAGGTGGAGAAAAATCTATCACACAAACAGAAAAGAAAAACTTACAGGTGTTGCTGTTATAGTATCAGATATAACAGACTTTAAACAAAAAAATAGTTAAAAAAAAAAAAAAAGAGAGAGAGAAAGAGAAAGAAGGCCATTATGTAATGGTAAGGAGTTCCATTTAACAAGATTTAACTATCCTAAATATTTATGCACCCAACACGAAAGCACCCAGATTTACAAAACAATAACTATGAGAACAAAAAAAGAGACAGACAGGCAGACAATAATAGTGGGGGACTTCAACATGCTACTGAAAGCACTAAACAGCACATCAATGCAGAAAACGAACAAACTCTGGACTTAAATTTAACTCTTGACCAAATGAACCTACTAGACATCTACAGAACATTCTACCCAACGACTGCAAAATATACATTTTTCTTATTTGTGTATGAACCATTTTCTAAAATTAATTACATGCTTGGTCATACAGTGTGTCTTAATAAGTTCAAGGAAATCAAAATAATATAAAGCATCTTCTCAGACCACAGTGGAATAAAATTGGAAATCGATGCCAAGAAGAACTCTTCAAACTATACAGGGCTGGGCGTGGTGGCTCACGCCTGTAATCCCAGCATTCTAGGAGGCCGTGGCGGGTGAATCACGAAGTCAGGAGATGGAGACCATCCTAGCTAACGTGGTGAAACCTCTTCTCTATTAAAAATACAAAAAATTAGCTGGGCGTGGTAGTGGGCACCTGTGGTCCCAGCTACTCGGGAGCCTGAGGCAGGAGAATGGTGTGAACCCGGGAGGTGGAGCTTGCAGTGAGCCAAGATTGCGCCACTGCACTCCAGCCTGGGTGACAGAGTGAGATTCCATCTCAAAAAAAAAAGAATATATATACATATATATATATATATATATATATATATATATATATATATATATATACAAGAAGATGGAAACTAAGCAACTAGTTCCTAAATGACTTTGGGTTAAACCACAAAATTAAGGAAGAAATCAAAATATTTTTTGCAACAAAGATAGACAACATGTCAAAATCTCTGAGCTACAGCAAAAGTATTATTAAGAGGAAAGTTTATAATGCTAAATGCCTACATCGAAAAGATAGATCTCAAATTAAAAACCTAACGTTACATCTAAGGGAACTAGAAAAATAAGAATAAACCAAACTTCAAGCTAGCAGAAGAAAATAAATAACAAAGATCTGAGCCAAACTAAATGAAATTGAAACTCCTAAAAAAAATACAAGGGAAGTTGGCGTTGTGAAGGGATAAGCAATATTGATAGACCACTAACTGGACTAACCAAGAAAAAAAAGAGAAGATTTAAATAAGCAGTCAGAAATGATAAAAGTGGCATTACAGTTGATACACAGAAATACAGAAGATTCTCATAGACTACTATGAATATCTTTGTGCACACAAATGAGAAAACCTAGAGGAAATAGATAAATATCTGGAAACATAAAGCTTCCCAACATTGAACTGGGAAGAAATTATAATCCTGGACAGCCAAATAAAATAATGAGTTATGAAATGGAATCAGTAAGAAAAATCTCTACCAATCAAAAAAAGTCCATGACAAGATGGGTTCACTGCCAAATTGTAACAGACAGACATACAAAGAAGAGCTGGTACCAAACTTACTGAAGCTATTCCCAAAAAATCAAGGAGGAGGGATTCCTCCAACTCATTCTATCAAAACAGTATCATTCTGATACTAAAATTTGGCAGGCACACAACCAAACATTAAACTACAGGCCAATATCCCTAATGAACACAGCTTCAGAAATTCTCAACAAAATACAAGGAAACTGGCCGGGCGCGGTGGCTCACGCTTGTAATCCCAGCACTTTGGGAGGCAGAGGCGGGCGGATCATGAGGTCAGGAGATCGAGACCATGGTGAAACCCCGTCTCTACTAAAAATACAAAAAAATATTAGCCAGCCGTGGTGGCGGGCACCTGTAGTCCCAGCTACTCGGAGGCTGAGGCAGGAGAATGGCGTGAACCCAGGAGGCGGAGCTTGCAGTGAGCCGAGATCGCGCCACTGCACTCCAGCCTGGGCGACAGAGCGAGACTCCGTCTCAAAAAAAAAAAAAAAAAAAAATACAAGGAAACTGGCAGGGCACGGTGGTTCATGACTACAATCCCAGCACTTTGGGAGGCCGAGGTGGGTAGATCACCTGAGCACAGGAGGTCAAGACCAGCCTAACCAATACAGTGAAACCCTATCTCTACTAAAAATACAAAAATTACCCAGGTGTGGTGGCGTGTGTCTATAGTTCCAGCTACTCAGGAGACTGAGACAGGAGAATCACTTGAACCCGGGAGGCAGAGGTTGCAGTGAGCTGAGATTGCATCACTGCCATCCAGCTTGGGTGACAGAATGAGACTCTGTCAAAAATAATAATAATAATTATTGTAATCATTCACAATCCAATAAGGTGGTGTATAAAGAGACTAACCTTTTATCTAACAGTTATGTTTTGCTAAACAATATTACAAATACTCTTTCCCAAAACCCATGGTAAAGATAATAACCCTACTTTGCCCATGAGAAAACTGAGGCCTAGCACACTGAAAGAAGTTGCCCATGCTTTCACACTTAATAAACGGCACACCTGGAATTAAATTCCAAGAGCACCTAACAAAAAATCCTGCTCTCTTAATCACAACAACAAAAAAAGTGCTTCATACCTGGGCAACATATGGCATTGGGTGTGAATTAAAGATACACCCTAAGTGAGAGAACACAGTTTACAGTATCTATTCTTATTTACTTTAATTTAATTAATTTCTATTTTATCTGTTAGGTTATTTTCTTGGATGCAGCATCTATTCAAAGACAAGGTGTAACAGTAAGTAATAACAACACGATGTGATTGGTATTATGAGATAAAGCTGGTACAAAGGCCCATAGGACTAGAAATACTTTCTTATGGGAGAAGAGAGGGATACCCAATAGAAGGGCTGCCATTGGAGTTCTTATTTGAAGACATAAAATTTCAAAGGAGGAATGTCTGAAATCAAAGAAGATAGATTTAACAATTTATTGGAGTGCATGCTACAAAAGAAAAATGTTGAGGGATAATCCTCTGAGGAGAGAGAGAGTGGCCAGATCAAGGAATGTCAGTAATGCCAGATGAGATTTGGAGCTGTGTCCTGGAGGCAATGGAGTGAAATGGAATGGAGGATTATCCTTTTTACTGAGTTATTGATATTGGTCTGAACACTCTCGTACCTATTACCTGATCTAATTCTCATCACAGTGCTATTACGGTGTAAGATACATGCAATTGCTACCATTCTCTAGCTTAAAAAAACAAGGCAGAGAGGAAGAAACTACCAGTTTCAAGTTCATATAGCACATTAGAGAAACCAATGACAAAGAGACAGGCACTCCATTCAACTTAGCTATAGCAGGGTTATACTTATGAAGACACACATGTTTAGAAAAAAGTAACCTGGATGGAGCAAAGTCATTGGAGTTTGAAGTTCAGTTGCTTTCGATTTCTGTGACTTGGAGAAGAATGAAATCTCTCTTATCTTTGGCGTTTCTCTCTGGCGTCTGTCAATTTTACATATAAAATTGTGGTAGTTGTCATTTTTCTTCCAGGACAACAGAGAACACATAATTAGAGTTCTTCATTGGTATGTTAAGAGGCAGTTTATCTATGAGTCTCTCATGTTTTTACAAATTTTATGAGCAGAAGTATCATGTCTTTTTTCCAGATGATCTCTTCAAAGATATTTGTAGAATAGACAACCTTAGAAAATGGAGATAGTGTCTCCCTTTAAAGCAAAGGACAGGTTTCCTTCATGCCTTGAAAAATACAGTGTCTTGTTCAAATCCAAATTGCCCAGTACAATAAACATAATGTCTCTCTATGGGACGGAAGGCAGGCATACTTACTGCCTGTTAAAAAAGGTATGGGTTCCCTAAGCTGTTTCTCTACTGTAATGCTACCTAATGCAAGTATAGGTGTCACCTTATGTCTTTTTGATGTCCTGTGAACTGGGGCCCATAGAACCAGCACGAGAAAATGCTGATATTCTGACTACTGCTATTACCTTGAAAAACCAGGTTATGTACCTTTGATCCAGGAGTATCATGTCTCTTGCCAACATCCAAATAATAGTGACAGGCAACATTGTTAACTTATAAGTAGGGTAAAGTCTCAGATGCTTCACAGTTCTTAACATAGCTTAACCCAAGATAACTCACATTCAAATAGCTGCTGTGGGCACATATGGCCTCTATCCCTGAAGGACAGTCACCTGGTTTCATGAAAAAACATGGCTAAAAAAAGATACCAGGCACGGTGGCTCATACCTGTAATCTCAGCACTTTGGAATGCCGAGGTGGGTAGGTCACTTGAGGTCAGAAGTTTGAGACCAGCCTGGCCAATATGGTGAAAACCCATCTCTACTAAAAATACAAGCTGATGCAGGACAATCGTTTAAATGGGAGGTGGAGGTTGCAGTGAGCCAAGATTGCATCACCACTGCTCTCCAGCCTGGGCAACAGAGCAAGACTCTGTCTAGAAAAAAAAAATTAAAAAAAGGAACACAGCAGAAACAGGATGTTCAGGATGTTTATCCAAAGGAAATAAAATAATTATATCAAAAAGATGTCCACATTTTCACATTTACTGCATAATATCCAAAATAAGAATCAATCTAAGTGTCCATCAATGGATGATGGATAAAGAAATGTGGTATATAGACAGAATAGAACACTGTACTGCCATGAAAAAGAATGAACTCCTGTTATTTGCAGCAATATGGATGGACCCGGAAGACAATATATTAAGTAACAGAAGCCAGGCACAGAAAGACAAATATTGGGTAATCTCACTCTTGATCTCTAAAAAAGTCAGTCTCATAAAAGTGGAGTAGAGTGGTGGTAACCAGAGGCTGAAGAGCAAGGAGTAGAGGATAGAAAGAAGTTGGTTAATGGATACAAAGCTGTGGCTAGACAGGAGGAATAAGTTCTTGTGTTCTATTGCACAGTAGGGTGACTATGGTTAATAATATTTATTGTATATTTTAAAATAGCTAGAAGAGAAGTTTTGAAATGTTCTTACAACAAAAAAATGAGAAATGTATGAGGTGATAGATGTGCTTAATACCCTAATTTGACTTTTACATATTGTATACACGTATTGAAACATCACAATATACCCCATAAAATGTATAATTTTTTGATTTCAACTAAAAACAAAATTCAAAAAATGGATTTCAGCTTATTTAAATTTCTAGATAATTGAACTCCAGTTAAATGGGTTTGCATTTGTTTGAACTGACCACATATTGTTTTATATGCACTTAGAGAGCAATTAAAATCATTCTCCTGCCTGCTCTTCATTTTGCCCTCCCTCCCATCCCCAACTTGTTTTTTATTACTTGTTAATCAGATAATCTTGTAATTCAGAAAAGCTGATACAGAAGTAAAACCCTCATAATTAGAAATTGGCTGAATATCCACACATGCCTCTCAGGTGGAACGATGAACAGACAATCTTTTTTAGCTTTTCATACACAAAGAACTTCAGCAGCGCTCCAAATATGGCTTTCTGGTTCTTGTCTAATCAAAGCATACACAAGAAAGGAAAATGATATAAAGCTTCTTTTTCTCCCACTGTGATTTTTATTCTGGGTCATCATATTTCTCTTACATACCATTCTATACTTTACACATTTCTGTCAAATTAACTTCCAAAATTAGAACAGACGATGTCCTAGAACAACCTCAAGAGGTACAATTTTTCACAGGTTATTGTCTTTAATTTCAATTTCTAATTAATGAAATCCATCATGGTGATTCATGTTACTTTACTGTTTTGGCTTATCTTATTCACTTCTTTTGTTTTCACTGCTCTGTGGCATTTACTGAGGAAGATATAGACAAAATTGGACGTGGAGGCAGGAAGAGGAGTAATGAATGAGAAAAAATCCTATTTCTAAGAAGACGCCTCAAGCCATTCTGCTTTCATCCAATGAACATGATTGCACCAATGACGTCAACAATAGGGTCACCAGTCTCCATCCTTTACCAAAATAACATAGAAATCTTTTTACTTCTGTATTTTTTGTTTAATATAATCTCCACACATGTTGTTTCACTTTAGAATGTCCACTGTTGTCCATCTATGTTTTCTCTGTTCTCCCATATAGAATTAATTTCACAAAATTGCATAAATGGTACATGTCTCCATAGGGAAAAGAATACCCAAGAAGAAGCAATCAACATGTTAAAATAGATCATCTCAGAGACACAAAACAGTCCTCCATAAGTCAGCATAGCCTCTCATAAAATTCAAGACTGACTCAGCACACATGGGCAGTCATTAGTTCTCCAAAGCATCATTCTATTTCCTTTATGACTTAGCAGCCAGATTTTAGGAAGTCCATAATCAGAGGAATCTAACTGGCTTCTTAATTACTGAGATCACAAAAAGTGTTGATGGCCCCATTAGGAATAAATGAAGCCTTGACATATAAACTCATGCAATTGGGCTATTTGATACTGAGGCTTCCTTTCTTGAATTTGGTACCTCGAACAAAAATTATTCTTACAATAGTTATTATTAAATTATCATTTATACAATTCTATCTTGTCATCTAGGAACACACAGATGATCTGTGATTTAAGGGGAAAATATGGTTGTCATTTTTTGAAAACTCTTTCTCACAAGTCAGGTGATATTAGTGAAATCTAATATAGACATGTCAACAAAAATCCTCTTGAACGTATGGCCTTCATTTAAGAAACTTCATACTATATATACGAAAAGAAGTTCTATAATTACAAGGCAATGTAAATTAGTGTTTGAATATATCAACACTTATTCTCTCATTATCTTTTCAGCCTGCAATCCAGAATTAATCGAAATCTCACCTTCTCCATTAGGCTTCATAGTCTTTCAAAACCACTGAAATACTTGAATTTACATAACTGGTCCCTGCCCTTACTACTCGCTTATCTTGGAAATGAAATATAATGTCATTTTGTTCAATTTTTTTGTATAACATAAATTTTATTTCCTTAGCTGCACTCTAGGCTTGCTAAGACCAGTGACTATTGTGAAGAATCCCCCTAATATTCTCCATAGTACAGTGAGTGTATGCAGTATATTATTGTCTCTTAAAATATTTCTTTTCAGCTGAAAATTTTAAAAAGAATAAAACAACTAGTCATTTCACGAAGCAGCAGCGAACTCCTTACGTTTTCATAAAATAATGTTTAATAACAATTTGATAAAGCTATAAAATGTGAAACCTGGAGTTGAGGATAAACTGCTTTATTATCATCTCATATTTATTGCGGATATACAAGGTTTCGCTTATAGTATTACAACTATGGGTTTAAGTTAACTATTTTTGTCTATGATTCATCTTTTTAAAGTTTTGTTACCTGCTATCTTTGTCAGTTAGGAGCCCAGAATTGTGAATTAAAAAAAAAATTTTAAAGAAATTCTTTATTCAAAGCCTTCTTACTCAGATGTCAACCATGCAAAATATGAATATAAAGCTCTTTTGCTTGAACAAGGGAGATAGTCCCAAGAACCCTGTTTGGCTCCCAGTCTCCTCTAAGAACTGTAGGAGTAATGTTACCAAATTTAAAAATGGCTGCTCTAAGTCATGCAAGGGCTACACAGATTGGTTACCTGAGAATTGCTCTTTGAAACAAAGAAGCTTCTGGCTTCTGTTTTTATATTCCTCAAACTTGCTGGCTTATGTTAATATTCAGTTCTGAGTTTTTTTGACTAGCTTGATTCTACTCTTTCTCCACTATTCCTTCACCCCTTTTCTCTTCTAGTCCTTGAATTGTCTGTCTTTAAGCCTTACCCCCTCCTGCCCCAACCATGCATATTCCTGAGAACTAGCACACACAGACTCACAAACACACCAGTGAGCAGGAATTCATCATTGTTACACACCTATCAGCTGGATCACTGTGCCTACAATATGATTCAGTTGTTTGTAAAGGAAGCCAAAACTACATAAGCACATTGCTTTGCAATCTGGTAATTTCAGCTGTTTCAACCACAGAATCATGTCAACCTCTAGAAATCCATTGCTAGGTCATCTGTCTACAGTGGTCACTTTTGTAATTCACTCCAACAGTGAAAGCTGAAAATGGCCATAATTACATCATACTGGAAAGCAAACAAGCACTGAGCATTCTTGACGGTGAGACTAGACTGAATGCATTTGATACTCAAAGAGGTGGCTACAAGTTCAAAACAAAAGCTAAGAATACCAGTATGTTGTTTATATTCACACCTGTAAGTTTTCAGTGAATTGGCAGGTTTAGTAAAATATTGATAAAAACTAGGAAAAACAACAGCACTACTAAATAATATTTACTTGAAATGTCCAAGAAATAATGTGTTAGGAATAACTCAATTTGTCATCACTGAAACATGTTTAATTATTTATATATAAGTTCATTCTTTACATTAGTAAACATATTATATTGAATATATTTACACTAACTTTTTTAGGATTGAATGTCATCATTATGAATGGAATCAAGCAAATCAATAAAATTAAGCCTTAATACTTCTAGAAATGGCAGCAAAGTGGACACATGAACATTCCCACAGTTAAAAATTATAAAAATTAGAATGAAATATATTATAAAATTATTAAAGGCACGGTACAACATTTAAAGCAGAGAAAAAGAAAAGGATAGTCGACTCCAAAAAAATTGAAAATGAAAGGGAAATGACTTATCAGTTTATGTCTTTCTGGTTTAGGGATGTTGTACACCTCCAAGATTGACTTTGGTGGCACTGGATACTTTAAGGAGTAAAATGATATTCATCATAGCCTCAATTATCTCTCCCAAATATTTATTAATTACTATAGTGTTTTTAACATATGTCTCCAAATTTTTGAATACTCCTTTTTTTCCAAAAGGTAGAGCATAATTCAGCTTAATCACCCTCCTCTTGAGTGTGGGCTGAATGTAGTGATCCATTTACTACAAATTGTGTATACAAAGAGAAAAATTAATAACTTTACAGTGGATAGAACTTATGGATATCACTTCAACCAAGCTTCAAAGTTAGTATCACCATCCATAAATCATGATGATACCTTGTTCCCAATGATATGATATGATGAGAAGGGTACTTCAATTATGTGATATTCTTCAAAAAAAATCCATATCCTCCATGAAACATGATAAAGCATCAGACAAACAAAAAATAGGAAACATTCAACAAAATGCCTGACTAATACTCTTCAACGGTGTCAAGGTAACAAAAATAGGAAAGACGGAGGAACTGTCACAGATTGGAGAAGTCTACAAAGTCACAGCAACTAAATGCAATTTAGTATTGCGGTTTCAATCCTGAAATATACAGGATTGAATATCTAAGGATTGAAAAATCTAGTGAAATCCAAATAAAGTCTATAATAAAATAACAGTATTGTGCCAATGTTAATTTCTTAGGTTTGTCATTGTACCATGGTTATGTTAACATTAGGAGAGGCTGGGTAAAGGTATATGGTGAACCTCTGTACTATTTTTGCAACTCATCTGTGAGTCTAAGATTTCAAAACAAAAAGTTAAAACAATAATATCCTCTCTTACCTCTATCATACACTGCGAATTACCCAAAAAGCCAGTACTATTACTAATTTCTTATCTGTAGGTAACCAGAACAAAGTCTGTTATTTCTGATTCCACATCTGTAGGGGGAGCTGCTGCTATATCCAATATATGTAAGCCCCAAGATGTATTATTGACTTGATATTAGATGGGATTTTTATATAGCTTCACAAATAGGCTAACACCATGATTAGTATCAGAAGAGGACAAGATTTTTAAATTCACAGAGGAACAGAGAAATGCATGGCTGTTTTGTGGTAGGCCAATATATCATAAGGCAGGGTAATAAAGAATATGGAGAGGACAGATGAAGTTAAATCAACCTAAAGGAAGGTCCAAATAAAAATGGCAGAATTCTTGCTTATGTCCCGTATGGCTGTGCTCCCTCATCGTCATCTTTATGTCATGGAGCCCTAGGCTATTCTCCCTGAATTCAGGGAAGCTCCCAGCTTGGCAAGACTGAAAGAGTAAATGTATCTGTATTTGAAATGATGGACACTGAAAAGGTAAACTCTTTTTGGGATACAGGTTGTCTCTAAGGTACACAGCCCTTGGAGGTGGAGGCAGGAAGAGGGGTAATGAATGAGAAAAAATCCTATTTCTAAGAAGATTTATAAATATAAACTCTTTTTAACCAGTATAACAATCAAAAGAGCATATTCATTCTAAAGAATTGCACATACATATATTAGCATAAAAAGAAAATACTCTTTTGAACAGAAGATAATCGAGGCAGATGTAGGCAAATAAAAATACTTAAAGAAAATGTATAATTTGGTATTTGTTGAAAAACAAAAGTAAATCCTAACCACAGAATTCTTAAATTTGATATGCTCATGAAGGTGATTAAGCCCCATTTATGTTATAGGTGTTTCTGTATCATGGGATATAAACAGATATAAAAGGATATATCTTCAACTCTTGCTGGCTTATTTGAGAAATGAAAATTGCTGGTTGTGACTGCCCTTAGACCTTGCAATCAGTAAATTATGGGGCAAGTTCTATGGTTCTTGGTTTCATAACTTAGACCATACTACGTTATCTTAGCCTAGTTTTTGCATTAAAAAGCAGTAAAAATGATTCTTAATGAGCACAACAAAGTACCATTTGTACTTTCCTACTGTGTATTTTTGGTATGGAAATGGCTATTTCTAGAGTTTTCAAAAAGTGTTTAAATATTCTGCCTTACAAACATTTTTTCAAAATGCCCATGTTCAAAATAAAGTATGGTTCAGCCCATGCCTAACTTAGCTGCAGTCTAAACTACTGAACTTTTTTTGAACATTTTTTTTAATAAGAAGCGTTGTATACATATACCACAATTTCTTTATCTATTAATCCATCAATAGACATGTACATTGTTTCCATATCTTGGCTATTGTGAAGAATGCTGCAATGAAGATAGGAGTGAAGATATCTCCATGAGGTGCTGATTTCATTTGCTTTGGATATATACCCAGAAGAAGGACCGCTGGATCTCATGACACTTATGTTTGTAATTTTTTCAGGATCCTCCATGCTATTTCATATAATGGTTGTAGCAATTTATATTCCCATCAACAATATACAAAGATCTCCTTTTCTCTACACCCCAGCCAACACTTATTTTCTGGTATTTTGATAATATCCATCTTAGGTGTGAGGTGGTACCTGTGTGTGGTTTTGGTTTGTATTTCCTGTATGATTAGTAATGTTGAGCACCTTTTCATATACGTGTTTGCCACTTACATATCTTCTTCTACGAAGAAATCTATATTCATGTTCTTTGCCCATTTTTAAATCTTTTTTGTTAGTTTTGCTATTCAGTCATGTAAGTTCTTTATATACTTTGAACATTAGCCCTTTTCAGATATGTGGCTTACAATTGTTTTCTTTCAGTCCATTGGCTCCCTTCATATCTTGGTGATTGTTTTCTTTGTTATGCAGAAGCTTTTTGGTTTGATGTGGTACCCCTTGTTAATTTTTGTTTTTATTGCCCGAACTTAGTGTAATATCCAAACACTCTTTTCCAAGGCCAGTTATAAGGAGTTTTTCTCCATGTTTTATTCTAAGAATTTTATGGTTTCATATCTTACATCTAAGTCTCTAATCCATTTGAGGTTAATTTTTGTGTGTACTATAAGATATGTGTTCAGATTCTTTCTTATCTTTTTTTTTCTGCATGCTGATGTCCAGTTTTTCTTTAATACCATTTATTGAAGAGACTATCCTTTGTCTTTTGTATCTTCTTGATTGTCTTGTCAAAAAACAATTGACCATATATGTTTGAGCTTATTTCTTTAGGTCTCTATTCGGTTTCATTGGGTGTGTGTGTGTGTGTGTGTGTGTGTGTGTGTGTGTTTTGTTTTTGTTTTTGTTTTTGTTTTTCACTCTGTTGCCCAGGCTGCAGTGCAATGGTGGGATCTCCGCTCACTGCAACCTCCACTTCCCAGGTTCAAGCGATTTTCCTGCCTCAGCCTCTTGAGTAGCTGGGACTACAGGTGCACGCCACCACGCCCAGATAATTTTTTGTATTTTTTGTATTTTTAGTAGAGACAGAGTTTCACCATGTTAGCCAAGATGGTCTCAATCTCCTGACCTCATGATCTGCCCACCTCAGCCTCCAAAGTGCTGGGATTAGAGGCATGAGCCACCACATCCAGCCAGTCTGTGTGTGTTTTTATACCGATGCCATCCTGTTTAATTACTATAGCTTTATAATATAATTTGAAACAAGGAAGTGTGATGCCTCCAACTTTGTTTTTCTTTCTCAAAATTATTTTGGCTATTCAAGATATTTTGTGATTTCATGTCCATTTTAGAATTTTTTTTTCTATTTCTGTGAAAACCATTGAAACATGTATAGATATTGCATTGAATCTGTTTGATTCTTTGGGTAGTAAGGGTATTTTAACAATATTAATTCTTCCAATCCAAACACGGGATAGCTTTCCATTAATTGTGTCTTCGATTTCTTTCATCAATGTTTTAAAGCTTTCAAATCACAAATCTGTCACTTCCTTGGTTACATTTATTTCTAAGTATTTTATTCTTTTTGATGCTATCATAAATGGGATTGCTTTTTAGATTATTTTCCAGATACATCAGTATTGGTGTAAAGGAATACAACTAATATCTGTATGTTGATTTTGGACCCTGTTCTTTTTGTGAATTGACTTACTAGTTCTGAAAATCTTTTTGCAGCATCTTTAAGATTTTCTTCATACAGAATGATGTTATCTGTAGACAGGTATAAGATTACTTCCTCCTTTTTGATTTGTATGTCTTTTATTTCTTTTTCTTGTCTGATTATTCTTGCTAATTTTTCCAGTATATGTTAAATAGAAGTGGCAAGAGTTGGCTTTCTTGCTTTGTACCATATCTTAGAGAAAAGGTTTCAGTTTGTCTCATTGATTATTATGGTAGCTATGTGCTTTTCATGAATAAGTTTTTTTTTTTTAGAACATTTTCTTTTAAATCTGTTTTACTGAAAGATTTCATCATCAAGGATGTTGAACTTTATCAAGTGTTTTTTCTGCCTAGTATTGAGATGATCATATTTTTATCTTTCATTCTGTTAATGTGGTATGTTACATTGTTTGATTTGTGTATGTTAAAACAATCTTGCATTCCAGGGACAAATCTCACCTGATCAGGGTGTAAAATCTTTCAAATGTGTTGTTGAATCTGTTTTGCTGGTACTTAACTGAGGATTTTTGCATCTATGTTCATTAGAGATATTGGCCTATGGTTTTCTTGTGGTATCTTGGTCTGGTTTTGATATTAGAGTTATGCTGGTATCATAAAATTAGTTTGGAAGTATTCTCTCTAATTTTATTTTATTTTTAAAGCTTGGAGAAGGATTGGTATTAATACAATGAATATGTGGTAGAATTTGGCAATAAAGCTACCTGACTTTTCTTGTTGGAAGGTTTTGAGTGCTACTTTCATTTCTTTATTGACAATTTGTTTATTCAGGCTTTCTAATTCTTGATTCAATCTTGGTAGGTTGTATCTTTCTAGAAATTTATTCATTTTCTATAAGTTATCCAATTTGTTTGCATAATTATCATAATAGTCCCTTATGATATTTTCTATTTCTCAAGTATCATTGTAATATCTTCTCTTTTCTTTCTGATTTTATTTGAATATGTTCTCTTATTTTACTAGAGTAGCTAAGAGTTTGTTGATTTTATTTTTTCAAAAAGCCAACTCTTAGTTATGTTGACTTTTCTCATAGTTATTTTATTTTCTATTTAATTTATTCCTGCTCTAATCTTTATTATTTCCTTCCTTCTGGTAACTTCAAATTTAGCTTGATCTTCTTTGTTTAGTTCCTTGATGTGTAATGTTAGGCAGGTTATTTAAAATATTTCTTCTTTTTAAATGTAGGTTTTCATCCCTATAAACTTCCATCTTAATAGTGCTTTTACTGCATCCCATAAATTTTGGCATATTTTAGTTTTTTTTCACTCATCATGAGATTTTTTAAAATTTCCTTTTGATTTATTCTTTGACTCACTGATTGTTAAAGGGTGTGTTATTTGGTTTCTACATATTGAATTTTAAGATATGTTTTGTTACCTGAGGTGATCTATCCTTGAGAATGTTCTTTGTACAAAAGAGAAGAATGTGTATTCTGCTGCCGATGGATGTAAAGTTCCATATATGTCTGTCGACTCTATTTGCTCTATAGTGTTGTACAAGTCAGCAGTCTCTTTCCTGACTATCTGTCTGGATTTTCTATCTATTACTGAAAGTGGAATATTAAAATTTTCTACTATTATTGTATTAATGTCAATTTCTCTTTTCAATTATGTCAATATTTGCTTTATATCTTAGGTGTTCTGAGGTTGAAGATATATATATATATATATATAATATGTACACTATATATATACAGTTACTATCTTCATGTTGAATTAACCCTTTTGTGATTATATAATGACCTTCTTTGTCTCTAGAGACAGTTTTTAACTTAAAGTATGCTTTGTCTGATGTTAAGTATAGCCACTCCTGCTTTCTTTAGATTATCATGGAAATAGTAACCAAAGGTTTCTTCTTATTTGCAAAATACCTTCAAAATAAAAATAACTCATTTTGGAATTTCTCTTGAATTACCAGTAATTACTCATTGACTATAATTAACTGTGCCTTGTAGCTCAATTAACTGTGTGAAAGCATCCCCAAAATGACTATTCTTGCATATGTTTCCTAGCAATTCTAATTATTTTTCCGCCACCCCTTTCTCTTTATTACCTTCAAAGAGTATAACAGGTAGAAGTGGTAGAGTAGGAACTACCACTAAAGTGTGCTGTTTGATCACTGTATGGCCTATGTTTATCTACATTATGCACCCGTACCTGAGTTGCACTCCATTTGCCACTTCTTCTCTTGCTTAGGTATTCTACCAAGTTTGTCCTTTGTAAGGAAGGAAAAATATTATTCTTTCTACTCATCTTAGGTCATGGCTGAGGGCTCTATAACAACAGACAGGTTAACAAAAGAAAAGTATACCAATTTATGTACTATACATTTTATGTGACATTGAACCTTAATTTAAAAAAATAAAGATCTGAAGAAACGAGCAATGCAGAATATTTTTCTACTTGGTTTGAGGAAGAGTAACTAATCATGGAGAAAATATGATAGGACAAAAAGTAGAATTGAATGGTAATAAACTGAGGGAAATTTAGCAAGGTCTGGTTGATTAGATTTTTCTGTCTGTGTCTCTGAGTCTTCAGAGATAACAATGATCTTTTCTTCTGGGTATAGGAAGGACACTTCTCGCATAAGGGTCTTATGACCTGCGTCAGGGGAAGAACAGAAAATTCTTCCTCGGTTTTTATGAACTGCTTCTTGGAAGAAGAGCAGGGGGAGATCAGAGAGACTTTCTTGCTTCTGCTGTTTTTTTCCAGTTTCTTTAGCTTAAAATATTCAGTATCTCAAAGTGCCATATTTTGGAGTAGCATGTCCTGAAACTCATCACCTTCCTATTTCAAGTTCTACTTCCTCAAAACTCCTTACAATAATTACAATCCATAAAATTCATAGATTCTACTTAGCATTTGATTATAGTTAATCATATCAAAACACTAAACAGTCATTCCTTGATATCCATTCAGGATTGGTTCCAGGATACCCCTCAGAAACCAAAATCTGTGAATACTCAATTACCTTATATAAAATGGCATAGTATTTGCATATAACCTATACAGTCCCTCATATACTTTAAATCATCTCTAGATTGCTTATTATCTCAAATACAATGTAAGTATTATGTAAATAGTTGTTATACTGTATTATTTAGGAAATAATGACAAGAAAAATGAGTTTGTACGTGTTCAATACAGAATGAGAATGAATTATATATTTTTCTTGGCAGTAACATTGTATGTTTCTTTTTAAGCAATTAAAAGTCAATTTTGTATAACCAAAGATTCAGTTTGTTTAAATTTTCACCACTTAACAAATGAAAGTCATTATTAGTTTTCCTGATACAAAGGGCAAAGAACTAGCTGCCCCCTTCAGCTATAGTGAGCTACATCATTAATGCCACACATCAGACCTTAGAAAGTCATTTTTCCATTTAATCTTCCTGGCTTTCCTTTACAATTCCTCCCCACATTTCTCATTTGAGCTGATATTTTATATTGCTTGAGCTCAACACAAAAAGTTAAATTCGGTATAGGAAATGTTCTTTTTTAAAAAATGAAAGTATTTTGCTTAGAAGGATGATTTAAAAAACATTCAGATGGATTCAGTGAGAGTATATGCTTTGATATGTTGAAAGAAATCTGCTTCACAAATAAGATAAGATTTTTTTTAAGATGCAAATGACTTCATATGCATTACATTGAGTATACCTTCGGATAGCTTTTAAAAGAATTTCATCATGGAAAGACAGATCTCTAAGGTAGAGAGGAAAGGAATCACACAAATACAATTCTAATAATTCTTGGTTGAAAATGTGGAAATCGTGTTTCAGAAACACAGTAGCACTTATAAAAGTAAAAAGCATTTATTTTCATTGCTTCGTACAGCCTATAGAAAAATATGACAAAAGCCAACACATTTTCTCCCATTCCCCAATCAAGTAAAGATGACAGACATTACACCAAAAAGTTTCTTATTGTTCATCTGCAGTTAATCTTCATATCCTTCTCCAGCTGTAGATGACATCTATTATCTTTCTTTCTATATAAATTAGTTTTTCTAAATATTTCATAAAAATTAAATTATGTAATGTGTGGTCTTCTGCCACTGGCTTCTTTCACTAAGTATACTAAATTTGAGGTTTAGCCATGCTGAATTTTATGTCAATAGTTTGTTCTTTATTACTGAATTATATCAGTTATATAAATAGAAAACACTGTTTATAATGCATCATTTGATGCACATTGGGTTGGTTCTGATTTTAAGCTACTATGAATAATACTCCTATTAATAGCTTTGTGTTGTCATACGTTTAATTTTCCTTGAGTAAAATACAAAGTAGACTCCCAGGTGTGGATTTGCTGGGTCATGTATGTTTATGTCTATTTTGTTTTTAAGATTGCCAAACAGTTTTCCAAAGTGTCTAGCCCATTTAACATTTCCATTTAACCTTTAACCATCAATGTATTAGGATGGTAGTTTCTGCACATCTTCTTTAACTCTTGTCATTGTCCATCTTTTTGAGTAGAGCCATTCTAGTTGGGTGTATAGTGGTATCTCATCGTAGTTTTAATTTGTAATTCCCTAAATATTAATGATGTGTGTATACGTTATAGTGTTTAATCCTTATTCCTATAACTTCTTTGGTGAAATGATAATGAAAATGTTTGCTCTCTTTTTGGCTTATTGTTTATCTTTTTAAAAAACTTTTTGTTTCTTGGATACATATCCTTTATCTGGGAGTCTACCTTGGAGTCTACTAAAGGAAATATATAATTTTCTAATAATTTCTCCCTATTTGTACCTTATCAATTTTTTTAGTGGTATGTTTTAATAAATTTGAATTTAACACTAATAATTTTTTATTTCTTTCTCTTTTAGTGTGGTCCCTTCTTTTGTTTTTAGTAATGTTTTCTAGGTATAATTTTTACTAATCTGTGAATTATTTTACTATTTACATTTAAGTTTTTTTTTTAGTGGATGCTCTAGAGATTACATTATGCATCTTAACCAATGACCATATACTTCCAAATAACATAAAATGTGTTCTGATAAAACATGAAAATATTGTTTTACTATAGGACAGTTTTCTTTCTTACTTTGTGCTATTATTTTCATAAATATCTATGGGTTGTATAAAGTCAGTAATAATGTGTTATAATTATTGCTTTATACGATCTCATAAATTTAAAATAAGTCTACAAAGAAATTAGCAAACTACATTTATAATATATTTCATATTAACTCACATATTACCATTTCTTCCTATGGATTTGATTTACTGCCCTGTGTCATTTTATTTCATCCAGAACTTGCTTTACTATTTCTTCTTATGACATACCTATTAACATCATATTATGTCAATTGTCATTTATCTTGTAGAGTCTTTATTTTAAGTTCATATTTGAAGGATAATTTTTATTGGACATAGAATTCTTGGTTGATTTTGTAATTACTAATGTGTATATGTGATCCCACTACCATTTGGTCCCTGTTGTTTCAGATGTGAAGTCATGAGTTAGTCATATTGATGCACTTATTTGAGTTATTTTTGCTTGTTTGTTTGTCTCATTGTCTTTAAGGTGGTCTCTTTATTACTTTCTATAGCTTGACTACAACATACTGGTGGAGATCTGTGTGTATTTATCCTATTTGAAATTACTTCAGTTCCTTGACTGTGTGTAGTAAAGTATTTTAATCAAATTTCTGAAGTTTTAAGCCATTAAATTATCAAATTCTATTTCCTTTCCTTCTAACTATTTTCTAGGCCTCCCATTATGCATATGTTGGTAAGCTTGGTATTTTCCCACAGATTCCTGAGATCCTGTTCAATTTATTTTCTATGGCTTTTTTCTGTGTGTGTGTGTGTGTGTGTGTGTGCGCGCGCGCATGTGCTTTGATTGTTTCTTCTGCTATTTCCAATCTGCTATTCAATCCATGATTTTTCATGGACTCAGTGAATTTTTTCATTTTTTGTACGTTTTAACATACAATTTGTTTTGATTCTTTTAAAAATAATTTCTCTTTCCTTATTGAAATTCTCTCCTTCTTGTCATAGTTTCCTCCAGTTCACAAGTAGTTTTCATTGGTTTTCTGAATATGTTTATAATAGCTGTTTGGATGTCCTCGTTTCCTAAACACAATCTCTGGGAACACTCAGTGATAGTTTTTATTAGCTTCTTGCATCCTTTGAAGATATCTCACACTTTCCATATCTTTGCATGTTTTACATGTTTTTGTTTAAAATTGACATTTTTTATAATATAATGTAGTAACTATGAATCTTGATTTTTTTCTAATAAAGGTTGTGGTTGCTGAGCTCTCTGGTTTTTGTTTTTTATTTTTTATTTTTATTTTTAGTAATCCATCATTATCTGTCCTAATTTTTGTATTTTTAGTAAAGACGGGGTTTCACCATATTGGCCAGGCTGGTCTCAAACTCCTGACCTCATGATCCGCCTGCCTCGGCCTCTCAAAGTGCTGGGATTACAGGTGTGAGCCACCACACCTGGCCTGATAGAACTATTCTTATTCTCTTCCTAGCCCTGGAACGATAGCCATGCTAACTCTGGAATAGTAGAAGTGACGGTTAGAGCATTCTCAAGCAAGAATATCACAGACTTCTACTGTCTCATTCTAAGTTCAGCTGTTTTTGAAATATAGACGCATTACAGCTAGGTCTTTGGTTAATTTCCAATGTGCAAAAATTATCGTTTTTGTAAATGTTGTCCATTTTATAATTTTCAAAAGAAGATTTTCTAATTCCATTACTAAGCTAAAGTCGAATTCCCTTTGCCTTTATTTTTTAACAGGTTTTTCTTCTTCATTAAAAAAAAAACTTGGTATATTCAAGATGACTTTTATTTGCCATGTGGCTTCCTTTTTGTCCTTTTTCTCTTTTTATCTCCTCTAATTATATGTCTTTTCTTTTTTTGGCAATTTTCAAGTTTTCTCTTTATTTATGGTGTGTGTGTGTGTGTGTGTGTGTCTGTGTGTGTGTGTGGGAGAGAGAGAGAGAGATAGAGAGAGAATCTGTTAAATTCTGAATGTGGTTCACTGAAGCTGAATTTCTTTAATATGTGATTTGATGTTTTCCATAAAACTCAGAAAAATTTCAGCCAATATTTCCTCCAGTATTTTGTGCCCCTCCATCTTCACCTTCTGAGTAGTCACACAAATCTTAGGCCAGTTGATGTTTTGTTCACAGATATTATATGTTTGTAGCTTATTTTCCTCTTTTATTCCCTTTTGTATAATTTCTACTGTTCTGTCTTTATGTTTACTTATTCCTTCATGTGCTATATATATTCAGCTGATATATCCACCAAAACTCTCTTTATTTCTTTTCTCATATTTTTCATTCTAGTGTTTTTCACTCTGTTGAAATTACTCATTTGAAAATTCACATTGTACATATTTTTGTTAGATTCTTTATTATACTCACTATCATTTTAAAATTCCTCTTTGATAATTCCTACATTTGAGCTACCTGGGTTAGTTTTATTGTTTCTCCTCTTGATGATGGCTCACATATTTTTTTCTTCGATTGTTTCATTTTTTTATTAAATATAGACATTATGTGGAAAGAACTGAGTAATTTTAAGCCTAGGAAAGGACAGGCTCCTATTTTGTTGTTGTTGTTCAGACTCTCACCATGGCACAGAGATTACTAAGTCAACGTACATTTGTGTCTGGCCAGGTCTTTGTTTAATCTACTCCATAGTTGAACTGGCTTAGTTTCTGTTATTGCTTTCATTAGATTCAATTCAACAAAAGATCTCAAATATTTCAAGGGTAGAATCACAACTTTCCCTTTAGTAAGGCTTAGGATCTGAGTGCCTGCTGGTTTTATCTCTTTACTCTTAATCTACCTTCAGCTTTCAGCTGACCCTGTGTGTCCTTACCTGAGAGTGGTGTCTTTAAACTCTTCTGCCTCTTCTCAACCACAGGATTGTTCTCATTGTTCTCCGTGTAAATGAGAAAGTGCTGGCTGGGCGCGGTGGCTCGTGCCTGTAATCCCAGCACTTTTGGAGGCTGAGGCGGGCGGATCACAAGGTCTGGAGACGGAGACCATCCTGACCAACATGGTGAAACCCCGTCTCTACTAAAAACACAAAAAATTAGCCAGGCGTGGTGGCACGTGCCTGTAGTCCTAGCCACTTGGGAGGTTGAGGCAGGAGAATAGCTTGAACCTGGGAGGCGGAGGTTGCAGTGAGCCGAGATCGCACTACTGCACTCCAACCCGGGCAACAGAGAGAGATACCATCTAAAAAAAAAAAAAAGTGCCTGGAGTGATTGTCTGTTCTCATGCCCTATTTCAAGCTTTAGTGTGCCCTGCAACACCGGATTTTAGTTTATTGTGGTAGCAGTAAATAGCTCATCTCTCCTCTGCCCCCTTTTACTCCCACAGATAGTTGCTGTCTTGTACTTAATCTAAGTATCTTCAAATTTTCCTGAATACGAGTCAAAGCTCCCCCAAACTCTCCAAGTTATTTACCATCTACCTTATAAGCATTATCAGACTATTCTCTCTTCTAACTTCAATAGTTTCTTTAGAATAATTTTTACTTGTCAATTAATTCATACATTTATTTACTTGTTTATTGAAATTTATCGAACACTTCTTATGTATCAAGTTCATATTAAGTATTTTAGATTCGCTAATACATAAGATGTGATCCCGAAATCTAGAAAACCTGTAGTCAAATACTTGTAGAAAGAATACTTAGGTCAACACCTGTAATTCTATCGTTTAGTTTACAGCTCTTAGTTCATCCCATTAAAAATTCTAATTTTTTTATGTGCAATGACATTTTTATTGAAAGTGATTGTAAGATAATATATTTTTAAATAGAAGACAGTGTTTTATCTATACTCTTGTGATGTCACTGTGCTTTTAATATAGTAGATAATTTTTGAATACATAATTACTCCTAAAAACTGTGACAGCACAATTATCATCGTTTTGGTAGCTATAATTTTGAAAATTCAGGGATAAAACTACTTTTGTCAACTAAACATTGCAGCATATATTTAAAGGTATAAGAAATGGTTTCTCATCTTTTCAGTTGTAATGTAAATGGACAGATTTAAGAACTGTAGCAAAATAGAAATTTTATATTTTCTATTTTAAAACCCATATATTAAAACTAAAAATTTGAGGTATAAACAACGATAGACTGGATTAAGAAAATGTGGCACATATACACCATGGAATACTATGCAGCCATAAAAAATGATGAGTTCGTGTCCTTTGTAGGGACATGGATGAAACTGGAAAACATCATTCTCAGTAAACTATCGCAAGGACAAAAAACCAAACACCGCATGTTCGCACTCATAGGTGGGAATTGAACAATGAGAACTCATGGACACAGGAAGGAGAACATCACACTCCGGGGACTGTTGTGGGGTGGGGGGAAGGGGGAGGGACAGCATTAGGAGATACACCTAATGCTAAATGACGAGTTAATGGGTACAGGAAATCAACATGGCACATGGATACATATGTAACAAACCTGCACATTGTGCACATGTACCCTAAAACCCTAAAGTATAATAATAAAAAAAATAAATAAATAAAAATAAATATTTAACCAGAGATACAGAACTAAATAGTACCAGAATAATAATATAACAATTTCTTAAATTGTCAGTTGCTGGTGTTAATTTTATCAAGTTATTCAGGGGCAGATGTCAGATGAGACTGCACAACCTTTTAAAATGTAGGAATAACATATACTTCTATATTTTGTATAATATATATCATACCAATAAAAAAGTATATTGGTAGTTATTTATGACCTAATGACCTCCTAAAAGTTGCTCTCTTAAGATCTTTAGCCATCTTGACTTTCTGACGTTTGCCCAATAACCTTGCCTTTTGTTATTGCTGTTGTTAACCACTTTGTTTTAAGTGGTCAGTATATGAGATTAAGAAAGAAAATGTCATCATAAATACACTGCTAAATGGCTGAATGCTCAAAATAATACTGTCTGTACTTGCTATTACATGTATGATTTTATTCAGAGTATTATTTCTTAAAAAAAGAAAGTTCTTGAAGAATTGTAACTCATTTATTCTGAGGTCATTCACAGCATCTAGATCAGAACTGAAAATTTAGTTGATGTTTAATAACTACTTTTGAAGGAACGTAAGACTTTTTTGAAGTAATGGTAACTGCTACATGTATCTTCAGCTTAAAAAACATTGTATCACAATAGAAAAAATGTTCATGCATTGTAAAATTTATTACAATGGATTATTATCTCTACTTTATTAGTAATTTAAAATCTATTATATTGGCGACCTAAAAATTGCCCTAAACGTATAGCAGTTTTCCTTGTGCTACAATGAATTTCTCAATTTATTTTACTGATCAACACCTAATAACCCTTCAGACTAGTTCAAATACTACCCTTACATGATGCTTTTCCTGAGTTTGCCACATAGTCTAGATGCCCTCTTGTAATTCTAAAGTACATTATGAATATGCATATTATAGTAACTATGTAGTATGTGTGTTTTATTGTGAACATTTTTTATCTCTTCTACCATGTATACATCATCAACATCTCGAAATATAGCTGGTAAAATAAACTGATACATAATCGTTATTTCGTAATTATTTGTTTATTCCATAAAAATGGAATAAACATTTGAATGTCTTCAACTCCTTTTATTGTGTTATTTCAAAAATTTAATTTTATTACTCTGTTCTAATAATTGCTAAGTATTAGAAACTAATCCTACCCTAGCAGGGTGCGGTGGATAACGCCTGTAATCCCAGCACTTTGGGAGGCCAAGGTGGGCGGATCACGAGGTCAGGGGATCGAGACCATCCTGGCTAACATGGTGAAATCCCTACTAAAAATAGGGATCTTTTTAGTCTCTACTAAAAATACAAAAAATTAGCCGGGCATGGTGGCTGGCGCCTGTAGTCCCAGCTACTCAGGAGGCTGAGGCAGGAGAATGGTGTGAACCCGAGAGGCAGAGCTTGCAGTGAGCCGAGATCGTGCCACTGCACTCCAGCCTGGGCGACAGAGCAAGACTCCGCCTCAAAACAAAACAAAACAAAACAAAATCAAGAAATTCTTAAATTTAAAAATTATATTTTCAACTTTTGTTGAAATAAAAGTGTTTATCCCTCCTATTACTGAATATATATATGTTTATATATGTGTGTGTATACAATCTGTTTATCTACATATCTAATATATCTTTCTTATCCATATATATAAGGATCCTTATATACATTTAGGAGGGATATATTTATATGGCATCTTTCCTAGACCAGTGAGACAATATCTGTTTTTGTTTTGTTTTTAATATAGGACACACACATATTTTTTTCAGTTAATTTCATCTTTCTCCTTTTCTTTTATTTCTTTCAATCCATCTATTTTCTTCCCTCCTTTTCTCCCTTTCTTCTCTCTTTTCCTTCCTTTCTTCCCTTTCTTCTTTTTTCCTTTCTTGTCTTCCTTTCTTCTTTTCCTCCTTCCTTCCAAATTTCCTTTCTTCCAAATTTTCTCCCCAAACACTTATTGGGAAAGCACTGATATCAGGATTTCACCCTCCATCCTGTAGTTCTACTCAGACAAGACTCAATAATGAAAGAAAGATAAGACTTCTAGTAAGGCTCCCAGGGTTCCAATTTTAAAGTCACTTCCTCAAGGAAAATCATCCTTTTTCAAATGGACTAGGTTATGTCTTCTACTGTATGATTTCTAAGGGCTCAATAATTGTCCCTATTAGGGACAATTGCTTACTATAATTAAATAGCTATACTTTGGAAAATTGTATTTTTATAAAATATCAACATCCTGCAACAGGATGTTTATTTTTCATTGTTCAAACTCATGAGCTTGTTTTACCACTTATGTATTCTTAGGATCCAACACGGGAATCATAATTATAATTCTCAAGTTATGAATCTTGTAATGTTATTATAGTACTATAAAATATATTTAATTTCTTAGAACTCCCATAACAATGTACCACAAGGTGTGTGGCTTGAAACAACAGAAAAGTCTTATCTAACTTTCCTAGAGGTTAGAATGCTGAAATCAAGGTATTTTCAGCCACGCTCCCTCCAAAGCCTCTGAGAGAGGATCCTTCCTTGCTTCGTCCAGCTTCCGGTAGGCCCAGGCGTTTCTTGGTCTGTGGCAGCACAACTCCAATCTCTGCCTTAGTCTTCACAAGGCAATCTTTTCCCTGTGTGCCTTCATATCACTTTGCTTCTTTCATGTCTGGGTCTAAATTTCCCCTGTTCTCATAAAAATATCAGTCATATTAGATTAAGGCACAATTGTTCTCCAGTATTACCTCTTCTTAACTAATTTCATCTCCCACAGCCCTGTTTCCAAATAAAGTCATATTTTGAGGTACCAAAAATTAAGAATCAACATATATTTTGGGACCCCAAATCAACCCGTTACAGAAGTATTCCCGCCATCAGTGCTCATTTCCTGTCATTTCATGCATATGTACACACTTCAACTTCAGCTCAGGTACATCATATTAGTTACTTAGTGAGACATTAAGAAACACAGATACCAAGTTCTCTTGAGAGAGTCCCAAATATAAGTATGTTGGAAGAGGGTCATCTATGCACCCAACTAATTAGAAAGCAGCATGATTAATGAAATGTGAGTTGTATGCAAAATTGAATGCAATGAAAAGTCTGGAGAATGACTAAGTATTCTTAATAAAGGACGATATATTGGCAAATATAGGCCAGGTGTTACTGGTGTAAAAAACACCCCTAAGATTTCAGTCAATTAAATCACAAAGGTTTTATTTGTTGCTCATACCCTATGTTCACCACTCATTTCATTTCTATGTTGTCTTCACTTCAGGATCCATATAGTGGGGGCTTCACTGTCTCAAACACTGAGAGCTACGGTGGCAGAAAGAATAGCATCCTTGACTATCTCACAAAGGTAATTAAATATTCTGGCTCAAAAGTGACATAACATCTCCTCCGTCTACAAAACATCAGCCAGATAAGTTTCCATGTTCCCAACTAACTTTAAAAATAAGACACAGGCCAATCAAATTCAAAATGTCAAAAACTAAATTATCTTTTCCTCAAAAATTGATCATTCATTAATATTTCTTATCTCAGTAAATGACCCCACAATCCACTTAATCATCTGGGAAGATAGCTAGATGATATTCTTAACACCTTTTCTTCTTTTCTCATTGTCATTTAGTCATCATGTTCTATCTACCCCGTCTCATATCTCTAGAATATGTTCTCCTCGCTCTGCCAGTACTGTAAACACTGCTGTGAAAGCATGGACTCTTGACATGACCATTGCCATATCACCTAACTGTTCTCCTTGCTTTTGTTCTTACTTTCCTCTAACGTGGATCAGAAGATTTAAGCCTGACTGACTTCTCAAAACATACACCTATCATGCCAATTTTTTAAAAACTTCCTCTTGCTCTTATGATAAATACCAACTCCTCTACCACTGCTCTTGCCTATCAGCTTCATGTCAGACCACCTTGTCTTTGAGCTCCAGCCATGAAGGTCTTTGTCAGTTCCACACTCATTTTGACATTACCTCATTAGCCTCTCTCACCCCAATTTTTTTCCTGCTAGCCCTCTTTATCTGTTATATCTCAGGTTGGACATTACTTCCCAAGGGAAGCCCTCTCTAATGACTTTCATCATCCTCAATTAGGTCAAAGCCTGACATTCTGTGCCTCTTCATAGCAAGTACAACAAGTGAATTATTGGGATTAATTTTTTAATACATGTGATTACTTTTATTCTCTCCATTTGAGAAGAGTCCATGTCCCTTTTGTAAACAATTCCCCTGCACTCAAAATAGTACAATAACAATTTCAGTCTTTGAAACATCATATGTTCAAAATAAACAGTTCTTTTTGTAGAGGATGAACCCTCTTTGACTTCATCTGAATGAGTTCTCTAAAATCTAAACTATATTTCTTCTTGCTTAGGACCTATTGGCCTGTTTCTACTTGCTACCCATTGAAGACCAAATCCTGCTGAAGGATATGTGAGCTGCCGTATTTAACGACAGCCTTCAAACAATAGCTGAGAGCAGATTGGAGCCCACAGCTCTTTAAATGCACGAAGGGTGGAGGACAAGGTGTCAATTGATATTATAAATTACAATCCTCATCACTCACAAGCTTCAAAATTATGTCCAAAAGCATTATAGTTTCAAATGCTAGCAGAGTTTTAATAATCTTCCAAATTCTTTGATATCAATGATGATGATAAGAGAGCAAAGTGAAAACCACAGAGAAGAAAAGGAAAGGATAAAAGGAATCTACTCTATAGTTTGTTCATTAGCTATACCACCTATATTTTCCTACTGAATGATTCTTGCCATAACAATATAATAAACATATCCTTCTCAATACCATTTCCTGGGAAATCTTTTGTGCAAACAAACAAAGAATATCAGGGAGTTAACATATTGTTTGCCTACTTTAATAACTTTGGTATTAGAATAAAAAAGCATTACTATAAGAATATAAGAAAAAGCTAACTCAATTTATGCTACTATACTCTCACAACACAGAACACTTCTGTGACTTCAGCTATGCTGGAGTTTTCTCCCAAACACAAAGCAATTCTTCAGATGATTCTCCTGTGGACGTCAGCTGAGTGTCTTCTAATTCAATTAATTTCTGACACTATCTACCTGGAGATAGCATCAAGTCACACAGGTTGAAAGGTCCAGTCCTGCAAGACTACCCTTCATATGCCAGTCTCTGGTACAGGTTATGGCCTGTGCTTCTGACCAGTCAGATATACATCAAGCTTCCTATGCCTACCCAATTCTTGGGTTCAATTAAATCGCTAGGGCAGCTAATAGAACTCAGGGAAACACTTTCCTTACATTTGCCCATTTATTATAAAGGATATTACAAAGGATACATGAACAGCCAGATAGCAAAGATACATTCAGCAGGGTATGGGAGAAGAGCATAGAGCCTCTATGCTCCTTTCAGGCATGTCACCCTCTAGGAACTTCTATGTGTTCAGCTCTATGGAAGTTGTCAGAACTCAGTTCTTTTGTGTTTTATGGCAGGATCATTAGATAGTCATGATTGATTAAATTGATGGCCTTTGGTTTGTCAACTCAACCTTCAGCCCCCCTCTCCTCATGGAGAGGGTGGGACTGAACATTCCAGTCCTGTAATCACCAGAGCTAGTTCCCTGGCAACCAGCCCCCGTTCTAAGGATATTTAGGGGCTACCAGCCATCAGTCATCTCACTACCATGCAAAAGACAATCTTATCACTTTGGAAATTCCAAGGATTTTAGGAGCTATCTGTCAGAAAATTGAGACTAAGACCAAATATATATGTCACAATATAACAATTACAAAGTACCATAAAAGGTGGTTTTATTTAGGTAATTTTATTCATCCTCAAATAGGGATGGACTATTTTATGAAAAGAAAAATAGAGATTCAACTAAATCAAACAATTAACCAGACATATAACTTGAAAATAACTGGTCTTTGACTAAGAATTTAGTATGTCTGAATCCAAATCCTGATTTATTTTTTATTATATTATAACCTCCCTACTCCCAGATAGTCACTCTTCACACTGCTAATATGGCTGTAGCTGGCAGGTAAAGATGATTTCAGTAGGTCAAAGGACAAAAACAATTGATTTACTGTCACTGAGTCTAAGAGAGCAGAGATATCCTGACACACCGCTCCTTGATATTGTGTAATATGATTATAAAATAGAAATAATAATCAGATCATTGATTGGAAAAGAGGAAGGCAATGGGTGATGAATGGCCCCTGAAGTAAAGTGTTTGGGAAAAAAGACATATTAATTGGAGAGGATAGGAAAGTATAATAATGGAAAAACAATTCTAAGATTTCCCTTGCTGATATTGGGGAAGATTCTGTATATTGTCATTGTTGTATTTTTTTTTTTTTTTTTTTGAGAGTCTCGCTCTGTTGCCCAGGCTGGAGTGCAGCGGCACAATATTGGCGCACTGCAAGCTCCACCTCATGCGTTCGTGCCATTCTCTTGCCTCAGCCTCCCAAGTAGCTGGGACTACAGGTGCCTGCCACCAGGCCCGGCTAATTTTTTTGTATTTTTAGTAGAGACGGGCTTTCACCATGTTAACCAGGATGGTCTCGATCTCCTGCCCTCGTGATCTGCCCATCTCGGTCTCCCGAAGTGCTGGGATTACAGGCATGAGCCACCACATTCGACTGTTGTATGTTTTTTACTTTGTTATATTTGTTTGTTTGTTTTTGTTTATTTTTGAGAACAGAGAATGTCTTTAGCTCAAAACAGTCACAGGCAAGGATTTCCACAGATGACAGAGTGGACTAATAACTTTGGCATAAAAAGGTGACTGGAATCCTGAGACATCTGAGGGAAAGACCTTCTTACAAGCTTATTCCTCTCAAACAAGATGACAACACATGAAAAATCAGAAACATGGCTCCATAACACCCCAGCAAGCACCAAAAATTTCCAGGTTTCTAAAGTAAAGCCAGTTCAAAATGGTGTGTGTGTGTGTGTGTGTGTGTGCACATGTTGTACTGGATTGCCTTTCTATTTAAGTTCTTTGTTCATAATGTCTACAAGATTTTTATAATATTTGTCTTCCCCACGTGAATAAACCTGATGGACACTTTAGGTATAGCATTTATGAGCAAATGGAATGTTTATTATAAGGTTCTCATTCTGTACTCTCTGTACCAGCATCAAGAGAGACAGACTACATTGGCAATTTCATATAAATATTCCCCCAAAAAAGAAACACTTAGGGCATTCAGATATTTTTGCCTCTCATGGATTTTTTTTTTCTGCCTGCAACTTTGGCCTCAATGAAAGTGAGAAATGGTTTTTTCATTCCACACAAAGGGTTGCCTTGCAACTGAGGAGCAATCAACATACAGAACTTGGAGAAGAGTTTGCATGCCCCACATGAATGAACTAAAATCTACTTTTAGAATCATTTTCCCTATGATACTGTTTCTG
Organism: Symphalangus syndactylus; assembly: GCF_028878055.3. Lineage (NCBI taxonomy): Eukaryota > Metazoa > Chordata > Mammalia > Primates > Hylobatidae > Symphalangus > Symphalangus syndactylus. The sequence continues at coordinate 46,436,247 of NC_072423.2, forward strand.
ATTTCAATGGCCTAAAAATAAAGCATTTCTTTTGAATATGACTCATTTGGAGCCAATGTTCTAGAGATATATGAATGTGAATGCCATTGAATAATTTAATGGGACTGTGCAAAGCAAATAGAGCAGTTCAAGTCCTTGCCAGTGGAGTAGAGGGAAACAGAACACAAGAAGCTTAATCTGCACAAGTAAACTGTCCTACTCAAACACGTATGGAAAGAATCAGACGATTAGCCAGCGGCAGGTTTTTATATATAGCAAACAAACCCAATTACGTGGGGAGGAATATTCAAGCACCACATAAAAAGTTATCAGAGGGCCTGCAGAGATTCCCCCTGGAGCTTCCAAGCACAGATTCAGTAGCCAGTAATTTCTACTTTCCTAGATAATGTGCAAGGACCATGGTGCTGATTAGCCCTTAAATCACACTCTCCCAGGAAAAGTAAAGCCTTTAATTTTGTTAACGGGCAGAGATGTGTCCTGGCTTTTTTCTTTTTCACCTTCAACACTTCTTTGGCAGTTTAAAGACATGGTGTGAAAATGCACGTCTGTGTATGTGTGTGTCAGTTGGTGCAAAAACCAGGGTTGAAGATTTTACTCCTTTGAGATGTACATTAAGAATCCTCAATAAATTAGTAAGAAAAGTTTCTCCACTGAAGCCAATTTGGAACCAGCATCTGAGTTTGAATTATGGGAAGGACTGTGTGTGGGGTTTTTTCCCATTATTATCTAAAACTAATCTCACGAATGCTGCTGGTATTTACGTTCTCTGGTACCTGGATGGCAATGAAGACCGAGAAAGAGACAGTGGAAATAAAGTCAGTTAGTCATATGACTATCTTTGTTAAATTAACTGGGAGCCTCTTGAAAGAAAGCTCATGCCCTGGTCACCCTTGTATAACCCAGGACTATAATGATATCCAGTGCCTACTAGGTACTTGGTGCAAAAATATTTTTAGTGTTCACCATCTAGGAAGAAGAGAAGTGCTCAAACCATAAAATTAAAGAAAGAAATCAAAAGGAGAAAATTAACGAGTTTGGCTACTTAAAAAAATTGTATAGATCAGAATTGTAATAAAATCAAAAACAGAAAGAAACAGGAAAATAATTACATAAAATAAGACAAAGGTTTAATCTTTTTAATATATATTGGCTCCAGACAACTCATTAACACCTTAGCAACATGAACAAATAATTCACAGGAGAAATAAACATAATAATAAAAATATGTTCAGGCTCACCATTAATAAAGTGTCATTTTTATTTTTCAAGTTAGAGTTAGCATCAACTGACATATGTCAAGTTGACATACCATCAGCCAACATACCAAAAACTAACAGATGGACAGATATAAGGAAAAAAATATGACATTTATCTACAATTAGAAGGGGAATAACTATGAGCATTGGATATGGTATACAACCATTAAACAATATCAACTATCTTATATTAATACAGTAACTCTGCTTTTATTTTTTCACTTCTTACTCTAACTTGCCTATAAATTCATAAATTAGCAGACATATTTATCATCCTGGAAATATAAGGCTTTCTTATGAACAGAGAATGAGATTTGCTCTTTCTCTCTGCCTCCTATCTTTCTACCTCTCATATGAAAAATGGATTCATAGATACATCTGCTTTTCTTCTCTCACACTGAACATGGTCCAGTTACCTGCATCTACACAGAGCATTACTGAGTACTCAGCTCAGGGAAAATAATAAGAGTGAAAATATATATCAAACCAGCCCTCTGGAGTTTTCATGGTCTGCTTGTTTGCTGGAAGCAAAGATGGATAAAAGTATTTACCTCTTAAATGTTTACCTAATACTGTACGAAGCAATGACCTTAAGTGGTCTTTACAGCTCATAGATCACACACACAAAATTATGAATGAGCAATTTTTATTCCCCTGAAACTAATGGTTCTGGCACACTCTCCTCCTCTTCTAGAGGACTGCCTGCACTATTCACTGGTAAAATTACTATGATTCACAGACGGCAGTGACCAAGTTTCTGAATTTAGTCTAAGGTGGGAGATGAAAAGGAATAAAAAGCAAAGAAAAACTGTCAGAGCTTCATTAGAGAAGGCTGATACAGTTGACTTGGGTTTCTAAACTTGACCTTGAGTAATCACTCAACTAGCAGAGCTTCCTATGTGTGAGGGTCTAAATTCAAACTTCAAGTATCAGGCAGGTAAAGTAAATGAACCAAAGTATGCCAGGAGATCTGTGCTGAACTCTTAGTAAGTATCCCATCTACAGCTAGCAGCAGCCACTCAAACGGTTTTTTGTTTTTATTATTTTTTTTCCTCATGCAACAATACAGTTCCAGTGATGCCATAACTTCTGGTTTTTGAAAGAAATCATAAATTGAAGCCCACATCTAAAACTTTCATTAAAATAAAATTTGAAAACAACCTCATTTTTAAAATTTACAATAGGCTAATTAAAACATTTGTGCTGATAAGATTCAGCCCTTAGGTTGCCATTCCAAAATCTTGGGTAAGCATTGTGGTAGACATTGTGGGGATGGGCGCTGAAGTGTAAGATTTCACTGCCCTCTAAAAGCTTGCAATAGAGATGAAAAGGAGGGGTACACACAGGAAAATGTCATGAACATATAGAGACATCTACCTCTCTCCCATCATCCTTCCATTCCTCCCTCTTTCCCTTCCTCCCTCCTTCCTTTCTTCCTGCCTGCCTGTCACACTGGCAGCAATGGGGCTCACGTGGAGGAAGGTAGGACTCAGCAAGATGGAGTGGTAGCTTGGTGTAATTGAGGCTCATGCCAATGAGGGTTGGGAGGTTGTGGATAATTGGAACCAAGTTTCTCAGTGTTGAAATGGAGGGCTACACATATGGAAAAAGGGGCACTTAGAATGAACCTAGAATATTGAAGGTATTTGTGTAAGGACATATATTTTAACATATATGCTTATCTACGTAAATAGATGTGGATAGATGTAGAAATACAGATGTACATGCATCTGTGTGTGTGTGTGTGTGTGTCTGTGTGATTGTGTTTACACATATTTTCTAATTCTTCTCCCTGAGAAGCCTGGGAACAGTGACTTTCAGTGCAGATTTTTTTTGGTTTTTATATACATTTTCACTAAAAGAAAGCAAAAATGGAAGAGGAAAATACATTCATTATTGATTTTCTGAGCCTGAAAGTAAAAAAATATATAAAAATTAAAAAGCACAAAGAATAGGGGAATATTATGAGAAGAAATAAAGATGCAACTACTCTGAAGGAGCTTCTATGGATAAAATTTGAAGCAATTATTGGGAGAATTTTAAAAAATTATCTCCTAACCCACTGGATAAAATGGAAATCACAAGACCCCACAGATAGAGAAATGAAAGAAGGAAGGAAGGAAGGTAGTCTCTTCCTTACAAGAAAATAACAGCTAAGAAATGTAGATTGAAGAACTGTTAGATTGGAAGATCATCATTTTTCAACTATCATAGTGGTAGAATTATTTCATATCATTATTTCAGAAAAGAGACATAGGCACATACTAGCATTACCCAAGTAACAGCATACTGAAAGTGGTATGTTTACACATTCTCAAGATATCTCACCACAACATACTTAACAAAGAGTAGCTTCAGAGTAGATTGCACTGCCTTTATCAGGTAATAAAAGTTGATTTCGCAAGTAATCAGAAAAAGAGACATTGTCAAGAATCTGATCGATTACAATATTAATGTCAAATAAAACCACAATATAAATCTAATCTGAAGAAACATCCCACTGACACTTTAATAACATGAGATGCTCTTGTTGCCTCTGGTTTTTTATTCCCCTTCTTTCAGCTTCTGTCACACAACTATCGATGTTTTTTTTTTTTTTTTCTTATCCTCCTTTTTATGCTTTCCTCTAATATACTCTCATAAGTCCAGCCTCTCCTCTCCAGTGTTTTTATCATTCATTTTCATGGCTTTTATTTCTTCCTCTGATTCTCTTGCTCACAGATTAAGACCCACATCGCTAAACTTCTACTGGGAAACTTCTCATAGTTGTCTAATAGATGGCCAAAGTTCAGGTTCATTTTCTCTTCCAGGCTGCATGTCCTCCACCTTTCTTATTTCAGTGAATGGTGTCTTTCTGCCAGTTGCCTAAGTCTGAAACTCCATCCTCCTTGTCAATGCCACTCCCTCATAACTGCGTGCAAACAATCACCATGTATTTTCTATTTTCTTTCATACCTCTTGAACTACTCTGCTGGATTCTTTCAACCACCTACTTACTCTCCCTGCTTACAGTTTTGCATTTTTCAGGTAATTTCCCATTCTATAGACACAGTGCCAATCCTAAAAGGCAAATTCAACAATCAATTCTTTCATATACTTTTCTTAGAAAGCAAAGTTAAAGCTAATAATTGATATATTACAAGGCTTACCTGACACTCCCCCACCTTGACCCCAAGCTCTATGTTCCAGCCTATTCCCTGGAGTCTCTGAGATTTTGCACCTGCCAATCTTTACCACTTACTGCTTACTCCAAGCCAACCTTGCATTTAACACCAAATATCTTTCTCTTGTTCCTTCAAACTAAATCATGTTTCTCTTCTATTTGTACTGACAGCACTTATTTTATTTTTTTGTTGTGCTCATTGATCTATTTTTTTTTACTAACTGTCTCTTAAAGGGTTTTCTAATTCTTTTGACTGTATCAAGAATAAAGCTTCTATTCAGCATGAATTTGACTTGGACCCTTAATAATATCTGTATTTCTTTTTCATTTAAAGTGTAGTTCAGGAACAATCTGTCCACAGGGTGAGTGGTAGTCACAAGTCTAAGATGTGTGCTTGGACAGAGCTACCCCCTAGATTGACGGCTGATCACTAAGGCAGAAGACTCTCCACATCAATGTCCAGATGCTATCCAGCATAATGTTTTACAAACAATTTGGAAAAAAACTTCTTCTTGACTATATGAATGACTTTTATGCATCTTTAGAGTCAGAGAATTCCCTAAACTCTATAATAAAAATGAAACTCTATAATAAAAATGAGCAAACAGAAAGCATACATGTGATGATTCCACATTTAAGTTTCCATAAAATGCTGCCTTCTCCAAGGGGCTACTCAGGCCTTCCTGATAACATTTTCTCTGATCTTTTACAGCACTTGGAGTCAATAGCATCTTAGCATGTAGACTTTAATCATAGCCAGTTTTGAATTGTTCTGTATATATTCCCTATACCCTTCACTAAGACTGCTCGCCCATGTCACTCTTGTGTTTTTATCCTGAAAAACTCCAACTAACTTTTAGGTACCAATTTAAAAAGTCATCTTCCCTCTGTGCTTGTCTCTGATTTGTCCCTCATTCCAAATGATTCTAAGTACTTCTCGCCTTAGTCCATATTCTATAACAATAATAAACAAATAGTAATAGTTGCATTTGTTTTTATTTTCTGCCTGATCGTAAGCTAATCAAAGACAAGAATTTCAAATTCATCCTTGCACCCACTGGTTGCCAGCAATTTCCTGACATATAGATGGTATTTAAAAGCATGTATTAAATTAAATTGAACTAAAATGTTACTTATATGTATCCAATTCTAACCCTTATTTTACTTATCAATTGTATAATATTTAATTATAGCAACTTTATTGAGATATTATTAGTATTTCATGAAATTCATCCTTTTAAAGTGCTCATTTTAGTGAGTTTTAGTATATTTACAGAGGTCTACAATCACTAACACTATCTAATTTTAGCAAAATTTCAACACACCAAAAATAGGTCCTGTACCCTTCAGAAGCTACCCTTTATTGCTCCTCTCTTTAGCCTCCTAAAACCAATAATCGACTTTTGTCTCTATATATTTGCATATTCTGAACTTTTTATACAACTGGCATCATACAATATGTGGGATTTTTCCTCTAGCTTCTTTCACTAAGCACAATGTATGGTTCATCCATGATGTGGCATGTATTAGGACTTTATTCCTTTATACGCCCAAATAATGTCTCATTTCAGGGATACACATTCACCAGTTGATACACATTTGGGTTGTTTCTAATTTTTGGCTATTGTTAATGATACTGCTATGAACATTTGTGTAAAAGTTTATGGTGATACATGTTTTAATTTCTCCTTTGGGTCATATGGTAACTCCATGTTTAATATTTTGAGGGAATGCCAAACTATGTTTTAAAGAGATCGCGTCACTGCACTTCAGCCTGGGTGACAGAGCGAGACTGTCTCAAAACAACAACAACAACAACAAGCCATGGGTGCTTCTTTTAGGCCTGACAATGGGAATTAGAAAGTCTTCCCTCTCAGGCCTCATGAGACAAAACTTCCCTCCCCACACCAGACATGGGGCACAAGTTCATTGCATCTCTGAAGGGATTTGCACTCAGGGAAACTTCCCGTTTCCCTCCCCTTGCTTCAGATTCTGTAAAATTCCTGGCTCCCTTAACAGAGAGATGACTCCCAAATCTATGCTGGTCTTCCCGACCCTTATTTTGTGCACCATTCCTTAATGGGATAAAGGGCCAGGGGAGTTGGCATTTGCTCCATTTTTACTATATCCATAACTGATTAACAGTTTAACTCTTCCATTTTTGGCTTGTTTTAATTAGTTACTTAGACACCTGGCAGCTCAGCTTCTGTTCTCCAGGCTCAGCTGAGCTCCTAACAATAGACATACAAGTGAATGTGAAGTGGCATCTTATTTTGGTTTTGACTTGCATTTCAAAATAATAATTAAGAATGTTGATTATAGTTTCATGTGCTTATTGGACATTGTAATAATTAAGGATGTTGATTATATTTTCATGTGCTTATTGAATACTTATTTGGAGAAGTATATTCAAATCATTTGACAATTCTGTTATTTGGGTTTTAGCTAGGTTTTGGGTTTTACTATTGATTTCTAAGGGTTATTTATATATTTCAAGTGTTGTTTTTTGATTCTATGGATTAACTTTTCACTTCTTTTTTTTCTCTTTTTTGAGATGGAGTCTCGCTCTGTCACCCGGCCTGGAGTGCAGCGGCGTGATCTCGGCTCACTGCAAGCTCTGCCTCTGGAGTTCATGCCATTCTCCTGCCTCAGCCTCCAGAGTAGCTGGGACTACAGGCGTCCACCACCCTGCCTGGCTAATTTTTTGTATTTTTAGTAGAGACAGGGTTTAACAATGTTAGCCAGGATGGTCTCGATCTCCTGACCACGTGATCCTCCCACCTTGGCCTCCCAAAGTGCTGGGATTACAGGTGTGAGCCACCGCGCCTGGCCCCAACTTTTCACTTCTTTAATGGTATTGAAACATAAACAACTTTAAAATTTAACTTTGTTGAAGTCCAACTTGTCTGTTATTTTTCCAATATGGCCATTTATGCTTTTGGTGTCATATCTAAGAAATCAGTGTCTAATCTAAGGTTATAAAGATTTACTTGCATGTTTTCTTCTAAGAGTTTTATGTTTTAGTGCTTCACAGTTTCATGTCTATGATCCATTTTGAGTTAATTGTTTTTTGTTTGATATGAGTTAGAGGATTATTCCTTTGCATGCTAATATCAGTCATGCCAGCACCATTTGTTGAAAGACTATTTTCCTCCAACAAAATGCTGAGGTACACTGGTCAAAAATAAATTGATCGTAAATGTAAGAGTTCATTACTGAATTCACAATCTGTTCCATTGATCTACATGTCTATCCTCATGCCAGTAGCAAACTTTCTCCATTACTTTAGCATTATGCTGTTTTGAAATCAGAAAGTGTAAATCCTCCAAATATTGTTTTTAATCAATATTGATTGGCTCTTCTGGGTCCCCTGCATTTCCATGTGAATTTTAGAATCACTTTGTCAAGTTCTGCTAAAAAAAAAGTAGGTGAGAGTTTGATAGGGATTGCATTGAATCTGTAGATCAATTTGGGGAATGTTGCCATCTTAACAGTAATAAGTCTTCCAATCCATGAACATGAAATGCCTTTACACTTTTATTGTCACCATTAATTTCTTTCAATAATGTGTAATTTTTAGTGTACAAGTTTCGCATTTATTTTAAGAAATGTATTTGCAAATATTTTATTATAAATAAAATTGTGTTCTTAATCTATTTTTCATGTTGTTCGTTAGTGCATAGAAATATAATTAATTTTCATCTATTGATCTCGTATTTTGTATACATGCTGAACACATTTATTGATTCAAAATTTTTTTCTGTACTTCTTAAGTTTGTATATAAGATCATGTTATCTTTGAATGGAGATAGTTTTATTTCTTTACAATCTGGATGCTTTTTTTTAAATTATCCAATTGCCCTGGCCTGAACCTCTAGTATAATATTGAATAGAAATGGCAAAAATATACATCCTTATCTTATTCCTAATTATAGGAAAAAATTCAGTTCTTTTTCTAAAATATTATTATTTTACCATGAGATTTTCAAAGATGTTTTATATCAGATTGAGAAAATTCCTTTGTATCTCATTGTAGTCAGTGTTTCAATAATGAAAATGTATTAAATTTTGTTAAATGCAATATCAGTGTGGATTGAGAAGATCATGTGGTTTTAATCCTTTACTCTATTATAGTATATTATATAAATTGATGTTTCAGACATTAAACAAACCTTTTACTATGGGGATAAATTTCACGTGGTTGTAGTGTATAATTTTTTATATGTTGTTGGATTCAGTTTGCTAATAGTTTCTTGAGTATTTTTGTATCTATATTTGTATCAGGTCATTTTTGCATGCTATAAACAAATATCTGAGGCTGGGTAGTTCATAAATAAAAGAGGTTTAATTGGCTTATGGCTCCTCAGGCTGTACACAAAACATGACACCAGCAACTGCTTCTGGTGAAGGCCTCAGGAAGGTTACAATCATAGCAAGAGGTGAAGTGGAAGCTGATGTATCACATGGCAAGAAAAGGAGCAAGGGGAAGGGAAGTGCCATACTCTTTTAAACCACCAGATCTCACATGAACACAGAGTGAGAACTCACTCATTACTGTGAGGAGGGCACCAAACCATTAATGAGTAGTCTGTCTCCATGTCCCAAAAAAGTCCCGCCAGTCTACCTCCATCACCATGAGATTTGGAGAGGAAACACATCCAAACCATATCATCCTGCCCCTGGCCTCCAAAATCTTACATCTTTTTCACATTACAAAATATAATCATCTATTCTCAGTAGTCCCAAAGGTCAAAGTCTCATCTGAGATTCAAGTCAACTTTCTTCCACCTATGACTCTGTAAAATCAGAAACAAGTTATTTATTCCTAAAATATAATGGTATATAGGCATTGGGTAAACATTACCATTTCAAAAGGAAAAATGGACCATAAGGAAGGGGCAATAAGCCCCATGCAGTATGAAACCCAGCAGAGCAGTCACTAAATCTTAAAGTTCCAAAATAATCTCCTTTGACTCCATGTTCCACATCTAGGGCACACTGCTGAGAGGGTACCCAAGGCCTCAGGCAGCTTCACCTCTGTGGCTTTGCAGGAAGGAGCGATCCCCAGTGGCTACTCTCATGTGTTGGAGTCAAGAGCCTGCAGCTTTTCCAGGTGTAGGGTGCAAGCTGCCAGTGGATCTACCATTCTAAGATCTGAAGAGCAGTGGTCCCTTCCTACAGATCTAATTCCCCAATGGAGATTCTGTGTGTGGGTTCCAACCCCACATTTTCCATTGTTAATTCCCTAGTAGAGGTTCTCTGTGAGGGCTTTGCTCCTGTGGCAGGCCTCTGCCTGCACACCTGGGCTTTCTCATGCATCCTCTGAAATCTAGGTGGATATCACCAAGCCTCCTTCACTCTTGCATTCTGTGCACCTACAGGCTTAACACCACATGTAGGCTACCAGGACTTAAGGCTTGAACCCTCTGTAGTGGCAGCCCAAGCTGTACCTGGGGCCCTTTGAACTGCAGCTGGAACTGGAACAACCTGTATACAGGGAGCAGTGTCTTGAGGCTGAGCCGAGAAGGGATGTCCCAGGCTTGGCTCCTGAAACAGTATTTCCTCCTAGGCCTCTGGGCCTGTCATGGGAAGGGAGGAGCTGTTTCCAAGATCTCCAAAATGTCTTTGGGGATTTTTCTCCTCATTGTCTTGGGTATCAGCACATGGCTCCCTTTTAGTTATGTTAATTTCTTTAGCAAATGATTGCTCCATAACCTGCTTGAATTCTTTCTCTGTCATATGGTCAAGCTGCAAATTTCATAAACTTTTATGTTCTACTTCCCTTTTAAACATAAATTCCCACTTTAAGTCATTCTTTTGCTCCTATATCTGATCATAAGTTGTTAGTAGCAGCCAGGCCACAACTTCAACACTTTGCTAATTATAACTTTCTTCCACTAGATAACCTAATTTATCACTCTGAAGTTCAAACTTTCATAGAGCCCTATGACATAAACATAACACAGCAAAGTTATCTGCTAGGGCATAACACAGAAGACCTTTACTCTAGTTCAAAAACTTTTTCATTTTCATTTGAGACATCAGCCTGACCTTCACTGTCTATATTTCTATCAATATTTTTATCACAATCATTTAACCAGTTTCTAAGAAGTTCCAAACTTTCTCTCATCTCCCCGTCTTCTTCTGAGCACTCCAAACTCTTCTAATCGCTGCCCATTACCCAGTTCCAAAGATGCTTTCACATTTTTGTGTATCTTTGTAGCAATGCTAATGCTTCATTCCTTGGTACATTTTTCTTTTTTTTTTTTTTTTTTTTGAGATGGAGTCTTGCTCTGTTGCCAGGCTGGAGTGCAGTGGCACAATCACAGTTCACTGCAACACCCGCCTCCCGGGTTCCCCTGCCTCAGCCTCCTGAATAGCTGGGACTACAGGCACACGCTACCATGCCTGGCTAATTTTTTTGTATTTTAGTAGACACAGGTTTTCACCATGTTGGCAAGGATGGTCTCAATCTCCTGACCTTGTGATACTCCCGCCTTGGCCACCCAAAGTGCTGGGATTACAGGCATGAGCCACCGGGCCTGGCTGGTACCATTTTTTGTATGAGTCTATTTGCATTACTATAAAGAAATATCTGACACTCTGTAATTTAGAAATATAAGAGATTTAATTGGCTCATAGTTCTGCAGGCTGTACACAAAACATGGCACCAGCAACTGCTTCTGGCAAGGGCCTTAGGAAGGTTACAATGATGCGAGAAGGTGAAGGGAAAGCCGGTGTATCCTGTGGTGAGAGCAGGAGCAGGAGAGGGAGGGGGTAGGTGCCATCCTTTTTGAAACAACCAGATCTCACATGAACTCAGAACAAGAACTCACTAATTACTACAAGGAGGGCACCATAGCATTCTTGAGGGATTTGCCCCTATGACACAAACACCTCCCACCAGGCCCCACTTCTAACACTGGGGATCACACTTCAACATGAAATTTGGAGGGGATACCATATCAATATTTATAAGGAATATGACTCTGTAGTTTTATTTTCTTACGTGTTTGTCTTTTGTTTCCTTTACAACATGGTAATACTGAACTCATAGGATAAATTGGAAAGTGTTTCCCCTTTACTATTTTTATAAGAATTTGCTAGATTGATGTTAAATCATCTTGAAATATTTGATAAAATTCATTGGTGAAGGCATCTGGGCCTGAGATTCCTTTGTGGGCAGTTAATTTTTAATTACTAATTCAGTTTCTTTACTTGTCATAAATATATCGGGGTTGATTATTTTTTCTTAAGTTTCATTAGTTTGCATTTTTTAAGTCCATTTCATCTAGAATAGGTAATGTTTTGGCAGACAATTCTTCACAGTATTCTCTTATCATCTTTATTTCTGTAAGGCTGAAAGTGATTTTTCCTTATTCATTCCTGATTTTTATAGTTTCAGTCTTTTGTCTTTTTTTCTGGTTAGTCTAGCTAAAGGTTTGCCAATTTGGTTGCTCTTTTTCATAGAACCAACTTTTAGTCTTATCCATTTTTCTCTATCTTCTATTTTATTTATTTTTGCTCTATTTTAATTGTATCTTTTCTTAGGCTTGTTTTCAATTTAGTTTGCTCTCTTTTCTAGTTTCTTAAGATGAATGACAAGGTTATTGATTTGAGATTTCCTCTTTCTTTTTCAGTACTCTGTACAATGATAATTTTCCTCTCCAAACTACTTTAGTTGCATCCCATAAATGTTAGTTTCTTATGTTTTCATTTTTATTCATCTCAAATTTTTTTTAATTTTTCTTGTGGCTTCTTTTCTATTTATGTGAATGTTGTTTAATTTATACATATTTGTGAATTTCCCAAGTTCTGTTATTGACTCCTAATTTTATTCTATTGACTATTGATATCAGAGAACATTCTTTTTAAAATTTCAATCCTTTTAAATTCAGTTGAGCTTATTTTAATAACTAATATATGGCTTATGCTAAAGCATGTTTCATTTGTACTTGATAAGAATGCATATTTAGGTGTTCTTGTGTAAGACATTCCATAAAAAGATGTCTGTTAGTCCTAGCTGGTTAATAGTGTTGTTTAAATCATATTTAGCTGTTCTATCCATATTAAAGGGATTTATTAGTATTTCCAACTCTTATTGCTGAATTGTCTATTTCTCCCTTCAATTCTTCAGCTTTTTTGGATTCATGTATTTTGCTGCTTATTGTTAGGTGCCTATGTGTTTATAACTATTATGTCTTTCTAGATGTACAGGTCACTTTATAATTTTAAAATGTCCTATTTTGTCATTAGTAACGAGATCTGTCTTAATGCATATTTTGTCTGCTATTAATATAGCCTCTCTAGTTAGTTTTTAGTTGTTGTTTATATGATATATTTTACATTGTTTAAATTGTTCCTTAAATCAAACAGGAAAAGTCATAGATATGCAAAACTAGTTACAATATGTACTTAGGTAACTATCTTTACCTGTGCTCTTTATTCCTTTGGATTTGACATACTATACAGTATCCTGTATAGTATTCTGAGTTACTATATAGTGTCATGCTACACATGCATAAGAATTTATTCCAAACATTCATTTACCATGTGATGTTTTCAACGGTTTGTTTTTACAGCCTTCCCAAGTCATATGCTTAGAAACTGATTCCTGGCATTGAAACATCGTTCATTTGGCAATTGGTATCTATCAGGAATTCCTGAATACAATCTCCAGCTCCCTCTCCATAGACACAGCAGAGATCCTCTTATGCAAAAGTCACATGCCCTGTGTATGAAAATGTCTCTTTAATCATCATCCAATCATGACATACAACCACATGTGTGAATATACATTTATTTCTCTACTTAAAATACAGAAAAGTCTTTATTAAGTTAAAGATTCACACTGAAATCTATCTGTCGGCCTGATCCCAGTCTGCAACTTGTCTCCCTTGCCAGAAGTTTGCACATCTTCCAAAAATGACCTCCTATTTTCTAACGTCATGTGAATCTCTACTGAACATTCAGAAAACTCTAGCTTGTACACACAGTAACATTCTCACCTCATAATTCTTGTCCTCCATACAGTAGTACACTCCTAGAGATAAGAGTTTTCTGAAGATGTAACAGGGAGCTTTCTAGTGAATAATCAGAGCCAGGTCATTACTCATTAGTAAGTAGTAATCAGACTTGGAAAGCTTATGACTGTCCTGACATACGCAAGGTTAAATAACGATTTCTATACCTATACACACAATTCTCAGTTATTAGGAGGAATTTTTCTTATTTGTTAAATCTCATCTTTCCGAGTTTCCTTCAGATGCTAATGATAAGAAAATCAATCTTGGGAAATTTATTGAAAAAATAAATAAAATATATTTTCTGTTTTTGTTTTATTTCGTGCTATTATCTTTCTTTTTCTCTACTATTTTGTCTCCTTGCCTAGATTTTTACTTTTCTAAATAGTGACTTCTCATTCCAATGTTAAATAAAGTAAACTATCTTGTACAAAGATTTAAGTATACATTATTTTAAACTGTTTTTCCTTATTTATTTCCTCATTTCCTTATATTTATTATAATTGTTGTTATTAATACTGTTACTATAATGATCATGATTATTATGAGAATTATTATTGTTTTAGAGAGTGAACTACAAAGAAAGAATTTTCCCCAAACAAATATGATCAAAGCTGATCCTTGAGGATATGCTTTTAGAGACTTATGGAACCACTCAAATCACAGTTACTAGATTTTCACCAGATTTATTTTCCATGGGTCATGCCCTGTTCCAGTAAACATTGCTGCTAAATGTATTAAGCTTGGCAAATAGCTAAAAACTGTTTTGGCAAATAGTTTATCCAAACCTCTCAGTAAAGAATGTGCCAGACATAGGGCTCAGAGCGAACTCATCTATAAGCCTCTCATATTTCCCTGCAGCTACTTTTGGAGGGCTGTGACAAGAATCTTTTAATAGAAGGAAGTCCACAGCATACCTTTAAAAAACTTTTTTGCTCTCTGCCTCTTCCTGCTCTTCTTTGATCTTCTTTGCTTCTCATGTTTCCACAAATTTTCCCTCTTTCAACCTATGAAAACAGTAATGAATACTTATGAGAGGGAACTTAGACTAGGTTAGGCTACCTTAGGATTTCATTTTCAGAAAATTAGTTAAGAGGACATAAGTCTGGGGAGCTCTTGGGTGACAGCAGGGTTGGATTTGTGTAAGGAATTCTGGAATTGTGATCAGAGAATAGAGTCTTTCATCCCTGAATATCAATCTCCAAAGAATAAGGAGGAAAACCTGTGTAGTAATTTGGCCTAGTTAGTTAATCTTTCTACTTCTCTAGTTATTCACCAATAAGTTGAAAGGCTATGATGCTTAGATCACAGCTAATGGGGTAATATGTTATCATTTTAAGGTAAGTGAAAATATCTGCGAGTTGAGAAATAATAAAAATTTAAGCAGATGTGTAGAAGATACACATGTGCAATGAATAACAATGAAATTAAAATTGTAGTCCTTGAGTTCAATTTGTTACACTTTAAATTATTTTAGAAATTTGGAGATTTGTAATTATAATAATCATACCATGCTTCTTATATTTTATAACAATAGCTCATATTTATTGAACATTTAATTTTTGACAGATATTGTTCTAAACTATTACATAAAATATGCAATTTATATATATAAAACACTCAATAAAACTATATATATATAGTATATATATGTAAAAACACTCAATTCTTTGAGTTAAATATTATTATCTTTACTACATGAAACTGAGGAAACACAAATTCTTTTTTTAAGTAACGTGTTCAATGTCACATATTTAGGAACCCAGGGAACTAGAATTCAAAACGATGTAATGCTATATCCAGTTTTAAGGATACCCAGAATGTGTTTTATTTCGGTATGGTAAGTAAGATGTACAGATACAGAAATGATTGTCATAAATGAGCACATTTACTTCTATTCCCTAGAAACAAGAGGCATGGCATGTCATGAATGAGGACCACAGAGGTAAGTAACAGAGTCAGTCAGGGGTCAGATGAACAAGGGGAAAATACGGGCAAGAGGCCTTATTGTGATTTCTGCAGGAAATAATAGGAAAGACAGGGTAAACTGGCTTTAAATTGGCTAGTTTGAATAATTTCTACAGGCTCGAGGACATAAGGGATATACATTGTTGTCTGGTATGCGACCCTGGAGTGATTAAGGAAAGTACTTCGTGGACCAGGTGTGAGAGCTCTACAGAGTAGCTAGTGGAGTATGGGTTCTGGATTGGTCAATTCACATTTGAAAGCATACTCATTGGTAGTTCTCTGCAATCACAAAGAACTAGCTATCCCTAAGAAGGACAGTTGCCCTAGGTTCAGCAAGGACCCAGATATCAAAACACTGAAATACAGATAATAAAAGAAATGATCAACGTTTTCTCCTGTTCCACCTCCACTGTGCTGTAAACTTGTCTTACCAAACCCACTGTCTCTGTCTTATTCATCAGGGCTTCCTTGGCCTTTGGAGTAAATATTTTCACTTCAGTGGAAAACTTTTGATGAATCATTTAAATCTATCTAACTGTGACTTTACATAAAGAAAAGCTTAAATATATAGAATATATAAAGGACAAACAAAAACAACATACATTAAATCTACATACAAATTTTTACATGTGTATATTATACATAAGTTTATATAACCCTTATTTTGATTGCATGAAAAATGGAAAGATCATAGGAGACAGGATAACTAATCACCCCATGTCAGCTAGTGTCAATATGAAATTCAACTAAAATAATAAGTCTCATTTGTAATGCCAACTAAAACTTTGATTCCTCAGTAAGAAATGGTCACAGTTAGTCAAAAGATGGGAATATTAGCCTTAATCAGTGGTTTTCCGAAGAATTTTCAAAGAATATTTTGCTCAAAATATCTTACTGAGTAATTTATTGTAGAAAACATACAAAACCAAAAGTATTCTTACATGCTTTGGAAAACTAAGGATAAACTTGGCCTGCCACCTGGCTGTTCCTGGGTGACATGAGGTAAAATAGCCTGGAGAAGAAGATTATGGGGAAGGACAATCCCTGAGAAACACAGTTGTAAACCCCTAGAATAGATCTCTAATATCTCACTCTGTGCCATACTCAATGATCCTCTTAATCTCAACTTCACGGTGTCAATAGTTTCCAGTCAGTATAAAACACTAGGAAGGCATGTTAGAGATTAGAGTTAGAAAAGCTCTGGAGATTATAGAGATTAGTAGTTTTAATCAGTGTTGGCCCTAACATGATCTTATTTTTGTCATAGGAGGGCAGCCTAACTTCCCAATTTATAATTTAGTGCCCAAGATCTTGAACAAAGGTAAAACTTATTATAACTAGCCCCTTTGTCTATGAGACCTAAAGAAATGTAATTAAATTCCTACCTATCTTAAATGTCCTTTGGTATTTGTAAAGATGGGTAATGTGGCTGTTATATTAATACTTAAAATGATAGATATAACTAAAATGTGTAATATAAATGTATCAACTGTCAATATTACATGGTGATAATGTACAGCATACTAAGATAGTTATTACCCACACGTAAGTTGCTCTGGAAGAATCTCATTTGGGAATCACTTAGTGCGTTTGCATTACTACTGCCAATTAAGGTTCAATAAATTCATATATATTTATGAAACTAAATCTGTAGGCTTTCTCTCAGTATCTTACTATGACAACAATGATATTCATGTCAGAGTTTTAACTATACAATGAAATGTCTATGCAAATTTCTCCACATTTAGATTAAGTAAAAATATAACGAGCCATATGAGACACAGAATTTCAACTATTAACTACGAATCATTCCTTGCCAAAAAATTAGAAAAATATTAAGCAAAACTGAGCACCTTCCAATAGATTTTCTTCTTCTATTATTCTGGTTGGCTATCAATGGCTGATGGTCCCTGGAGTTTCTATGTTGATCTGGGCTGGAAAGATCACTTAGTAAAACAATTGTAGAGAATTGTCAGTAAATTCTGTTTACAATTCCCAGGTTTGTTGTTTACTTACTGCATTGCCAACTTCTATTTCTCTAGCTTTACCAATGACACTCAGCTGTGAAAGGTTTGAGTTTGAAGTTTGTCCTTCCTTAATATTTCAACTGAAAAATTTACAAAAATTACTTGTTTTGTAGGAACAGATCTCTTCTCTTCATCTGCTCTTAAAAAAAAAAAAAAGTCAGGAACTTCCTCTGCATTGCTGAATAGCTCTGGTACTCTTCTCTGGCATGTTTTGGTTCTCTCTGTAACAATCTGTCTAGATAGATTGATCAATAGATTGAAAGATAGGTCAATCCACTTTATTAATCTGTCTTTCTATTTGTCTCTTCTCACTCCTCCCTACCTGTAATCTATGGGTTATATTACTTAATTTTATAACAAATTATAAAAATTCCTTGCATTTTGGAGGATGAGAAGTTTTTTTTTTTTGCTGTTTACTCCCAGGTTGAGAAAGACATCCCATCTAATGAAAGCCATTGAATTACATCATGTGTTCTTTGTATTACTCTTAATCTCCTTCTGCCTATTACAACCTGTTTTTGTTTATGTCTTCTGTGCACATTAACGCATAGGCCACACTTTCCCTTTAATTTTCTTTCACTGATATTAACAATAGCTCTCTGGAATTTACTCTCTTGAAAGGGAATAAAATTAAAGTTCAAAGAAGTTGTCAATTTTCCAAAGCATATTATCTTGTCTACTATTAACTTTATCAAATTGTTAGCACTGTATTGACACACTCAAATGTTTATACTGTATATGGATTTTGGTGGTTGAATCAATACCATACACCATGTCCAGTAGTATTTCAAGTGGGAAAAAAACATAACTCAGATAATCATGAGAAGAAGGAAATATATATGGCAGGCACAGAATAAAAAAGATAAAGGAATGTCCTCAAATTAAAGGGGATGGACGAGGTAGATATGGTGAACAGAGGAGAGGGCTAGGTTTTTCCATCTTGGTGGACTGCAGAGTCAAAGCTTTTGAAGCTGAGACCAGCTCTGAGGGAGAAGGCATGACTAAAGATACTTTTTTTATTCCTGCTGGACAGTGGCAGAGCTCTGAAATCAGCAGTAAGGTCATGAGGTTCACCTGATTTGAGGTAGCTTTGTATATATGGATGTTGGAAGAAGGAAAATTTTGTTGAGGGAACACTTGGGGACTTGGGAAGACAATAATTCAATTGATGTCATAGAATTATCAGGATGTGAATTACAGATTTTGTTATAGACATGATAAAGACAGAATGGATATTTTTTGTTTGTTTGTTTCAAGCCCACACTATAAAAAGCACAGGAAGGGAAATGAACCCATTTTAAGAAGCTGATTAAGTCTCCCGTACAATCATGCTTAGTCGGGCAGTGATCTGCCCTTTTCATTGCAGCTTTTAATGGCGTCACTTCAGTTTATCAGGGAGCACTACACTTTATGTTTGTGTGGTCATTTAACTGCTTCTTCCCTAAACACAGAGTGCTTTACAACCTTAGCTACCAAAGGGGTTGCTGCCTGGCAGCATTTCTTTCTCATAAGTCATTTAAAATGTCCTATGTATCATTTTGTGACAACTTTACAAGGTTTTTCGAGGTCACCATAGTTATCCCCTGAAGATATAACTAATGATTTTACTTCCTAATCCTCCAATTTCTGTGGATTTACATTATAATAAAACCCAAAAAACTCATAAGATTCGTAATGAAAGTAACTCTGGTGTTCCAGAGGGAAAAAAATATCCAAATATCAAGATACAGTTGGTGGGGCATTACAATATAGGTGCGTTACATTTCCTCAGATATTCTTGCAGGATGCCAGTTGCATAGAATCCATAAAATCATAATTTATCATTGGGGCAAAGTGAAGATAAATGATCAGGAAGCAGTGGCTTGCTCCTGGGAGGTGAGTAGTGGGTCAAATCTTAGTCATTGTGTCTGCAATGAATGGAACATGAATTCCAATAGGTTCCATTTAGTTCTCCAATTGCTAATCAGTTTTCTCAAGAAAAACTCTATGTGACAAATACAAAACAGCATTTATAGCTTATCAAGCTCTGTGCTGGACAAAATTAGGGAAGCAAAAGCAGTTTAAGTTGGAAATACAATTTTAGCTGGACTATTTAGTGTTCAATCATGGGAAGTAGAGAACAAAAAAGTAAAATATATTATGCCATGTTAACTTGAATATGATTGCCAGGAAAGCTACAAGTGATGAACAAAGTAAACATGAATTCTGGTTGCAGATGAGCTAATTTCTAAAACTATCTTTAACATAGCACTTTATTCATATTTTCTCACCTATTAAAAATAAAAAACAAAAAATTAGGGGTACGTGTACAAAGAAGTCTAAAATGATCTTTTCTCAACTCCATTACTTCACTTTTTTACCCTTAATACTTAAAATTATTAATTGAATAATACAGATATATAAACACTTATCACCTGCTTAACACTGCCCTTCCCATAAACATGGTTCAGAACTCTATCACGGAATGGCTTAGTTGCTGACTTTAAAGAACAGACTAGGCCAGGCGCGGTGGCTCACGCTTGTAATCCCAGCACTTTGGGAGGCCGAGGCGGGCGGATCAGGAGGTCAGGAGATCGAGACCACGGTGAAACCCCGTCTCTACTAAAAATACAAAAAAAAAAAATTAGCCGGGCGTGGTAGCGGGCGCCTGTAGTCCCAGCTACTCGGAGAGGCTGAGGCAGGAGAATGGCGTGAACCCAGGAGGCGGAGCTTGCAGTGAGCCGAGATCGCGCCACTGCACTCCAGCCTGGGCGACAGAGCGAGACTCCGTCTCAAAAAAAAAAAAAAAAAAAAAAAAAAGAACAGACTATATCAAATCTCCCCAGTTTATAAAAAAAACAAAAAAACAAACAAAAAAAAACGAGTATTTCATACAACATCATGTACTTGATCCAAGTATAGGAAGTTGATTTTAACCTCTTTAAAATATGTCCGCACAATTTGATGATAATGATAACAAGAATGTATGTGTTTGAATTTCCTTCTTTTCCCTATAGTATAACAAACAGCATCCGATGGCTTCAGATGGTTTTCTTGAGAACAGAGGCCACTGAAGGAAATCTGCTGACTAACTTAAAAGTAACAGATATGTCATTTAATGGGCCATATGAAGAGTTTGGATGGATTGCCAAGAAGAGTCAGAGACTTTTCAACAGTGCTTTGACTAATTAAGATAGTTACGTAAAACAGCTAAAATCGGATACGTTCTGGCAGATCTGAAAGAGGACAACAGCTGTCCTGGTAAGAGTGCATTTTTGTTACCATATGAAGTAAAATCATTTGTACATTGTTTCTAAAGCAATCAGGGGTTACTCATATCTCTAAGATTACCTAACAGCTTCTCTATCAATACAGAGCGGAAGGCACTAAAGAAGCACGGTAAGCCAAGGCTTTGATATACCTTTCCAATTTCAAATTCAAAACAGGATATTTTTTCTTAATCATAGCTTAAGTACTGAGGGTAGGGTCAACATCATTCACAAATAAGGAATCCCTCCAACAATATGTAATCTGAGAAATACTGAGAAATCTGAAGAGACATTTCTAAAATCTTTAGTCACAATGGCTAAAAGTCTGTCTTTAGAGAGTAATTATTTTGAATTACTGATTTATCATTAGAAATACTAATTAGATTTTACATTCCTAGAGGGTTATAACCTACATTTTATCAGCAATGAACATTTTAGTGATGCTGGAGTAAGTTAAAGAAGACCCACTCATCATATGTATTTTTTGCTCTGACAGCAAGCTTACCACAAGGCCCTGAACAAAGTCAGAAGATAAAGTCACCTCAATGATAGAAATTATGTGAGTAACAGGAAAGACAGAGATTGCAAAGTACTGCTTGCGGTTCTACCTGCACTGGAGTACCACAATTAAAAGTCACATGTCCTTTTGCCCCTGCATATATTCTTTCCATTAAGGAGCATGGTGTAGAGCTTAGCCATCTATATAAAACAATGTTTACTTTAAAAGGCTGGGTTTTGATATGGCAAAGACAGTTACTATCTCTTGCGGATGGCATTAGTGTGGCTCAGAGAAGGTGGCATGCTTACCCATTGTAAAGCTGTTTCTGCATATTGAACACTATGTGATATACTCCTCATTCCATAATAATTTTATTTCAATATCTTTCCCATTATACTGATTATGAGTAAATGTGAAAAAGGAGAATATTGGTTGCTGTAAAAATCAACAATCACCTAAGTAAAATCAGAATTCATAACAATGGTAACAAATATATTGCAAAAGAAAATGCAGTTTAGACATCTTGCCAAAAATTCAATAAAAATATTCTATTTGTGTTATTGCATTGTGGTGCATTTAGTTTTATAATATTCTAGTGCAGGGGAAAATCGGAAATACTGATATATTCTGCTCAAGCCAAAAGTACTCTTTGCTGACCTCAAATTATTTGAATTTACTATTAAGTCAGCAACTTGCTAAGTCTGTTGGCTTGTTGGTTATGATAATATATCATTCCGCATCTGACTACTGAAAAGTGAGGTATGGATGAGTGGCCTGGTGCAGTCTGGAATTTGGTACCACATAGTGAGGCTGTGTCACCTAAATTAGACCTTCTTTTGGCCATGGTCTTTGAGAAATCATCGAGCTACTAAAGGCATTAAAAGACTGACAATTTTAATTTTATATTATGAATTGTTTAAATATAGTTATGTGTATGCCATTATTTTGCTTTTATTTTAAAGTAACTGTGTATATACACAGATTATCACTCTAAATATTTAGCCACTTAGTCTGGAATTACTCAGTACAATATTAATTCATTATACATACAAATTAGAGAACCAATCATAATACTGTCTCAATTTATTGTTATATCAATTTAGTGGATACATTCAATGTGTCCAGGAATCTCTCTCTCTCGTCTTTTATACTTTTTAGGTGTAGACATAATTTTTGAATGTGAATTCCAGATAAAGCAGAAATTTGCCTTGTGAGATTAGAAACTTCCTTATAGCAGATGAAGAAAGGAAACAAGCATCATTTGATTTTATTCCAGAATCATACTGAATCGTACTAGAACTGCTCTACAGGGAGGCTGAGCCAACTTGGACATGCTGAAAAGAAAGACATCTTGTTCAGAATCCTTGGACTTGTTGTTTGGGTGAAGCCTGTTGGGAGTAGGTAGATGTGACTGAAAAAGAGAGACTGAGCTGTGCTTTTCCCCTGAGCTCTTCTGCCAGGGAGAAGGAATTAGACCAGTATCTTTGGGAATGTAGTAACCTGTTGGTCATGAGCCAGCAGAAGAGTGTTGCTGTGGAGAGACCTACATTTGTTAATTATCTCCAGGAGAGCTAAAAAAAGCAGGTAGACATGAGTTCATGCTTTGACTGTTGTTTTAACACTAACAATTTCATCTTCTCATTCTATGCGTGTACGTGTGTGTGTTTTCTGCTTGCACTAGCAACTCTTTTTTAGGTCTCTAAACATTCTGGGTTTTTTTCTTTGTTTTGCTTTTGTTTGTTTTGTTTGGTTTTGTTTTGTTTCTCAAGCCATCTCCATCATTCTTTTTTTTCTGAAATAAATATTATTATCTTGCCATTACCTCAATACTAGTTCTCAAGGTGTTACAATTTTGTTGTCATTAGCCAAGTTAAGATATGCTAACTAGCCATGGTTCAGGAAACTAGATGAGTCATACCAGGAGCATACCTCAACATACTAAAATAATGTGTGACACCGAGCCATCTGTCTCCAAGAGGAAAAATAAAGCAGCATTCAGAGAAAACACGATTGGTAACCCTGATGCTGAGCTCAGAAGTATGGTATTTATTAAAACATAAATAACTTTTCACAACTTGCTCATTTTCAATCTAGCAACCATTAGTAAGTATGTTTAATTATTTTATTTTCAATTTATAAAAGAACTGGGAATATTGAGTAGATATTCTTTCTCTCCCCATTATCTCACGTGCCTCCAGAAGAGACTCACACAGAGTTAACAGAACTCAAATCCAGTGCATATCATATTCCAAGGTTGCCTGTTTAAACAGAGTAATTTGGATTTTTCTTCATAGGTGGTGAGCCACTGCCACACTTCTTTATCAGCATATGTCTTAAAACTCAGATGGGAAGAAAGAAAAACATAAATTGATTTATATTACTGTTTCTTTACTAGCACAGGGAGTTTTCCACCCTCTCTTTCAGTACAAGATTGATATATAGAAATCAATTTCATTTTAATATCAATTAATTATTAAAAGTTAAATAACCAAAAGTATACTTAAAGTTACATTTAACAAAAATATACTGCATAATGATAGCTACAGAACTGACCTGTACAATGGTAACTGTAAAACATTGACAAAAGAAATAAAAACCTAAATTAATAGAGAGATATACCATTTTCATGTATTACTAGCATTTTTAAAATTTTTCTCAAGTTATTCATAGATTCAGCACAATCTTTAGAATTTTTATGAAAATAAAAATGGTCTAAAATAACTAAAACAATACTAAAAAAAATTTCGGAGATTTTGCCTTAGTCATAGGATTGCTACAAACAAGAGTAAATCAGATAATTAATGTATTACTGGAGTAAGAATGAATATATAGATCAATGCAACAGAGTAGGATCCCAAAATACATCCATCCCTACATGGTTATTTGATTTTCAATAAAAGTGCCAAAGTAATTTAATTGGGTAAAGCATCTTTATGACAAATGGTACTGGAATGGCTGGATATCCATATAAAAATTAAAGAATCTCAATACTTAGAATTAATAAAAATTCATTCAAAAGAGATCATAGATATAAATGTAAAAACTAATGCGAAGTTTTTAGAAGAAAAGATAGAAGAAAATTTTTGCATCCTTAGGAAAGTAAAAATTTCTTACATAGAGCCCAGAAAAAATAATGACAAAAAATAGGCCAGGCGCTGTGGCTCACGCCTGTAATCCCAGCACTTTGGGAGGCCAAGGTGGGTGGATCACAAGGTCAGGAGATCAAGACCATCCTGGCTAACACGGTGAAGCCCCGTCTCTAATAAAAATACAAAAAACTTAGTCGGGCGTGGTGGCAGGAACCTGTAGCCCCAGCTACTCAGGAGGCTGAGGCAGGAGAATGGCACGAACTCGGGAGGTGGAGCTTGCAGTGGGCCGAGATCGTGCCACTGCACTCCAGCCTGGGCAACAGAGTGAGACTCCGTATCAAAAAAAAAAAAAGAAAGAAAGAAAAAAATCGTATAATAAATTGACCTTTAGTAAAACTGAAAATTCTACTCCATAAAAGCCACTATTAAGAAGATGAAAAGGCAAAGCAGAGACTGGAAGACAATGTGTACAACACATACACAACATACACACATTTATATATACTTATAAAAATGTATATATTTAAATGTACATTTATTTATGTATATATAAATGTATAAATATAGATGTATATAATTTTTTTGAAAAAATACACTCTATAAATTATAACAGAAATATGAATCAAATATAAATTACAAAGAAAAAAATTTTGTTATATATAACAAATATATATATTAAACATGCATTCATAAAATACATTATTATATATTATAGGTACTATATATGTATTTATATAATACATGTATTTATTATATAAAGATGTATTTATATACTACATGTATTTATTATATAAAGATGTATTTATATAATACATGTATTTATTATATAAAGATGTATTTATATAATACATGTATTTATTACATAAAGATGTATTTATATAATACATTAAACATGCATTTTTGTACAACAGAGTAGTTACATTAAGTGGAGGAAAAATGAAAATATAAGACAAAGACTTGTACATGGTTGTCTAGCGAAGCTTTATTCATAATAGTCAAAAAACAATCCTAACAATGACTACCAACAAATGAATGCATAAACAAATTGTGATACAGCATGCAATGAAATACTACTCAGAAATTAAAGAAATAATAATAAACTGGATAGACATAACCACATGATCAATCTAAAAACCTTATAATCGATGAAAGAATCCAGACACAAACAAACATATGCGTGTCATTCCACTAATGTGAAACACTAAAAAAGACAAATTTAATCTGCAAGGATAGACAGCAGAGCAGCAGTAGCAGGACCAGTAGCAGGACCAGTAGCAGGTAGTGACTAATTGGGAAGAGATATTAAAGAACCTTTTGCGTGATGAAAAATGTTTGCTATCTTAAATGTGAGGGTAGTTAAATAAGTAAAATTTGTTAAACAATGTGATAAAAATTATTATACTCTGTATAAATTATAACCTAATAAAGTAAATTAAAAAGTAAACTCTGTAGAAACTAAACAGAGGGATTTTAAAGCTAGTATGAATATAAATTTACTATAGTCAGGAAAGCAATTGTAAAGTGAAAAAAAAATGGAGGTACAAGGCAGCTGATAGTACAAGATATAATATGTTTCACAGTCATAGTAATTATAAGAGTTTGGAACAATGCATGAATGGACAGAATAGAGAGACAGGCCTTTCATTAGTGTTTTTATAATTAATTAAAGGGCACATAAATCTCAAAAATAACATGGTATAGACCAGAGTTCAGAATTAGGTTTTGAGTTGCCTTAGTTTGTTCAGGGTAAAGCAAAACGTGTCCAGTACCTCAATCGTACAGAAACGTGTCCAGTACCTCAAAAAGCTTCTCTGTAGGCCGGGCGCGGTGGCTCAGGCTTGTAATCTCAGCACTTTGGGAGGCCGAGGCGGGTGGATCACGAGGTCAAGAGGCTGAGACCATGGTGAAACCCCGTCTCTACTAAAAAATACAAAAAATTAGCCGGGCGTGGTGGCGGGCGCCTGTAGTCCCAGCTACTCGGAGAGCCTGAGGCAGGAGAATGGCGTGAACCCGGGAGGCGGAGCTTGCAGTGAGCTGAGATCGCGCCACTGCACTCCAGCCTGGGCGACAGAGCGAGACTCCGTCTCAAAAAAAAAAAAAAAAAAACCTTCTGTAACAAAGGCATATATTCAGGGTACATCTGTGCTCCCTGAAAAATAAATCCATATAAATTGGGGATTATTTGCTGAAACAATCCACGTGATAGTCAAATAGCATTTTTTAAAATTCTATCTGTACAATATGCTAAAACTAAGTTGATTTAATTTTTATTTTTCATCCTCTCTATTTAAACAGTTTTCTAAATCTGAAAATAGTATAATAATAAATATTTCATGGAACAAGTAGAAGTCAGTTACTGTGTCCGGAATTGGTTCCTTCCCGTGGGTTCTTGGTCTCGCCGACTTCAAGAATGGAGCCACGGAACCTGGCGGTGAGTGTTACAGTTCTTAAAGATTGTGTCCGGAGTTTGTTCCTTCAGATGTCCAGATGTGTCTGGAGTTTCTTCCTTCCAGTGGGTTTGTGGTCTGGCTTGACTTCAGGAGTGAAGGCACAGATCTTCGCAGTGAGTGCTACAGCTCTTAAAGGTGGCACATCTGGAGTTGTTTGTTCCTTCTGGTGGGTTCGTGGTCTGGCTGACTTCAGGAGTGAAGCCACAGACCTTCACAGTGAGTGATACAGCTCATAAAGGTGGTGTGGACCCAAAGAGTGAGCAGCAGCAAGATTTACTGTGAAGCGCTAAAGAACAAACATTCCACAGCATGGAATGGGACCCAAGGGGGTTGCTGCTGCTAACGTGGGTGGCCAGCTTTTATTCCCTTATTTGGCCCCTCTCACATACTGCTGATTGGTCCATTTTACAGAGCACTGAGTGGTCCATTTTTACAGAGGGCTGATTGGTGCATTTACAAACCTTAGCTAGACACAGAGAGCTGATTGGTCCATTTTTACAGAGTGCTGATTGGTCCATTTACAAACTTTTAGCTAGACACAGAGCACTGAATGGTGCATTTTTACAGAGTGCTGATTGGTCCATTTACAAACTTTTAGCTAGACACAGAGCACTGATTGGTGCATTTTTACAGAGTGCTGATTGGTGCATTTACAAACTTTAGCTAGACACAGAGAGCTGATTGGTGTGTTTACAATCCTTTAGCTAGACAGAAAAGTTCTCCGAGTCCTCACCCAACCCAGAAGCCCAGCCGGCTTCATCTCTTAATAGCAAATCTTTCCTTTATGAAGGCTCTGTTGCCTTTTTGGAAGCAGGTGCATAACTCTTTAACACTGGCAAATAGTATATGCCATTTGAAGAGGTCAAAAACATTTTGAACTATGCAAACTTTAAGGAGAACTTACATAATAAAGTTGTTGGATAAGGGAGGATTGGGGAGATGTGGATAACTAAAAATTACTAGGCTTCCAAGGGAAAGAAACTAAACTAAATTCCAAGTGTTAATATTTCTTCTTCAAAACCAGAATGCAGTCTTACAGTCCTGGCCTTTGTGACTCAAGAAAGTCATGGTGAAGGAAACTGCAGGTGATAGACAAAGAAAGAGATCCTTGACTCCACAGGTTCAAGCAAACCTCCGTGGTCTTCATGTTGGTATTGCCTGTGGTCTGTGGATGTACCAGGCATACCCCAGTCTTGGGATCTTTGCACTTCCTGATTCGTCTATTTGTAAAGCTCCCCTTCTAGATAGTCACACATATTGCTTTCTCACTTTCTTCATGCCTTCACTCAAATATCCACCTTTCCTCGTCCCCATATCAAAAACTACAACCTGCCTACCACCACTGTCCTTCTTCTGCCACACTCACAAAATTCTTTTTACTCATCTACGCTTTATTTTCTCTTTACCACTTTATATGGTCTGGCATGATTTTATATATAGAATAGATATATAGATGATAGTCATATAGATAGATAAATGAATATGTGTGTATGTGTGTGTGTTACAAACACACTTTTTTGAATTTAGTTTATTGTCTGTTTCCCCATCAGAATAGCCTCATAAAGGCAGAGATTTTTGCATGTTTTGTCACTACTCTGTCCCTAGCACCTATAATGATGCATGGCACATAATGGTATCTAACAAGCGTTTATTGAATGACTGACAATCAATTAAATGAATTAGTGATTGACTGAAGACTGAATACTAGGGGTGGGAATTGAGGCTGAAAATTGTTGTATGGGATGAAAATAAAATACAATTGACAATCACAAACTGCTTTACCCAGAGAAACCTCACCCAACATTTTTTAAGTGATAAATTTGGGGTTAATAAAAAGTTTATATTACACACCAGAATACGGTCTACCTGAATGTTTTTAATAAAGTTTTAGGCAAATCAATGATGACAGTGTCTAATGGGCTTTAATAGAAATTGGTATTTTTCACAAATAAAGCTAATCTCTAAATTGTCATTGTGATAGATATTCCTGCAACTCTAAAACAACATGTGATGCTGCTGATGGAAGCCGACTCTCAGGGTAAATGGAGCATGATGCCTTAGTGTGACAAATCCAATTAATCTATTTATTCTACAAAATTCATTGAATACTTTTAATAAATAGCATACCTAGTCACTGACTGATGACTTTTATGCTGTTTGCTATGAAGTTTCTGCTAGTCTGCAATTGTCCAAAGTTCCACAAACATTTCTCAAAAGAAGACATTCCTATGGCCAACACTTATATAAAAAAGGTAAACATCACTATTCATCTGGGAAATGCAAGTCAAAACCACCGTGAGAAATCGCCTCACACTTGTTAAATTACTATTATTAAAAAGACAAAAGAAATGTGTTAGTGAGGATATGAAGAAAGGAAAATCCTTGAACACTCCATGAAAATGCAATTTGGCATAGACATTATGAAACACATGATGAATGTTCCTTAAACTATTAAAAACATGATCCAGCAATCTTACTTTTGGTTATATGGCCAAATGGAATGAAATCAGTGTTTCAGTCTCAAAGAAGTACTACATTCCATGTTCATTGCAGCATTATTCACAATAGTCAAGATATGGAATCAACCAAAGCTTGACAAATGAATGGATTTAATAATGTGATACACACATACACGCAACATACAATGGAATGTTATTCATCCTACAAAGAGAAGGAAACTGTCATTTGAGACAACATGAATGAAACTGGAAGACATGCTGAGTGAAATAAGCCAGGCACAGAAAGATGAATATTGCATGATCTCACTTATACATGGAATTTGAAAAAGTTGAACTTAAAAAAGCAGACAATAGAATGGTGGTTACCAGAGGGCTGGGAGTGGTCTGGGGAAACAGGGAGATGTTGGTCAAAAGATACAAAGTTTCAGTTATGCAAGATGAATAATTGCTGGAGACATAGTGTACAGCTTAGTGACTTATTTCACAATATTGTAGTGTAAGCTTGAAATTAGGTAAGAGAGTAGATCTTAAATGTTCTCATCACACACACACAAGAAATTATCTGAGATAACCAACATGCTAATTTGCTTGATTGTGGTAATCATTTCACAATGATTGTATACCTACACCAAAACATCACATTGTACATATTAAATATAATACTACTTTTGTTTGTCAATTACATTTCAATAAAGCTGAAAATAAAGCCCAAACAAAAAAACAAAGCTCAAACATAAAATAAGAGTTTTCAACAGCAGTGGTATAGCTTTAAATAGTATCCTATTTGTGATTTATTATTGTATAGACCTTTTCAAGTTAAAAAAAAAAAAAGTAAAATAAAGGAAATACAGAAAAAGGAGAAAAGAAACACAAGTAGGTCATCCCTCCTTCAATGTGTGTTGCCAAATGTCTGAAATATGCAGAAATAGCCTATGAAATGATTTTTACTTTTTAAAGCTTCAGCAACGATGGGAAACACCTGTATTTTGGCATAAGATTATACCCCACCCACACTCCCAACGATAATCACTCCCAGAAAAAAGTCCCTAGCACAGAGTATTCAATTCATCTGTGTTTATTTTCACACATAATCTACCCCCACATTCCATCTATTTAAGTATCTCTCACACATGATGCATAAATTAGACATCATGCTAGAAACTAAGAAACTAAGATGAATGATACATAGTTTTATTCAGTCAAATTGTCTAGATTTCATATAATATAGGAAAAATGCAAGCTATCTAAGTAGACCTGTGGGAGAATTTATTTGTAAGGACATATTTCAAATACTGAACAAAAGGCATTTGAAAAAAGGAACTTTTTCTCTTCCGTTACCAATATATTCTCATGCCATGAAAGAGATACTGACTTTCATTACCTAAAACAATATACAGTTTTTGAAAGCAATTACCTCACATAGTTATATAAAAGAATATTAAAAATCTCATATAGTAGATTAACAACAAAAACATTTTGACATATCCATATTGAACCTTCTACTTAGGAAAGTAACATACTAGATTCTCTCCCTCCCTTCCTAGATAAAGAAGCTGTGTGTACCATTGGTGTGTGCCATTGTTGTTTACTACATGTGTATGTGTCCTCAACAATGTAAATATTAACTTATTACACAAACGGTATGCAGTTGACATCATAATGCATAAATTCAACTTTTTCTCAATGTTATGTTTTTGTAGTTTATCTATTTTGATATGTGTAACTCTAGTTCATTTTTATATATTTCTATCAGGTATTCCATGGCAAGAATGTATCACTGTTTACTTATCCCTTCTGTTTATAGATGTTTAGGTTTCAGTTTGTCTCTATGCTTTAATAATAATTCATATGTGTTTTTCCTGGAGTCAAGAAGTAGGGTTTTTCTGGAGTGTATGCTCATAAGTGGAATTGCTTAGTCTTAGAGAATGATGTATTTTAATGCATTATAAACTAACGTGCTGCCCTGTAAGTTGCATCAATTTATATCACAATCAATATCCTGAAAAATTTCCCATTGCTCTATGTGCTTCTCACAGAGGGGGATACGACATTCTGAGAGGCACTGGAAAATTTCTAGGGAAGTTTTGGGTTGCCATAATGATTGGAAAGCACTACAAGCACGAAGCTGGTGGATGTTAGGAATGTGAGATGACCAACAATACATGCGACAGTCCCCCCATAAGAATTGTTCTGTTCCTCAGAGGTCTTTTGAAAGTATTACTGGATACCTATCAAGATTGTTTTTTAAAAAGAGATCCTGTGAGTAATTATCAAAGCTATAATGTCAATTATCTTTCATACATATCCAAAGTAGTTTTGCTTAGTTTTAACTTATGCTGAATTTCCAATGATTGGAATCACTGTGACAGTTGTAGAAAGATACATTGTGTGTGTGTGTGTGTGTGTGTAGTGAGAGATAAAGATCTGTACAAAAAAATTGGTCACTACTTGGAAAAAGTACATCAGTAATGACAGAAATGCCCATGGCCATTAAATCCTCTACTAAAAATGCCAGGATTTGTATTCATTGCCGCCCCTTTCATGGTGATATAGAGGTAAACGCCTGACATTATGTTGTCATGCCCAAGCATTGATATATTATACTACATAATCACATCATAAAGTACTTTTCTTTATTTCTCCTTGCATATTTTAATTGTGATGCTGTATATTATGATACTGTCATGTTATATTGTTGGATTTTTGAATGTATGTGTATAGAGAGGTAATATTACCTATGAATTTTATATTAGGCTACCAAAGCAAACAACATGTCCAACTCATAGTATTAGCAGACATTTCACATTTTGCCAGTCAGATGCAGATGAAATATTTTGTTTATATTTTCATTTCCCTGGTAACATTTAGGTTGAACATCTTTTCATACCTTTGGTTAACTGTTTTCCTTGTATGTGTTGTGTGTTCATAAACGTTAAGTTCATTGTCTTTTCCTTACAGATTTGGTAAATTCTTAATATATGCCAGAGAATAATCATTTGTCATTTAGGTGTATCATAATTTTTTTTGCCATTTGTTGTCCTATAACTTTGTTTATTTTGCCTTTTGTGTAGAGAAGTTTAAATTTTATTTTGTTCTAATTTAGTGTGTTTAAATTATTTTAAAACATTTGTACAAAATGAGTCTCATCTAGCTAAATTCTCTTTTCCAGGAATTTATGTTGAAATATATATGATAAAAATATATACTATAGGCCGGGCGTGGTGGCTCACGCTTGTAATCCCAGCACTTTGGGAGGCCAAGGCAGGCGGATCATGAGGTCAGGAGATCGAGACCATGGTGAAACCCCGTCTCTACTAAAAATACAAAAAAATTAGCTGGGCGTGGTGGCGGGCGCCTGTAGTACCAGCTACTAGGAGAGGCTGAGGCAGGAGAATGGCGTGAACCCGGGAGGCGGAGCTTGCAGTGAGCCGAGATCGCGCCACTGCACTCCAGCCTGGGCGACAGAGCGAGACTCCGTCTCAAAAAAATAAATAAATAAATAAATAAATAAATAAAATATATATATATATATATATATATATATATATATATATACTATAGAATAGTGTGCATATATACATTTTTGTGTGTTTTTGCAATTTTGAATTAAATGTTAATTTTGAGTGGAAAGTTTTGTGTGTTTGCTTCTTATTTCTTGTTCTTTCCTTCACTTCATCCTCCTTTTCTTACCTGTCATTGATTCATGGATATCAGGTTTGCCCACCCTCCTCACTGGACCTTGATCCTTATAGTTGTGGCTCAGATATCTTTCTTGTTAAACTATCAGAGATTTTGTATTTCCTTTTATCCAGCCAGCTGTGATTTGCTGAATTTTCTGTTCACATATCTTTGACCTTGTCTATGAGCTTCCCTGGATTCTTAAGTTTCTGATTTTTTTAAGCTAGTTTCAAAGTATTCTAACTACTGTCCTCTGGCTTTAAACAGGTGATTCATTAGTGAATGTCATTGCTATTGTCTGTTCATAATCTTGGAGACCAGCAGACCTGACATCATCACTGCACCCACAGTTTTGTGCATCTGTTCTATTTCTGGTCCATGAAAGTATATAATCTGGTTTTTTGAGCCTGCATGAAGTGCTTTTGTTATTGCCATTGCCATTATTTACTCTTCTATATGTTCTTTTATCATTCTATGCATTTGAAGTATGGGCTTTGCCTCTAGTTGCAAACTTACTACATAATCTTTAATGGAATTTGAAAGTGTATTTTGGGAAAAAAAGAGGTGGACTGTGGATTTATTAAGTGTCACATGTTAAAATATATATCTCTTCCACCTATGAAGGTGGAAGCCTATGATGATAAGAAAGATATATATATCCTAGGCTTATGAACAAGCATAACCCTACTCCTTTCCTAAGGCAAGACTGTAATTTCTTAATAACAATCCAAGGTTTCAAGTTAATGGAGCTGCCACAGAGGCAAGGAGTATAACTGAAACCCCCTAAGTGTTTATGTGTTCTTGTTTTACCTATTAATTTTCATTTGTGAGTCTAGGTTGAAAGTGATAATTGTTTAATTGTGTATATTGGCTTTTTCATTTTTTAAATTTAACATTTTGCAATGTTTTTAATCTAAAAGAATACCTCATGCTGTGATAACATGATAAAATGTAAAAATAAATAAATAGCCTACATTTAAATGATTTCTCTTATCTACCAACAAGTCCTATCTGTTGAATGTAAATTTAATTGCAATATATTTCCTTAATGGTGTCCTTTAATTGGATACCCTGATATGGTATCTTTGAAAAGCTGAAGTTCCATAACAAAGCATTAGCAGTTAGTTCTTTCAAAGAAGGTTGTAATTAAATGAACACACAGAAATAATATTTTTTCAATATGTAGCTATTAAATGAAAATGAATATACTTTGCTTTGCTTTGCTTTGAGTTGATTTCTTTTTGCAATGTTATGAAAGTTTATGCAGAGAGAACATGGTTTGTGAAAACTAGAGCTATTTACACAAAATACCACAAGAAATAAGGAACTATACCTAAAATCTCAGCCTCCTCAAATTTTTTTTCGCCAGTTGGGGCTTTGAAATTGCAAACACATTGTACATAGGAATGTATCAGCTTAACCACAATGTCAGTTCAACCTAGTACTCTATTCACACAGGTCAATAAGCACTTTCAATAAAAATGATGAAATTAGCAAAACAATCTGTTTGGCTTTACTCTGAAGCAAAATTATATGGTGTCATTTTTTTTGTTCCTTCAGCTTCTTGTATTATAAAATATTCTAAAGGTTAAATAATCTAACTGACCTCTAGAAATTACTAAGCATTAACAAAATAATAATTTCTGCATATAATATCTTTTGCTGTTAAGTAACAGATATAGTTGAAATTACATTTTTTCTCAACACACTCTCAATCCCTTGTCTGGAGGAGCTACCATCCAAATGTATTTATAAGCCATGCATGATGTGCTATTTGCTTTAGGATCATGCTGTATTGAACCATCCTGCAACTTTCTTTTTTCACTCTACATTAAAAATCTTCAATATAAATCTATATCTATACAGATAGAATGCTTTTATTCATTTGTCAACACGTGAAAATTATAAATT
This sequence comes from Symphalangus syndactylus, assembly GCF_028878055.3. Classification (NCBI taxonomy): domain Eukaryota; kingdom Metazoa; phylum Chordata; class Mammalia; order Primates; family Hylobatidae; genus Symphalangus; species Symphalangus syndactylus. Next base: position 46,471,018 of record NC_072423.2, read on the forward strand.
CTTCTCTTAATGGATACTTCCAAGTTTTTGATATTACAAAGAGATTTCATTTTGCAAAATTATGGCAATTGAAAGTACCTCACCAAGAGTGTGTGATAACTCCCAATTCTCATCTTCTCTGTAACACTTCACTCAGTCATGCTTCTAAAGGTCAATGACTAAATGTATCCTCAAATTCAAGGCTACCCCAATTAGTGATTAATAAACCCTTTTTTTAAAAAAAAATCTTCTTTTCATTTATTTTCTTTTTAATTCGCTACATATGACTCTCTGTGTGAAATGCCATCTCAAATTTTATATTGATTACTTCATATATATGATTATGAAATATTTTTATAATATTCATTATAAAATCTTTAAAATAACTGATTAGGCATTTAGGTTGTGTGAGTGGTATTGTTTTACTATATTTCTCATCTTAAAATATATATCTTTATTATCAAATTTCGATTTTTCTGTATTTCTCCTAAAAAAATTTTTCTGACTTCTTTTTGTGAAACATCTCCAAATTCTAAACAAGAAATTTGTTTCTTTTTAAGTCATCCTAATGAATGATAATGTTGCTTATCAAAATTTGGCAACATTGTTTAATGTTGGCTTCTTTTTCTTTTTCTTTTTCTTTTTTTTTTGTGGTAGCCACCTGGTGATTTGCACATGTGGTGCAGATCACACATTCCTCACTAAATTGATAAATACAAAGTCTCTTTGAGGTCTCGAGAAAATATGCCACATTTGACAGAATCTGACATCTTTTGAGATCTTGGTAAAATATGCTAAATACACTCTGTTTTTATACACAGGTGGACATGAGATATTAAACAATCAACTCTCTGCTATCACTTCCCTGAAACAGTTTAACTGAAGCTCTTATCCAAATCCCTTTAAGAGTAATATAAAGATGCAAAGATTTCCCACTGCATTAAGAATAACATTTCTGAGGCTACATCGATGTCAACCTTTCCCACAGAGAAGCTCTCCTACTCCTTTCCTAAGCCTTTAATTTCTCAAATTCTTTTCTTCCTTCTCTCTATATAAAGGAGAAAAAGAAGGAAATTATCCTACAAAAATTGTGTTCTCCTAAAAAATCATTACTTATCATCTTCTGCTATCATTTAGTTATATCAAACCCATAGTTCTAAAGCCCCAAACCCAATTAAACTGACATAAAATTCTTTTATATTTCCAATTTTATTATTACAATTATCAGAAAATGTATACAAAGAAACAGGAGAAAATGTAGTTTCTCCTTTATGAGTGAGTTACTCTGTCCTTTGTAAGTTGCTAATGGCAGATTCATAATTTTATGACTGACAATATTAAAGGTTTACAGATATTAGAGCCATATAAATGAAAAAATAACTGCAGTGGTAGCATCACCTGCTTGTTCAGCTCCATAATAACCAGTTTAGAATAAAAAAGAAAAAGAGACAATAGATATTTGCTTGTAGTGAATTCTCAAACTGAATGGATTTAATCTTTTAACCAGAAATACCTCCAGTCAATATTATTTCAAAATAGCTTGTCAATGAATTAAAACAACTATGGAAAAAAAACAAGTCAAATCTTTGTGTAGACTGAGTTTACGGATGAGTTCAATCAAAATACATGTTCATTGAGTTTGGTCTAGAGCAACCAGTGTTCCAAGGTTGGAAGAAATAACCAGGCCCTAGTGAGAAACGATGATTCAGTACCATGGATAGCAGAACACTTGTTTCTACAAATATTAACCCGTACTCCTCCAAATGTTAGTTGCTAGATCATTAAAAGCATTCCTATCAAGCAGTCATTGTCTGAGGCTGTGATTTCTGGTCCAATAAGTTCTACTCTGACTAGCCGGATTGGTTACACTTTTTAAACTATATTTTTAAAAAATATATATTTTATATAAATTATGTATTATAAATATATAAATATGTTTTAAATATATTTCCCCCACCAGTCTATTGTGTATGAATACTTTTACAAAAAAATAAATACATGAAAATACAATGAGCTTAAAGTAGATATTACATTTATGAAAATAAAATGAAATTAAAGCAGGTGTTAAAAAATACAAGCCCGAATGTATCTTTTATTATTACATGAAAACAGACACAATGCAGTCTGACAAATTACTATAAAAGTTTTAAATGCTAACCCTCCATTGATACACTTACCCTGGGACATATGATGCCCTAAAAAATGTTCCCCCAACTCCATGCAAATTCATATACTGAAACTTCATCCCCGACATGATGGTATTTGGAGATAAGGTTTTTGGAAGGTGATTAGGATATGAATAGGGAGACTCCATGAATGAGATTAGTACCTTATAAAAGAGGCCCCAGAGAGTTCTCCTTCCCCTTCAACTATGTGAGGACATGGCAAAATCGTGGCCATCTATGAACCAGGAAGTAACCCCTCATCAGACACTAAATCTGACAGTACCTTGATCTTGGAATTTCCAGCCTCTGGAACAGTGATAAATAAATGTATGTTATTTATAAGCCAGTATAAAACAAAAGAAACAAACAAAGGCTTTCATGTACTCCTTCATTCTACAAATATTTACTGAGAGCTAAATTGTGCTGTCAGTAATGAACAAGACAGGAGCTCCTGCCCACAAACAGCTTTTGTTCTAAAAGTGGGACAGAGACTGTTTAGTATCACTTTGTGTGATTTAAAACTAAAAGTTTTACAAAGCCTGTCTTTTAAAGGAGAGTAATTCTAGCCTGGGTGCGGTAACTCACGCCTGTAATTCCATTCCATTGGAAGACTGAGGCGAGAGGATTCTTTGAGGCTAGTATTTGAAACCAGCTTAGTCAACATGGCAAGACGCTGTCTCTAGAAAATAAAAATAAAAAATTAGCTGAGCACTGTGGCAACCACCTGTAGTCCTAGCTACTTGAGAGGCTGAGACAGGAGGATTACTTGAGACCAGGAGCTTAAGGTTACGGTGAGCTCAGCCTGAGCGATAAAGCAAGAGAGCCTGTCTCCCAAAATAAATTTTTAAAAAGAATAGTTTTTAGATAAAAAATGATACTGCTTGACAGATTAAAACACCTCTAGACACATTGTCTTGTTATTTTCAGATTACATTTCTGCAGCACTTTAGCCTAGTAATGACCAAAGTTCCTGAACAAGCAGCATCAGCCCTACGTGGAAGCTAGTTAGAAATTCAAATTACTGAGGCACGCCCCAAACCTACAATATCAGACATTCTGATTCTGATGCCAGCTGAAGTTTGAGGAACAATTAATATGCTCCAAAGTTATCTGTAGGGCTTACTGCATCACAGATCCCTGGAACCCATTCCCAGAGGTTTGAATTCAGTAGATCTGAAATGGAGTCTAATAATTTGCATTTTAAAAAAGGTTCCAGCCGTTGCTCATGCTGGCGATCTGGAGCCCTCACTTGAAGAACCACTGGCCTATTGCATATTCATTTTGGATAAACATTACATGAAAAGTATCTGGGAAATTCTAAAATCACCAATGTTTGGACCCCACCCCTGGAAAACTCAAGCATTATCTGCAGGTATGGCACAGAAGTTATGTTTAAAAGTGGATTCCATGTGATTCTGATGTATATCCAGAGTCAAGGTAGCATGTTAAGAGAAAATCGACTACAACAGCTCTTTGTGCTACCATATAGCACACAAGTAAAATGCTATTTTCATGAAAAACCATCAAGAATTTGAAACAAAACTCACTGTAAGTTGTTTCCATATAATGCTCCCCCCAAAGCAATAGTAAAATGAAAAAAAAATCAACGAAACATATTATCTAGCATTATGTAGGTCAAAATAATACATTAAAACCCTAGATATTCTGCAGAATTGAACTTAATAAGCAACTCTCAACTATATTGAAACTTTGTCCAACTGGGACATTCATGTAAATACAACTCTTAACAGTTTTCATTTTTGGGGGGAAGATATGAATATCAATCATAGCATAAACCTTAATCACAGTCTTACATCTTGAATTATAGTGGAATGGAAATGCAAAAGTATTCACCTTATTTGTTTTGAAATATATGATAAAACTTGCTTGGTACTGTAACTGTTACTTCCACAAGCCAAGATGAAGTTTGTAACCCATTTCTGGAGTGAAAAGCAAATGGCAATTTATCTAGAAGCACTAATTCTTGCTGTGTCTGGGAGGTTATGGGCCTCTCTTATCAGTGTTTCATTCTGCAGGGAGCCAGTGGGCTTTGGGGGTCTCTGTTTATGTTCTTTAGTACTTTTCCATTAGAATAAGCACCAGGTCTTTAAGTTGCTCTGTTCTCTGAGACTAGTCTCCTGTGGCTTTAAAGCTCTCCAAATGCCACAAGTTCTCAATACCCCACCTCCCAACTCTCCTGCAGAATTTGTAAGTGACAAGAAGCTGGAAAAATACAGATGGCATAATTATGTATTTTGCAGTTGATTAATCACCACAAAACATTAATCACATTTTGTATAACAATACATAATCAAATTCTTTATAGTAGAAATTAAGTTTCTTTCTGATAGGGAATGGATTCCTTTAGGATATTGACAGAGTTTTTCAGCATCTGTTTGGCTGCCATTCCACATCTGCATTTGATTTTCATCTGCTTTAGGGCTTAGTAAAATGTGGCTTAAAGGTTGTTTTATGACTATAAATGTATGTGTTAATGGAAGAATTTGTTGAGAAGAAAATATTTGCACAAGTTAGACACTATAAATATTTTTTCCAGGCCATAACATGTTTCTTTAAAAATCATAAAATTTTGTTTTTTCTAAGAAATAAACCCACTGATATCAATGATAAATTATATATTTTAATAACTATTGAAATAAATACTTAATATTATAATTTGCTTTATATTATTATAAAAGACAATAATCTCTTTAACATATACATATCTACATATAATGTTTTATAGTAGAAGTATCTAATTTATTGATTACTATAAAATAATTATATAGATTATATGTACAAATTAATATGTACATAAAATTCATATTTATGATCGTTTAAAAATAACTATGTGTATTAAAACATATACAAATTTTCCATTGAAAGCACTTTTTTATTATTGGCAGTATACAAAACAAAATTATCCTACTTCTTAGTTATGCCAGTCACTCAAAAAATTTTATATACAGCCTTTTACAGGCATAGTGTTTTTATTTTGTTTCTGGAAGAAATTAGGGAACAAAGATATACGTCTTCGGTTTCAAGTTTCTAGTAATACTCTAATAGGAAGAACATAAGTATATGAACCAAGAAATTTTCTACAGCAACATATAAATAATAATATGAAAATTTAATATATACATGCTGTGCGTGTGTGTATGTGCTATATGTATTACATCATGAGTATAATTACACAGCTGGCCTGTGGAACGCAAAGAGAAATTTACATGATCACATAACTCTAGCATCAAACTGATACTCACAGACAGCATTGGTACATATATGCAAATATAATTTATCTCTAAGACACTATTGAAATAAATTTTATGAAGAATGTAAATGCAGGTTAAAATATTCACATGAGAGAGAGGGTGAATCATGCCAGTGTAATATGGTGACTGAAAGACAAGGGAGGTGCACTTATGATAACCTGGAAGAAAGGTCATGGGGCAGGGTAGAGAAGGGCAGAAGACGAGGTGCCTGAAGAGAAAGTGAGAAGGTAGACTCCACCTGAATGAATGGCTCATGTTGAAGAATGGCTAAAACAAAAAGTGATTGCACATTTTGCCAGTCAAGAAATGGTGTTTGTACTCAGTTTTAGTTAAAATGACCTTATGCAGTGAGACTTGGATACTGAGTGTAGCCCCTAAAACTGTTTGTACTCCATGATAACTTTTAGCCTAGAGATTTGAGTCTTGTGGCAGTTACATATGGAAGGCTCCTGGAGAATCTGGCACATCCTTTTACCTTGTGGATTTATATGGTCCCTTCCGATACCCGGGAGCTTACAACCTGCAATTCCAAGAAGCTGACGCAGAAACTTTCATAGCGCCTCTGCTTGTCTATTGGCATGGGCAACAGATTCTACCCTTATTTCATATTCAGCCAATATAGCTCTGGACCCAGAAATAAGTGGTGCAGGCTTGATAAGCTTGCCTTTTGAACAAATAACTTGTCGTCTATATTGAGAACTGAGTGTTACTAGCTTTGTGAGGCACTTTTAATGTTGTGAAAAGGTGTATACAAATAAAATGATTGATGTCCTGTCAATAGAAACTTCAGGAAGAGTATCAAACAGAGCAGTTTCTTTTGAAGTAAGGATGGTGGAGGTAAAGGTGTTAGATTTTACTTTTCTATCTATCATAAACCCCCAAGCATCAATCCAACAAGAATAGAACTTGGTATCTGAACAAGTCAGAGCACAATTTCTTAGCAGTAGACACATCCCAGTGAAAAACACAAACGCTGGATTTATAAAAATGCATTCATAAGGATTTTATTATAATTTTTTCCATCACCGGAATGATGTTGGCTGGAATGCTTACGTGTCTTCAAGCTGTTTTCTTCTTGCCTTCATTTGTCATAAGTTTTTTAACTTTCCTTTTAAATGATGAGATTAATAATTCTAAGGACATTTCATTGTGAAAATATTAAGGTCATTAACATGCAATAAATGGTATTATTTAAATAGATATAATAGAAAACTGTAAAAAAGTGAAAGAATATGCCATACAATCATTAAAATAGAATACAATTCAGTATGGATCATTTTAAAAGTGCAGAATTTGCAAGCCTTTCATGGAGAAGGTTATAGATGTCTATTGGAAGACATTGGAAAATATTTAGGTAAATGAACTCATATGCGATGCTTACAAATAAGAGAATGCAATATTGAAATAACACAGTTTTCCCCCAAATAAACTATAGTTTCAATATAATTCCATTAAAGATCCCAATTGTCCCTGTTTGCAGATGACATGATTGTATATTTAGAAAACCCCATCGTCTCAGCCCAAAATTTCCTTAAGCTGATAAGCAACTTCAGCAAAGTCTCAGGATGCAAAATCAACGTGCAAAAATCACAAGTGTTCTTATACATCAATAACAGACAAACAGAGAGCCAAATCATGAGGGAACTCCCATTCACAATTGCTTCAAAAAGAATAAAATACCTAGGAATCCAACTTACAAGGGATGCGAAGGAACTCTTCAAGGAGAACTACAAACCACTGCTCAACGAAATAAAAGAGGACACAAACAAATGGAAGAACATTCCATGCTCATGGGTAGGAAGAATCAATATCATGAAAATGGCCATACAGCACAAGGTAATTTATAGATTCAATGCCACCCCCATCAAGCTACCAATGACTTTCTTCACAGAATTAGAAAAAACTAAAGTTCATATGGAACCAAAAAAGAGCTCACATTGCCAAGTCAATCCTAAGCCAAAAGAACAAAGCTGGAGGCATCACGCTATCTGACTTCAAACTATACTACAAGTCTACAGTAACCAAAACAGCATGGTACTGGTACCAAAACAGAGATATAGACAAATGGAACAGAACAGAGTCCTCAGAAATAATACCACACATCTACAACCATCTGATTTTTGACAAGCCTGACAAAAACAAGCAATGGGGAAAAGATTCCCTATTTAATAAATGGTGCTGGGAAAACTGGCTAGTCATATGTAGAAAGCTGAAACTGGATCCCTTCCTTACACCTTATACAAAAATTAATTCAGGAGGGATTAAAGACTTAAATGTTAGATCTAAAACCATCAAAATCCTAGAAGAAAACCTAGGCAATACCATACAGGACATAGGCATGGGCAAGGACTTCATGTCTAAAACACCAAAAGCAATGGCAACAAAAGCCAAAATTGATGAATGGGATCTAATTAAACTAAAGAGCTACTGCACAGCAAAAGAAACTACCATCAGAGTGAACAGGCAACCTACAGAATGGGAGAAAATTTTTGCAATCTACTCATCTGACAAAGGGCTAATACCCAGAATCTACAAAGAACTCAAACAAATTTACAAGAAAAAAAAAAACAAGCAACCCCATCAAAAAGTGGGTGAAGGATATGAACAGACACTTCTCAAAAGAAGACATTTACGCAGCCAACAGACACATGAAAAAATGCTCATCATCACTGGTCATCAGAGAAATGCAAATCAAAACCACAATGAGATACCATCTCACACCAGTTAGAATGGCAATCATTAAAAAGTCAGGAAACAATAGGTGCTGGAGAGCATGTGGAGAAATAGGAACACTTTTACACTGTTGGTGGGACTGCAAAGTAGTTCAACAATTGTGGAAAACAGTGTGGCGATTCCTCAAGGATCTAGAACTAGAAATACCATTTGACCCAGCCATCCCATTACTGGGTATATACCCAAAGGATTATAAATCATCTGCTATAAAGATACATGCACACATATGTTTATTGCGGCACTATTCACAATAGCGAAGACTTGGAACCAACCTAAATGTCCATCAATGATAGACTGGATTAAGAAAATGTGGCACATGTACACCATGGAATACTATGCAGCCATAAAAAAGGATGAATTCATTTCCCTTGTAGGGACATGGATGAAGCTGGAAAACGTCATTCTCAGCAAACTATCGCAAGGACAGAAAACCAAACACCGCATGTTCTCACTCATAGGTGGGAATTGAACAGTGAGAGCACTTGGACACAGGAAAGGGAACATCACACACCGGAGCCTGTCATAGGGTGTGGGGAGGGGGGAGGGATAGCATTAGGAGATATAACTAATGTAAATGATGAGTTAATGGGTGCAGCACACCAACATGGTACATGTATACATATGTAACAAACCTGCACGTTGTGCACATGTACCCTAGAACTTAAAGTGTAATAAAAAATAATAATAATAAATAAATAAAAGAAAAAAGAAAAAAAAATTGGACCAGGAAGGGTGGGGAGGGAGTGGGAAGCATGAAGGACAGAAGTAAGAAAATCCAGGTGACAGGTGATGCTATGTTGGGGAGGGGGAATGAAGTGCCAACAGTGGAAATGGTGAGAAGTGAATCCATTCTAGAAATACTTTGAAAGTAGACTCAGCTGAATTCACTGGCTGATTGGCTGTGGGTTGTAAGAGAGTGGGATCCACTCTAAAGTGGAATGAAGTGCTGATACAGGCTAAAATATGCTTGAACCCCAAAACACTTGGCTAAGTGGAAGAAGTCAGGTACTCTAAGTTGTTGCCAAGAAGGACAACAACCAAGGCTATTTGGGAGTGGGGTGAGTTTCACTTTGGGCCTGCCAAGTTTGTGGTGCCTATGGGAACTTTAGAGAGCAATAGTCTGTAGTTTAGTTTTGTTTTGTTTTGTTTTGTTTTGTTTTGTTTTGTTTTGTTTTGAGACAGAGTCTCACACTGTCACCCAGACTGGATAGCCTGTCCACATATTATATGATTCAATTCATGTGAAATGTCCAGAATAGGTAAATCCATGCAGATGGAAGGCAGACTGGTGATTGCCAGGGGGTAGTGGGAGACGGGAGGGTTGTAACTGCTTAATGAATATGGGGTTTTCTTATAGCGTTAATACAAATCTTTTGGAATTGGAGGTGATGGTTGCATAACATTTGAGTCCACTCAATGGTACTGGATTGTTCACTTTAAAATGGTTAATTTTATTGCTTGAGGCCAGGAGCTCAAGACCAGCCTGGGCAACATAGTGAGACCCCCCGCCCCCCGCCCATCTCTACAAAAAATAAAAAATTAGCCCATCTTGATTGCATGCACTCGTAGTCCCAGCTACTTGGGAGGCTGAAGTGGGAGGATCACTTGAGCATAGGAGTTGGGGGCTGCAGTGAGCTGTGATCGTACCACTGCACTCCAGCCTGGACGACAGAGTGAGAACTCACCTCTAAAAAAATAAAATATGAAATAAAATGGCTAATTTTATGTTCTATGAATCTCACCTTAATAAAATAAAGGTGGGGGAGGGGTTGTAAAAAAGCCTCCAAAAAAAAAAAAAAATCCCAACAGGATTTTTAAAGCCAACAGGCTTTTAAAAAATATTATTACCTGATGCTAAAATGTGTATGGAGGAGAAAAGTAGAAGAATAAACAATACACTTAACGATATTAAAAATGGTCAAACACTATCGAATATACAGATTTATTGTATAGTTATGGTAACATATAAAGAAAAAAAATGGGAGTAAGAGAGTATAGATAAGAAACCCTTTAGAGTTGGAATCAGACCTACATCTCAAATTGCTTAGTGACCAAGTACACCACTAGGTAGCAAGAGAGAAAACAAAGTCATCAATAAATTTTGCCAGAACAATCGCTTATCCATAAAATTTTAAAAAATGGATTTTGGATCTTTACTCCACACTCTTAACAGGAATCATTGAGGCAGTTTAAAAATGTAAATGTAAGTATCCAAATTATAAATACAAAATTACAAAAAAATCAGGGAATCTCTTAAAGACCTTGCTGCTATGGCTTGAATGTGCCCCCCAGATTTCATGTATTGGAGGTTTTATTCCACAATTCATATGTTGATTGGAGGTGGAACCTTTGGGAGGTAATTAGGGTTAGAAAAGGTCACAGGGGTGAGGAGCCTCCTTGATGAGACTCGTGGCTTCACAAGATGAGAAAAAGATATTTACACTGACATACAGGCACATTCTCACCAGCTTACCATGCGATGCCCTCTGCCGTGTCTTGATGCAGGAAGAAGTCCCTCACAAGATGCCAGCACCATGCTTTTGGACTTCCCAGCTTTAGAACCATGAGCTAAATAAACTATCTTTCTTTATAAATTACTCAATTAGTGGTATTCTGTTATAACAACAGTACAAAAACACTTGCATAGAAAATAATCTCTTAAACAAGAATTAATAAATGTAAATCATAAAGGACAAATAAATATGAACATATTAAAATTAACTTTTCCATTAATCCAAAAAGTTATTAAGCAAATAAAAAATACACAAACTGAAAGAAGATATTTCATACATATATAACTAACGAAGACTACCTACAAAATATATAAAGAACGCCTAGAAAAAGATTTTTTAAACACTTGTGCACCTCCCCCAACAAAGACACTATAAGCAATAATCTGGCATTTCACAGAATAGGAAAGAAAGATATCATGTGAATTATATGAAAAGACCCTCAATTTCTCAATAATCAACACAGTGAAATTTAAAGTCTCTGTAATAGAGTATTTCATGCACAATGCACTGGTATAACATATAGAAATCGGGCAAGTATTGGTGCTGTCTGAAAGCAATTGATTTTTACATACTGCTGGTGGAAGTGAATATTGATCACTTTAGCAAATAATTTGGCATTTTCTATTAAAAGAAATGATTCTCACACCTTGAGATCAGTCATGCCTCTCTTATGTATTCTAGAGAAATTCTTACACGTGTGCACTTGGAAGCATGCACAAAGATATGCATAGCAGCACTGTGGGTACTAACAGTAATCACAAAAACAAATAAACTACCACAGTCGTACTTCCATAAAAAGAATGATAAACACATTGTCCTATATGCATCCAATATGATGCTCTAAAACAGTGAAAATAAATGAACCAAAGCTAGGGTGCAATGTCATCTTAGAACATTTATCTCCATATCCACAACTATGAAAACTAGTATACAGATTTATTCATTTATTCATTGAACATAAATACATTTAGTGCATGTATTTCTCTTTTTGTGTAGCCTACTGCATTGTATAGATATGAACTTCAAACTAAGACCCTTACTGGTGCAAGTCTCGATGTTGCAAAATCAAAACAGGACAATCTCTGTATCTCTTCTGCATCATCCCTGGCTCCTGGTCACCTTCATTTCAGTTTGTTCTGTGCATTTAGGACCTCACAGGATATATTTTTCCGAATGTGAACCAGTTATCTTGCTAATGAGCAGCAGCTGCATCTTTATAATTTCCATTCATCGTGTCTTTAGATGTCCAATGTGACTTCAACTTCTTAGGGCTAAATCTATTTATTTACTAAATCCTTCATGTGTGAGATTGGCAGCTTGGCCCTTCATAATTTGGATCATCTGTGTCCTATTCTGGATGTTTTCTACTTGGTCTTCTTAAAGAGAATGTCCAGATTAAAGTTCTAAAATTTCAGAAGACAGATGAACACCTCAAAAAACAATGGGAGCATTTGGTAGGGCCTTTGATCTGAGGCTTTAGGTTATTCTTTCCGATCAGGCATTATACATTTATCTATTCATTTGTCTAGTGATGAGAGCTAGAGAATCAAAATCCAAACTCAGCCCATGTTAACAAGAACTCACAACATGGGAATGAAGGATATTTTTTATTGATTTAATCCAAAATTATAATAGCATTTTTAGCAAAGGGAACATTCTTAATTCTAACTGGGGAGTCTAAATGCCATTTGCTACAGCAATCTACTGCAGATGATTTAAATGATTCTGTCTATCACAGTTCCTCAGGAAATAGATTCTGAAGCAGAAATGTGCTTACAGAAGGTTTACTGAGTAGTATCTTTAAAAATAATATCTTTAAAGGAGTGAGGAAAGTAGAACTGGGTTGAAGAAAATACTGAACTCATGCAGTTTCAACAGAGCCCTCAGCCAACCTCACGGAGATTTATAGAGCTGAGATGGCTTTTCAGAGGTGTCCTGACTCGAGGTGCAAGACAATCCCTTGTACCCCAGCATTAAATATTCATTAGATCTGTGCTGACCCTAGAAAGGAAGGTTATCCTTGGAAGATGGATTTCCTTCATCAGAAGGCAACTTCCAGAGGAGAGTATGCTCCAGGTAGTTGGGAAAATCAGGGCTGTGGTCCTGAAGGAGGATGTGGGCACACCACAGTATTCATTCACAACACTGTAATAATACTGTACATTTAGAATAACTGCAAGGCCAAAATGCACTACAAGGATAACTTTCTATTAATTTATTCAAGTTATTCCATGAAATGTATAATACATCTTATCTTTCCTTTGTAAACAAAATTTTCCTTTGTAAATAAAATTCCCCAAACTCAAATCCATCTTCCCTTTGTTTTGTATTATTTCAAAGAAAAACATTTCACTGGAACGAGTTTATGGGAGTGTCTGATGGAGGTGGGAGAGAGATTATAAGAAAGAATGGCAGTGGCATCTAATAAAGAAATAAATAAAAAATAAAGATGTATTTATTTATTATTTTTATAAAAAGCTTATGTGACAAGCTTTTTAATAAAAATGTATACTTACATAGATTAATAAATTTGCTGCCCATTTTGAAATAACAATTATCTCTCCAAATCCCAGAAACAGAATTACATGAGCTGAATTTCAAGAATAAGCAAATGAACACTCTAAATTCTATTCTTGACTTAGCTAACTCTTACACATCATTCAGGTCTCAGTTAAATATCAATTCTTGATTAACTGTTTCTTAACCCAATACCAGTGGGGTCTCTTCCTGTCTCCTCTACATCTTCCTGCTCCTGAAGCATCACGAAGGCCTTTATTCTAATAATGGGGTACAGGAAATGCTACCCCAAAATATGACACCTTGACATATTGAGTATTTTAAACTGAAAGAAATTGAGCAAACTGCAGAAGCAGGAAGATCTCCCTAACTGTCTATCATCTTAACATACCCCAGTTATACTCCTTAACCCCAAACCTGTTCTTCCCACAGCTCTTCTCTGTAACTGGCAATTCCATCCTTCTAAGGAGTCAGGCCAAAAATCTAGGTGTTGCCCTTAACCTTCTCTTTTTGTTTTTCACATTATATATCTATTTCATCAGTAAATTCCATATGTTGTAACTTCAAAATATATAAAACAGGTTTTCTGAACTTTACTAGTAATATCCTGGTCCAAAACAATGCTACTTCTCACCTAGACAATTATATACTGTGTACTATCATCTCCTTACTTCCACAAAATCCTGCCCCATACAATACATATTCAATCCAAGAGCCCAAATGATGTTTCTAAAATAAGAGCCAGATCACTTCTCTCTTTAGACCATTTAAAATATTTCCTTTTTTAATTACAGTAAATATTCCACTTCTTTCAGTGTTCTGTTCAAATGTCACATTCACCTTGAGGCCTTCTTTTATTATCATATGTAACATAAAACCTCCCTCCCAAATGGCACCTATTCTCTCGTGTGCTTTTTCTCCATAGCACATATCCACTTCTCATATGCTATCTGTTACCTGTCTATTTGTTTATTGTTTGTCTCAATCTCTAGACTGCAATAGTCATAAGGGCAGAGATTTCGTATTTTGTATTTTTCTATGTCTCCTATGCCTTAAAAAAATGCCTGGCCTATAGTAAGTGCTAAGTAAATGTTTATTTGATATATGAATGAATATATAGATGAATACATACATGGATAAATTATCAAAAAACTTCGAGTGCCAATTACGGGTTAATAGCTTTGTATAAAATAGATAAAAACAGAAAAACATACTCCTAATGCAGTTTATATCCCAGCAGGAGATAACTGTTGATAAATAAGCAAACAAAGAAATAAAACCAGTTTTTTATAGGTAGTAATAGCGCTGTCTTTGTTATTAAGTGAATAAGTACACTGATATAATGGAGATTAACTAGAGTGGAGATTTTGGCTAATTTAGAGAGGTCTATTCCAGGACCTTTGTTTAAAGTGGTGATGTTTAAGTTCATATTGGAAAAGTGCCAGAAGGAGCATTCTTCTGGCATTCAAAGAAGAACAAGAACAAGGCAAAGAGAAGTAGAAAGATATCAAGAAAAGAGGGAGTTCGGGGAGCAAGATGTCCAACACACTTGCATGTGACAAGGACTCTTTCACTGCAGTGGTTCATAAACAATGCCAGTTCAAGCAGAAAACCCATTCTATAGCAATTTTTTTTGTTGTCTCAATTGACCACAAGCCCATGGTAACAATGCCATTTCTCATTCTATGGAAATGTTGGGGCTTAAAATATGATACCCTAAAATATGGTGCTTTGACATGCTGGACTAAAGAAGCAGCCTCAAGGCCTCTCTGACTCCTGCTCCAACCCCATCCCTTTTGTCTATTAGTCCTCTGTCTCTCCCAAAGCACAGAATGAGGCTGTTCTCTGAAGCTCCCTTATCTACGTAGAAACCAGATCTCCAAAAAAGGAATGCAATTGCTTTCCATCTCTTCCCTGAAATTTCATTAACCAGAGAAGATTAAAATTCATATAACAGAGAAAGATTGAAAATTAAACACCACACCTAGGGCCCAGAAGGATTTCAAACTTTGTCCCAAACCATATTTTGTTCACTGATTCCATTCAATTTTGAAAGAGTATCATTCACAAGATAATGTCTGCCTCCTGAGTCCATTCTTTCTCCCCTAAAAGTTATTTCCTTCTATACTCCACCTCCCCTTCCCCTATAAAGAAGTATATAAGCATCTACACTCCATTGAGTTATTGGGCATTCTCCTGCAATTTCCCAGTGATATGCATGTTGAAATGAATTTGTATGGCTTTTTTTTCCTATTGATCTGCCCTTTGTCTGTTCATTTTGTGTGAACCTTCAGCGAGTGAAGAGAAAATCTCCCTCTTGGCCCCGACAGGTTTGGCACAGGGAACAGGGTAAACCAAAACTACTCTGCTCTTCTGGGAGCTGCAGTCAAGGGAAGCCAGGACCTGACAAGCCGGCAAAAGGGTCTTACCAATCAGATTTCCAGTGGATCTCTGTCCGTGGAGTTTTGTCCAGCAGACAATAAAAATTCTGCTTGTCTCTTTTTTCTTTCCAAATTTAAGATTAATGCAAGAAAAGCATTTGTATGACTCATCTTAGGTTTGGCAACTCTTATGTGTGTTTTTATAAATATTCACATGGTATGATCCTTTTTTCTCCCAGAAATAGTCTTTGTTTTTTCCTTTGTCTTTGACTTCCTGTCATTTTGTAATAAAGAGAGGTACCATGGGGTAGAAATGGGAGCCCCCATAAGCCCATTGTGTGAGCCTTTCACAAACTGGTAAGTTTCACAGTTTTCATCAGACCAGCATCTGTTTAGATAACTTGTGCTCTGGATCCTCAAAATAAAAACCAGATAAGGTTGCCCTCTAGTCTTGTTTTATGTCCTTGACAGCTTGACTTATGACCAAGTGAGAGCACTCTCTCTTGGTCTCCAACCACTCAGGAGTATGTGATTTTCAGGTCATGTTCAGTGGACAGGCTGAAAGGTCTGGGAACCCCAACACATATAAAATATGAAGCAGCACACTCTTTATTCTAAACATGCCAAGCTCTCAGAGGAGTTTATCTTAATTGAGAGTCTCATACAAAAGGGAATTTTGTTGTCTCAATTTTGTTGCTTGTTTAGGGTGGGAAAAGTCTAATCCCAGACATGCCTGCCCAGTGTCACAGATTTAGTGGGTCTGTGACCAATATGTTTACATGTCCATGTGCTCAGGAGGAGATTGCAGTTATTATCCCCACAAACATCATCCTTAACTGCCCATGGTAACAAAGATCCTTTGCTATGTTAGCATATCTCTGGAAGTAAATTTTGGTGGAAGTTAGGGGCTGCCTCTTCTATGCCCCCTCCAGAAATATGTCTTGCTTATATGGTTAAAACTTATTCTAAGCCTGGAAAATTAATTCCTGGTCTTTCTATGAAGAGGTTTATTGGACTGAGTCGCTATTGACATAAATGCACAATTAGAAATCTTCATTGTCAATGGTCAGACAATAGAACTTTCGATTTAAAAAAGATTTACACATTTGAAAACGCTTTTGCAGATTATCTCACCCTAAGCAATTGCCTTATTTGTATTTATGGGATGATCAAATTTTAAAAGATATATGATAATGCCATACCTAGCCTGAGAAATAGTTTTGAGAAAATTAAACAAAACAAAAAATAGAAATATGACCTAGAACCAAAGTTAAAATCATTTATACACTCAAACTCCCTACTTTGATTCTCTGCATGATTTACGAAACTGTGCCATTCCAGCCTGTGGTCTGGTAGTTAAGATTTCATTATTTTATTGCTGTGGCCTGGGTTTAACTCCTGGTCAGAAAACTGGTCCCCTAAAAATGTAAATAATTATGTGACTCAAAAGAGACATGCCACCACTCGAATCAGAAGCCACAAGCAAGCCTGGCAGGCCACTCCCAGGTGGCGAGAGGCAGGTGCTGCTCCTGCAGAGTAGCTGCTGTGGCTCCCTCCACCTCCTTTCCCTTGGCTCAGGTAAAAAGCTGTCTGCTCAGACAGCAAAAAGTTTGCTGCTTGTCCTAGATAAAAACCTAATAATAAAATATTTAAAAGCTTTCCTTTCTTAAAGCTCTATGGGCAGAAGTTGGCTTAATTAATAGCCAACGTTTCAACATATACATATATTTTTAACTTCTTTGTTCTCTTTTGAATTCTATCTGTCACATGGAAATGTCTTAGTTGACTAGACCCACCCGCCTCCCACTTTTTTCCCAACTCAAACCTCTGTTAACTGAAAACTTAAGATCTGCCAAACTGGCTCCTGTAAGACTTGTTCTTTCATTTACTTCTGCCCTTCCTTTCTTTTGCCACATTTAATACCACTTGAAGGAATCTAAAAGAGACTTCTAGTGACTCTAAAACCATCTGAAGCATCACTGACCCCCTCTTTTGGAGTCCTCTGTCTTCCTCACAGAAAACCAAATGTCATAAACAGGTTCCTCTCTGATCTAAAGCCCTGCTCTCTTTCACATTGAGGTCCCTGATATCTTTGGCTTTTGAATACATGTGTAGATATGTGTGTTGCATGTCCACTACATGTGTGTATATAACTGTACATGTGTTTGTGTATTGTCTAGATGGCAACAAATAGATTTAGCATAAACACTCATAAATTAAGTGAATAACTAGGTCAAAGTCTTTTAAATTCATGTCATTTTAATAATCTTTGGTAAAAAAAGTTAGTTTAAAATTTTTAAAAAATCTGATTTCAATGTAGACATTTTTGCCTGGGCCTATGGGCCACACAGATTTATACTGTCTCTAATAGATGTTATAAGGTCATAAAATAGTTGCTTCTATAATATTTTTGGCCCTCGCTTGATTTGTCTGTGAGTTAAAGCTATTGAGGGCTACCTTCTGGTGTCCCACATAGCCTTGGGCAAATCTTGCTTTGAGCTTATGTCTTTGGTTTTGAGCCTTTTGATTCTGGGGTCAGATATGCGGCCAGGGTGAGGCCTGCAGACATATGTGTGTCTGCAGCACCTGAGCTATCAGCTATAGGGTAGAGCCAAATCTGATATGGCGCCATCCTCCATTGCCCAGCTCTGCCTCTTGGTCATACTGACAGGAGCTGGATAATCCAAGTGTCATCTTCACAGTGTTGTCCTCAGTCTGGGGCTTCACACCTATTATGTAAATCCAGGCTCAAAATAACAGTTAATGAGACAGGATGAGCGGAGTTTTGCTTTCTCAAAAAAAAAAAACTTAAATGGCTAACTTTATTTTTCAAAAACAACTAAAATTTATTTGTTAAAAATGAATAAATTAGGTAAATATAAATGGGATAAATGTTCTCAAATGATCTTGTCATAGTTTCAAAAATCTTTCAGTAATTTAAAATCTTAAAGTCATGTAATGCTAAATCAAGTAATAATCATAAAATATCTGAGTCATTTATATTAAAGAAATAAATAAAATACTAGAACATAAACTACTATATATAGGTGTAAATTTATTTGCTTTCTAAATTTATTTTAAAAATAAAATATTTGGGTATATGATTAAGTATGTTCTATTCTACATAAAAGTGTTCTATAAAAAGCTTGTATTTCTAAAAATTATAAAACGACTTTATTTTACAAATACTAATATGATACAAATTTAAATTGCTTACTTCCTAGATTTATCATGGTAAATTAGAGTTATTAAAAGTTAAAATAGTAATTAATATATGTAATCGAAACTGCTAAAAATAAAGAAAAGTATACAGAGAGGATAAGATATATTTTTGGTGAAAAAGATTTGAAAAAGACATAAGAATGGGGTTTTTATGACAGGTAATTTATCTATGCATTATTTAAATGTTGTTTATAAATAAAGAAATAAAATGATATAAATAAAACAAATAAAAAATATGAGTTATAAAAAATAAATCTCCTAAGATAAATTTTATGTGTAATCAAACTCACTAAAATTAAATAAATGTATTATAAAGATTATTTTTTATTTTAATTGAGCCTTAATATCAAAAGTACACTAACACAAAACTAAGATGTGGTGTTCTCCTTTAAACAACCTTTTTCTGGCCAGGTGCACTGGCTCCTGCCTGTAATCCCATTACTTTGGGAGGCCGAGGCAGGCAGATTAACTGAGGTCAGGAGTTCGAGAGGAGACTGACCAACATGGTGAAACCCTGTCTCTACTAAAAATCCAAAATTAGCCAGGCGTAATGGTGCATGCCTGTAGTCCCAGCTACTCAGGAGGCTGAAGCAGGAGAATCACTTGAACCTGGGAGGTGGAGGTTGCAGTGAGCTGAGGTTGTGCCATTGCACTCCAGGCTGAGCAACAAGAGCAAAATTCTGTCTAAAAGACAAACAAACAAACCAAAAAAAAAAAAAAAAAACCTTTTTCTGTAATAGTGATAAAAGTCAATATTTTTTGTTCACCGTTTGAATAAACTAAAAAATATTGAAAAGAGAAAGAGAAAGAAATTCTGTATGCCTTACTGTCTTTTATTAAGTCTTCTGATTATTTAGAAAACTATGTTTTCTATTATGAAAGACTGAAGGTATTTGCTTTTTGAAATATTCTAATAATCACTTTGGCTAAATTAAAGACTTTTATATTACAATAATGTGATCTTATTTTTAGTAAGTGTTTTAAAGACTTATTTTTGAAAAAAAAAATTTCCTAAAATCGTTATTAAGTCTTTTTGACCGCAAACTAAGTTTGGGATGATCCAGAGGAACTCTTAAATATCTGAAAGAGATAATAATTGACTAATATAATTGCTAGATTACATGGGAAACAGTTTCAAATAAGAAATAATGTTTAACTTTCTTTAGGTTATATTTGTATGCATGTTCTCAATATATGTTCCAAAATTATATAATATTATATAAAATTGCTAAAATTCTGATATGTATTGGTATGTGTTATCAGTCATAATTATGATTAGTACATTTAATTGTTGTAGAACATTGAAAATGACAAAATTTCTTTGTCAATTGTGTCTTTAACTATGGCCATTTGAAAACTTGGCTGTCTACAGTAAATTGCTTTCTTCTGATTTCTTTTTTTCTGAAAGCACTTTGGAAATCCTAGTGTTGTTTCTTCAAGGAGGTTGATGGAAAAGACTTAAACAAGTACGCTTAAACTCAGGTTTCTGACAACTTTGAGAACATACCATTTGACTGGGTAAAAATTCTAAAACTCTAATGAAAAAATAAAAACTGGACTCATAAAATTGCTTACTTGACATCAGGCAGAACAAAAATACTTGGGGCTGAACTGATGAAGGACTAAAATGATTTTTAACGACATTTTATTTGACACATTGTTGATAAAATATTTTGTTTTCTAGAGTTAAGAAAACTTTTTCATTTTAACCTATCTATAGATTTATAGCAAGTTAGTCAAGTATTCTTAGTAAGAAAAACTGAAACATTTACCTTTCTCTCTATCTGATTCCTCTAAAATTCAGAAATTATTTGTGAATATTCTCATTTTATGAAAATTTAATTATTTGCATGAGGTCAAACAGAGTCTTTTTATGTTTTTGTTTTTGTTTTTTGTATCAGGACACAATTGTAAATATTGACCATTTCAAAAAGACTTTGACTGAAATGTCATATTTTCAGATATGACCACACTCCTTTGAGATAACATGATTGCCTTTTATGAAGAAAAAAAAAAAAAAAGTCCCTTCAACAAAATTGGTCTGGCACTTTGTATACCTAGTTTTCTTATAGTGTTCAACATCTTGTGGTAGGTAAAGAATGTCACTTTTTGACAGGCCCAGGAATCTCAAGATATTTTGGAAACCTCAAGAAAAGAGAAATATACCCAATTTGTACAGGTATTTCAGACCCAGTCTGATGAGTTGGCTTGACTCCTAAGTCATTGACTTGCCTCTTAACCCTCATGAGGCCTTTTAAAAGTCTAATCTGAAGTTTCCTATAAATAAATTCCAATAAAGAAAAGTTAAAAAGAGCCATAGTCAAAATATATAGTTAATTTAGCACAATCCTTGCTAAAGTTATGTAAATAATGAGATTACAGACTAAACTTATTTTGTAAACAAATTAGACTTACTGTGATTATCTTTGGTAGAAATAGGAATCAGCAGGAAAAATTATATTTTAGAAGAAAACTATATTGCACCTGTTACTCAGTTCTAGATCCTAGCCCTGCCCCTTGTTTTTGAGATCTTACTATTTACCTGCAATCTGGACTAGATCCTGAATTTTTAATTTACTCCAATATCTGGCTGTGACTTTCCAAATTAACATTTTCCTTTTTTTTTCTTTTACTCTTCTGGTTTAGAAGCACTAAAAATTAAAACTGTCCTTTAAAAAAAATTGGAGCAAGTTAACCAACATGGCTTTGAAGAAAAACTACTACAACAGCTTATATTTGGATACACTTTGTATATACAAACTACAAACCAGAAAAATCTGTGAGATAGGCACTAATCTCAAATGACTCTCCTCCAAATTCTAAATAAACTAGTTTATAGACTACTACAGATATTAACTTTGTTTTTCTTCTGTTTTCATAGAAATCCCTTTTATTAACGATCTGTTTGCCTACATGATAAATAAATGCCTGGCTTTGACAGCCTATCTGCAACACCATCTTATAGGATAAAACACAACTGTTTAATTAGACGTCCTATTCTCAGGAAGAGAAAACTGTTTAAATGGGACCCTCTGACATTCAGCTATGAGCTCAATTTTTTCTTCCATAGCCACTAACTCAGTTTTAAGTATGTGAAACTTATAGGGACATTTTAAACAAAGAAAAGTTGGGGATCAGAGACTGACAGCCCAAAATATATTGCTATGACATGCTAAACTAAAGAAGTAGCCTAATGTCCTCTCTGACCTTCATCCTCTCGCCTGTCTCACAATACACTGTCTCTCCCAAAGCATAGAATGAAGCTATTTTCTGAAGCTCCTTTATCTGCCTAAAAACCAGACCCTCAAAGAAGAAAACAATTCCTTGCAATACTTTCCTTGAAATGTTATTAATAAAATATTAAAACTCCTATTACAGAGGAAGATACTGAAAATTAAGCACCACACCTAGAGTCTAGACAAACTTTGAACTTTATCCCAAACCATTATTTTTCTTTCTTGAGTCCCATTCAATTTTCAGAGACTCCTTCAAAAGGTAATGTCTGTCTCTTGGGTTCATTCATTCCCCCCTGAAATCATTTATTCCTATGTCCCAATCTCCCTTCCTCTATAAAAAAGTGTATATAAGCATCAGTACTCCACTAGGTTACTGATGAGAGAGGAGGAAGGAAGAAACCACTCAAACTGGCCATTAGGGTGGGTCCTCAATTGAGTTCTTTCAAACAAAAAAACAGCCTGCAGGCACAGAACTTGGAAAATAAAGGAACCTGCACAGGGAGGCTTGCCTGAGACGGGTCCACAGCCCCAGATACAGGAAAGGCTATGTAAGAGACTTGCCCAAACATGCCCACAATGGAAAATTCCATCCCTTGACATATGCACAATAAGAGGAATAAAGCAATATGGAGTAACGCAAGCTAAGGGCTGGCATGTGCACTAGGAGGAAGGGGTAGAGCTACCATAAATTTGCACCTTATGCAAATGAGACACCCAGCCCTCATTGGTTTCTTATAAAAGCCTCTGTATTCAACTGTGAAACAGCAACCGTTTTTGGGAGACCCTTTCTGCGGCAGTGAGCGTTCTCTCTTTCTTTCACTTATTAAACTTCTGCTCTAACCTTACCCGTGGTGTGTCCGCATCCTTGATTTCCTTGGCTATGAGACAAAGAACTTGAGGTCACACCCCAGAAAACAAGGCCAGCTTCACTGGGTCATCACTTCTCTGTGTTCCCCCATGCTATAAACATTAAAATAAATTTGTATGTTTTTGCATTCTATTAAGCATCTTTTGCAGTTCATTTTTAGTGATCCTTCAGCAGGTGAAGAGGGAAGCTTTCTCTCCTTACCCCTACAAGAATGGTATCTGACACAGAGGAATCTTAGGAAAATGTTTATGGAATAAATTTTATGAACCAGGCAAGCATAGCTTGCACATGAGGCAAGTCACTTTAGGTGGAGAAGAGGGTCAGTGAAATTAGATAGTATATTGTCAAAGTGGTTCAAAATTTTTGTTGTATATTGTAATGTTTTATTAGGAAATAGCTTAAAAAAAATCCAAAGTACTATCACTATTGTTGCTATTGTTCTTTTTCATTTTGTTTGAGGGTTGGTCTTTTGATGGTAAATTTTGGTTTGACAGGTATTGAGGACTTGGGGAAAAGTTAATGAAGTAATTCAGAAAAGAATGAATTGAACCAATGTTCAATGTGCTAATGATTTTTTTTTTTTTTTTGCTGTTTCCAGAAGTAATCAGAATTTCAGTTTAATGATGGTTGAATCCAATTTTTCTCAATATTAATTAAGTTTAGGTTGAAGCATTTACAAAAAATAAAGAATAAACTTCAGAAAATAAAAAATTATAAAATGTTATACACAAAAAAATACATTATTTTCTTATTTAAGATTTTGGCATTTCATTTGGTTCATCTTATCTACTTCTTATTGCTTTCAGAACTTTTAAATAGCTTTTGAAATTTTTAAAAGGTTAAATCTTTTTAGATTTTATTCCCAAATTATTCAAGCCAAAATGTTACATTTTAATGATGAAAATACATATTAAATTATATTTAAATAGTGACTTGAAAACGAATAAAATTAATACTGGTGTACAATTAATTTATAATCCTAAATTTAAAAATATTTTAATTAAAATTTAAATTATATAAATATAAAATTTAAATTTAAAAATTACCCTAGTCTTATTGAATTTAAAGTTATTTTTACTTTAAATTAAATATTAATTATTTTAAATTCAGAAGCATTTGAAAGAAATTACCAGAAAAATCCTATCACATTAGACGTTGCTAACCTTTGGAAGCTATGAAAGTCAGTTTGAATAATTCCACTTGGTAGCAGTTTGCACGAATATTCAACATCAAAAGTTTTATTCAGTCGATGCTGAGAAAAGGAAGTTCATATTCTCAGGAAGAATTATTATATCCCCCTATATGATTGCAATCATAAATTTGAAATGTATTAAATATAAATGCAAAATTTTAAAGAAAGAATTAAATGGTTTGAAATGCCAATAATTCTTAGGCTAAAAAATAAAGATTGCCCAGGTCGAGGGATCACTTGAGGTCAAGGGTTTGAGACAAGCCTGGCCAATATGGTGAAACCTCATCTGTAATAAAAATACAAAAAAAAAAAATACCTTGGCGTGGTGGTGCATGCTTGTAATCCCAGCTACTTGGATGGCTGAGGCGGGAGGATTGTTTGAACTCGGGAAGCGGAGGTTGCAGTGAGCCAAGATTGTGCACTACAGCCTGGGCAACAGAACAGAATGAGACTCAATCTCAAAAAAAAAAAAAAAAAAAGATTGACAAAACAAAAAGTGAAATAAAAGATTAGAAACATACCAGCGTAATCTTAAAACGTAAAATAAAAAAGCAGAAAAATATATGCCAACATTTTTGTTACTGTGGTAAAATATACTTTTATAAAACATTTACTATTGAATATTCCTAGAAAAATTTTTATCGGTTCATTTTTAAAATATTAAACATTTGGTGAAATAGTTATTCGGGAAATTAATCATTTGATGAATCAACTTTCAGCTGCTTCTAGTGAATTGACTCACAACTAAATAATAATCACCTAAACCAAAGTTATGAGATTAAAATCTCATGGAAAAGAACAAAAAGTTGCGAGAGATGAATACCAATTAAAAAAATAGAGTCAGAGACAGTTAAACCATTTGCCAAAGTCTCCCAGCTAGTTAGTATCCAAACTAGCACAGAGTTCAAGTGAACAGATTTGTCTTCTGGTGTCTTTTCAGCTTTGTACCCCTTGTTACAAGAAACAAAGAGGTGGAAAAATATAATAACTATCTTGGTTCATTTTGTGAAAAATTATTACACAATGCCTCCAATGCTGCTCAATGACGGTGTTTATCTCTGGATATGGAAGAACAGATTATTTCTGCTTTCTTCTTTGTGTATGTGTGTGTCTTTTTTTGTATTTCATAATTATTTTCAATTTATATGCTTTTATTACATTGAGAAAAATCAGTACAATTTATTATGTTTAATGTAGAAAAGTACTTGGAATAGTAACCTATAGTAACATATACTTAGTTCATTGATTTGTTAAATTTACATTATAATAAATAACTTACTTGCTTGATGGGAATATGTTTTTGTCAATTTACACAGTCCACGGTTCCAAAGATACTTTAAGTAGTAGAGTATTGTTGTTTTATTATGTTTAAGTATTACCCAAACAAGATGTATGAGTGAGAATAAGCAAAGCTTATACTGATATAACAAGTAACCTCCAAATCTCAGAAACTTTATATTTCTTCCTCAAATAAATACAATGTATGAATATACGTGGGTGTGTGTGTTTGTGTGTTGTCAGGGCTAGGATGGCTCTATTCCATATTACCCACTGATGAACAAGAGAAGAAAAAAGATAGAGAATTGAGAATGGGCTTTTTTGGTCAGAAAGTAAGTTTATTTTTGCTCACTTTTCGTAAGTCATAAAAATTACATGGCTCGCCTCATGGCAAGAAAAATGAGCAGTGTAGCCTTCTCAGGTTCAGGTAAGAAAGAAAAGTGGGCTATTGATGAATGGTAGTAATGCATACCAGATAAGACATTTTTCTTTTCTTTTTTCCTCAGTTATAAGGGTTTTCTAAAGCCTGATGCCATCTTGGAAAATTACTCTTCCCCTGTACTTTGAATCTAGTGGCTCTGGTTTACCCCAGAAGTTTAAAAAAAAAAAAAAAAAAGGACATTCCTTTGACATCTATCAAACTCTGAGGATTAGGAGAGGACAAATGAGAGATAATGTATGTAAAGCACTTTGACTAGCTCAGCAGGAAGGAGCTATCTACATTCAAGGCACTATTAAAAAATATGCTGATGAAACAACCCCTAGAAAGATGAAGCAAAAGAGAAAAGAAACAATTGTCAGCCCCCGTCTGCCTCCCTCAATTTCCCAAGGACCAAAAAACAGCAAGACTTTCCAACACTGTCATCTCATGTTAATCCATTTTCAGCGGTTCCATGACTTTAGCCGCTCTGGCCAATACCAGTATATCAATAGTATCACAATGACCAACTAAAAGATTCTCTACAGAGCAAGTTTGACTCTCTCTCTGGAATCCTTAGAACATTAACAAGGATATTGTCTGCCTCTGTAACTTTAAAAGTCATTATGATTAGCATCTCCTGTGTTTAATCAGTGTCCACTCTGCTGTTGACTGGCTAGATTTGCATATAAAATGCCTTATGCAGATAGCTAGGTCCTCTCCTTATGTTTAAGGAAAATTAGCTGTTGGAGAGTAAAAACTAACCCCCAATTTGAAGAGGCAAGATAATGCAAATGAGGGGAGATGCAAATCTGGCAGTTTGTGTCAATGTAAATAAATCCCTTAATAAATAATTCTTATAAGAAAGGGGAAAAAAATAACAGCAACAACAAAAATGCGCTACGTGGGAAGGGCTGCATGCTTTAGTAAGTGCTCATGACTTTATGAAAGGCTCCTTCTCTTACACTGGTATTATTTTCTCTTCCCATGTTTTCTTAAACAGAGGAAATGACATGGGCCTTAATTTAGAAAATTTTACAGTTCTTTAGGATGTATTTTTAAAATCTGTAATTGAAAGGATTCTAGTAGATGATATTAACGTCCTTCAATTACTTTTTTGTATATATGTGATATGGTTTGGATTTGCTCCCCCACCTAAATCTCACGTCCAGTTGTAATCCCCATCGTTGGAGGAGGGACTTGGTGGGAGATAAGTGGATCATGGGGGAAGATGTCCCCCTTGCTGTTCTCATGATAGAAGTGAGTATTCTCGAGAACTACTTGTTTTAAAGTGTGTGGCACCTCCCCCTTTATTCTCTTCTCCCCCTGCTCTGGCCATGTAAGACACCCCACTTTCCTCTGTGCCTTCTGCCATGATTGTAACTTTCCTGAGGCCTCACCAGCCATGCTTCCTGTATATAGCCTGTGGTACTGTGAGCCAATTAAAACTTTTTTCTTTATAAATTACCCAGTCTCAGGTAGATCTTTATAGCAATGCGAGAACGGACTAATACAAGATGACAACAGGAAAAGCACAGCAATATCTCCAAAACCAATGTTGTGTGCTTTGATCACTTTTGTAATGTTCTGTCAAATTTCGGATCCAAATTTATGCTTCAGAATAAGCTACTTGTTTAGATTGGGTGGATACAGCCCTGCATAAGTTATATGGTTACATTTAAGGATTGTGTTGCAGTACCAAGAAACCTGTCTTTCTGTCCTTGTGACTCTCTGGAACACAAATAAACAAAGTTTTAATAAGTAGATTCTTGAGACTAATTAAGTGCTCTCTAACTGTCAAGCTGAATGTCAGTGGGACTTGAGAAAGGAGCATTTCTACCCATGCTACAAAAAGACAAAAAACAAAAAGCCTTTCCGAACACAATTTATATAAACATGAAATGTTGGGTCTCAGAACATGATACCCCAAAATATGGCACCTTGACAATTGAGAAAAACTGCAAAAGTGAGGTCAGTCTCACTTTGCTCACCTTTGTCTGTGAAGCATGGTCATAAAGGAATTCTCAGACTTACCTCACCTGAAGTAGGTCATGAGACGCTCATTCTGGAGGGCTCCTGATCTATATTCAGAGGAAAGGAATGCCACACAGAGAGGCTAAGAATAATCTGAACAAACAGGTCTTGCTGAGTCCCCTTTCATTTATTACCATTAATTAGGTCATATCTCTTTTTATCCAATTATATGTCTACATGACGATCCATTTTTAAAGAAACCTAAGCATAAAAATACACTATTTGCCATAGGTCTTTGGGTCTTCAATTCTGAAGGCTCTGTGTCACATAAAACTTTGATTGATAAATTTGTTATGCTTTTCTCTTGTTAATCTGTCTTTTTTTAATAGGGATGTCAGTCATGACCCTTTTGATGAGTGAGAGAAAGATATTAGTTTTTCTCCTCTACAGAAAGAAAGTAAAATAAAATGGAATTTTTTTCTTTCATAACCGTTTCCTAGCATCATGTCCCCTCAATATTGTGAATCCCAAATAACGTACTGAGTGGAGAGTGCACAACAAAGAGAGATGAGAGAAATCAGATTGGTGTTGTGAAATCCTGCCATACATTCTTTTTCTGACCAGTGTATCATGTGATGATCACTCGAGTTGAGTGGTTGTGTCTTTCTCCCATATCAACCTCTATCAGATGACTGCCATAAATATGTAGAGTAGGTGGCTCTGTGTAATGGTAAAAGAAGTATGGCATTCAAGATGATCATGGAAAATAAATATTATCTAGACCACATCAACTTAATGAGGATCCCAAAATGCTCCATAACTCTGATAGAAGCTACTTTTGACAGGTTACATTGATTGCTAAAAATTAATTTATTCATAGAAAAGAAAGCATTTTCTCTCACTCTTTCAGAAAAAGCCCCACTAGCATGCACACACACACACATTTCCTTTTACTCTGAATAATGATTTGTTTTTCTTTTACTCAGTCATAACTAACCTTTCCTTTTTATTTACTTTCAACAGAGGGAGGGACAAGACTTTACACCGTAACTAGCTAACTCTTAAGCAGTTAGCTAATTCCTTGGTGGCTGGCTGAAAATAAAGCTTCTATTCCTTTCCAGGGTCTGAGATTTGCAGTAAAAGTGGATCCAAAGACATCAAACTGATGACATTGACTAGTGGCAAGATAGTTCTGCTCCTATTCCCTTTCTTCCCTCCTTCAATACCCCATAAAAAGAGTTGAAAAGTTTAGCGCTTAATAACTAGAGAGATGAGAATACACGGTGAAAAAAACAAAATATTAAAAGGCAAACCCTATACAACTTTCAGAAGGAATCTAAATTGCAAAGCTTGAAATCAGCAGGGTCTCCCATAATGGTTTTTGGAAATACGGTGCTTAGTTTTGCTTTCAGCCCCATTTGTTCTCACATTTTTCTAAAATAAATTATTATTCTTTTCTCAATTATCTTAATCTCATACTTTACTTTTCTTAAATTGAATAGATAAAAAATAATTATGTTTTGAAAATTCTACCTTCTCCTTAGAAGAAAATTGGAGCCCTCCTTTGTATGTGGCTAATTGAGGGCTGGGGCCTGCTAATGTAGGCAGATAACCACCTTAGATATTTAATCAGAAAAAAAAAGATTTTGTTTTTATGTAAGTGTCAAGCAAGCATTATCTGTAACCAAGATTTTATTTATTTCTTTTTAATTCATTTTTTTAAAATGTATTTTCCAAATTGCAGCTACCTTGGGTTTGAGGACACTGTCCCTCACTTGAACATACCACTCCGCTGGCATTCTGCTGTTATGTTAAGTATTTTCATAATTAAGCAACAATAATTTCTCAGCACTGTGTGCCTTGAAATGTTCCCCCAAAAACAGAAGTGCATAGTCATAAAAGCACGCCTATTCTCAAGCACAAGTGTGAAGAATGAAATTAAAACTATCAGCAGCCTGATACCTGTTCCTGGCAGAGGAAACTGATTCCCCTTTGATCTGTCTGTTAGCAAAGTAGTCAATGGGCATGTCTTTACCAATTTCTCCTTCCTCTTCAGCATGAAGTTTCTGCAGAGCTTCAAACTGTTCTTTTACTAAACAGCTTAGGCAATCACTTGGAACCACTTGCAATTAGGAACAATTAACCTCCTTTTCTCAGAAATTGTATCCTTAAATATTTCTTTGGTTTTAGTACTCTTCATGTTGTGTTGAAAAAAGTACAGATGGTAGTAGAATGAGTTTTAAGATAGTAACAGTTCAGAATAAAATGTTTTATGAAATGACAGGAAATACAAGAAATTTAGAACCTGAAAGAATTTTAGAGATTGAGTTCTCCTGCAGATTTTAGAACTTGACTCTGCAGAACGCTCAGTGAACATAGCTCAGTGAAAAGAAAGCTGAACACCTTGAGCTCTGCCACTTTGCCCCAGCCAGCATGGTTCTGCTCAGTCTGCTCAATACTTTAGAGTCTGTGATAGAATAGAAAGAACAAAAAAGAAATTTTTCTTTGTTTCGGAAAGAAAAATCCATTACTAAAAGGATAAACTATATATGTAAAATTATTGTTATATTTGAAAACCACTAATTTAACCAATGCATCCATTTGAAAGTTGAAGAAGCAAAGTCTCAAAGTTGTCTAAATAAAACAGTAAGAGCTCAAACTAGAAATCTGCCTGTTTTATATCTAATTCTATTTTCTGTTTTTCAATATGATACTGCCTTTGTCACTTGTCACTAAGCTGGTGAGACAAATAATTCGAAGAAGTGGGGGTGCCAGGTGCAGTGGCTCATGCCTGTAACTCCAGAACTTTGGGAGGCCAAGCCAGGCGGATTGCTTGAGCTCAGAATTTCAAGACCAGCCTGGCCCACTACATATTTTTGTAAATAAAGCTTCATTGAAATATAGCTATGTTCACTCATTTTTTCATATTGTCTATTGCTGTTTTCATGCTTTAATGGCAGAATTGAGCAGTTTCAGCAACAGCTATATGACCATTTAGAGCAAGAAATTTGAATGTAATGGGAATATATGCTAAATATTAATAAGAAACAAAGGAGGAATAAGGTCCTTGATTATTATGAGGTGCCTTAAAGGCAAGCTAAAGAATTTTGACTTTGATCCATAGGCAATAGGAACTCTTGTGGATTTTTACTTAGAAGGGGAGTGATGTGATGAACGACATACTTTGGAAAGCTTTATAAGGCATAATGAGGAGGAACTATCAGAGCCTTGAGAGAAAAGAAGTAGATGGAATGTTATTTCCTTTGTGTCCCTCATATCTTCTTTCATATCTGTGGATTTAGCAACTGCTCTCATGGTAGGATAAAAGCTGTGACTCAAGAGTAATGTGATAATGAAATGCATCTCCTTCTAACTCTCTAGTCATGCCACATGTCATAGAATACACTGGATCACACCCACTGCACCACCAAAATGCCCATGCTTGAAAAATTGTGATAGGAAGAAACAAGTTCCGGCACCTGGGAAAGGAAACATTGGCAGAGAAGAAGGAAGTGTCACAAGGGAGGTTGATTCATGCCAGAGACACCCTCAGCCACTTCCCAATTAGATCACTGGCGGCCTTTATGCACTCAAATGAGGCTCATGATCAGGAAAGGATTGGAGAAATAATTATTTATCTAAGAGTTGCCCAACTGGCAGAAAAGCTGTCCTCTGGATGAGTGGGGTTGGAGTTGAATAGTTTGTTTTTGTTGTTGTTTTTTGTTTGTTTGTTTGTTTTTGATGGAGTCTCGCTCTGTTGCCCAAGCTGGAGTGCAGTGGTGCGATCTCTGCTCACTGCAAGCTCTGCCTTCCGGGTTCATGCCATTCTGCTGCCTCAGCCTCCTGAGTAGCTGGGACTACAGGCACCCGCCACCATGCCCAGCTAATTTTTTGTATTTTTAGTAGAGATGGAGTTTCACTGTGTTAGCCAGGATGGTCTCGATCTCCTGACCTCATCCTCGTGCCTTGGCCTCCCGAAGTGCTGGGATTACAGGCGTGAGCCACCGTGCTCGGCCTGGAGTTGAAAAGTTTTATGAGACTGAACTTCAACTCGATCCCAAAAGTTGGCTGGGCACAGTGGCTCACATCTGTAATCCCAGCATTTTGGGAGGCCGAGACGGATGGATCACTTTAGGCTCAGAGTTCAAGACCAGCCTGACCAACATGGCAAAACCCCATGTCTACTAAAAATACAAAATTAGCCAGGTGTGGTGGCGCATGCCTGTAATCCTAGCTTCTCAGGAGGCTGAGACAGGAGAATCGCTTGAACCTGGGAGGCAGAGGTTGCAGTAAGCCGAGATTGCACCACTGCACTCCAGGCTGGGCAATAAGAGCAAAACTCTGTCTCAAAAAAAAAAAAAAAAGTCACATACTTTCCTCATTCACTTTGCCTTGGTGAGTCAATGAGTAACCATGGGGATCCCTAATGGTATTCGGGGCTCCTCTACTTTGCCATACCCTTTTCCTCCTTCACCTGTATTAATTCACACTTTTAATTTTCATTTGATGTTTCAACACTTGTTTATTCCTCAATTTGTTCAAGTCCATTCATTTGAGGATGAATTTTGTGATGGATGAGCAAGTCGTTGCCTCATGTCTTCCAGGGTACTTTCACAGTTCTAGTCATTGTATGGTTGCTTAAAGAATGTGAGAGGGTATTCTACTGAATTAATTTTGCTGTTGGTGAAATTAGAGGGAGACCATTTAAACAAACAATTATATAGTCTACGTGTCAGAAAAGAAGTGTGGGATTGTCAAAGACATAGTGACTTAAAGACCTCTGACAAGACCAGTTAAATCTCAAAGAAAGGTGAGTTCAGCCATCATCGCAGCCCAGGGAAGGGAGCCCTGTCCCTCACTTTCCTAGCAGGCTGCTCCTTGTTTGCTCTTCCGGCTCTGGTGAATGCTTCAGTTTGCAGCAGGCCCTATAGCATACCATGCATAACAATCTGTCACTATTATTCATGGCTTTTCTCCAGTCTCCACACTTTTGACATTGCCATTAAAGAGATTCAGTGTGCTTAGTAGCTCTTTAAAAAATAAATAATTGAAAGCTAAATTATATTAAACTGAGCCAATGCTGACCCCTTCACCTCAGTCCATTGCTATCTCCTTAAATGTATTCCTTCTTAAATCATATTGTAATTTGAAGATGCTGAAGTCTAAGTTTTTTGACTCAAATGCAGTTCCTTCTGATGCATAATTCATTTTCACTTTGTTACTGGTGCTGCGCACACAATCGCTTTTTTGGCAGCTAAATGTAGGATGAAATCAACAACTCTGTAAAGGGTGAGGAATTGGAGTGGACATCTTGGCGGAAGAAATATTAAGCATGTCACAATGTTTTGTACTCTGTCTGGTGAAATGGAGACAAAAACCTCCAACAATCCTCAGTTAATGGGAGAGAATGGCGTTTTACAGCTGAAAATTATCTACCACTGATGTCATGCTGATGTCGCATTTAATTATTCTACACATTGCAGAAGACAATGACTTCTGAATGTTTTCAAGCCTCACAATTATTTGATGAGCATCTTTTTGGAGTTTTGCTGTTTGTAAGAAAGAAAGCTCCCTTGGTTCAGTTTGCCTGTCACTCTCATATTCCCTAAGGGGTTCCAATCCCCAACCAAACATATGACCTTAAAGCAGACAGAAACTAGGCAGGGATGTCTCAGAGTGAAGAGACTGTCAGCATAAATAGGAGTTTGGATATTTGGAATATTAGGTAAAATTAGAGCTGTGACTGAACTTTAAGTTGGCCTTAAATTATGAAGCAAAGGGACCTAATATACACATCCAGAGATGTACCATTTCATTGGAGCTTTAAAAACACATGTCGTAGGCTGAGTGGCATGGCTTATGACTGTAATGCCAGCACTTTGGGAGGCCTAGGTTGGAGGATCATTTGAGCCCATCAATTTGAAACCAGCCTGAGCAACATGGCAAAACCCCATCTCTATCAAAAAAATAAAAATTAATGATACAAAAATTAGCCAGGCATGGTGGTGCACACCCATAGTCCCAGCTACTCAGGAGGCTGAGGTGGGAGTATTGCTTGAGCCCAAGAGGCAGAGATTGTAGTGAACCAAGACTGCACCATTGCACTCCAGCCTGGGCCATAGAGCAAGACCCTTTCTCAAGAAAACAAAAACAAAGTGTATTCTTTCTTCAAAATAGTTGTGAAATCAGAAACTTTGCTTCTGGTGCCCTCACATTACTTTAAAAAAAAAAAAGTGCTGAACATTTGACACATAAAATTTAGCAACATTCATGCTAAATGAATACCAGAAAAAAAATTAAAATTGCTTAACATTTTAAAAATATATTATCATAAGATTTCATCAGTGAGCACCAAAAACAAAAAATGTGCTCTACTACATTTCCTAATCTTTACTCCCTGTCCTATTTCCTATCTTGGGGAAAATTCCACCACTAACTCTTCCCTCAGCTCCTACCTTTTTGGCAAGGCCTTTTTCAGGTACTAGGTCATGACTGTCTGTGATGTGAGCATTCCAAATGCATAATTATATATCCGTTGTTTCAAATTTCACAATCGAGGACCATGAAGAAGACTGTGTGAGCATGAATGTGTGCAAGTGTGTGTGTAAAATGCAGGAGGAGGAGGATAGACAGTATGCCTTCTATTTCTAGTAATTAAGCTGTTACCTTTTCAGTCTATTTATAACCGTGTGCTGCTGTATTGCATTGACTGTTTCTGAACATCCTGATAGAAGACAGTTGAAGATAAATTTTCAGAAACAAGGGATAAACAATACAAAAGGTTAACTGGTTGGAGGGACTGCTTGATCAGGGCTGATTAAAAAAAATAAATCTTTGTAACTTGATGCAAGGACAATGAGTGACTAAGGTAGGACACAGAGAGGAACATTGTACATTCCTCTCTCATCCATTCAGAGTGACAAATTTGAGAGGGAAGAGATTTATGAGGTTCAAGGGTAGCTGTGGGATAAAATTTAGTCAATCAGTCAACATACTTATATGGAATCCTGAAATGAGCAAGCCCCATGCTAGGCACCAAAGGAATATCTGAGAACTGAAAGACAGCCTGAAACCCTCGTGGAATTTCTTAGGTGATAACAAATATCTCAAAGTCTTGAAAGAGACACTGAAAGTGCAGTATCAGATAACTCACATGAACACTTTTTAAATGATCTAATCCACATCTCAAGAATCAGAATCCCTCTTGGTCACAAATGAACCCCATTATTTCAGCATGCCCTTTAAGATTAAGTAGTATTCATTCATAGTTTTTCTGTTTACAAAAGTGTCTTCAGGCCAAGGACAACGGCCCTTCTGCTTGGGTGTGTATGTGTGTGTATATTCTGGCTTGTTTATTCAGTAAACTAAAAAGGAAAATTGATTTTAGCAGACCATGTCTTTTTTGTTCT
Organism: Symphalangus syndactylus; assembly: GCF_028878055.3. Classification (NCBI taxonomy): domain Eukaryota; kingdom Metazoa; phylum Chordata; class Mammalia; order Primates; family Hylobatidae; genus Symphalangus; species Symphalangus syndactylus. The sequence continues at coordinate 46,506,175 of NC_072423.2, forward strand.
AAATTTGGTGAAGGATGGAAGAGGTTTCCTAGGTAGTGGATTGACCATAGATTATCTTTGGCCTGGATATTGCAATACCTGTGAAGGCAAGAAACTTCTCTGGAATATCACAGACCCTCCTAGCCTTGCCCTCTCTGGATATCAGTACAGGTTTATGATGCTTCATAGGCAATAATCCTGTAACTAAAGAATGGTTACTTAAGTAAGTCCAATCAAGCCAATGGTTGCAAGAAGATATTTTTGTTGACTTTGTCCTCTACTATCTCTTTTGGCATTTCCATCCTCCCTCTTCTCTTTCATTTTATTAGAATGTCTCTTCTACTGAAAGAGTTGTCTAAAAGATCTAGCTACCAATATAATTAAGCCAGGTGACAGACAACATAGGTCATGATACTAGTATCTAAATTTAATAAGGATTTGCAAAGAAAAGACTAAATTCTCTAAGATCCAAAATATTAACTTAATAAAGCAAGAGTTTGAAAGGCATTTTGAAAGTTCATCTGATCCCACGGCTTGTTAGGTGCACAGCCTCACTCAAATACTGGCTACTCAGGAAGTTCAGCCTAATTCCTATTCAACTCAATATGGGCTTATATAATTCCCCTTTAGAGAATCTAGAAAGGAAATATGAAAGCACTCTACTTAATTTTCAAAAAAAACAAATAACAACAATAACAAAAAACCAGATACTTGGAAAGACTAATGAAATTCTTTGTAGAAGATTAGTGATATATATTGACTCTATTTAAATAAAAAATAAAAGTCATACTTGTAAAACACAAAAGTTAGAAAATCATTTACATTTTCTTCAAAAAGCAGTGTTCTAATAAAAATAACCAGTTCCAAGATCAACACTTTTATCCCTTTAATTGTTAGCAGCAATGATTTATTATCTCTCTTCAGTTTTCTTGACCCCTTCACAGAATGCACATACATTCTATTTATCTCATTGGTCCCTAGTACAAGAATCAGTTAAGTGTTTTGTATGATCCAAAAGCGAATATTTATTTGACATTTCAAAGGGTTATAAAAACAAACAAACAAAAAGCAAAAATGAATACATAAAAGACTGACAAAAGAGACCATAAGTAGCCTGCAAAGCCTACAATATTTACTATATGGCCTTTTATAAAAAAAAAGTTGCCAGTCTTTGTTCTAGTAAGTAGAGCTAACCCTGTAAGTATGGACAAAATTCCTGAAAGATAAAGCAATGGTCAAAGCTGGAGAAGCCTGTGAATTGTGCTTTGATAAACACTGGCATTTAATTAAATGGTGAAGCTAGAAAAGGCAGTAGAAAGAAATACGGGAGGACTCTTATACTCAAAAAAAGTCATTCAACATGAAAAAAAATGCAGGACAAAGAACTCAGATATGCCACTGATGGACTGTGTTTGTGGTACTGAAACCAATGGGAAAATACCAGAAGCTGTGGGATGATGATATTCAAAGGTCACACTAATCTAAGCCTATATTACAAGTTCAAGACATAAGACTGAAAACCTGAGCAAAATTTGCTGCCAAAATGGGACAGGAAATCAGAAGAACTCACAAGCAAGAAATGTCAAACCAGATGAGCAGAAATATTGGTGACTTGGAATATAAGCCCAAAAGTTAAACAAGGGCTATTGGCTGCTTTTAAAAGGGACTCCAAAGAAAAGATGAGTCTCCTAATACCATATTTTTCTTTTAAATGGTATGCAACTGTGTTTGCCATTTGGAATATGTTTTCACTTTATGTCCTGCCTGTATCTAAAATGCAACATTTCTAAAATTTAAACGATCATAATGCTCAAAAAATTAGCTCCTTTTCTAGACCATTGGAGGATGGTTGATTTTATCCACCACCCACCAGGTGAATTGGTGAATTGGTGTGTGGCCAACTCCCTTAAGAATCACCTTGGTCTTGGCCTCAGTCCAGTGCAGCAAGGAAATCTATCATTCTGTTCAACTATGCCTCAAATAACTTGTAGGCAAAAGTGACATGTGCCTGTCTGTAACATCAGAAAAGCAAAGAAAGGTGATGTACTGAGTAACAAAGCAAATCTCCCCCAGATGTTTCCATGGAATCAAAAAAATTAAGGTACATTAGAAAAAGAGAGTGATAAACCTATGTAACATAACCTACATTTCTCAGCTTTGAACTATAATATTACAGACTGAACTAAAGTTCCGTAAGTACATTCCAGGCTCCTACATTATAGTGATGTCAGCTCTTGTCAACTGAGCAATTGTCTAGATAGTAAACCACATACGAGTCTGAGGTAGAGCTTGGAATGAGCTTATGCATACTATGAGGATGCTACGAGTACCCAGGTGCTCAAAAAGAAGAAAGATGAAAAGGGTCAGAGTACCTCACAGATGTCTATTAAAAAATAATGTGAAACATTCAAGGAAGGGATTACGTGCTAAAGGAAGAGCTTCCCCTTTAAAGTCATCTCTTCTTATAATTGTGATATAAAGATCAATATGCAGCTCTGGTGACCCTTCTGATTTCACCAGACAGAACTGAAAATTAGTCTTGTTATTTTACGGATCTCAAGGTTTTATATATATACAGATATATATATATCTGTATATATATATACGTGCATATATATATCTGTATATATATATATACATGTGTATATATATATACACATGATACTTTGAGATCCATAAATATCTCAATATCCATAAATAGCTCAAGGTGATATGTATATATATGTACACATACACATATACATGAGCTTGAGATCCATAAAATATATATATGGATCTCACATATATATAATGTATATATGTGTGTATATATATGATGTGTGTATATATGATATATATATATGTGTGTGATATACTGACAATAATGATATACTGACAATAGAATATCATCATATACGCATATGTACATCATATATACACATACATATATACATCATATATATACACATATGTGGTGATGATTGCCTGATTGCCAGGATATCATTATTCAACTCATTCATTCACCTTAATCACTTGGCTTCAGGTGCTTTTGCTCTTAAAAAAAAAAGTTGATTCTAGGGCTGGGGCATCTTATATTAAAAACCATAAAATATTTAAAACGTTAAAAACATTCTCCTTGACCCAGTCAAACCTTATGTGCAAAGAGCCTTGTCTGCAAATGTAACCTATTAGAGATAATAAAATGCAGACTCTAATATTTCTTTTTACCTATAAAAGCAGTGTGGTTTTGGGGTGTTGGCAGGAGAAGGGACACAAGGTACACGTTACTCACTCATCACTTGAGATCACCTCTTTCCTTATAGCACAAGGACTCTAAACTTCCCCTGTTTGAAAATCTGCCCCATTGTGTTTGCCTTGCCTCTTTCAGTAACTATCATTTTTTAAAGTTTAAGTATCTCTGGACAAGTTATCAAATGCTATCTGTGTGCTTTAATAAGAATGATTTCATTAGATTGCTTCCTCTCACTGGCGAAATCAGAATAGCATGAGAAGACTATTGATCTGAAAGTGAGAAAAGATGGGTCATGAAAAAGGAGCAAGGAGGACACGTATCTTGAAGGGATGAAGAAAAATAAAGGCAAACTTCAATGATGTTGCAATTTTAGTAGGGCTTACTCTGACCACTCTGGTTCTTTGGCTGTTTCCCTTACCTCCTGAGGTTAAGCCTGACTGATTTTCTTTTCTCTTTAAAATAGTATTCAGCAAACACCACACATGTGTTGAGTTTGAAAGGAGAAGAATGCTATGAGCTCTCAAAGGGGTGGTGGAAATTATAGGTAGCAAAAATGTAATTATCCAACTTGGAGTTTTTCCAGGCCGGATCCACCTGATCAGAGACATTAGAGCAAATGCATTACACTTTTAAAAAGTCTCCTGCTGAGCTCACTGAATGAGAGTAATATCATATTGCCTATGGTTCTGGTAAATAAAAAGCATCATTAACAATAACACAATGTGAAGAGCCTGCTGAAATGATATACCGTATTTAGCCACGACGGTCCATCAAAATCATGAGCCTGGCTTTGGAAAGGGCTGGACGCACTGGAGGGGCAAACAGTGATAATTAAAAAATGCAGTCAGAGTGAGAGCAAAAATATTTCTAGCTTCTTCTTACAGGAACTTTCTTCTTCAAAAGCAATCACACTTGGAAACTTATTCCACTTCAGAATAGGAGAGGGTATTGTACTGAATGTGTGTAAATAAAAGGGTTTGTTCTATTCTGGCACAGTGGCACAATCTCCAAATCAAGGCAAATGCATTTGCAGGGATGGGTCTCTGGCTGGGTAGAGAGCTGGCAAAGCTGAGAATAAAAGAGAGATCAACAATGGATGGGGAACAATGAACGTGTCATTCCCCATTCCGAACAGACTAATTTCATAAAATTTACAAATATTTTGAAATATTTTTAATATGCAGATATCGCCTATGATATTATAAGTCATGAAAGAAGTGTGACATGCTGCCTTTCTGAAAATCATTATAATCTACTTAGGGGATGGGGTCTGGAAATTATAACATGAGAAATAGGCTAACGAAAAGGTATTCAACTCTTTAAATAAAATAGACATGTTAAAATGTGCTATGGGAATTCAGTCAAAGAGGCTTTGTGAACAGTAGATGGTATCAATAAAGACATCAAGGAGAAAGAGATACTTAATATGGATATTGAATTTAGATAAATATGAGGTAGAGCAGCTTTTAGGCACAAATATGGCCACCCTAGTTGTTTACGGCCACTCTTTGTCCTCAGTGGATGGAATTGGGTAGACAACTCAGATTTGTACATACAGAAAAGGAAGCAGAGACAGTACATGTATTGGCCTACAACATATCCAATATATTATATACAGAGGAAGAATTAGATGATATATATAAAATCCATGTCTCTCAATTGGTCACATTTAGTAAATGTAATGTGTATTATAATAACTGTAATATCTGTCAGAGACTAACTTTGGAGAGCCCAACTGTGCATACTCATATCATCTCTAACTTTCACAACCATGCCTATTATTCTCATTCCCAGATGAGAAAACAATTGATTACTCAAAGAGCAATCAATCTCTGAGTTTGACTGCTCAGAGACAGACCGAAAGAGATTATGGCAGGTTCATTCTCACTTCTGTGGTGATTAAAAAACAAAAAAAAACAAAAAACTAGACATTTTCCCATTGCCATGCTATCTGTATAGACCCACAATATAAAGGAACCATTTTTGACAAAAACATTGAAGGAATTATATGAATTGTGCTCAGTTCACAAGTAGTATGTGACAGAGCAGGAGCACCGTCAACCTGGACACTTTAAGTTCCCGCTCCGTTTCTAACCTCATGTATTTCAAGGAAATCACTTCTCTTCTAACAACAAGCAGCCAGAAAGAACAGACAGTAAAACAGATGAGACAGCTCGGGCACAGAGGGAGGGGGGAAAGTCTCTTGGGTAAACACCAAACTTCACACTCATAAAATGGGCCCCAGTAAAACAGTGGGCCTTAATAGGTACATTCCTTTCCATTTAGGTGAACTTAGGGAAGCTAAAAGCAGACTGGGGGGTATGCCTGCGGCTTCAGGAAGATGTATGGGAACCGGCACAAGACTCTCCCTCCCAGATAAGCACACAAAGAGACACAGAAACAGTTCAAGCCTCTGATAAGCTCTGCCACGTTGAATCCTAAAAAACTCTGAGTCTGTAAGAAAGAGTGCCTCTGACCTCACTCCGACTGAAGCCCCTCTCAGGTTTATTCTCCAAAATAAACTGTCTTTGACTGTTGAGCTGCTTTTAGGGTTTCTTTCCTCTTTATTTAACGGTTACAGTATGCTTACATAAGAAAGAACTAGAATTTTGTACTGTAGAAAGCCAAAGATGAAGAAGCAGCAGCATGTAGATTGTGTCATTTTAGAGAACCAGGGCAGGCCCTTTCTTCTAAATGCATCCCTTCTTCTGCATTTCCTGCATCAAGCCTATAATTTTTAATAACATCTTTTACTGTTCCCTAGAACTAGCATGATTTCAGGTGGCATGAAAGCACTGACGTTCCATTATTACGTGCTTTCTTGAATGGAAAACTAAGGAACACACAAAAGGAGTGAGGGTAAAATATAGACATTCTCTTCTCAAACTGGGTCTGTGCCCCACTCTGGTGATAGATACTTTTTCTGATAACTCCCTGTTCTTTTAAGGTATAGAAATCCTAATAAATTCTAAGCATCCTGAGTAATTCAACAATCTACAAACAAGTTAAGGATATCACTGCATTGTTAGTTGTGCCTTCAAATTTCTTTTGTTGAATGGATAGTCTACTTCCCTTCAATATTCTAAGCCAACCTTTCTGTTAGCATTTTATTCAAATCAACCTCTGTCCCAGAAGTCTACAAGATCCAGAAAAAAATGGTATCACATCTGATAGTCCTTTCTTTGAAACAACATAAGCCCATCCTCTACCAAATTTTAATTGAGTTCACTTGGCAATTAGCAAATGCTGTGTGATGATGGTGATGAAGACAGGTGATATAAGTTGGATTTCTGCCCCTTCCAAATGTCATATCCAGCTATGAGCCCCAATGTTGGAGGTATGGCCTCCTTGAAGGTGTTTGGATCATGAGGGTGGATCCCTCATCAATAACTTGGTGCCCTCCCTCCAATAATGAGTGAGTTCTCATTCTATTTGTTCACGTGAGAGCTTGCCTTTTTTTTTTTTTTTTTTTTTTTTGAGACGGAGTCTCGCTTTGTCGCCCAGGCTGGAGTGCAGTGGCGCAATCTCGGCTCACTGCAAGCTCCGCCTCCCGGGTTCACGCCATTCTCCTGCCTCAGCCTCTCTGAGTAGCTGGGACTACAGGCGCCCGCCACCACGCCCGGCTAATTTTTTGTATTTTTTAGTAGAGACGGGGTTTCACCGTGGTCTCGATCTCCTGACCTCGTGATCCGCCCGCCTTGGCCTCCCAAAGTGCTGGAATTACAAGCGTGAGCCACCGCGCCTGGCCGAGAGCTCGCCATTTAAAAGAGCCTGGCATAGCCCTCGCTTCCCTCAACATGTAACATGCCAAATCCCTTGCCCCTTCCGCTGTTTGGAAGCTCCCAGAGGCCCTCACCAGAAGCAGATACTAGTGCCATGCTTTTTGTGCAGCCTTCAGAACAATGAGGCAAATACATCTCTTCTCTTTATAAATTACCCAGCCTCAGTATTCCTTTATAGCAATGCAAAATGGACTAAATACAGTCCAGAAAATATCAATATTTGAATTTTTATATAAAAATAATCACAAATCATCATATCATATATTTGATCAAATAACTCACCATTTTTGTCAGCTAGATAATAGTGTGTGTATGTGTTTGTGTGTGTGTGTGATAGAATGCTTTCCCCTTGTCTTTTGATGCTTACAATCTAATATACAAATCTCTATAAATGTACTTGGAAAGACTCTACATAGGGCATCGACTCTGGCAGAATTTCAGAACTCTTCCATTAAAAATAAAATTTTAGAAATTTTATTTAAAATGTGAAATTTGGAATCTGTCATGGAAATGACAAGAAAATTAGTGTTCCTAAGTGTTTGGGCAGAGAATGGGAAACCAGAAAGTGAAGTGAGCTCTACAGCTGACTCTCGCTGGGGTGTATCTGCCTGCCATGGCCAGGAGATAATTTAGCTCAAGCCCTTTTGTACTCTGCTATGCTTATTATACTAATAAGTTCTATATGGAAAAAAGACAAGGTGCTAGAAAAGAGAATGAGAGAGTTATTAAAGATTGGACAAGGAGTAATACAGGAATGGTATCTCTAAGGAAGTGTTTTTCAAGGAGACCTAAGAGATGAGATAATACAACACAGCCCAACAAGGCATTAATGTGAATTTAAGAGAACAATATCTGTGAAGGCCAATTGTTGGGAAAAAAATTGATACCTTAGAGCAACTGAAAGACAGTCATGTCAATAACACCTTTGGAGTGAAAGAAAGTAGGCTGGGTAGAGGCTGGTCACACAGTTATGAGTCAAACACATGCATTATAGAGTTCTGGCAATTAAAATCAATTTCTATATACAGTATAGTCATTAATGGCTTTTCACCAGAGAGGTAGCATAATTTTTTGTTAGTTTTAAAATTGTGACTTGGTGCTGCTTTTGTTCATGTGGGTTTCATCTACCAGAAAGTAATACTGACAAAAAATTAAATATTTGTTAATTTATTTTATTTTTGTCTCTCTTTTTCTCTTTTTTGTGGAGAATGGGGTCTTGCTGTGTTGCCCAGGCAGGTCTTGAACTCCTGGGCTGAAGCTCTGCTCCCTCCTCAGCTTCCCTAAGTTCTGTATTACAGGTGTGAGCCACTGCACCCAGCTATTAATTTATTTTAAAGAAAAATGTAAAATAACCAATTAAATGTTAATGTCAGTAGCATATTTTTCTGAAAATAATTATTTTAAAAATCATGTTAGAAGAAATAGTTTCTTAGGCCATTTTTGCTTTGCTATAAAGAAATATCTGAGGCTGGGTAATTTATAAAGAAAAGACTTTTAATTAGCTCATGGTTCTGCAGGCTTTAGTTGGCATCTGCTCAGGTTCCAGTGAGGCCTCAGGAAACTTATGATCATGGAGGAAGGTTCAATGGGATCATGCAAGTCACATGGCGAAAGTAGAAGCAAGCAAGAGAGACTTGGGGGGGAGGTGTCACACACTTTTGAGTGACCATATCTCAGAAGAACTCACTATTACAAAGACAGGACCAAGTCACGCAGGATTTGCTCCCATAATCCAAACATTTCCTACCAGGCCCCAACTCCAACCTTTGGGATTACAATTCCAAATGAGATTTGGGCAGGGACAAATATCCAAACTATGTCAAATAGTATTATTGCTTTGAATTTTTGAAAATTTATTTGATGACTGATTGAATAGAAGATAGCTAGGTTCTCATGTGTGTTTCTGCCTTTAATCTGATGCAATATCACAAATCATGTAGCCTTTGGAAAACTCCACCATAGGCTCATCAGAAAAATGTGGGTTAAAAAGACAAATGATGTCTTAGTTTTATTATGAAAATAGTTTTGACCTTGCTCACTTTCTGAAAGGACCTTTGGAATCCCCGGAAGATCCTGGGCTACACCCTGAGGACTGTTAAGCTAGATGGAAAACATACAAGTTGGGAATTTAAAGGCCTTTGCAATCTATATTCTTTCAAATATATCTTCTGCTTGTCAAAATTTTCCTCCAAGACAAGCAGAAGCCAAGGCTATTGTGTCTACATGGAAAATGAGGCTTAAAACAGGACTTACACTAAGACCAGAACGTAGAGTTAAAGCTAACTTAACGTACAGTATTCATGGATAAAACAGAAATAAACCGCTAGATGTCAGTCCTACAGAGGCATTGGTCTCCACAGGACATCAGGCTACAGAAAATAAATAAGAAGCCAGGGGCTTAGGTTTCAGATAGGTGAGGGAGAGGCTGACCATCCCCCTGATAATTTTCAAAAAGTAAGATGAGAGAAACTTCCTGCACTGGTGAAGAGTCCCTGCAGAGCCGCAGGGACTTTTGTAAATATTTGCAGCACAGTTATAATTGGCAGGGAAGATATTTTAAGGACAATTGTGTGTCAAAGTATGTATCCTTAAAAAATTCAGTAAGAAAAATATCAACATTACAAACAAAAACAACAGCAAAAACCAAAACAGGAGAGCCAACCAATACAAATAGGAAATAAACTCACAAGCTTATAAGTAAACACAAATTGTGAAATCACACAAGTCCATGTCCACATTTCACCCGTCATATTGACAAAGTTCAATCACCTGAAAATACAGCTAGTGATTAGATAAGCATTTTAATACACTAGTGGCGGGAGTGCCAAATTTTGCTTTTCTAGAATGAAATTTGGCTGAATGTCACAAACTTACTTCAAGAATCTCTACTTCCAAGGTTACCCAAAGAAGGCTTAAAATACATTGTCAAAATTTTATATATGTATATTAAATAAAAACTTGTGAGTCCTCATCCTGCCTAACACGGTGAAACCCCTTTTCTACTAAAAATGCAAAAAATTAGCCGGGCGTTGTGGCAGGTGCCTGTAGTCCCAGGTACTCGGGAGGCTGAGGCAGGAGAATGGCGTGAACCCGGGAGGCGGAGCTTGCAGTGAGCCGAGATCGCGCCACTGCACTCCAGCCCGGGCGACAGAGTGAGACTCCATCTCAAAAAAAAAAAAAAAAACACACAAAAAAAATTTGTGAGTCCTTACAGATAAGAAATGCAAACATAAGTAAATAAATGGGATGAAAAGAACACTTCTTTATAGTAGAATGCTTATTAATAAGTGGGGAAGACAAAATGGATTTGGAACATCACCACTTTATAATCATCACAGATACAATGATTCAGATGAAAATTATTAATAAATGCAAACATTTGATGATGAACATGATATTCAGAGAGACTCTCAATATGCATTCATTCAAAGAGAAAAGCAGTAACTTTAAAATGAACAAACTTGGCACACCTTAAACAAATCATCAAAGTTAATGTGACTAGTAATGGGACACACCAACATCCCTGATTGATGAACTGAGACGGCATAAGCTTATGTAGTATTTGTGCCAAGAATGAGTAACCTGAATCTAATTGTGAGGGAACACAAGTGAGGGAATGTCTACAAACTAAGTAGGCTGTTTATGCTTTTCAAAAGTATCTATTTCATGAAACACAAAGAAAGATTGAAAAACTGTTCCAGTTAAGAGTCCCAGTGAGTCATTATGGTTTCTAAATGCAATATGCAACCTGAATTGGATCTTGGAGAAAAAGTTGGCATGAAGAATACTATTGAAACAATTTGTGAAATTGGAATATGGAGTCTAGACTGAGTAATATTCCTTTATCAATATTAAAATTCCTGAAGGTATTAACTGCACTATGGTCATTTAATTGTTTGTAGAAAATGTACTCTGAAGAATTTATGCTTAAAAGCATAATGTATGCAATTGTCACCGAAAGGGTGTAGAAAAATCAATAAATAAATGTGTATCTTGGCTGGTCACTGTGGCTCATGCCTGTAATCCCAACATTTTGGGAGGTGGAGGCACGAAGAGCACTTGAAGTCAAGAGTTTGAGAACAGTCTGGCCGACATGGTGAAGCCCCATCTCTACCAAAAATACAAAAATTAGCAGGGCATGGTGGCACATGACTATAATCTTACCTACTTGGGAGATTGAGACAGGAGAATTGCTTGAACCCTGGCAGTGGAGGTTGCAGTGGGCCGAGACCATGCCATTGCATTCCAGTCTGGGCAACAGAGTGAGACTCTGAAAGAAAATAAAACAAACAAACAAAAAGTACTATATGTTATATCTATGTCTATATATAATAATAGAAAGAATTTTAAAAAGTGGCAAAATTTTGAAAATTGTGAATCTGAATAAGGGGTATTCAAGAATTCTTTATATTATTCTTGAAACTATTCTTCAAATTTATCTGGACATTTGAAGATATCCAAATAAGTCTGAAAAATATCACAGGTGTTCAGGTACACGGGTGTTCATGGAAACTCTATTTAATGTATATTTAAAGGACTGCAAAATTCTCTCCAAGTATTGCTTTATCTAGATTCTATGGGTATTGATATGTTGCACTTCCATTCTATCTAAGTTAATTAAAATTTAATTTTAATTTTGTTCGATTTAGAAGAATGTTAATCACTTTCTAAAGGTGTAGAGAATTTGTGGTTGTTATGGATCTAGTTTGCTTTGTTATTCTTTTCTTTTTTAAACAAACTTTTCCCTCCTCCTCATTCTTCTTCTTTTCTTCTTTGTTCTTATGTTGGTTTTATGTTGATTTCTAATTTACTGCATTGTGATCACTTGATGAGGTCTGTATAATATCAATTAAAAAGTATTGAGGCTTTTACATAGGACTAGGATGTAGGCAATTTATGTAAATATACCATGTCTGTTAAAAGTATTTTAAAAGATTGTTTATATTGAGAGACTGAATATCCAAACAGAGAATAGCCTAATCATATGTAAAAGTAGAACTCTGACCCACAACCTGCAGGAACCCCTTATCTACAATAACCAACCAGGAAGCCACGATTGTAGGAAATCATACTGCTATTTCAGTACCAATCCAGTAAGCCAAACAATAACTTCTTTAACCATCACTCCGAAATGGCCAGGACTTGTTTAATAACCAACTGCTTCCCTAATTTTTTTATCTCCACTTCCAACTTAGGACCAGTCAGAGAAAGCCAGATATGTACCCCCTAACCAGTGACATAGCATGTGCTGCTTCTACTTAGCCAACCTACAACTTCCCCATACTAAGCATCTCTGTTAGAGCAGAACTGAAGCTTCCCTTTTGTTCGCTATAAAGCTTTACCAATCCTCTGCCTGCCTTTCAATTTTTGTCAAAACACAAGTAACAATGACTGACTCTCTTGCTATAGCAAGGTCTGAATAAATAACATTTGGTTGCTCTTCATTTATTTCCATGATTTTTTTATTGTTATTATTATACTTTAAGTTTTAGGGTACATGTGCACAATGTGCAGGTTTGTTACATATGTATCCATGTGCCATGTTGGTGTGCTGCACCCATTAACTCGTCATTTAGCATTAGGTGTATCTCCTAATGCTATCCCTCCCCCCTCCTCCCACCCCACAACAGTCCCCGGAGTGTGATGTTCCCCTTCCTCTGTCCATGTGTTCTCATTGTTCAATTCCCACCTGTGAGTGAGAACATGCAGTGTTTGGTTTTTTGTCTTTGCGACAGTTTACTGAGAATGATGATTTCCAGTTTCATCCATGTCCCTACAAAGGACACGAACTCATCATTTTTTATGGCTGCGTAGTATTCCATGATGTATGTGCCACATTTTCTTAATCCAGTCTATCATTGTTGGACATTTGGGTTGGTTCCAAGTCTTTGCTATTGTGAATAGTGCCACAATAAACATATGTGTGCATGTGTCTTTATAACAGCATGATTTATAGTCCTTTGGGTATGTACCCAGTAATGGGATGGCCGGGTCAAATGGTATTCCTAGTTCTAGATCCCTGAGGAATCACCACACTGACTTCCACAATGGTTGAACTAGTTTACAGTCCCACCTCCCACCAACAGTGTAAGAGTGTTCCTATTTCTCCACATCCTCTCCAGCACCTGTTGTTTCCTGATTTTTTAATGATGGCCATTCTAACTGGTGTGAGATGGTATCTCATTGTGGTTTTGATTTGCATTTCTCTGATGGCCAGTGATAATGAGCATTTTTGCATTTGTTTTTTGGCTGCATTAATGTCTTCTTTTGAGACGTATCTGTTCATGTCCTTTGCCCACTTTTTGATGGGATTGTTTGTTTTTTTCTTGTAAATTTGTTTGAGTTCATTGTAGATTCTGGATATTAGCCCTTTGTCAGATGAGTAGGTTGCAAAAATTTTCTCCCATTTTGTAGCTTGCCTGTTCACTTTAATGGTAGTTTCTTTTGCTGTGCAGAAGCCCTTTAGTTTAATTAGATCCCATTCGTCAATTTTGGCTTTTGTTGCCATTGCTTTTGGTGTTTTAGACATGAAGCCCTTGCCCATGCCTATGTCCTGAATGGTAATGCCTAGGTTTTCTTCTAGGGTTTTTATGGTTTTAGGTCTAACCTGTAAGTCTTTAATCCATCTGGAATTAATTTTTGTATAAGGTGTAAGGAAGGGATCGAGTTTCAGCTTTCTACATATGGCTAGCCAGTTTTCCCAGCACCATTTATTAAGTAGGGAATCCTTTCCCCATTTCTTGTTTTTGTCAGGTTTGTCAAAGATCAGATAGTTGTAGATACGCAGCGTTATTTCTGAGGGCTCTGTTCTGTTCCATTGATCTATATCTCTGTTTTGGTACCAGTACCATGCTGTTTTGGTTACTGTAGCCTTGTAGTATAGTTTGAAGTCAGGCAGCATGATGCCTCCAGCTTTGTTCTGTTGGGTTAGGATTGACTTGGCAATGCAGCCATATTTTGTTTGAGTTCTTTCCGTGTCTCTGTCTCTGTCTGCCTCGCTGTCTCCATCTCTCTATAAATCACACATGCAAACATATCGACCTAAACACGAACACAGTGAAAAAAGAAATAATCTAAATGCTCAGAAATTGGAAGATAATTAAGTACATTATGAATCATCTACATAAAGAATAATTAAATATTTACATTAAAATTATGCTGTTCAAACATGAGGTTAAATGATAGCCCTTAATATATTGGAAAGTACTTTTTTTTAATAAAGGACCGTATATATACTTTTAAAAATCAAGATACAAAATTTCATAGGATGGGAGTCTAAATTTTTAGAACAAGAGCAATAATAAGTTGTCTACATATGGGGAAAATAAGATCACTTAATTACTGAATATAGTAACCGAATTTTTGAAAGTGGAAAGATTATATAGTTTTTATTTATATGTAATTAACTGCATTTTCTAAATTCTCTACTGTAAGTATGAATTTGTTTTATAAACAGGATTAAAAATCAACAAATGGCCTTGGAAAACTGCTTAATAAAGTATCAATCTCTTAATGGGAGTTGGGAAAAGAGAAAGTTTAAGTTTATATAGGACATAACTATATATATATGTATAGTGAGAGATAAATTTAGTCGCCAAAATTCAAATCATCTGTTTAAATATATTAAATATTGCTAGTGCATACTAAAAATGTATATCCAAAGGGTTAATGGCCTAAGCTCAAGGAAAATCTAAGGGGTCTGTAATGAGATAAAGTCAAACAAAATGTGATCAAATAAGACGAAATGCACTTGAACTGGCAAAAATGGTAAAAATGTCACAAAAATGTATTCTGTGTATTAAGCTACTCATTTGGGCAGGGGGAGCGGCTTTAGGGAATGTCATTCAACAACCTGTACATTTTTTTTTTAACCCACATCTGTTTTATTAGCAAAACCAGCAATATAATTTTGAAAATCTCGTTTGAATCCCCCTATCTCAAAGCTCAAGGCAGTGCTTTCCCTATAGTGAATTTGTTGTTATTTGTTTACTCTGTTTTTAAATGACAATGCTAACAATAATCCTCCCCTGGGATCCCACTGCCTCCAGCCCCCACCAAGGACAAATCCAGGGATTATTATGATGAACATTTAAACACATGTGGAGCATGGTGTTCACAACCCTCAAGGGGGGCCCTCACACCAAAATCTAGAAGTTAGAGTGTGAATCTTAACTCTTTCAAGTCCAAGTCATTGTAGCAGAGCTTGCCAGGCCTTAACTTCATACCTCCATGACCTCGAAGGCAATATCCTAGCACTAAAGCTTATAACAAATTCCCTTAAAAGAAATAAACTTCGTGGCACCCAATCCTAGATTTTAATCATTTTAATTTATATTGTTTCGACACCTTATTCCCAATATATTTTCACTCCATAAGATTCACACTGTTTTGATAAGAAATTTTTCTTAACACTTTTAATGTAAAAGTGTACTCTTTTTTTTATATAAAAACTATGACAATTAATTTTATTAGGTTTTTAAAAATATTTTCTTTCATTTTTGTGGTAAAACACACGTAACACACAATTTACTATCATGATCTGTTTAGGTGTACAGTTCAATGATATTAAATACATTCATAATGTGTTACCATCTACCTCTGTAACTCTTTTTATTTTGTAAAACTGAAACTCTATGCTTATTAAACAATAATTCCTCACTATCCTGCCTCTGATCCCTAGAAAAATCATTTACTTTCTGTCTTTATGATTTTGACTATACTAACTAGCTCATATAAGTGGACTCATACAGTATTTGTCTTTAAGTGACTTGGCTTATTTTACTTAGCATAATGTTCCCAAGGTTCATCCATGTTGTAGCATATGCCAGAATTTTCTTCTTTTTTTTTAAAAAAAAAGGCTGAATTATACTCTATTGTATGCATATACCACATTTATTTATCTATTTACCCATCTATGAACACTTGGGTTGCTTCCACATTTTAGCTATTTTGAATAATGCTGCTATAAATATGGGTGCACAAATATATCATTGATATGTTGCTTTCAATTTTGGGGGGAATATACCCACAAGTAGAAGTACTGGATCAGATGGAAATTCTATTTCTAACTTTGGGAGGTACCTGATATGTTGTTTTCCACAGTGGCTATCTATTATTTTTTAGCAGAATGTTCCTATGTGTCTGCTAGATCTAGTTGGCATATTATAATTTTTAAGTCCTCTATTATTTTATTTATTTTCTATCTCTTTGTTTCTGTCCATTACTGAGAGTGGGTTATGGAATTTACCAACTGTCATTGTAGAACTATCTATCTCTTCAACTCTGTCAGTTTTTGCTTTATATATTTCGATAGTCTATTATAGGTATCTAAATGTTTATAATTGCTGTATCTGCTTGCTGTGTTAAAATTTTTATTAATATATAATTTCCTTTTTTGGCTTTTTACATCTTTTTTGGCTTAAAGTCTATTTTATCTAATTTTAGGATAGCCATTCTTGCTCTCTTTTGATTACTATTTGCATAGAATGTATTTCTTTCCATCCTTTCAGTTTCAATCCATTTGTCTCTAACTTAAAGTGAGTCTCTTACAAACAGCACATATGTGCATCATGTATTTTTAATCCATTCTGCCAATTTTGACTTTTCATTGAAAAATTTAATCCATTTACATTTAAAGCAATTATTAGTAAGAATGAATTTATTTCATCATTTGCAATTTGTTTTTTATATGCCTCATAGCTTTCTTATCCCTTGTTTCCTGCCACACTCTCCTCTTGTGTATTTGTGTACTTAAAACAATGTTTAAATTATTTTCTCATTTTTCTTTTGTGTATATTCTATAGCTATTTTTTGTAGTTATCATGGAGATTATATTTAGCATCCTAAAGTTATAATACTATATTTGAATTTATAAGAGCTTAAATCCAATAACGTGAAAACTCTGCTTCTTCACAGTTTGATCCTCATTCTTTTCAGTTGTTGATGTCACAAAGTTACATCTTATAAACTGTATGCCCCTCAAAAGTACTAATAATTCTTTCATATGTGTTAATCTCCTTTTTCTATTTTTCCCTTTTCTATTTTTAAATATTTTAATAGGCTCTTACATTATGTAAAAAAAATATATATTTTCAAATCAAAGTTACAATAATATCAGTTTTCAAACTAATAATTGTGTTTTATAAAAAATGTGTTAGTCTCCTAAGTCATCCAAAACCAAAAAGTAGAGTTACAAACCACTGTTATAATAATACTGGCTTTCAGAATTTTTCATTTATTTACCTTTATTGGCATATTTCTTTCTTCATACAGCTTCAAGTTTCTGTCTGGTGTCCTTTCATTTTACCTTTTAGGACTCTTTTGAAAATTTTGTGCAGAGCAGTTCTGGTGATACCAAATTTCTTCAATTTTAGTTATCTGGGAATATCTTAACTTCTCTCCCCACTACTGGAGGACAGTTTTTCTGGTATGGAATCCTTGGTTAACAATTACTTTTTTTGTTGTTGTTTTGTTTTAGCACTGTGAATGATTGCCTTTAATACGCTAAAATTTCTGATGAGAAATCTACTGATAATCTTTTGAGGAATCCTTGTATGTAAGAGTCACTTGTCTCTTGCTGCTTTCAAGATTCTTTGTCTTTGTCTTTTTTCTTTTTTTTTTTTTTTTTTTTGAAACAGAGTCTCGCTCTGTCACCCAGGCTAGAGTGCAGTAGCATGATCTTGGTTCACTGCAACCTCCATCTCCTGGGTTCAAATGATCCTCCTGCCTCAGCCTCTCAAGTAGCTGGGATTATAAACCTGCACCACCATCCCTGGCTAATTTTTGTATTTTTAGTAGAGACGAGGTTTCACCATGTTGGCCAGCCTAATCTCAAACACCTGACCTCAAGTTATCTGACCCCATCTGCTTCCCAAAGTGTTGGGATTACAGGCCTGGGCGCCTGCAACCAGCCTGTCTTTGCCTTTTGAAAGCTTGATTATAATGTGCCTCAGGGTGGGTCTCTTTGAATTCATCTTGGAATTTCTGAGCTTTCTGGATATTTGTATTTATGACTTTTATCAAATTGATAAATGTTCAGTCATTATTTTTTCAAATATTCTCTCTGCCCCTTTCTCATTTTCTTCTTCCCTAACTCTCACAGTGTTTACGTTGATCTGCTTGATGGTGTCCCATAGGTTTCTTAGGCTCTCTTCACTTTTATTCAATCTTTTTTTTTTCTTTTTCTCCTACTCAATAGTTTCCATTGTCCTATCTTCAGGTTTGCTGATTCTTTTAGACTGCCTGCTCAAATCTTCCTTTGAATTCATCTAATAATTTTTTAATTTCAGTTATTATACTTTTCAGTTACAGAATTTTTGTTTTGGTTTCCTTGTAAGTTTTCTATCTCTTTACTGATATTTCAAGTTTGTTCATACTTTGTATGTTGACTTTCTCCACATCTTCCTTTAGTTCTTTGAGCATGTTTTAAAGTATTTGTCTAATAGATCTGTCTTCAGATCTCTTTTATGATCAGTTTCTATTTATCTATTTATTCCTTTGAATGGGCCATACTTTCCTTTTTCCATGTATGCCTTATTTTTTTGTTGTTAAAGCTAGAGATTTGAATAGAATAATATGGTAAATTTGGAAATTAGATTCTCCTTAACTGGGGCTCACTTTTTTTTTTTTGTATTTTTTTAAACTATTTTGTTGTTATTGTTGTAGGCTGTGTACCAGGGAGTAGCCTAAGGGGTAAACTAAAGATCTTCTCAGTTTCTTTCTGAGCCCACACCTTTTCCTGGGCGTGCACAACACTTTCTAATTTTCTCTATATATATGCAAATGCTTTTGAATATTTTAGTCTTTAATGTGAGGCTCTAGGAGAAGAAAAAGTGAGGAGATTAAAAGCCACTAGCCCTTTAAGTTCTCTAGAAGTTAGTTCAGCCAGAAAGGAAATTGTTGCAACAATGGTGAGAGGTGCTGCAACAATGGTGAGAGGTGCTGCAACAATGGTGAGAGGTGCTACAACAATGGATATCCATCTCTTTATCTGTATCTCTTTAATAAGAGCAGCAATCAGCAACCAGAGCACAGATCCCCAGTATGTGGAGGACAGCGTTCTTTTTGCTTATTGTGGCTCCTGCAAGCGGCTTGCAAGCTGTTCCAAGACCACAAGCACAGCTGCTGAGGAATGGGGAATGAGTAGCTGCTACTGTGCTAAGATCTGAAATTGACTTAAATTAACTACAATTTGCAGCCCAAGACTCCCCCCCACCCCCGCCCCCGCATGTTACAAACCTTCAATACACTCCGGACTTCCAAAATAGTTACTTTAGATAGATTCTGTGAATGAGTACAGTTGTTGTCTAGGTGGGAGACAGCTTCCTCATGCTCTGTATTCTTCCCAGAATCTTTAGAATATTTTATTTAAATTATTTTAATAATTCACAAGAAGAAAGAAAATGGAATAAAATTATTTTGATTATTTTAATTAGATTTTCTTAATGAAAATAGTACATTTGTGACATGCAGAAAATATTAAAAGATAGAAAAGAAGTAATATTTTGATATGTAATTTCTCCTGAACAGAGAGACACTAAATTTTGACCTATTTTCCTGTCATTTCCTTGGTTTTAGTGTTAAAAAATTTTAAACTAAAATAGGTATTTAAATATGTGGCACTATGTGGTTGAATGAACAATAACAAAAAATCAAAAATAAAATGAAAACAAAATGAGACTTTTAACCTGTCAGATCAAATATTTTTATCTGTTTCTTTCTAAAACTACACTACAATAATTTTAAAAAGGTATAAACTTATGAGGAAAATAAGAACAATATGGGAAATTACTCCAGATAAGTGATGTCAGCAAAATGTGGAAAATAAAAAACAGAGTGATGAGTGGTATTTGACTGAGCAGAGCAGGGGAAAAAAGAAACTTGAGATCCTATTGAAAAAAAAAATTAAAGCAAGCATATTTGTACTTCATAAGCCTGGAGAAACTCACACATTAAAGGCAACTAGGTAACTTCTATAGGGAGTGGAACATGCCAGAAGGATCTCTTCCACCACCCAGCATAGTTAAAGACAGACGCTCCCATCTCACAAAAGGAAACACAAAGCCAGTCTCCGGAGAAACAAATTCAGAGATGCTTTGGAATTTGGACATCAGCAAAGCTGAGAATTAGTTAGTGTCATGATATCCTTGGCTACCCTAGTATCTAATAAAACATGACATCTTTAGAATTATTCTGAGTATAACATAAAATGAAGAATAAAAGAAATTGCAAACTTAATTGACCAAAAAACTGAAATGTGACTAGAAAGAAATGATTTTTCTTATTTTAGAAAAAATCTGTGCCAGCATTCATAATATGAGGAAAAAGTTAATATATTTAGTTTAGCAAAGTACAATAAAAGAGGTAAAATGTGGCTTGATTGAGATGCTAGGCTTACTTGTTATTGAATTTGAGCTCTATGATGATAACATCCATAGATCAAGGCAAGAGAAATTGGAGAAACCATTCCTACTTAATAACTGTTCATATCTGGTGGTTATAGAATAGTAATTCAGGAGAAGGCATTCATCTGAGGTCAAATGTGCAGAAGAAAATATCTCCATTACAATCTCATAAATTCAGATTTAGAAAATTAGAAGGGATCTTAGATATCACTTAGGCAAAAATTCTACTTAATTGAGAAGTCTTTTTAAAAAAATATTCCTGACAGGTTGCTATTCAAAGTATACTTGGTCATTTTAGTATCCTCCATATTAAACATCATGACTTGTTATGTGTTTGGTGGATGTATATATATATATATACATATATATGTATATATATATATATATAGTTATTAGACATACATTTGTATCTTTGGAATTTCCATCACTTAATCCTAGTTTTGTACTGAGGACCTATTTAAAACAATGAAATCATTCCTGTAGTGAACAAGAGTTCACTACAATTTCGTTTTCGAACCTAAATGTTCCAAATAATTTGACTAGTTCTCATATTACAGAATTTCCAAATATTTTACTACCCTGCTTTACCTTTCCTGTATTTTGACTTGTTATTTTCTTTAAAAATTCTAGGGCCCCAAATATGAAAATTTCTAAATTCTTCTAAACAATTTAGCTAATACTACCTTGTTTTGAACACTAGATTTTGCCTTTATTTTTACTATTTAGATTTAATTGGCTATTTTGAAAGTTAAATTACTTTCTAGCCTCCTCAGATCTTGGAGTCACCCATAATTTCACGACTATAAGAAATATCTCTTGATTTAAGCTTTAAAATAGATATCCAAATTTACATTTATCCTTATTAACTATCTTTGTTCTCGCCTGTGATGCATCATTCTAGCCTAACCTTTTTCTACTAAAAGTCTCCTGATTTTTTAATGATGGCCACTCTAACTGGTGTGAGATGGTATCTCATTGTGGTTTTGATTTGCATTTCTCTGATGGCCAGTGATGAGGAGCATTTCTTCATGTGTTTTTTGGCTGCATAAATGTCTTCTTTTGAGAAGTGTCTGTTCATGTCCTCTGCCCACTTTTTGATGGGGTTGTTTGTTTTTTTCTTGTAAATTTGTTTGAGTTCATTGTAGATTCTGGATATTAGCCCTTTGTCAGATGAGTAGGTTGCAAAAATTTTCTCCCATTGTGTAGGTTGCCTGTTCACTCTGATGATAGTTTCTTTTGCTGTGCAGAAGCTCTTTAGTTTAATGAGATCCCATTTGTCGATTTTGGCTTTTGTTGCCATTGCTTTTGGTGTTTTAGACATGAAGTCCTTGCCCACACCTATGTCCTGAATGGTATTGCCTAGGTTTTCTTGTAGGATTTTAATGGTTTTAGGTCTAACATATAAGTCTTTAATCCATCTTGAATTAATTTTTGTATAAGGTGTAAGAAAGGGATCCAGTTGCAGCTTTCTACATATGGCTAGCCAGTTTTCCCAGCACCATTTATTAAATAGGGAATCCTTTCCCCATTTCTTGTTTTTGTCAGGTTTGTCAAAGATCAGATAGTTGTAGCTATGCGGCATCATTTCTGAGGGCTCTGTTACAGGTGCTGGAGAGGATGTGGAGAAATAGGAACACTTTTACACTGTTGGTGGGACTGTAAACTAGTTCAACCATTGTGGAAGTCAGTGTGGCGATTCCTCAGGGATCTAGAACTAGAAATACCATTTGACCCAGCCATCCCATTACTGGGTATATACCCAAAGGACTATAAATCATGCTGCTATAAAGACACATGCACACATAGGTTTATTGCGGCACTATTCACAATAGCAAAGAGTTGGAACCAACCCAAATGTCCAACAACGATAGACTGGATTAAGAAAATGTGGCACATATACACCATGGAATACTATGCAGCCATAAAAAATGATGAGTTCGTGTCCTTTGTAGAGACATGGATGAAACTGGAAAACATCATTCTCAGTAAACTATCGCAAGGACAAAAAACCAAACACCGCATGTTCTCACACATAGGTGGGAATTGAACAATGAGAACTCATGGACACAGGAAGGGGAACATCACGCTCTGGGGACTGTTGTGGGGTGGGGGGAGGGGGGAGGGACAGCATTAGGAGATACACCTAATGCTAAATGACGAGTTAATGGGTGCAGGAAATCAACATGGCACATGGATACATATGTAACAAACCTGCACATTGTGCACATGTACCCTAAAACCCTAAAGTATAATAAAAAAAAATAAATAAAAAAAAAAAAAGTAAGATATTAGTAATAGGAGAAACTGGGTGTGAGATATAGAGAACGCTGTACTATGTTTGCAATTTTTCTGTTAATGTATATCTATTCTAAAATAAAAAGTTTATTTAAAAAAAAAGTCTCTGACTAATGATTTAATTATTCATCTGACTTTGTAAAAAAATCTAAGGACATGATATAAACTTCTATTTCTACATCTACTCTTTTAAAAAAATAAATCAAATTTTTATAATCTCGTTGGAAGCAGGAGGGGTCTATGCCAGTCTAGATGTGGCTTACTGCTGTTTTTCCAAATT
Source organism: Symphalangus syndactylus (assembly GCF_028878055.3). Classification (NCBI taxonomy): domain Eukaryota; kingdom Metazoa; phylum Chordata; class Mammalia; order Primates; family Hylobatidae; genus Symphalangus; species Symphalangus syndactylus. The sequence continues at coordinate 46,529,146 of NC_072423.2, forward strand.
CTAGCAACATGGCAGGCACATGACACATATGTGTGCAAAGAAGCAACACAGCCCTGAGACATCTCTTTGGATTGACATTCATCCTTTAAGAAACATAGTCCAACTGGGCCGGGCGCGGTGGCTCACGCTTGTAATCCCAGCACTTTGGGAGGCCAAGGCGGGCGGATCACGAGGTCAGGAGATCGAGACCACGGTGAAACCCCGTCTCTACTAAAAATACAAAAAAATTAGCCGGGCGTGGTGGCGGGCGCCTGTAGTCCCAGCTACTCGGAGAGGCTGAGGCAGGAGAATGGTGTGAACCCGGGAGGCGGAGCTTGCAGTGAGCCGAGATTGTGCCACTGCACTCCAGCCCGGGCGACAGAGCGAGACTCCATTTCAAAAAAAAAAAAAAAAAAAGAAACATAGTCCAACTAACCTTGACTTTATTAAAATGTCAACATATTTTCTTTCATTTTCTTCAGACATATTGTATTAGAAAAACTTTGCTGACCTCTAGAAGTATTGTTACTGAAACTTTTTGCACTTCTAGTCGAAAACAGTATCAGAAACAAGAAGAGAAGATTAGTTTAACATGTTATTATTTGTTTTTTGGTGAAAACACATTTGGTGAAAACACTTTGTTTCCATTATCAGTTTTTCCTTTTTTGAATATGGACAAATAGATTATTTAGTAATCACCCATACAATTCTAGTAGTTATCAATGTCAGGTCCTTGAGCTATAATTTTCAGAATCTATCTTTCTCTCCGTTTGGACAACTGAGACTTCTGCATTTCTAGCACGTCACTGTTCCATTCTCCCAATTATTTTATAATGGCTGCATGACTCTGAAATTATATATGCAATATTTTCTTATTTAAAATAACCATGCTTCCTCTTTTAATTTCTCTGCCTTCATTAGACTGTAATCTTTTTTAAAAATCTGATTGTTTTGCCTTTTACAGTTTGAATCTGTTTTTCTGCTTTAATAATGAAGATGGAAACAAATGTATTTCTTATGGGTGAAGATTTTCAGATCATAGAATGTGTCACTAATGGAGGTTATCTAGAGTCATTTTACTTTTTAGAAGATCCGAATAAAGAGGGCCAATGCTAATTAGTTTTGTTTTTTAAATTAGGAGTTTGCCTGTGAGTAGACACATGGTTTTATGACAAATTGGTACTCTTAAAAGAGCCTATCCTCCTTACTCTCAGTTCCTTTAGCTTTTTCGGTGCACAATCTCACACATTCCTCCCGAAAGCATATGTCCTTTCCAAGCTTTGGGAATTCACCGAGGCATAAGCAGCTGTGGAAAAGTCTTCAGCCTAACACCAAGATGTTTTTCCTTGACTCATCATTCTCCTTTTGGCTTCCCAGGGGATTTTCTTTCTGGGGCTCAGAAAGGTTTGATAAGACAATTGTTTCTCTTGTCTTCCCTCAGACTAATATTTCTGGATATCTTCCTTCTGACATTCTCTGTGTTGCCATGTTACCTGATTACCTGGACGAATAGCGTTTGCATTCCTGGTGCCCCAGCAGCTTGCACAGGCAGGGAAGTTTGATCTTTTTCGGATTTTGCAGTTATATTAGATGAGATGTCCCTGTAAGCTAATTACTTTGGCAACCAAGAGGGCACCAACAATTCTGCCAAGCTTCCATAGGGGCACCTTAATAGTGTTTTAAACAATGTGTACAGAAGGGGTTAAAAGCTACACAGAGAGGAGCAGAGCCTGAGGGGAAAGACACTGCAGGTGTGTGGTTAACAAGGAACTAATTGGGTAACCAGGCAGGAGGAGAAGCAAGCACAAAGCTGGTCAACAGGCTTGTGTAGAATTCCAGCAGTTAGCTGGTGCTGAGCCCTTGAGGAGTTGAAATAAAGACAAGTTGAATCTGGAGTCTATTTTTTCCTGTGATCTTTGCTAGAAACTGCAAATTGGGACTTGACAGCTTTCTTCGCCTCCTGTTGCTTTGTTTCAGGTGGTATTGTTTTGAACTAGCTAAGAGCTGACATTCTGGATGTCTAGCCTGGGTGTCTTGTATCCAGACAGAAATGTACATCAACTCTTAAAGGCATGTTACTCTTTCTTCTCCTCTTAATGATCTCTGAGTATTGTGAGTGTGGTAGCAGATAGTGAAATGAGTGTTGGTCTGCTATTCAGGAGACTTGTTTCTAATTCCAATTGTATATCCAGTCGTGTCAGCTTGAGCCAGTTACCTCATCTATATGGCCTTCGCTGCTTTCCAAGCTGCAAAAAGAATGACGTTGTATGTGTTTCCCTTTTGAATGTCTCTGTGCTCTAAGTTTTTTTTTTTTTTGTAAGACTGATTAGTTTTCTTTGTTGAAACTTGACCAAGTATGAATAAATAGATGAGGCTATGTGGAAAATACACAGAGAACAGAAGACATGTTTTCTGTCTTCAATAATTTTTCCAAAAAATAAAAACAATAGGAGTTCAAAATACTGTGATATAGATGGGTGAAAAGGCCATTCTGCAGAAACTAGCATGAGGTTGAATACCCCAGAGAGTGCCTGCGGGTTTCACAAAGAATGTGTCATGTTCTGAATGTTTGTGTCCCCCTAAATTTCATATGTTGAGATCCTAACCCCCGAAGTGATGGTATTAGGAGTGGGGAATTTGGGAGGTTATTAGGTCATGAGGGTGGAGCTCTCAGGAATTGGATAGTAGCCTTACAAAAGATACTCAAAAGAGACCTCACTAACTCCTTCCACTATGTGAGAACACAGCAAGAAGCCAATGTTTATTAAGTCAGAAAGCAGGCCTTCACCAGACATTGAATGTGTCTTGATCTTGGACTTCCCAGCCATAGGAACTATGAAAAATAAATTTCTGTCGTTTATAAGCTATCCAATTTATAGTATTTTGTTATAGAAGCCTAAACAGACTAAAATAGGATAGGTCTTGGAATAAGCCTTCTTGAAGAAGCTGTCTTTGATGGGATACCCCAGGTAGTTCTCTAAGCTGGAGGAAACATTGAAATTACGGCTCAAGATTGATAATAAACCTATTGAGGGGAGCATGCAAGAAAGAGATCGATCAGACTGAAGTGGAGACCTGTTAATGAAGAGCAATAAAAATTGCTTTCTTAGGTAGAGAGAAATTACTGATAGCCCAAAAAGACAGGCAGGCAAGTCTTAGGGAAGAGAAAGAAAACATGTTAAACTTGAGAATATTTTGAAAAACAGTATTTACAAAAATTATTCTGGCTGTCAGGTATCATATAAGATTAACTCAATTTTAATTATCATTTTCCTTTAAATGATAATAAAGCATATAATAAAAAAAAAATTTGCTGCAAACAAAGTAAGTTCCTAGAAGTTTCCAAAGGAAAGTGTCTGTTCACTAATATCCTTAAGCTTCTCACTTTAGTTCATGTTATAAAGGTATATTTTCTCTGAGCTAAAATGAGTTGGCACCAAAGAAATATAAATCAACAATTTGGCAGTAATTTAACGAAAGACATCGTCTGATCATTTTTTAGCATAGATGCCAAAGGAGCTAATGTAGAGAGTCAATATGGTATATCATGTTCACAGGATCAAAGTTGTGCACCAAACTTCCTGCAGACATAATATATTTGTTTATGTGGTCATTTCACAAATATGGGCAGGCACTTTCCATTGAATCCAACACTCCCTATTGTCCTACACCTATTCCACTGGACTCCTTTATGGTTTGTGAGGTCACTCCCAGATATAACATATAACTGCAGATTAGGCCTGGCACTAACACTGAGTGAGCTGAGTCTTTGCAACCCATTTAAGCTCTCTAGCCTCTACATGCACATTTGCAAAATGAGAATGTTTGATGAAAGTAACTCTATTTCCTCTTCTAACTATGAAGTTCTGCAATACTTAATAAGAAATACCTTTTTTATAGCATGATAGTGTGATATGACAGTTTGGAAAGAGGGGGGAAGGTAACTTTTAAAGACCAGATTAATGAAATGCAAATTGCACCCATATAACTTTTATTTTAAAGAAATTACCTAATTTGTGCTGATTTTTCTGAACAACCAAATCACAATTCTTAAAGAAATTTGCAAAACCAGAATCCTAATACCTGACATGTCTTTCTCCACCCACCTCCATTCAAGTTTCAACTTAGAGGAAAAAAAGAACATTTTTAAAGGAGCTTAGAATTAGACTCAAACAGCAAATTCTACAGTTCGAAGACATTTTACACATTTTAACAATAGCTGCACTAACACTTTAGCAATTCATTGAAATCAGTGATTCCTTTAGATTAGCTACAGGAAAGTTCAACTTCTGAATAAAATTTGCTGGTTGAAATTTTATATAAAAATAGAGATATTCCACAAGATTTATAATATAGGATTTCCAATTTCCAATTTCTATTTCTCAATGGACAGTGTCATCAAGCAAAACTGACATTTATTTAAGTTGAGCACACATTCAATCTTATTTCTACATCTTTTATTAATTACTTTCTTGTCTGTGATATGAGTTGAAGCTATGACATATAGCTTCCATACACCACCAAAGACCAATTTTCCTCCTCTTTTACTCTTGTCTAGCCAAATTCTTCAAGTTGGTTATTTATATCTTTATATTGAATCTCTAAAGAGTGCTTGAATAACAAGCATTATATTTTCTTATTCAAAATCCTCTCTCATGCTATTTTCATTGTTTCTGTGAGTGAAAGTTTGTATGTGTGTTTATGGCTGGATAACAAGTACAAAAATAAATGACTGACAATCATATTATGAGTGGCTTCTATAGTGATATAGGGATAGATTAAATTAGATACCCAGTTTCCTCCAGGTCTCTCACATGATGCCCTGAAGTCTTAATAATAATTGCTAATGACAGTGAATTTGTGGTTTTATTATGGAAAAACCTGTTTCTACGTTTATAAAAATACTCGATGCTCTAAACATATCTACTTACCCCTTTATCCAGGCCTTCTCTACTTCATTGAACATACTCATGATAAATACAAACAATCAGTGTCTGCTTTAGTTTTCCTACTATTCAAAAGAAGCTTCAAAATATGATGTCATCTAACATATTTCACCAATAATTATAAAATCTGAATTTATATGATAAATAGGTTCCCAGAAGCCCATAGACATTAATTTATTTATTCAGTCCATGTTTACTGAACACTTTTCATGTATCAAGCTTTCTGTATGGATCAGAAGACAGTGGTCTACATGACAATATGATCTTTGCCATTTCAGCTCTAACATTATGGGAAAGATGTCATACAATGAATAAGTAAGAATAAATAAAGAAGTTATTTGTGAGAACTACTATAAAGAAAAAAAACAGAGCTCTGTGGTAGGAAGTAAAGAAATAATGTTGCAGTAGCTTGAGCTATGTCAGGCTGCGCAGTGAGCTAAGGAAGACCTCTTTGAGCAGGGGACATCCAAGCGAAGTCCTGTTCTGAATGTTATATTAGATGAGTTATATTAGATGTTATATTCTAGGGACTAGTTATATTCTAGGGCCCCAAATATAATGAAAATTTCTAAATTCTTCTAAACAATTTAGCTAATCCTACCTTGTTTTGAACACTAGATTTTGCCTTTATTTTTACTATTTAGATTTAATTGGCTATTTTGAAAGTTAAATTACTTTCTAGCCTCCTCAGATCTTGGAGTCACCCATAATTTCAAGACTATAAGAAATTGTAAAACACCTAGTCATGCAAAGGTTTAGGGCAGAGCCTAGAGCACAGCAGAAGTAGAAATGCAGAGGCACGAAAGAGCTTGGTGGCTTTGAGCAGGGGCTAGAGTGATTGATTTCCGGGAGGGATTAGAGCAGTGTGTGCAAGGTGGGAAGTGATAAGAGCAAAGATTGCAGAAGCTGGATGTTGCCATATCATGAAAAGTCATATAAGTCACATTTAGGAGTTTGTGCTTAATCTAAGTGAAGCTAAAGATTTTTAATATTAGACTATAAGGTCGATCATCTACTTTCTCTCCTGGCTGTAGGGAATAGATTGAAGAGGAGCAAGAGTAAAAACAGGAAGTCCAGTTAGAAAGCAGTCCGGGGCTTCATTACCTGGACAAAACTGATTGCTCTAGAAATGGAGATAAATGGTCAGATTGGAAATACATATACTTTGGAGGCAGAAAAACTAGAGCTTTCAGATATATTGTCTATAGAGAGGAATCAAGGAAAAATCTTAGTTTTCAGATCTGAACAACTTCATGTTTCATAGTATCATTTAGTATGAGAAGACACAGGGACAAACAAATCTTTGTGTGTTTACATATGTGGGTTCATGTGTGTATCAATAATTCTAGTTTTAAAATGGCTATGAAATATCCTTCAAGTAAACATGTCCATTAAGAAGCTGGATACAGTAGAGTTGTCTCAAATTACAAGAGGAGTTATTGCCTAAATAGTTAACTTTGGAAGGCTATAGGATACAGACCATTCTTAGCAGCAGAAGGAACAGGGTCTATCTCTTGGAGAAGTTTTTTACATAGCCAGAGAAATAGAACCTAGGACAAATAGTCAATACATGAGGACATGGCTAGACATACAAGGAATCAGAAAATTTTTCAAGTGTTCTCAGGAAGCTTTTAAAGGATGATCAAATTAAAGGCCAAAAAAAGCAATCAAAACGGTAAACCAAAAAAAAAAAAAAAGGCATATGTACACTTAAATGCCGTAATAGGCACATTTGAAAAGCAATAGAAAACACTAAAATTGATTTTTTAAATATATTTTATTGGCTAGTCGCAGTGGCTCACGCCTGTAATCCCAACACTTTGGGAGGCCGAGGCGGGCAGATCACGCGGTCAAGAGATGGAGACCATCCTGGCCAACAAGGTAAAACCCCATCTCTATTAAAATACAAAAATTAGCTGGACATGGTGGCGCTTGCCTATAGTCCCAGCTACTCAGGTGGCTGAGGCAGGAGAATTGTTTGAACCCAGGAGGCAGAGGTTGCAGTGAGCTGAGATCGTGCCATTGCACTGCAGCCTGGCGACAGAGCAAGACTCCGTCTAAAAAAATAGATATAGATATAGATATATAGATATAGATATAGATGATATAGATATAATTTGACTAAATATATTCAAAATATTATCATTTAAAAAGTGTCAAAATAATTACTAATCAGATATTTTACTTTATTTGTCATTGTCTTTGATTCATGTCGTGTATTTTACAGTTCAGTTTATGTCAATTCGAACTAGCCACATTTCAAGTTCTAAATAGCCCCATGTATTTTGGCCACTGTGTTGGACATCATGGGGCTGGAAAATTTTGTATGAATAATCTGGCAGAGAGAGAAACATAGGATAAAGAAAAGATTTCATCTGAAAATCTGTTATTTTTCAGAGGAGTAAAAATATTTGTGAGATTTATATCTAGGACATAAAGTGAGAGTGGTATTTGGAGGAGTGGCACTTCCTTGAATATAACAGCAGAGAGAGAGAGAGAGAGAGAGAGAAGGATGCAGATAAGAGTAGAATAGATTTGTCCATGAGACCATATGACTGTAATTTAGAAAAAAATCATATTTTCTTCCTGAAATATGAGGCAAGGCCATTAACTGACTGGAATGAGAATGTGGCGTTCCATCTGAAGAGAGCTTTCTAGGACTTCAGGCAGCAGTGCCTAATACATATTACTCAGTCATGATTTGACTTAACTCTGCCAGAGTTCTTTTGGGTAGTCCTCACCTCAGAGGTGGAGTGGCCATCTAAGTGAGCATTTAATCCTCACTCTCTCCTTTTTTCTTCTCCTTCTTCTGGTAAACATTCTTGTTATTCCATGTTCTTAGACTTCAACAACTGGCTTTTCACAATCCAAGGGAAAGTTGCTTACATCTGAATTGAACAAAGTTTTTCAGTGTGAGGGACTCTATGTGTATGTGTGCGTATTTCAAGAAATACTGCAATGTGTACTTTGGAATCGTGCTAGCTGTGTTCCTACTGGATCATGTTATAGGCATGAATATCAGTAATGAACAATTGGTGGTACTGCAGAATTTATGTTTCCCTTTTCAGCCTCAGTTTCTGTTTTCCCAGTGCCACCTCCATACATTTAAATTCTCAAAGTAGAGAAAAAAATGAAGCCAGAAAAACGAAAACCCAGAGATTCCGCGAAGGTCATATGGAGCAAGAACAGGATAAATGGCTGCCCTGTTGTGTTGAGAAAATAGGAAGACAGGAGTTGAGAAGTCAGATTGCATAAAAGTTACTGCTTTGTGCTGCGGCGAGGAGGAGGAGGAGAAGAGCGCTATCACTGTGCACACTGCAATAGAACTGTTCAGTTTCCAAGAATGTCAAGGCTTTTAAATACAGGTCACTCCAAATCAATCCGCATTGCACTCCCCCAAAATAAAGAAAACAGTAAAACAGCTCTTGATGTAATTTATTCTTTCAGACCTGTGGCAGAGAGAGTTTTCTAAACCTTTAAGCTGTGAGTAGTTTTCTTTCTTTCTTTCTTTTTAAGCTATATATCCCACTCACTTATCCCACACTTTCTATTTTTAGTTTTCTCTTCTGATGAAACCTTGCAGATCATAAAGTTAACATTCTCTGAGCAAGATGAGACTGCATCATTCCCAAGATATGATTTCTATTCAGCGTTCTCTTTATTTTTTTCCTCTGGATTTCGGTATTACCTCCTCATTCTGTAAATATTGCACAAACTTCTGCTGTAATTTCTAATGTGCATGAAATCTTAGGGAAGATACTGCAGGATTCTTTGTTCCAAGTGTTTTGAATAAGGGAGGAAAAGAGGAAAAGAAAAAAGTATGGTCCAAAGTTGACATTAAACATTTTAAAATTATGTTGCTTAATGCTTTTTCTCTCTATTCTGGACACTTTTAAAATCTGCTCTTTTACAGGTTAGGACTTGTTCCTGAGACTAAGCCATTACTCAAATTCACCTTGTTTTTCTCCATGGTTGATGAAACAACTAACCATTGAGGCACCATTCAATTTCTACTTCCCTATAGGCCTTCCAGAATATTCTAAAACTTTTTTCTCTTTCTGAACTCTCATTTTTCTAGGAATGATGTAACAGGGCAGAGGGAAGCTACAAGTAAGAATCTAGTTATATTATTCAGACAAATCTCAGTTTGAATCCTGACTCTACTTCTCAGAATTATGCCACATAGATAAGTAATATATCAGATTCCTATCTATAAAATGAATAACTCCTCAAACTAATGTTATAAAGAGTAAGTCAGATACTGTTGGCAAAACTATTTGCATACTGCCTCACTTTTAACCAATGCAATTCATCTTAGTCCAATTGGGCTGCTATAATAAAAACATAGAACAGGTGGTTTAAACAACAAACATTTATTTCTCACAGTTCTGAAAGCTGGAGAGGCTGGCATCAAGGCACTGATTGGGTGTCTGGTGAGGGCCTGGTTCCTGGCTCATAAGTTGTTCTCTCATTATGTTTGCACATGGCAAAAAGAATGAGAAAGCTCTCAGGAGTCTCTTTTTAAAGCAATCAATTCAATTTATAAGGGTAGAATCTAATCACCTCCCCAAAATCCTCATATCCTAATATCATCATATTGGGGATTAGGATCTCAACATATGAATTTAGAAAGAACATATACATTCAGTCCATAGCAAAAGTAAACAGTTATCACCCCCATTAGTTACGGTAAATAGTAAATAGGACAACAGGAATAAATGGAAGAGAATATCACTGGGCATATTTTTAATGAAGGATCTTGAGGCTCACAATATTAGAAAACAAGACCAAAGGTAGCAGCAGAACTAAAACTAGAATTGATACCTTCAAACCTTTTGTTTGCAGGTGATCACATAGGCAGCAGTGTCACACAATGGATGAATCACATTTGAAGTCTGAAATTTATGCATTTTAATTCTATACAAAAATGTCTACATGATGTAACCACATATAGTCATGCGTCACCTAACAACAAGGATAAATTCTGAGAAATGCATTAAGAAATTTCGCTGTTGTGCAAACATCCTAGAGTGTACTTACACAAACCTAGATGGTATAACCTACCACATATCTAGGCTGTATGATACACCTATTGCTCCTAGGCTACAAGCCTATACAGAATGTTACTATAATGAATATTGTAGTCAATTATAACACAATTATAAGTATTTGTACATGTACACATACCCCAACATAGACAACATATAGCAAAAATACAGTATCAAGCTTTTTTTTTTTTTTTTTTTTTTTTTTTGGCACACCTATACAGGGAACTTACCATGAATGGAGCTTGCAGGTTTGGAAGCTGGCCTGGGTGAATCAGTGAGTGAGTGAGTGGTGAGTAAATGTGACAGTCTAGGACATAATTGACACTACCATAGGCTTTATAAGCCCTGTACATTTAGGCTACACTAAATTTAGTTAAGAATATTTTTATTTCGGCCGGGCGCGGTGGCTCATGCTTGTAATCCCAGCACTTTGGGAGGCCGAGGCGGGTGGATCACGAGGTCAGGAGATCGAGACCACGGTGAAACCCCGTCTCTACTAAAAAAATACAAAAAATTAGCCGGGCGTGGTGGCGGGCGCCTGTAGTCCCAGCTACTCGGAGAGGCTGAGGCAGGAGAATGGCGTGAACCCGGGAGGCGCAGCTTGCAGTGAGCCGAGGTTGCACCACTGCACTCCAGCCCGGGCGACAGAGCGAGACTCTGTCTCAAAAAAAAAAGAATATTTTTATTTCTTCAATACTATATTAATGTAAGCTTACCGTTACTTTTTAATCAATGTTTATTTTTTAACTTTTTTACTCTTTGCTAATAATACTTAGCTTAAAATACAAACACATTGTACAACTATACAAAAAAATCTATATCCTGAATCTATAAGCTTTTCCTTTTTTATAATTTTTTTCTTTTTTCTTAAACTTTTTTTTTTTTGTTAAAATCTAAGACAAGAATACACACATTAGCCTAGGTTTACACAGGGTCAGAATCGTCAGTATTACTTTCTTCCACCACCACATCTTGTCCCACTGGAAGGTCTTCAAGGGCAATAACAGAACTGGGGCTTTCATCTCCTAGGATAGCAATGCTTTCTTCTGGAGTATCTCCTGAAGGACCGATAGATGATAGATAGATAGATAGATAGATAGATAGATAGATAGATAGATAGATAGATAGAGAAAGAGAGAGATACAGAGAGTACACTCTAAAATAATGGTACAAAGAATAGTATAGCAAATACATAAACCAGTAACATAGTCGTTTATTGCCAGTATATAATTGTATGTGCGAGACTTTTATACAACTGGCAGCACGGTAGGTTTGTACCAGCATCATCACAAACAAATGAGTAATGCATTGTGCTATGACGTTTTCAGCACCATATGCCATCTATGATGGACCAAAATGCTGTTACACAAATATGGCGGTATAATTTGCATAACATCTCTAGCCTATTTATTACTAACCTGTATCTTACAGGATTTATTTGGGTTTTATACAACATATTCCATATAAAACAATCATGGGCACATAGAAGGGGCCAGTCACAGGTAAGGAGAGAGAGGGAGGCAGCCCTTCAAATGCAAAGCTTCAGAGAAGGCTGTGGGCGAATATGAAGTAAACTGGGAGTGGAGGTGATTTAAAAATCTAAGTAACTTTGTGCCTAGTCTGTGCTTTGGAATACGTGGCCAGTATTGGAAGTCCAATATTGGTTTAGGCTGAGGAGCAACATGTATGGGATAGCATAAGGATAAAACTGTGAAGAATTTCAGACAAAAACAGCAGGAAGTTTTTATATGCTAAAATTTCAGTTTTATTCTTCCTTTCTTTCAATGTGTTTACACTTATGTTTAGAAAATGACATAATTATTAAGGTTATAACTGTGCCAAAATTTAAAATAGAATCTGTCAAAAATAGCTACTGAAAGTTAGGTTGCTTTCAATTCTGGAACAAAGCAGTAGACATCCACTATTGTGTGTGTGTTTGTATATGTGTGTGTGTGTTGCGGGTATGTCTGGAACAATTCCATGTTTTTATCTGCCAACTATATGTTATAGTGTTTGTCTAAAAAAAGTTTTGAACTAAATGGTATTATTTTTCTGTTTTTCGCCAAGTTGAGCATTGTTCTTTTACTTTTTATTGACATGTTATGCACTAGAATTGAGGGTTTTGATTTTTAACCACTTAAAGTTCCATTTTCTTTCTTATTTTCTATTTCTTCGGAAGTGCTTTTCTATTTTCATAAACCAAACACAGTTGACTGCTAATTTCTCCCTGAAAGACACTGGAAGATGGCTTCCAAAATTAATGGTGTAAGACAAGTTTACAAACTGTCAGGCTTTGAAGTGAAAATTAGTGTGTCATTCTTTCTGAAAAGAGCAGAGCACAGAACTGACTGCTACGTTATAAGAATCTCTCAAGGCAAAAATACATTGTTTAGATGAGAGGACAAAAGCTAAACAAATGTTTTATTCTCCATCTCACTTCCCAAATTCCATCACCACACCTATATTCACACACACCCACACACAATTGGAAGAACAAATTATTTATTATTCTAGGAAATCAATACCCATGGGAATTATATGATGGTAAATCTTGGCATTCCACTTAAAAAAAATGTTGTACTGACACGTATAACTGAAGAGGGCCACATGGAAGAAATCTGGAGACAATGTGATTATTTTCTAACTTTCTAAAGTTAAAGAAAGTCTCTGTTATTCAAAATTTGATGGTCATGTTGAGAAAGAAGCTTCAGAAAAATAAGCTAATATTTTTAAATAGAATCAAACATTGGCTTTATATTCAGGCCAAAATTCTAGTATCACTCAAAACTCTGTTTCAGCCACTATCTTAGAGCCTTAAAATATTAGAGCTGTAGATTCCTCAAAAGCTGTAACACAAAACTTCTTCATTGTTTAAGTTGACAGAGGCCTTGAGATATATATTGTTGAAATTAGGCAGATTTGGTTGCATTCCAGACTTGCCTTTTCTTTTTAATGAAACTGAACAATTTACTTAATTTCCTTGAGTCTCAATTTTGTATGACTATAATTGTAAAAAAAGAAAAAAGGACACAATTCACAGATCTTCTAAAAGGATTAAATTATACAATAGATTTAGAGCATGTGGCACATAGCTGAGATCTGTAACAGGAAATACGCCCATGCTGAAATGAGGAAGTAAAAAGTTTGATCATGGGAGCAGAACCTACTCTTGAGAGGAGGGATGTGGAGGTCTGCTTTTCTGAAGCAGATTTCATAATGGAGCATGCCTTTATGGGAATACACAATGTATTTCCTAGAGACAACTGGGCATGAAAAATTTCAGAGAACACACACTATACTATACTATGTTATACTGTATAACTATATAGTTGAAGATCTAACCAGGTACTCCCTAAAATATATGTTATTGCAAAATTCATATTACCCCCAAAAAGTTCTGAGTCCAATTGTCCTTCTCCAACTCTTAATTGCCAAGTGTCCTTCTCTTACCAGAGAATGATCTTAGAATGATCTTCCCCGTGGTGCACTGATTTTCTTTTTTCTTTTTTTTTGAGATGGAGTCTCGCTCTGTCACCCAAACTGGAGTGCAGTGGTGTGATCTCGGCTCACTGCAACTTCCCCCTCCTGAGTTCAAGTGATTCTCCTGCCTCAGCCCCCCATGTAGCTGACATTACAAGCATGCACCACCACGCCCAGCTAATTTTTGTATTTTTAGTAGAGACGGGATTTCACAATGTTGGCCAAGCTGGTCTCGAACTCCTGACCTCAAGTGACCCACTTGCCTTGGCCTCCTAAAGTGCTGGGATTACAGGCATGGGCCACCATGCCCAGCCAACTTTATTTTCTATCCATCTAAATATCTACCTATCTATCTATCTCTATCATATGTCATCTATCTGTTAACAAATCTACCTCAATTAAAATTCAGAATGAGATATTGTGAAATTGAGATATGTATGAGCATATTTATTTCAATTCATAAAGTTAAGTTCTTTCAACAAAAAGATGATATAGTATAAAAATGATAAATTATTAAGGAATTTCCTGTCATCTACTGTTTTAATAATGACGGTCACTTTCAAATCATAGTATTTAGCTTCCATTGTATAGACTTAATAGAATGATTTAACAATTTTCTATTTAAATGTCAACATTTATAATGTATTTATTTTGTATCCTTGTGTTATAAGCATAAGTTTATGATAAAAACTTTTAGATGTCAAGTTAAAAATATGTTAGAGGGTAGTTTTTCAAAAGTCTTTTTGTGGTACATGAACAAAGATGTTTGTGGACACCTGCCATAATTGTTTACTAGAATTCTAAAAAAGCACACAAAACTCTTAGAAAACATCCTTTCTGCTTTACTCCATAGAACTAAACATTTATACATGTGTTTAAATAACATCAACACGTTTTCTTAAAGAATGTTGCTTAAGTTAAATACACAATGAAATTATTATAGTGCAACTGTACCCTGGGAAGTCATTAGGAACTGCATGTTAAGATAAATTTCTATTTTCTTTATAATTGCCCTGGTCAGAGAACTGTACCTGGAAATTGATGTAAGACAGTGCATTCTATTGTATGCCAAAGAGGAGCTCCATAGAAGTCTTTAGGAAAAGAAAGTCTACAGGTTTGATTGTCTTGATAGACACTCTATTTTTGGTAAGCCATAAATATAGTGTCTTTTGGTATTCATTGTCATTAAATTCTTTCAAAATATGTTGAAATCCTTTAGGATTCCCAGTTGTGTGTTGGACTTTTTCTTCACAAACCCATTGTCACTCAACACAGCATTAGAGAAGCTGCCTATACCTTCTCAAAGATGTCTAGCACAGAATGCCCTGTCTAACTTTTCTGCCTTAATTGAGTAATTCCCTCTTTTGTGTTCAAGCCATCAATCATTCTAAAACTTTTGTCAGAGCCCAACTTTTCTTATAAGACTGCTTCATTCATGTCATTATCTGAAATTCTATCATACTTCTTCATAGAACTGTACTGTTTGCCACTTCATTGCATCATACTTTTATAAAAGATTATACTTGATCCTTCCCCTAAAGAAAAGACTGCATAACTAAGAGACTATTTCAGGTATTTTAGAATGTTTTCTATCTTTCATAATATTTAAGGCACTAGACATTTCACAAATTCTTCATAGTGGGCTGCTTGATGCTATTTGCCATATTTCTTCCCTGAAACCTAGTCCTAAGATATTATAACATTTCCCCTTTACTTGGTACCAAAAACTTATTAAAAATAAATTATTTCAAATAAAATTACTATAGATAATAATTCATGTCTACTGTTTGTTGATAGCCAGGTTTTCAGAAAGCTACTTTAAGTCTAAATAATGTAATTATTGTTGCTTCAAACTGAAAGTGGTGTGGCACAAAATCAAGTCTAATGCCCTCATTTTTTAGCTGAATTAAAGGACTTTTTGATTCAAATTTCCAACCACATAGCAAGTTAGTTAGGACTAGATTTAAGACTAGAACTCAGGCTCCTGATTTCTGATCAAGTGTTCTTGGTTTAATAACATAATGCCTTTCAGACCATAAGCCAGAGCTGCTTTTTTGATGAGCATGCTCTTAAACATATACACTTTGCAATCACTCTCTTGTTCCCTGCTTCCTTTCACTTCTCTGTGAGTGATAAAAAGTAGCCTATTGATTGGAGTTTGAAAACACCAATGCATCACAATGTTATTAATATAACACATACAGAACAATTTTGCAGTCACAACTTGGGAGAGTTGTGGTGGGTTTCTCCTTACTCTCTTTCCACTTTCCTTTAGCTGATGGAAGATCTTTAATAACAAACTGAGACACTATCCCTTTATGTAAGATCTTTACTTTGAAAGATATAACCACCTTTCTTAAAGAAAACACTGTATTTTAGACCAAGAGGGCATCAACAAAAGTGACAAATTCCATATTGTAATGGTTATGGCAGTACAATTATTTAATAGTTGAAATAATTGTCCAAGTGTAGTGGCTCATGCCTATAATTCCAACACTTTGGGAGGCCTAGGTGGGTGGGTCAAGAGGTCAAGAGTTCGAGACCAGCCTGGCCAACATGGTGAAACCCTCTCTCTACTGAAAATACAAAAATTAGCTGGGCATGGTGGTAGGCACCTGTAGTCTCAGCTACTTGGGAGGCTGAGACAGGAGAATCTCTTGAACCCTGGAGGCGGAGGTTGCAGTGAGCCAAGATTGAGTCATTGAACTCCAGCCGGGGTGACAAGAGTGAAACTACATCTCAAAAAAAAAAAAAAAGAAAAGAAAAGAAAAAGAAATAACTGGAGTGTTTTTTATTATTGATAATCATATCCAGAGTTACAAAAGAAGAATTAAGACATTCAAAGGAATGCTAATGTAAAAAGATTGAAAGAAAATCGTGATTCAATGAAAGTGTAAAATTCTAGACTAATTTTAACCAAGAACTTGGAGTGGCCAGGCATACCTTTAGCAATCAAGTATAGTGGCATAGTGCAAGAAGTGAAGGGAATTCAGTATTCAGTACCACAGTACCAACCACAGGATATTAAGTAGAGGTAGACTAGATATTAAGTAGGGGTAGATTAGACTAAGTAGCTTGCAGGGCTTTGTCTCTTACAGAATCCAGAGTAATTCTGCTGGATGCATGCTAGTTTCTAAAGATGACTTTTACTGCCCTTTTTAAAGTCGAGGCCAAGTTGTCTTTTCCTCACGTCTCTTCCCAGAAGCCTCAGGTAAACTTAGGGAAGGATACAACAGTTCTATTCTGGGTTCTGGTCAGAATCGACTAGAGAAAATTAGAGGAGTGAATATGCCCTCTGAATATATTTTCCCAAACTCCTTCTATTGTGCTATGTTAGCACAATATTTGTTTGAATATGAAAATAATTTAGAAGAATCAAGTAAAGCAAGAATGTGAGACATGCTAGAAAGGTCATCAAAATGTGGCACCCTTTTTCCATCTTCTTGCTTCCCATCAACTGATGACACAGGCTTCACACCCAGACTTGCTCTCCTCCACCTTCTTTTTATGAATGTTGGACCTTAGCAAAGTTTCTAATGTAAAAGGAAAGCTAAATCATCTTCCAAGTCAATGATTCCAATAGGAGTTTTTTTTTTTATAACTTGCTCATGTTCTCACCTGCCCAGAAATGTAACATTCCCTAGAGAAAGTGGAAAGACTGTTTTATTAGCTGTTTACAAGTCTTATTAGAGCAATTTAATGAAAATTCTATAAAAAACAAAAACATAAGGGGCAGAAAATATGGAAATGGTTACCCAAACTCAGATTTGAACAAATAAACAGAATAGCTTTAGTGTAATAATAAGAAAGAATTTTTCCTATAGCAGTGGCCAACCCAGTGGCATAATGTCACAGAAAAATAAAACACACTTTGGTGGCCTTTCTTAAAGGCGACTTCTCACCTATTTTATTTTTTTAACCTTTTCTCAAGGGTCTCTCACTCAATGCTCATATTTAGTGTCAAGAATTTTGACCATAAAAAAGGCTCAGAGAACACAGAGCTTCAGTTGGGGGTACATTATTTTTTCTTTTGAGAAAATTGAGATTTATTTAAAAAATAGGAAAAAAAGAAGTCCAAACCAAGGTACAAAGGCAAAGGTTTACAAAGAAAATACTCATTCTATACACTGGGAACTAATTTAATAAACAACCTCTCCCTGCTAGCTTGTGATTAAACTAAATTGCCAGCCTAAAATTTTCTGTGCAGAATTTCAAATGTCAACACATTATATTGCGATTCCTCTTAATTTCTCACAAAGAAAATGCAAAATGAATTCATTATGCTGGAGTAAGTGGAAAAAATGATGAGTTTCTCCAGAAGAGTATGCAATGGGGAGAGATTGGGCAAGACGATTATATTGAGATATTTGAATAGCTGGCCATTAGCAAGAGCATCCCCATTACTCTGCTGATAATTATATCTCTTCTGCTATGACTTCCCAGTGGAATAGTAGAATGTTCCCAGTGCTGGAGATAATGAAAAATACCATTCAGGTGGTACATATATGCCAGAAATAGAATGCAGTATTTCTTTCCTTCCTGGTTTTTGCACTGCCTTAGCCCCATCAAATCCAACTCCCTGTATCTTGTCACTCTAAGGGCACACACCTACACAATATATGTTAATATGTGTTCGTTTGGTTGTTCTTTGTTGTGGACAGGAAAAATAAATGCATCTTGAAAATGGAGATGGCAATGAAATATCATTCTTCCAACATAATTATCTCCTGTGTTTAGAAAGCCCGGTGTTTTGCTGAGTACATTTTTGTTAGCTATTATGTAAATGACTTTCAAAACCCGCTATAGTTCAGAGTGAAGGCTATGTATGGGATCTTATAAGGATAAAACTCTTTTTTTTTTTCTCTGTAAGAAAGGAAAAGTGGTTGCATATTCTTTTAATTAATCCATCACTTTACAGACACTTTTCATTTTAGCAATCAAGTGCAATTATACATACAAAAAGGGATAAAAAAAGAGATCAAACAATAACACCCATTCATCTCCAATAACAATTTCCCTCCCTCCCTCCTCTTTACTTTTTTTTGTCTGTTTTTCTCATTTGAACATTTCATACAATCTCTCATGTATTATTGCCACCTTATTATCGTGTGGCATTTTTATTGCTCTTTATTTTCTGTTTGGGGAAATCTTGCTAGGTACTGTATGTCTTCACAAATTCATTAATTTTACAGAAAACTCAATTTGCATCCCCCCCCCTTTGCTCTATCACTGCTATTTTTAATTCTGGATCCTTTCTTGAGAGTTTCATTTTAAAATTATATACATATGAGAAGAAAAGTTCCATCCAAACAGCTTATATTTGCATCCTGTAGAGGGCAGTGAAACGTTACATTGGTTTTACCCTCCGTAAGGGTTGAATTGAGAACTGCTCGTTTTTCTATATTTTGGCACTCACTGGAGAACAGGACAAAAGAGCAGCTAAATTACCTGAGGGTACCTTTTTTTCTATTGAGATTGTATTTGCATTTAGAGTCAGAGAGGTGTACTTTATTATGTGAGTGTTTTCTAGTTAAAATATTTACCTGAAAAGTTATTCAGAATGCAAAAGGTTGCAATGTGTATTGACGAGTGGCTATGATTCAAACCACAGGAAATGAAGTATGTGTACTCATGGTGTCAGCTTTAGGATTCATACTCAATACTCAGTTAATATCCAATTGTAGTCGAAAATACTGGTTTATATAGTCCATGATTAATGATAATTTCATCAGAAAAAGAACCACTTTTAGTCTGGAAAATTTAATTCAAAAATTGTACCTTGAAAAAGGCAGTCACAGGAAAAAAATCACATTCACTTACAATTTGCATGTTTTATCATCATATAAACATTACTTAGTAACTAAGTGTAATAGTGAATATTATATTTTAAAACTTATTAATTAAATTATTTGTACATATTTTAGAAAATGCCTAATTTCCCCCCAAATTTAAGATATGTTAGCTTATTGATCTCTAAATGAATCACATTTAAATTTAATGTAAGCCAAAATACATGAGTGTGTGTAATATATGTAGTATGTGTACTATTGGTTGATTGTAATGGCATATAGCCAATATATTACACATTCTAGGTATCCTAATTTTCATAAAGGTCTTATTAATTCTGTAATAGACCTATAGAATATTTTGTACTCAATATGCAATGAAAATATGCCATGAAATATTTCAATACTTTCACCATACTGTATGATCAAATCAGTGTTATTTGTGATTGATTAAAACCTGTATACCACACCCAAATATTTATTTGGACACCACCCCTAACTTTTAATAAGGATATCTGTAACAAGACACTTATTTAGCATTACCCTGACTGAATTCCCTTTGTTTCCTCCTGTTTTAATCTTCCTTTCTCTCTCCCAATGACTTTCCATTACATTTCCAAACTATTTTCTTTTTTCTTTGAGATGGCAAAACCTATATGATCAAGATCTCTACTGCTGGTGCATAAATACTTCCAAGTTTCCTTGTCATGTGTATGTTTTTCTTTTTTCTCTTTCTTGTTTATCTTTTATCTCTTTTTCTTTGACTATCACATTAATTTCTTTCCAGACTCTTACCACCTAATCCTCCTCTTGCTTTTCCAAAATTAAATTTAATAAGTTCAACTGGTCCTGGCCAGGGTAAATTTGCTCACAGTCAGAGGTGCACTCTATCCCCTTAAGAGCAAGTCCTCTCTGGCAGGTTGTCTTTCCTATTCTAATCTCTGTTTTGTGTAAAACCTTTCTAATTTTATTAGTTTAGGATAATCTAATATTGGCTTTTCTAATCATTTGTCTACTTTTTAACAAATAATTTCTTTTTCCAAGTTTTTGAGTCAAAATTGTATGTCAACTTAAAATTAGTAATACTATCACTCTTGGCCTACTGTTGATTTCCATTGTAACTGTGCTAGCTTAGATTCACATTCTGCTATGAAGGTTTATACCCAAGGGTGCCCTCTGCCTCCAAATTTTTCCTATGCTATGGCAGCCCATTCAGCCTGTAAGGGCAAGGATACCTCTTCCAGGGTAACCATCACTAATGGGTATATAAAAACTCTCACCTCCAGTGTAAACTAGTTCAACCATTGTGGAAGACAGTGTGGCAATTCATCAAGGATCTAGAACTAGAAATACCATTTGACCCAGCAATCCCATTACTGGGTATGTACCCAAAGGATTATAAATTATGCTACTATAAAGACACATGCACTCGTATGTTTATTGCGGCACTATTCACAAGAGCAAAGACATGGAACCAACCCAAATGTCCATCATGTCCATCAATGACAGACTGGATTAAGAAAATATGGCACATATACACCATGGAATACTATGCAGCCATAAAAAAGGATGAGTTCATGTCCTTTGTAGGGACATGGATGAAGCTGGAAACCATCATTCTGAACAAACTATCACAAGGACAGAAAACCAAACACCGCATGTTCTCACTCATAGGTGGGAATTGAACAATGAGAACACTTGGACCCAGGGCGGGGAACATCACACACTGGGGCCTGTCATGGGGTAGGGGGAAGAGGGAAGAATAGCACTAAGAGAAATACCTAATATAAATGATGAGTTAATGGGTGCAGCACACCAACATGGCACATGTATACATATGTAACAAACCTTCACGTTGTCGTTGTGCACATGTACCCTAGAACTTAAAGTATAATTGAAAAAAAGTAAAACAATAAACAAACAAAAAAACTCCCACCTCCTATCGTTCAAGGGGCAAAAATTTAGGAACTATACTGTATGTTTTACAGGTGGTCCCAGCCCCTGTGGTTCAGAATGGTCAACTTAAAAGCACTAATCCACTTGCATTGGCTTTCCCACTGTCCTTGACTAATGATCCCTGATTCTTTACTCTTACTCCCTGGGTCATCTACTAAATGAACCACTTGAACAAAGGTCCTTGACTGAGGCACTACTTTATAGGAAACACAAGTTAAGATGCTCATCTTAAAATACAAGCAACATAACACGTGACGATAATACGAGATGGTTGACATGTTTATAAAGCTCTCAGTATAAATGTGGGGGATAGGAGCGCAGTTTTGATTTGTGGATATACTCTGTAACAGTGAAGTCTAGGCTTTTAGCTTAGCCGTCACACAATTAGATATTATACAAATTTGACTTACCGTATGCATTATATTTGAGATACAGCATAGCATTTGATACCTTCATTTTCTAAGTTGTATCAATTTGTATACAGACTTAATAGTTGTCATAAAACAGAATTCTAAAATTCGGGCTTATATAAATATCATTTTAGCCAGCTGTACAGTGACAAAAATTATAAATGCCAATTTGTAGAATAACAGTAAAATTTTATTTCATACCTCAAATTCTAAGGTTAAAAAAATCAATCAAATATCACTGGTGGAAGAATGTTAAAACATTTAATTCAATCACCTTCTAAACCTTAAATGAAATCTTAACATTTTCAAAATCATTTCATTAAAAATTGTATGTATTATCATGTAAATGTTTATGATACGAGAGTATCAACAATATTTTGAAATACATTTTGTATAGACATACATAGAATAAACTATACCTTTGTGGGAAGAAAATCAATAGAATGACTGCCAGACAGTCAAAAAAACATTATTCATTTAGTAGGTACATTTTTTTGTATCTTTAATTAATAAGCAAAGCTAAAACCAGAAACAGAAAGAAGAGGAGTGTGAGGTGATAAACACATGTAACATTCCATTCAATGAATTTTTTGTGGACTTGCTAAAATATTAGACTAAATAATATCCTATAAATAATATAAGTAATATTCTAATACCGGTTAGAATAAAGTTAAGAAACAGTCAAAATAACTAAGCCATAACAGATAAGTTATTAAAACTATTTTCTCACTTTATTCTTCTGTACATTAAAGACATTTTTTGGAAGAGAGTTTTTGATTAAGTAAAACAACCAACATCCATTTTGGGTTTAGTACTCTGAATTTTCATAGCGCATAAATTTAACCAAAAGTACAGCTATAATGAAACAAATAGAAAACTAACAGCAAGATGGCAGATTTAAATAAAGTCATATTAATAATTATATGCAATTAGACTAAAAATCAGAATGACAAAGATTTTCAGGCTGGATAAAAAATAAGGCTGAAATACATGCTATTTTCAGAAGTTAAATACTTAACATTTGAAGTCATAGCTAGCGTGAAACTAAAATTATGAGATTAAATATGCCATGTAAATCATAATAATCAGAAATCTATAGTGGTTCTATTAATACATAATCTTTAGGACAGGGAAAATGAATTAAAAGATGTTTATATAAGAAAAGCATCAATTAATCATGGTAACATAACAATCCTAAATGTCTGTGCATCTAGTAAGAGAACTTCAAAATCAATGAATAAAAAAAAATGAAAGGAGAAATACAAAAGTGCACAATCACAGCTGAAAGTTTTAATACCATTCTCTCAGTAATTATCAAGAAAAAAGAGAGAAAATCAGTAAAAATATGAACAAATTGAAAAATACTATTGACCAACTTGGATTAAATGAATACTTATAGGAACTATAAACAAAAATATTTATCAAAAAGTAGAATTTTCAGATATACATAGAGTGCTCTGCAAGAAAAATTATATTCTCAGTTCAAAAGAAGAAGTTTCAAAAAATGAAAAATAAAGTTTTTTCTGACCAAACATAATTAATTATAAATAAAATTAACGCTATTTAGAAAATCTTGAATGTTTGAAAGAAAAAAAAATATTCTAAGCCAAAGAAGAAACACAAAATGAATTAGAAAATATTTTAAAATAACGATACTAACATACCAAAATCTTTGTGATGCAGCTAAAAAAGTGTTTACTGTTTTAGCTATATCTTGTATCTTGTATAATATTTGTATTTTGTATATTTGTATCTTGTATCTTTGTAATATTTGTATCTTGTATCTCAATACATATATTTGTATATGTATTTGTATTTTGTATCTCAAATGTTTATTTAAGATAATAAATAATTGAAATCAATGATGTGATCTTCTACATTAAGAAGCTAGAAAAGAAGGCCAAATAGAAGATAGAAATGAACTTTAAAAAAGAATAGTTTTCAAGAACATGGAAAACAAATAGAAAAATAAATAGAATTATACTGCAAAGCTACATCCTCGGTAGATTGTTGAATTCTAACATACAGCTAAGGAAGAACATTTGTATTTATTTATATATTTTTTAGAGATAAAGTCTCACTCTGTAACTCGGGCTAGAATGCAATGGCATTATTTTGGCTCACTGTAGCCTCAACTTTCTAGGCTCAGGCATTCCTTCTACCTCAGCTTCCCGAGTAGCTAGGATTACAAGTCTGCACCACCATGGCTGGTCTCAAACTCCTGGCCTCAAGTGATCCTCCTGCCTCAGCTTCCTAAAGTGCTGGGATTACAGACGTGAGACACCATGCCCAGCCTCTAAGGAAGAAATAATACTAATTTTTACACAGGTCCTTTCAGAGAAAGGAGGAGGAGGAAATACTTTCCTATTAATTTTTTGAGGCCAACAGAACTTTGAAACCATAACAAGACAAAAATACTACAAAAAATACAAACAAAAATAATATATAAAAAAGTTTTATAAATACAGTATTTAAAAACTGAATGAAATAACATACAAATAGAATAACTCAGGATGAACAGGTAAAATTTGTCATAGGAATGCAGCATTGGTTTAATACTTGAAAGTGAATGAGTATAATTCAATACATTAACAAAATCAATGAGCACATGTATATAATCACCCCAATATAGTCAGAAAATGGATTTGATAAAATTCAACCCATATTTATCATGAAAATTCTCAGCAAGCTAGGAAAAGGAGGAAATTCAACAATCTGACCAAGGGCACTTACAAGTAATTTATAGCTAGCATCACATTAATGGTAAAAAACTATATATATATTTTCCTAATCTTTGGAAAAAGACAAAGATGTCTACTATCTATCACACACGATTGATGGAAATCAATCTTGAACATCAGAACTAATGTGAAAGATTTACATTACATGATTGAAAGATTTATTAAAGTCTAGGTATGGTGGCTCACACTTTGTATTCTCAGCACTTTGGGAGACTGAGACAGGTGAATCACTTGAGCCAAGGAGTCCAGACCAGCCTGGGCAACATGGTGAAACCCCATTTCTGAAAAAAAAAAAAAAAAAAAAAAAAATTAGCCAGGCATGGTGGCATGCACCTGTAGTCCCAGCTACTCAGGAGGCTGAGATGGGAGGATTGCTTGAGCCTGGGAATTTGAGACTGCGCTAAGCAGTGATCACGCCACTGCACTCCCACTTGAGCAATAGAGGGAGACCCGATCTCAGAGAAAAAAAAAAAAAGATTTATTATAAGGCAACGTTAATCAGGACAGTGTGGTACTAGCTTGATACTCAAATCAATGGAATATAATAAAGGGTATAGAAGTTGATTTAGTATTAGATAATCAAATAATTTTTGACAAGGATGTCAATGCAGTGCAAAGAAGAGAAAAGTCAATACCATGGTATCTGAGCAATTACAAAGGAAGAAATATAAAGTTCCAATAAGTACATGGACAATCCTCAATGCTATTGGTCATGAAGAAAATTAAAATGGAACCATGATTAGATACCACTATACGTCCACTAGAATGACTAAACTTAAAATGGCTCACAATATTAAGAATTAGTAAGATGCAAAACAATTGGAATTCTCATAGCCGGGTGGTGAGAGTGTAAAATAGGATAACCATTTTGCATATTAAGCATTTTCTCATAAAGTTAGTTATACATTAAACTTATAATCTAGTCATTCTACTTCTAGATATTTACCAAAGAGAAAAAAAGACATATGTACACAAAAACATGTAAAAGAAAGGCTAATAGAAAAATTGTAATATAATCATATATTGAATACTAATCTGCAACACAAAGAGACAAACTTGTAGTATGTGCAATAAAATGAATGAACAAGTTATTACACCGAAGAGAGAAAAAGACTAACTTTAGAGTAGAAAAGCCCGACAAATGGTATCTTAGACAGGTGATCAAGGTCAACATTAATAATAAATAATTTGATAGTTTGCATGCTTGGTATGATATAATGAAAATGGCACTCTTCCTCTCTCGTCTTTCTACCCCAAACCCACAACTCTATTCTAATTATGAGAAAAACATCAGACAAATCCCAGCTGAGGAAATTCTACAAAATATCATATCAATAATTTTCAAACTTATCAAGTTTATCAAAAACCAAAGAAATTCCAAGAACTTCCATAACTCAGAGCATGTAATGACTAAAAGTAGTGTCTTATGCTTGATGCAATCCTAGAACAGCTAAAGGACATTAGGTAAACAGTAAAGAAATCTGAATAAAGAATGGGCTTTACTTAGTAATAGTGTATCAGTATTGGTTCATTCATTGCAACAAATGCACCATACTAATGTGAGACTTTAATAATAAGGGAAACTGAATACGGGGTATATGAGGTCTCTCTGTGTTATCTCAATATTTTTTTAAGTCTAATATTTTTTAAAAGTAAATATTTTTTTAAAAAATTATGATGAATAAAAAGCTGGACACACAGGTGTACATACTGTACAATTTAACTTGTAGTATGTTTTAAAACAGACTACACTAATATATGATGAAAAGAGGAATCAGAGCAGTGGTCGCCTCTTGGGAAGAGGAGTATAGATTGACTCCATTCAGGAGAATCTTCTGGAGTGAGAAAAATGTTCTGTAACTTGATAGGGATGAAAGTGATATGGATTTAATCATTTTCAAAATGTATTGAATTGTGCATTGAAAATCTTTGCATTTAATGTTGGAATAAAAAAAGAATGTAAAAGAAAAAGTTACTGAGGCCCAATAGTGAAGTATTCAAAAATCTACCTTCTTTCTGATTTACTTGTCCATCTGAAATGAGAGCAGAATTTTTCTTTTTTTTTTTTTTTGCAGCTCTTTGCCTTGTGAAATCTTTGCACAAAAGCTGCTTGGTAAGTACAAAGGCTCATTGTGACTGTACAGGATGACTCACTGCCAATTGAACTTTAAATACGGAACTTTACTCCAAAATTTTACCTTCCTTTGTTTCTTGATCTGAATACATGTGGAATGAACTCTTTCTGTAATCAGGATAAAATTTTCCCATTGCTATTATTCTCCAAGTCATACTCTTTGCCCAACTTTACTTATGTTTTCTTACCACTCTGTTACTCAAATGTCCTTATAGTTGTTCACATTTTTGTTCATATGAAACTATTGTGTTGCACTCTAAAGCCCTTATTTTTACATACCTCCTATTGAGAGGTGACAGCCTGCTGGCAGTCCTCACAGCCTTCCTCGCTCTCAGCGCCTCCTCTGCCTGGGCCCCCACTTTGGCGGCACTTGAGGAGCCCTTCAGCCCACCGCTGCACTATGGGAGCCCGTTTCTGGGCTGGCCAAGGCCAGAGCCGGCTCCCTCAGCTTGCAGGGAGGTGTGGAGAGAGAAGCGCCAGCGGGAACCGGGGCTGCGCGCCACGCTTGCGCGCCAGCTGGAGTTCCGGGTGGGCGTGGGCTTGGCGGGCCGCGCACTGGGAGCAGCTTTCCGCCCGGCCGGCCCCGGGCAATGAGGGGCTTATCACCCGGGCCAGTGGCTGCAGAGGGTGTACTGGGTCACCCAGCAGTGCCAGCCCACCGGCGCTGCACTCAATTTCTCACCGAGCCTTAGCTGCCTTCCTGCGGGGCAGGGCTCGGTACCTGCAGCCCGCCATGCCTGAGCCTCCCGCCCCCTCCATGCGCTCCTGTGCGGCCCGAGCCTCCGCGACTAGCGCCACTCCCTGCTCCAGGGCGCCCAGTCCCATCGACCACCCAAGAGCTGAGGAGTGCGAGCGCAGGGTGCAGGACTGGCAGGCAGCTCAACCTGCAGCCCCGGTTCGGGATCCACTGGGTGAAGCCAGCTGGGCTCCTGAGTCTGGTGGGGACGTGGAGAACCTTTATGTCTAGCTCAGGGATTGTAAATACACCATCCTGCACTCTGTATCTAGCTCAAGGTTTGTAAACACACCAATCAGCACCCTGTGTCTAGCTCAGGGTTTGTGAATGCACCAATCGACACTCTGTATCTAGCTACTCTGGTGGGGCCTTGGAGAACCTTTGTGTGGACACTCTGTATCTAACTAATCTGGTGGGAACGTGAAGAACCTTTGTGTCTAGCTCAGGGATTGTAAACGCACCAATCAGCACCCTGTCAAAACAGACAACTCGCCTCTGCCAATCAGCAGGACATGGATGGGGCCAGATAAGAACAAAAGCCGGGTGCCCGAGCTAGCAGTGACAAGCCGCTCGGGTCCCCTTCCACACTGTGGAAGCTTTGTTCCTTCACTCTTTGCAATAAATCTTGCTGCTGCTCACCCTTTGGGTCCACACTGCTTTTATGAGCTGTAATACACACGGCGAAGGTCTGCAGCTGCACTCCTGAAGCCAGCGAGACCAGGAGCCCACCGGGAGGAAAGAACAACTCCAGACGTACCGCCTTAAGAGCTGTAACACTCACTACGAAGGTCTGCAGCTTCACTCCTGAGCCAGCGAGACCACGAACCCACCAGAAGCAAGAAACTCCGAACACATCTGAACATCAGAAGGAACAAACTCCGGACGCGCAGACTTTAAGAACTGTAACACTCACCGCGAGGGTCCGCGGCTTCATTCTTGAAGTCAGTGAGACCAAGAACCCACCAATTCCGGACACATTATGGACGCATCTTATCATCATTTGTTGTTCATTCTCTTTCATAGTTTAGGTCTCCATTTTAATGGGAAAACAAAAAGAAATCGAAGGACAGAAGAGGAGAAAACAGAAATAAAGAGGGAATGAGAGAGAGTGAAGAATGAAGAGAAGATACCACACTGAAAGAGAAAGAGGGCCCATGACTCAATCAGGGTCCCCTAAACAGTCTAATGAATCTTAAGCTATCACTACGACGGCACTTTTAAACTAAATCATGCCTGCTCTTCCCACTTAAGATCTCTCCCCCTAAATTTAACCCTACGTGGAGACATTAAGGACATATTTATATAGGTTTATAATAAATAAAAATATGATATATAATTTAAAGGTGACATCTTTTTACAGTTGCAATGAACTCCATGATTTAATTTTTCTTTAACTTAATCTATACTACCTCATTTTGTAAATATCTGTTTTAAGGTAATGTAAAGATTTGAGACACAAAACATCCAAGGCAAGCTACAAGTGTATACCCCATGGCCTTGAACAGAGCTTGCTCATGTAGGATTTAGTTTTACAATATTCTGATTGAGAATAGTTGTTGTGCAATACATACATAGAATAGTAATTCAATGAGAATTAGTATACAGCAACTATAATTAAAATTGTCCTAAAAATAATTGCTTCTCTTTACTGATTCCAAATGCATATATTGTTATTTCAATGACAAAATATCACTAAGAACTTTAAATATAATTTTCTGTGCAAAGTGCAAAGTGCCACTTAATAAACAGTTATAGTTAATAGAATGTCCAGCAACTGAGAATTTGCTCCATTTATTTTCTCACCAAGGACGTAATGAGTGTTCAAGATATTCATGGAACTATGCTAAATGATATTGATTCTAGGAGAGGAACTGAGCTCCACGTAGAGATGGTCACACAAAAACAGCAACAAAATAAATGGAATCAAATGGGTGAAAGCATTTCAGGAAAAGAGAGAAATTATTAATTACAGAACAATTATCCTCAGTGAGAAGTTAATGAACATTGATCAAGTAGATAATAAATAAGCATAGAAATACAAAGAAGTGTCCAATTAACTAAACCAAAACAGAGCAAAATTTCCAAATACTGTGTTGTCATGGAGGCAAAAAGAGCAGTGCAAGGTCATCTAAGAAAATTTTGTCCAACACAAAGTGGAGAAGAACTTAAATATAGATTGATCTGACAAATGGACTGACAAGACTGATTCAGGTCAACAGTCTCCAGCTTGTCACTGAAATAAAAATATTGGGACCACTTTGTCAATTATGGATGTCAAATTGATGTAAAATAGAAAAAGAGCAAGTATGAAAGAGACCACAAAGAAGAGTACACTCTAGCTTTCTCTGTGAGAGATAACAAAATTTGAATTAGTAATCCCTAAGATACTTTCCCCAAGACCATAACTAATGTTCATGACCATATGAAAATAGGGCTTCCGACATTTTAGCCAAATGGTCTCTTCATGGATGCAGGCAAAAACTCTACATCTTAAATATGTTGGAATGATCATTGAGAACTTCTTCACAGGTTTGATTGAAGCACAGACTACTATTGCTGGCTGCTAAATCAGGTATAGAATAAAGCAAAAAAAAAAAAAAAGATACCTTGCTCTAAGGAATTATTAGGTTAATATTCACCACAGCCCAGGAATGTATTATATGATAGGTAGCTGGAAGAAAAAGAGAACATAGGTAGTAAGGAGACATTCTAAAAAAGAAATATCAAGATGTAGGTGGAGAGTGTTGGAGAAAAAAATATGAGGCCTGATCCTAAAGCATGAACATTGTAAATAAAATGGTGGTATAGGGAGAGGGAAGGCAAGAGGAAGATACTTCAGGCAGGATGTACACCATAAACACAACAGAGATTTATACTACAAAGTAAGTATATTCCAAATATGGACTCTTGGGAAGTCAGATAGAAGAACTCACTGATCTGCAGAAGAATATTGTTAGAAAATAGGGAAAGATAATAATATAAACTAGACATTATTCCAAGCTCATACTGTAGATGAAAAAACTAAGACACAAGGAGTTTAAACTTGCTTGCTTGCTTGTTTAACTTGCTGGAGATAACATAGCTAGTAAAACTCAAAATTGACTATAGACAAAGTGGCTCCAAAATTTATCTCATAACTACTGTATTATACTTAATCTCCATATTTGATAGGTAGAGTGCTAAGTTCACCATCTACGTGTAACAAGTTTTCCAGACCTATATGACACAGTAAAAACTATTTGTGACCAATAAGAAAATGTTCTTTCTGTGAATAGCCTTACTCATCCTGTTAGTCTGTGCCCTGTACTCTGAGATGCACAACAAGAAATAGTGAAACTTCCAAAAGGTTGAAAAGGTAAACTCAAATTCATCTCATTACCCTAGGGAGAGCATTCTGCCCTAAAAGTAAACATGAATCTTGATCAAGCACTCAACTGAAAAAATGGCACAGATTATCTTTGTTTAATTAGCTATTACCAAGTTATAGTCAGAAGGAAGAGAATGGCCAATGAGAAACTGCCGTTTGAATAATCTCAGCTTATAGTTTAGAGGGAAAGTTTAAAGAAGAAAGGAAATAAACAAAATTCTATTATTATCGTCACATTGACTTAACTCCAAAACTGTGCCATTAACACTCATAAAAGCATTGAGTTTAGCCCACAAATTGTATCATGCGGTTTGTCACAGAGGGAAATCATGTGCAAAGAGGAGGTGTCAAATAAACTCAAGCAGCCTGGGAGAACCTTTAAGTGTAATTTCTTCTAGGTTTCTATTGGGGTATTTAACCTGCTTTGGGAAAATGCCACTCATGCTTATTATTGCAGTCTTTCTGATCACAGAGGCTCTAGCTCACGCCCCCACAGGGATTGCACAGTGAGCCCCATTTTTCAAGCGCTTTCTGACTCAGTCATAAAAATTGGATCTGGGCGCAAGCTTGTCCCAATTGTGGTGCACTTTCTAGCTTGTTTGTTATAACCAGATGTATTTAAATTTTGTTCAGCTGCTTTTGAAGATGGAAGGAAAATGATATTTTCTGCTTTTCAGATGAATTTTGGCAATACTGGGAATCTGAAGGGAGTGTGATTTTAAAATTAAACATGAACTTTTAGATTCTATTAAGAGCATACTTTTGATCTGAGGCTACTGCCAATGGGCATTTCTATTAGCAAGCAAACAGAAAATAAAACCCAGTGGAAATCATCCAGTTAAAAGGGAGCTGATAATTCAGTTCCATCCCAGGCCTTATGCTAATAGTCAGCCAATTGTGGAATTCTGTGACCTCCATGGGAGATGCATTCTGGCTCTGTGGAACATCAGATTGGGAGTTTGGGCCTAGACACAATTTTGGCTAGAAATTGAGAGGCAGGCACAATGGGAAGGGAAATTTTGATCACGTAATAAATATATGGAAGGAAAAAAAGAGAAGACAAATTCAACCAACAGATATTTCTGAGAGCCTACTATGTGTCCAAAAGACTGATGAAAGCTTCTTCAGAGAGTGGCCATAAATATTGCAAAAGATGTGTAACAATGCAAACATGAAAGAGATGGCTGGAAACCAGAAATGTGTCAATGTGCGCTGCAAATAAGTGCCCAGGGACAGAGGGCTTATGTTACTGTGGAAAAGATGCCATGCAGGGGCTCCCTGACATCATTTTTCCTTTGTGCAGCAGGGGAAATTTGAACTAGTCCCTGGAGGATTTGGCAAGAAGAGAAAGGAGACCTGCATGAAGAGAGTTACAGAACAGAGTGAGGATAGGATATGCAAGGTGCTTTTAGAGGACCATAGTAGCAAGACCAGATGGAGTAAATGATGGATGGTCTCAGATGCCAGAATAAGGCTTATCAGCTTTATTTTAAAGTAGTATTTAAACAGTTAATGAGGGCTTTTTTAACAGACTAGAAAGAAGTTTAAAATAATGTTTTAAGGTGGGCGCGGTGGTTCACGCCTGTAATCCCAGCACTTTGGGAGGCTGAGGCGGGTGGATCTTGAGGTCAGGAGATCGAGACCAGCCTGGCCAACATGATGAAACCCTGTCTCTACTAAAAATACAAACATTAGCCTGGCATGGTGCAGTGCACTTGTAGTCCCAGCTACTCAGGAGGCTGAGGCAGGAGAATTGCCTGAATCCAGGAGGCAGAGGTTGCAGTGAGTTGAGATCACTCCACGGCACCCCAGCCTGGGCAACAGAGTGAGACTCTGTCTCAAAGTAATAATAATAATAATAATAATAATATCTGGCTTTAGGAACCAGAAAGAATTATTTTAAGACTAGACTAGAGGAAGCAGGAAAACACTTCAATTAATAAGGTCTAAACTTTTGTGGTTATCAGAAAAAGAAATAGGAGGGAAAAACAGCTTGGACTCAGTGTCTTATTTTGTGTGAGCAATGGGAGGAAGGATGAAGAGAACTGGTAGGTGAGATAAGAAAACACTGAAGGACGTGGTGCCCCAAAATTCCTCACTTTAAGGTGAGGTTCTTCTGTCTTAAACTTCAGGCTGTGGGTCTTTCCTGCCTGGCAACCTCAACGTAGGCACCGAAGTTAGGGGTAGGGTATACATCCTCATTCTTGTGTTTTGAAGGAGAGGGAAAATGGAAGATTGCCTCCTAGAGCAGGGATCTCAAAGCCCCCGGGCTGTGGACCGATACTGGTACCCCTTCATGGCCTACTAGGAACCAGGCCATGCAGCAGGAGGTGGGTAGCAGGTGAGGTGAGCTAGGGAAGCTTCATCGGCATTTACAGCTACTCCCCATTACTCACATTACCACCTGAGCTCTGCTTTCTGTCAGATCAGGGGAGGCATTAGATTCTCATAGGAGCGTGACCTCTATCGTGTATTGCACGGGCAACAGATCTAGGTTTTGCACTACTTAAGAGAATCTAATATCTGATGATCCGTCACTGCCTCCCATCACCCCCAGATGGGAATCACCCCCAAACCATTTCCCCATCCCAGTCCATGGAAAATTTGTCTTTTATAAAACTGATCCCTGGTGCCAAAAAGGTTGGGGACTACTGTCCTAGAGAATAATTTGATCTATAGTGGGGACAGAGTTGGCTACATAACTTCCATTATCTTATTCTTCACTATCAGTGTGCTCCCATCTTTCTTTTGCTAAGCAAAAAGAGTAAAAACAACAACATTGATAATAACAACTTATTTTCCTAAACTCCTTTGGTAATAAAGAGGTCAGTGAAATCAAAATGACAAGCACTGAGTGGGAAGTTCAAAAAATCTCCTAGAGGAGTTGACTTCTTTGAAAGAAGGTCATTGTTTTTTTTTCTTCATACCTGCTTTCTCCTCCTTGCTGTCTGGAACACAGTTATGATGGCTGAAGGTCCAGCAGCCATATTTTGACCATAAGGAAATTAAAAATGAAAATCATGAACAAAGATGACAGGAAAACAACGTAACTCCAAACACACCATATCTACCTGGGCTGCCTACCTCTAAACTTTATGTGAGAGTCTCCCTCAAAGAAAATAAATCTCTGCTTTTATTTTGAGTTCTTATCAGAATCTCAATTCATTCCTAATGGACACAAAGAGAAAGAAACATTAATTAATCACAGATATCTTGAAGATGTAAAACTTTTCTTGATTATGTTGTCTGTGATTAGGAACTGCTTAGAAATACATTAAATACGGTTAGTAAAAATGATTTTGTCCCTAGACCTAGTAAACAAGACACTCAGCAAGTATTCAGAAAATGTTTGTTGAATAAACCTGCAGATAGGTGAATAAATCAACAAATTTGCCAGTAGCTGGGAGTAATGGCTAATGCTTGTAACCCCAGTGCTTTGAGACGCCAAAGTGGGAGGATCAATTGAGGCCAGGAGTTTGACATCAGCCTGGGCATAGGGAGACCCTGTCTCTTCAAAAAACTAAAAAAATTAGCCAGGCATGGTGGTGGCACATACTTGTAGTGCTAGCTCCTTGGGTGAGTGAGGCGTGAGGATTGTTTGAGCTCAAGAATTTGAGATTACAGTGAGCCATGATCAGACCACTGAACTCCAGCCTGAGTGACAGAGTGAGACCCTGCCTCTAAAATAAATAAATAAATAAATAAATAAATAAATAAATAAATAAATAAATAAATAACTTACCATTATTTTGTCCCAGTGTGATTAATTTCATCTTTCCTTTTCCAGATATTTGGCATTGACATCCTTGCATCTCATCTCTATTATTATTGATAGCAAAAAAGACTCACATTAGCCAAATAATGTTTATTTTTAACTCTTTAATATCTTAGTACCTTGTGGGCAGGTTAATTTATTGGAGATAATCATATTAAAAGATGTTGAAAATAGGTAGACAAAAATCAATGCCCAGAAAGTCTAAGTGAGTACAAATACACTAAATATTTAAGGAATAATTACAAGTCCATAAGGGAAATGCCTTTACAAAAATAGAAAAAAACATTAAAGATTTGAATGGTGAAGTAACACAGAATGGGGGCTCAGCTTCACATACTATTAAACGTCACAAAAAGGGAAAAATAATTACTATTTTCACTAAACAGGTTAAAAAATATCAAAAAGTTGGTCTGGAGAGAGAAACATACATTCTCACTTATGTTATGTTGGTGGGAATACAATTTGGTGTAACTGTTCTGGACAATGTAGCAGTAACATCTATCAGTACTGAAAATACATGTACCCACAGAGCTAGTAATTCCATTCAAAGGGATTTATTATATAAATATATTTGCACATACTAACAGAAATGTACATACAATAATATTTGTTATTAACAGTTTAAAAAGGGGCATATATATATATTTTCACAGAGGAGCTCTTTATAATGATCTACATTTCATAATGTAAACTTTTTATTTATATTATAAAATAGTAAGCGGACTAAAAATAATCTGGATCTTTATGCACTAAGATGGAATGAGCCACAGGACACAATAGTTAAGAAAAATGATGGACAGCTTTTGTGTATGTATGCTTGTACATTTATCTGTTTTTAGTATTATACATAAAGCAATCATGTTGGTTAATGTTCTTTATCTTCCTAAGGTCGCAAACTGAAATTCTACCCTTGAGCAAGTTATTTAGTAGATTTTGTCAACTAGAGGAGGGTATTAGAATGGTTCAATGCAATTTACCCCCATTAGTAGAAAAGGAAATTAAAGTTATCTTTTACCCTGACACCATTCTATCACTTTCCTTTGGGGCCCATTGCACAGTAATGTTTAATACCTGAGCTAGGAATTCAGTCCAAAAGTAGGTCCTAGTAATATGAAGAAGCAAGATCTAGTTACTCTGATGAATACTTTATCTGGTTTATGGGAAAATTAAATTTTCCTTGCCCTTGGGCTGATCAGATCAGGCTCATGAGATGTTGTGTATCTTCTTCAGCCAAAACACCAACAAGGTTATTGGTCATTAAATTATCCACTCCATAGTCCAGCATTGTTATTTGATTTAAAGATGTCCTACAGTAGTGAATCCCACAGACCTATTATCACTATATTTAAGGTTATTGCCTTTAATTTGTTTCAAATTTGCCAGCCTTTCTGCATTGCCTCTAGTTCCTTTTTCTTTCTTGCTGTACCAAAGTACAATAGAATGGAATATATGTGAATTTTCTGTTCTTCTGTGCTGTCAGTTTGCTTGTTACTTTGCTGGAGTGCTAATGATGCCACATTTCATTATCTTGAATGTTCTCTCACACTCTCCCAAGTTCTCTTATTTTAGTCCAGGATATCCATCATTTGGAAGATAACTTTAAAGTTTACTCTGGACCTCCTCCAGGTTAGATAGTTCATGACAATGACAAATATCTACAATGATGTGTGACCTCGAAAATGACTGACATTTTAATTTTGCTTGGATGATCTAAAATGCCAAAAGGCACAAATATGATCTAGAAATTTCATACAACCCTGGCAAAATTTTTACTGATTTTTTTTCTATAGATGAAGTTTTAAGAGATAAAATGACATAGGAGGAAGATGGAAGGAAATAAATAAACAGGCTTTGGAGTGAGGAAGTACTGGTTTTGAAACCCAGAACTGCTACTTACTAATTGTATCACCTTGGATAAATTATATTGATTCTCTGAGCTTTAGTTCACTCTGTAAAATGAGTATAGTGATGAATACTCAACAATTTGTTCAACCTAACACATAACGAGTATTCAATACATTTAGATCTTATTATTTAAATAGAGAGTCAATTTACTTTTAAGTATATTTATATACTTATCTATATACTTGATCCGGAAAACCCCACAAAATTATACAAATCAAGAAGTTCAAATCTTCATGTTCACTTTAAGAACATTCATGAAACTGCCCAGGACATCAAGGTTATGCTTATATGAAAAGCCACCAAGTATCTGAAAGATGTTATGAGGTTGATGCAAAAGTAATTGCAGTTTTTGCCATTAAAAGTAATGCCCTTGCCACAATTACCAACCTTACAATCATGGAGTTGGGAGGTGTGTCCAGGCCAAGCAGTGGGGCTGGACACATGGTCGGTGGCCCAAAAAGATTGCTGAATTTTAGATGCGCATGCTTAAATCATGCAGAGAGTAATGCTAAACTTGAGTTTAAATATATTATAGATTCTCTGATCATTGAGCATACCCAGGTGAATAAAGCACCTAAGATGATCTGCCAGACTTACAGATCTCATGGTTGGATTAACCCATACATGAACTTACCCTACCACATCTGGATGATCTTTACTGAAAAGGAGAAAATTGTTCTTAAACCAGAGAGGAGATTTCACAAAGGAAAATACACCCTAGAAGAAATTGAAGAAACAAAACTTATGGCATGGGAATAAATTCAGCTTAAAATAAATGCAATTAAAAGTGAAAAAGAAAAAAAAAAAAAGAAAGATCACTTCTGCTATTTAAACCCGGAATCTTGTTTGACTCAACCATTGAGTAACTAGGAAATCTTCCGGTTTCTCATATGTTAAATTGAAATGTTGAACAAGAAGTTCCCTAAGGTTCTTTGCAATTGAATCATTCATGATTTAACAATATGTGGCCTTTCTAGGTGCTTCTTCACTTCTTCCCTCATTAGTCTGTCAATGAGTATAAATAGTATGTTTATCTATTTATCCTCGGGCAATCTCTGTTTTTTCTCCCCTTCACTAAATTATGAAATCGCTTCCTAGTTCTTGATTTGCTGGGGGTATGCTGGTAAATGGTCAACAACTAGTATTCCACCAAAAAACAAAACAAAACAAAAGACTCCTGATTTGTAGATTTGTAGCATTTGCTAATTGTTGTGGTGTAAACACTCCCGTACATGGTTTATTTGTTTAATGGTATCAATGTGACTTTTCTGAAAGTGGAGATAAAAGAGAAGAGCATTAAGTCACCATTGTAATCTCACATACAGATACAAGAGACAGTATACATAAGAGCAGAGATAATATAAAATGTAGTAATTATAAAGTGATACATTTTGAGTATTGATTACTTTTGTTTTTAGTATTGTTTATTCAAGTGTATGCTTCTATGATTTAATTTTTAATAAGGGCTGGGTTAAAAAGTCTGCTTGGAAAATTTCTGAAAACTTAATTGATCTTTGTAAGGTGGTATGAGCTGACTCCAGCACATCATTGGTACTTACTTCTGAAGTTTAATTTGAAAGAAACTCTCTTATTGGAAGATGGAGAATATTATACCTTCCAGTTACCAGAGTTTTGAAAGGTTGGCTGAGCTTCCAACCACCATGTCTCCAACCCAACTGTAGGGAAGAAAAAAGAGAATTGGTATATTACATAGTTTCATGTTAACTATTTGCAATGATGTTTGTGCTAGATATAATTAATGAGTATTTTAACTTTAAATGTATATGTGTGTATATCTGTATAATACATATATTGTTCATCAATTGGTGATTTATAAAATTTAAAAAATATTCTTATTGTCTGTACATTTTAATTGCTTGTGAAGCCAAAAATCTGAGAGTCATAGACATGGGAACTCTTTGTCAATGAAGTAGAAACATTTATATGCATTTCTGAAGGTAACCAGTAACTATTGAAAGAAATTATGATTTTTACAAACTGCTATAAACTGTCAGAAAAAGGATTGTAATTAGGACAATGGCCAAGATGATCAAGTTCTGTGTGATAAATTATTTGTTATAAATGCCTAATTCTGAGGCTATTGCCTCACCTGTTATGAAAAATCTGTATAGCTACAGATGGGCATTTTGAAGAACAAAAAACAGACCATAAAACATTCAAACTCTCAATGTCAGATCTAAAGGCAAGAATAAAATTAACATATAATTTGCATATCAGTGGTAGGTAAAAAAAGAGCAATGTTGGTCTAAAGTAAATCAAAGGAATAATACCAATATTATCATAAAAGTTAGTTTTTACAAAACCTGTAAATGGACGCATAGGTTGATAAAATTGACGGTATGTTGCTCAAAGTTGCCTCATGAATGAATTTGAGGCATTCTCCAGGAGTTGTGCTATTTCTGAAGAAAAAAGAAAGAAGATTCATGTGGACACAATCATTGTAATAAATAACAAGGTAGGTGTACTAACTGGAGGAAGGGTGGCAGATAAGCAAGAAGTTCACAGTTGATTAATTGAAAATGGCTTCCCTAGGAACATGATAGGCTACTAAAAAGAATATTTCTCAATTTACATAAATAAAGAAATCAAGAATGGATGGTCAGGAAAGTGAAGGCAGCCACCCAAGAAAAAAAATCCTAATTGTATGGCCAGGCACAGTGGCTCATGCTTATAATCCTAGAACTTTGGAAGGCCAAGGTAGGCAGATCACCTGAGGTCAGGAGTTCGAATCCAGCCTGTCCAACATAGTGAAACCCTGTCTCTACTAAAAATACAAAAAGTAGTCAGATGTGGAGGTACATGCCTGTAATCCCAGCTACTTGGGAGGTTGAGGCAGGAGAATTGCTTGAACGGGAGGTGGAGGTTGCATTGAGCCAATATCGTGCCACTGTACTCCAGCCTGGGTGACTGAGACAGACTTTGTCTCAAAAAAAAAAAAAAATCCTAATTGTATATCTATTTCTGAACTTAATTTTCAGGCCTAAAACCTATAGATTGAGAGAAAAGCAGGGAAAAGCAGAATTCTTATGAGAAAGGACACTGTACTATCACAAGAAGTATATGTGAAAATGATACTCTTAGTTGTCACCAAAAAAGATCTATGAACATTTATGCAAGTAACCATACATGCACTGATGGAGGGGAAAACCGAAACATTTTTAAGATGATTGATTATAAGATATAATCTGTCATCAATACACAGATACTCAAAGCCTTATCATGCCCTTAACACATGATTATGGTAGGGTCAATTGGGGACCACATAATAAGTAGAATGCTGGAACAAGTTTGGCTCACAATGATTCCACTGGATCCATGGATCCACCCAATGGTCATTTCTCTTGTCCTTAAACATGTAGTTGAAATATACATAGCTTTTGGAAGAACACCTATATTATTTCTTTGGCTTGTAGGATAAAAGCTATCATAATAGCGAAGTTCATGTGAAAGTCTCTAATACTGTTTTTCTCCAGGACCACATGGTAAATCAAAAATAATATTACTAAATTGTGGGAGTGATGGCACACTTAAGGAACTGAAGTACATGTGTGTAAAATCTGGCTACTGCAAAAACAGAGAGATACTAAAGGGGGACATTAGACTGCTTCAAACTCAATGAAGTAGTATTCCCAAATGCAGCTGATGTGCTTATGTAGTATTTTTGCTCAGCTACATGGTTTGGTATCATTGAACTGGTGTAAGCATTCTTTTCCATTCCTGTCATAAGGGAGGATTAGAAATATTTGGCATTCATATGGGGCAGAGAACAATTTACATCTTTCTCCAAATTCCAATAAAAATTCTATTTATAAAAACAGGTGTCAGACCAGATATAGCCCCTCAGATGCAGTTTTTCAATTCCTCATCTAGTGCCCAGGATGGGAAGGGAGGTAAATCCTGAGAGTTTGTGTGCTTCATGCATTGTTTTTCAAGGAAAAGTGATGTGCATGTGTATGGGAGAGAGGAAGAGGGGAGGATACCAACCATTAATAGGGAAGACGAGACCGCTTTTGTAGTCCCAAATGATTCAGGAGAATCTGGAGATTTATAAATTTATGATCGCATTAACACAGATGCACAGATGTCCTCTTCCCATGTCTCTTTCTCAATCAGGGCACATCAGACTTCTATGGGCTGCAAATTTATTCTTCTCTGGAGCTCTGTTACAATTCTGCTTGAGACCTGGGCCTGCTTCTCCCCTTCTTTGCCCTCTGTTTGCAAGAGATGAGTTCTTTTTTATCATACCAATTTTATATCATACCCCCTGATTTTCATCCTTAGTCTTTAATGGATAATTAATCATCTTCCACCATGCATTGATTTTCACCAAATCATCCATTGCCCAACAAGGGCACTTAAACTCTATTGTGCTTAGAATGGTTACTTTCCCTCAAATTATCAAAGGTACTTTACATTACCCTAGGCTACGCATTTGCGCCCACCACTTTGCCATTCCATTTTAGTGCCCATGAAAGATTTGACAATTGTACGGTTACTACATGACAGTGACTATCAATGCTCTACCTTCCATCAGTGGTCACGTATTCATTGCTAGCTGGTTAGTGGAGAATTCTACTATAAAATTCCGTTTTATGCTTCATTTTCATGGACCACCTTTACAGTAACCATTGCAACTAGGAATTCCTTAGGAGGCTGGCACTGCAACAGAAATTTGCATTTTTTTTTTTTTTTTTTTTTTTTTTTGAGACAGAATCTGGCTCTGTCGCCCAGGCTGGAGTGAAGTGGAGCAACCCCGGCTCACTGCAAGCTCCGCCTCCGGGGTTCACGCCATTCTCCTGCCTCAGCCTCCCGAGTAGCTGAGACTACAGGCACCCGCCACAACGCCTGGCTAATTTTTTGCATTTTTAGTAAAGACAGGGTTTCATCGTGCTAGCCAGGATGGTCTCCATCTCCTGACCTCGTGAGCCACCACGCCCGTTGGAAATTTGCATGTTATAATTTGTTCTGAATTAGAGCGAGAGGGCCAGACTCTCTGACTTCTACATTGACCAGTCATTGAGTGCAGGATGTCCCTTGGCAGAGAATGAGACTTTCAGTAAGTTGAGTCTGTTTGGCAACAGGTAGTTTCTGAGGGGGGAGGCTTTAGTCACTAGCAATCAGTCATCAACTTTCCTAGTAGCTGGGACAATAAGTCCTAAAAGTCGGAGTGAAGGATGGAAGCTGGATGGCACAACACAGTGTCTACTACAGAGTGTTATTATGGAAGAGGCAGTGATGCAGAGGATCTTTGTCTTGTGAATGTACAGAGTTTCAAAGGTTAAGATGATAAAGCTCACAAACAAAAGTCAAGGGACAAGAAAGACAAAATTATAGAAAAGGGATAGCAAATGGCCCATTCATTTGGTAGAATCATAATAAGATACATACATACATTGCAGCTGTAAAAGTTGAGACTACTCATATCCATTCATAAAGAGCTATGTGAAGCCAAACTAAGCAGTTCGAAATATTTAGTCTGTCTCTTTCTTATATAGACATTTCTCCTCCGTTGTCAAGTTTCATGGGATCAAGACCAGAACTAGAGTGAGGCAAGTAAGCCACTTACAGTACACAATTTAAGGAGGCACTCATTTCTAGATACAACAATGTGGTGCGAAAATTTGCAAGTATCTCTCTCTCTTTGGCACCACTGAACAGACCAATCTATTTTTTACTAAAAAAAGAAAATATTTTTTCTTTAAAATTTAACTTGTGATTAATAATCCATCAATCAGAATGATGCTTATCATAGAAGAGTGGGAAGGGAATTATTACTTCTGTGTAATCCACCCAGTTGATACTTCCTTAATCACATAATTTTGGGAGACCATCACCATTAACAATGAATCATCATCTTCTGCCCCTCTCTTGTTCTGTTTCTATTGTTTCTGGCAGTCATTCAAAAGGACATTCTTTAAATACTGCTAGGCCAGTAGGGTAATAATATACAACCAATTAGGAATGCTAAAAAAATCATAGAAATTGCTTTAAACAGTCTACCTGTTGGAAGCCAGCTTTTTCCATGCTTTCTCCAATACCTCATCACTTTAAGAAAATGAAACTTGAAAGCTAGTCACAAGAATGGACTTGCTCTTGATTTTCACATTTACAGAACTTCAGTGGTTTGAATGGAGTATTTTCTTAAAAAAACTGAGGAGAGGCAAACAGATGAAAACATCATCAGACCACTGATTCCAACTTTAGCTACTTAATAAAATGTATTAATTAACATAGACTTTAGGTATTAAAAGCAATCTAACTTTGAGCATACATTTCCAAGGAAATATAGCACAAGATAAATTAAAAATATATGGCATCAGCATATAGACTAAGGTTAGAATTATTGACACAATCAGATTATTTCAATCCATTATATTATGCATGTAGGCTTATTAACCATATTAAAGATACCTCATTG
Organism: Symphalangus syndactylus; assembly: GCF_028878055.3. NCBI lineage: Eukaryota > Metazoa > Chordata > Mammalia > Primates > Hylobatidae > Symphalangus > Symphalangus syndactylus. The sequence goes on from NC_072423.2 coordinate 46,571,848, forward strand.
CTAATTTGATTTGAAGACGTAGAATCAGTCCATGCCTAATATGAACAGAAAATATGAAGTTTAAGTAGCAATCATGCCAAGGCAACCTTGTACAATATCAACTAGGAAATCCTTCAGTGAACTTTGTGATGCGTGTGCCGTTATACCATACAAAACAGGGACTGGTGAAGGCAGAGAGCCACAACCTGGAGGTGTTTAGCACATAGGGTCCAGTTTATGTCCCAGATATTCTCTGCCAGGGAGAATTGGTGACTCCTGTTAAGTTTAAACTTCTCAAACTGGTGTACACAGACAACTATGTCAGAGTGAATATGTGAACCAACAGAATAAACATAGGCCAACTTCCTAGGGCTTTCCGTTTTTAGCATTAAAAATTTAAGAAAGTGAACTGAGAAGCAATTTTAAACATTCTTATATTACAACAAACACAAATATATTATGGAATAAAATGCAAGATATGCATGAATTTATAAGATAAAACGGGAGACTTCAAAGAAATTTCACACTTGCTATGGGCCATTTCAGTCTAGATCCCAGAGCCCTAGGCACACTGTCATTTTCTCTGTGCTGATAGGGATAAATCATTGAACAAAAAATTGAAGAAGTTCTTTCTAATATAGGTTTGTTCTGTGGAATCTTTCTGAGTCCATTGGCATTTGGAGGAGGGGAATTAAGTGTAACCATTGAGATGGACAGTCTACTTAGTGAAATTTCTAATAATTTCAGGCTGAAACATTACAAGAGACTTAGCAAAAGGTATGACATTCTAACTTATCCCCGAATGAATGGCAAAGTAAGTCCTAACATCGGTGTGAGCTACAAAACCACTAATAAACCCAAAGTGCCTGAAAAAAGAGGTGTCCCTGTTCACTCTGCCTCTGAAATAGTGAGGAAAAGAATCCCAGGTTCAGGGTGGCAGACTCAGATTAGGAGTTGAAAATTAAAGGGTACGCTTTCAAAGAGAGCATACATTTCCTACAAATTTATTACTTTTTATACCAGAAGTAACAGATGAGCTGTCAAATCCTAGTTACAGAGCAAGACTTCTGTCAAGATTAGATATTGACAAACAGCTCACAGGCCACATCTGACTCACTGCCCACTTTTGTCTATTTCACAAGCTGAATGGTTTTTACATTTTTAAATGATTGGGGAAAAAATTAAAATGACTTATTGACATGTAAAAATTATCCGATTTTTTTTTTTTTTTCTGAGACAGAGTCTAGGTCTGTCACCCAGGCTGGAGTCCAGTGGTGCCATCTCAGCTCACTGCAACCTCCACCTCCCAGGTTCAAGTGATTCTCTTGCCTCAGCCTGCAAGTAGCTGGGATTACAGGCACCTGCCACCATGCCCACATAATTTTTGTATTTTTAGTAAAGTTGGGGTTTCACTGTGTTGGCCAGGCTAGTCTCGAACTCCTGAACTTGTGATCTGCCCGCCTTGGCCTCCCAAAGTGCTGGGATTACAGGCGTGAGCCACCATGCGTGGCAAATTATCTGAAATTTAAGTTTCTGTGTCAAAGTCTTATTAAAACACAGTCGCACCTGTTCGTTTAATGTATTGTGATGGTTGCCTTGTGCTACAACAGCGTAATTGAGTAGTCAAAGCGAAGCCTAAAATAGCTACTATCCTGCCCTTCACAAAAGCTTGTCAACCCCTGGTTGAGTCTCCTAACTTCATGTGTGGTCCTAGGACCAATAGCGTTGGTACCACATGGATGATTGTTAGAAATGTAGAATCTCGGTCACAATTCTATCTCTCCCAAATAAGACTTTGCATCTTAGCGAGTTTCATCATTAATTCTTATGTACAGTAAAGTTCTGGAATCACGCCCTGGGCCATAAAGACCTTGGAAAGATACATGCTTTAACTGGCTAAAGAAAAAGAGAGGAAGAGAACTGAGTCTTAGATCAAGACCACATAAACTAACAGTTTCCATGGTCCCTGAAAATAAACATAGATCCACAGTCATTCTTTTTACTCAAGAAAAAGTTTATTGAATAAATATATAGCATGCACAGCAGATGATCAAACTTGTTATGATTTCTCCATCCCAAGATTTTGGTCTTTCAGGAAGTTTCTTCACTGAAATAAGATTCCATGAGGCCACCTGAGTACTAGGGTATCAGTGTGCTGAAATATATCTCTGATGAGAAGTGTCTGAATTCCATTAGCTAAGTAGCCTCAGTTTGGTCATATCAAAGAGTCTGTTTGAGACTTAGTATTATATAGACTCCTCTGAGTTTTGTGTTGCCACAAAACTCTTTCATTGTTCTCTTTGTATCTTAATGCCCTCTCCAGCCCCAACAAACATACATTCAAAGATACACACATACGCATGTGCACACACGCACACACACACACACATCCTGTGGTAAATTGGACAGTTCCCACAATTCATCCTGCTTTGTATACCATCTATGAAAAGAGAAGTGAAAACTCATGTTTATTAGCTATATTCATAAAAAGGATTTAAAAATGAGGTGCACTCTTCTATTTTCTTTTCTTTTTTTTTTTTTTTTTTTGAGACAGAGTTTCCGTCTGTCACCCAGGCTGGAGTGCAGTTTATTCTGCCTCAGCTTCCCAAGTAGCTGGGACTACAGGCACCCACTACCATGCCTGGCTAATTTTTGTATTTTTAGTAGAGACGGGGTTTCACCGTATTGGCCAGGCTGGTCTCGAACTCCTGACCTTGTGATCCGCCCACCTCGGCCTCCCAAAGTGCTGGGATTACAGGCGTGAGCCACCACACCTGGCCTATTTTCTATAACTGAAACTGTAGACATGAGTGGTCAGAAAACAACAAAACTAAGGGAGACAGCTGTAAACACAAGCGGACTGACAGCTGTCAGTGAGAAAAGGAATTTGTACAGTGTTGTCAAGATTCGAAACTACTACTCATGTATTTGTTGCTGGGGGTGAACAAATCCATGCAATGGAATGTATGTGAACTCCTTAATTTAGCAGAGCCAAAACTGTCATCACAACTCTGAGGTAAATTGTAACAATAATAGTAAACTTTCCTTGTGATACAGACTTCTGAGTTTTCACTAACCATCACTAGTGCTTTAGAAAGAATCTAGTAACATCTTGCTATTGATTTGTAAATATAGACCTACTTAAACTCACACTTGCATTGATCACTGTGCTGAATAAATTACAGACATTAGCTCATTTAATTCCTACAACCCAATGCCTGGTAAGATAGGCATCATTTTCTCTATTGTAGAGAGGTAGTAAATGACCTTCAAAAAGATTCAATAACTTGCCCAAGTCACATGACTTTATAAGAAATGCTAGACTTTAACCCCCTACTATTTCCACCTCATTATATTGTCAAAGGTGTTGGGTCTCTGACCAGAGATTTCATTTAAATATCAAGAAGTAAGCCCTCAATACCCTATTGTTTCTAATTAATTTGCACAAAGTCTTAGCCTTATGAATTCTCTAGGTACCATTATCATTTTAGAGCTAACCGGAACAAACTCATAATACCAAAACAACATTGAGAAGCTTTGTCTACCCTACTTGTGCACACTTAAGATTGATGTGTACCATTTTTTCTTCTTCTCTAGACAATAAGCAGAGACCCTTTGTTACAAAATATTTACATGTATGTACAAGCTTCAAAATAGAGATCTGTTGAATATTGGGTGAAAGTACAAACAAAATGCTCACCAAATATAAGGCTTAATGTGTTGTAATTTTTCGCTAACAAAGAGTACATTCATATGTGATGCTAACCTGTGTGGGAGATAAAAACTTGCAGGAGCAATAATAAACCAAGCTTTTTTCAATACTAGAAGGACTAAAAGTTTCAACATATGTCTTGTACCTTTCTTATACATACCAGAAGTGATGGATCCCTTCACTATTTCACCTTTTACCCTGAATCATGAAAATTAACAAGTCAGTTGCTAAAAAGCCTTAATTCTCTTGCTCATAGAGCTGGGAAGACCTTCTTGTCCATTCTTTCTGTTCAGTGATCGTTTGTCTTTTGTAAAGCATGGTAATTTGAATACCAGGACAAGATAAAACAGTCATCATCATTCCGTTGAACATGGATTGCCAAATATTCGCTCTTTTGGAAACATGTATCAGCGGCTCTATGACAGGTAATTTGTGCTGTTTAAACGCAAGTCCCTGCAACCTCTTTCCAAATTCCATAGAACACCTTTAATTTATGATAAGGTGAGGTGCTGGGGAAAAAAATCATCATCAAGATGGCAGATTGAATCACAAATGAAAGTTAGAGTAGTTCTGAATACTGTTAAAAATGTGTAAACAACTTAAAAACATGAAATGGACGAATGCAAATTGTATTTCAGTTTTCTCAAAAAAAAAAAACTTGCAATGATTGAATGAGATAATACAATCAAAGCATTTAAAGTGACTGGTGCACAATAAGTGCTCAGTAAATGTTAGTAATGGTTTAATAATTATTAGTTGCATTCAAGAATGCACTTTATTTTGGCCAACAGGTTTCATCAAATATTAATGACTTTCTGTATAATACGGTGGATTTAGAAAGTGGAAATTGGACTGCTGTAGGCTGACTAACATGGAAATGACAGGCAGATATATTCACAGCACTCAGATGTGAAAGTCATGCTCCCTCATGGGGCCTTTCATGGGACACCTACCCTGAGGACACAGAGTTTGAATGTCCTTCGCTCCCAGTGGGAGTCCCATTTCTAGGACACAGTGGCCTGTCATCTCTTTCAGAGGAGCCACAGCAGGAAGCCTAATTTGGGCTTAATGAACAGCCTTTGGAGAATTCCAGATAAGTGGTCATTAATGCTCTGCATATTTGCAAGGTGAAGAATCTATCTCATTCTTCAATAGATCTTCACCAAAATTGCCTGTGCACTCATTCATTCATCTCACAGTACAAAAGGTGAAGGGAAAATGTAAGGCTACTATGCAGCTTGCAAAGTGTCAAATAGATATTCAGAACCCAGACTGGATTATAGGCCAATGTCCACTGTAGTGTTTCCATGTCGGGGGGTAGTGGGTGGCATTACATGTGTGTGTTGACTGCTTCCCTGATTAATATACATTCACAAATATACAAATGTATATTTTAGAAAAAAATTACATTATAAAGTATAATATAATCTTATAAAATTATATTATAAATAATATATATTGATAAATTTATATTTCAGAATAAATTATAAAGGAGAGCAGTCTGCCTCATTTCCTGATGTATATTTGTTATATTTAATAGCATCTTCTTCACGACAACACTCCCTTATGTTTGAAACATCGTGTGTTTTCTTGAGCACCATAATATCTAGGTCTTCAAATGTATTGCATAAAAGTATATAATATAGCCATTGGTGATTGTTAAAAATGTATTTGTTTTAATGGCCATTTCCCTCTTCTCATATCTTGTGTATTTTTGCTTTCTCTCTTTATTTCTTAAGTTAGCTAGTAATTTGTCTATTGTATTAGTCTGTTCTCATGCTGCTAATAAAGACATACCTGAAACTGGGTAATTTATGAAGGAAAGAGGTTTAATTGACTCACAGTTCCACATTGCTGGGGAGGCCTCACAATCATGGAGGAAGGCAAAAGAGGAAAAACGTCATGGCTTACGTGGTGGCAGGCAAGAGGGCTTGTGCAAGGGAATTCCCATTTGTAAAACCATCAGATCTCATGAGACTTATTCACAACCATGAGAACAGTATGGGGGAAACCACCTCCATGATTCAATTATCTCCACCTGGCCCTACTCTTAACACGTGGGGATTATTACAATTCAAGGTGAGATTTGGGTGGGGGCACAGCCAAACCATATCATCTATTTCATTAAATTTTTCAAAAAAAAAAGAACATAATTTATTCATTAGATCTGTTTCTCTATTCTCCTCTTTATTCTTTTTTATTCTTTCATTCTTTGTATTTGTTCTGATTTTCCTTTTCTAGTGTTTGAGCTGAGACTTGGCCATTTTTCCCATTCTTTCATTTTTACTGATATTAGGGTCTGAAAATGCTATGAATTTTCCTCTGACCACTGCTCTAAATGCATCTCCTATGTTATGATGTGTAGTGTTTCTATTGTCATTATTTTTTCATGAAAGTTTAAAATTTCAGTTTGTATCCCCCTTTATGTTAAAGAGTTTATAGAATTCTTTCCACGTGGGTCTTTTTGTTTGCTTGTATTGTTGTTTCTGATAATTTCTAGTTTACTGCATTTTGATCAGGATGTTGTTTATATTTCTACATTATGGAAATTACTAATGCTTTTTTTATAACCTGGTTTATGATGAGTATTTGGAACTGTACCATGGGAGCACGAGAAGGAACTGTGTTACCTATCATCAGGGTAGGAAGGTCACTACATATCACAGGATCTTATTGATTATATTGTTTTGATCTTCCATAGACTTATTGATTTTTTTGTCCACTTGATTGTATTTTGGAGTGATCAGTAAATGAATTCTATTATTAATGTGTTTATTTTTTGTATTTTGTTTCCTATGTGTGGTCACCATGTTAGTTGGTGCATAAATATACATTCATTGTGAATTGTGTTTTTAGCATTAAAAAGTATTCCTTGTCTTGACATTTAATGGTTTTGGTTTCAAATTCTACTTTGTCTGATATCAGAATTGCTACTACTACTCTCTCTCTCTGTTTCCATTTTCATGGTACACCTCTGTCCAATCCTTTATTTGTAGTATTTATGAGTATGTTTAGTTTAGGCATCTTTCTGTTATAAAGCATATAGTTAGGTACTGTTTTGTGAACCAACAACAAGTTTTTCTATTTTATTACATGACTGAAATCCACTCACCTTCTAGAATCCACTCACTGGTAGGCTCGAACTAAATTCCGTCATAATATTTTATTATTACACATTATTTTATATTTGCTATGCTTTCTTCTTTACATGATATGTATATTTTGTATTTAAAAACATTTTATGTTGTATTTAGGAAGGTTTATATTTTTGTTCTAGTGATAACCTTTGCATTTTTATTTTTAACCAAGTGATCTTCACTACTTGTTTTCTTATTTAACATTTTACTATATGATGTATTAATTTTTTTCCTTAGTATCCTTTAATGCCTACCTGTTGCTTATACAACAGTGCACTTATTCCATTTTTTTGTTTTAATTTCCTGTATTTTTCCATTATTTAACTGCATTATTTCTACTTTCTTAAACAAAATTTTTACATTAATACAAACTTTTTTTCTTAATGTGTAACATACATATATTAGTTTGCAACCCTCATCTCCTGTCTTTGTTTAAGTCTTAGATACATATTTGTATAGTTATAAATGTTCACCATTAGTCTATCTGATGAATGTTTTCCAGTCGTTACTTTGCTGAATGAACCTTTATCCTTTAGTAGATTCTGTAAGCAGGGGCAATGGCTGCAGAATTCCTTATGTTCTTGTAAGTTTGAAAATCTTTGTCTATGGCTTTGACATTTAAACAACAGCTTCACTGGTAATACAATTCTTATTTCACACTCTTTTCCATTGAATGTTTTATAATTCTGCTCTATGGTTGCCCTGATTTGTATGTTGTTTTATCAAAAGTTTGATACCAGTCTAATTCCTTTGCCAGTGCAAATTCTCTGATCATTTTCTCCTGTAATCCTTCAGGATCTCATCTTTATCTTTGAAATTAAATAATTCTACTAGAATCAGTCTCAGAGTTTATCATTCTGGAGTCTACCCCTCAGCCCCAACCCAGGTACTTAGTATAGATTCAAGTCTTTTTCTGTTTCTGGCAAGTTTTTTTGAATTATAATTTTATTTAATTATTTATTTATTAATGTATGTATTTATTTTTGAGATGGAGTCTCGCTCTGTCACCCAGGCTGGAGTGCAGTGGTACGATCTCGGCTCGCTGCAACCTCTGCCTCCCAGGTTCAAGTGATTCTCCCACCTCAGCCCCCCGAGTAGCTAGGATTACAGGCACCCGCCAGCATGCCCGGCTGATTTTTCTATTTTTAGTAGAGACAGGTTTCACCATGTTGGCCAGGCTGGTCTCGAACTCCCGACCTCAGATGATCTGCCCTCCTCGTGCTCCCAAAGTGTGGGATTACAGGCGTGAGCCACTGTGCCTGGCCGAGTTACAATTTTAAATATTAGCTCTGCTCCATGTTTTATTTTTCTTCTTTAGGGAATTTAATAATATAAATATTAGTTTACTTTCTACTCTCTGGCCATTTTTACTTTATTTATATCATTTTCACTCAGTTGTTTTTCTGCTTTTTCTTCAATGCATTTTATTACATTTTTATTTAAATCTATTTTCCTGAATGTTTGCAATTCTTTTTCTTATTTAGGAATAATTTTTTTCTTTCATTTATTTACTGAGTTCAATGAACTCTCTTTTCATTTTTACATTTTTCCATTTTGGTTTATTTTATTGATTTTCAGATTCAAGCTGATTTTTCATATTCTTAAGTGTTAGGGTGAGACTATTTGGTTCCGCTGGGATTGATAAAATTACAGTTTTTTCTGCTCCAGAGTTACTTTTGGGGGGCGAATCATCCTCAGTTGATATACATGAAAATATGTATAAAATGCTATTTTTGAATTTCTGCAGTAGCTCTAAATGAACTTAACTTTCTGCTTGTCCATTTTTGTAGAATTTGGATGTTTCAGTGGCATCTTTCAGTGAAGCAAATTCTAGATGCTTTGGTGGGGTTGTTTGCTTGTTTTTTTTTTTTTTTTTTGCATGTTTGGGAGTAATAGTTACAGTGAGTTCTCTGATTTTATGGTTTTGTCTTACGACACCTTCTATCCTTAGATTTTCCACCATTTTCTTCCTTTCCCTTCTACTTTCAATTGTCAAAGGGTGATTCTCCCCCGTTCTTTCCCTATATTCTTCCCCTGCCCTTTTAAATCATACCTGCTCCCTTTGAGTTGAATGTACCTTAATGTTTCCTCCGTGTAGGTAGTGCTCTGATTCACTCAGACCCATATTTTTTTCTATTTTCAGACTTATTTACACTGACAGTCTTTTGGGGCAAAAGTTTAGCATTAAATTCAGGCTTCTCAACAGCTTCCACATTCTGCATTTCCCACAGTTGTTCTGGGTCTGCCTTTGTACAGGGCAGGACCATAAGATATAAGCTGGTATTTGATTATTTTTCCTTTTACTCACAGTTATTTTGAAGTTTGAACAATCTGTTATGATAATTGCATCATTTCTGTGTTGATTTACATTACCTTTCTGAGCTACTGATAATGTTTTAACTACAGGGAAATTCCTACCATGTAGGCTTTTTGATAATAATTTATACTTGCTCCCTCAGGCCTGGGGTGAGACAAAACTTGTTACTAGCCCTGAAAGTCTGTCAATTTCTAGTGGGTTTTCTGTACCCTGCCTACCTCTGTAAATAAATAACCACTTTATTAAACTTTCCCCATATTACCTGATTTAAATGTCCTGAATGAGGTAACAAAATATATTATTTATGTACTTATTTGTACCAGTACCTATAATATGTTTTGATTAAGAGTGTTAGCATTATGCTATTTGGAGTATAGATAGTTATATTAGTAATATTTCTGTTGTCAATTTTACACTTTAGCAGGTGAAAGTGACTTTTTGTCTATTGGCCATAATTTAATCATGTCTGATATTAGGATTATGAATCTTGCTTTCATTTTGAGTTTTTCTAGAAAATTTTTGCCACGTTTTATTTTTTGTTATATTTTGGAGTTACTTTTATATATGTGTGTACATGTGTGTGGTGGCTTATATATTATGGATTTACTGTAGTTAGAATTTTGCTTTCACTTCAAATCACATCTGAAAGTCATTTTCTTTTGAAAGATGAGTTCAGCCAGTTTAAATTTATTGATACAGCATACATATATGGACTTAAGGCTTATCTTTTTATGGAATTTTGAAGTAGTTTTCTGCACCCTTTGTTTTGGTTTGTTTTACATGTTCATGTTTCTGATATTGAAGAAATGCTGTATCTTTTTTCTTATCTTTATAGTACTAGTCTCAAAGTTTTAGACAATTTCTATTAGGTGGCCACTACACTCATTTCTCCTCTTATCTACAAATCTCTCTAACTTATTTTCATTTAATTTTATTGACTATTATCTACCTTTGTATTTTAATAGATTTATACTTAAATTAATTTGATTGATTTTATCTCCCAACTTCTTAACTCTTTCTTTTCCTAATTTTAGTATTCGTATGATTTCTTAAACGTGCAGCTTTTGCATTCTATTCCAACACCTCGTCCCCACATTAGTCTTCATCATAGGTCTACAGATATATGCTGATATTGGATACTGTCAGTGCTTTTGCTGTACTTTCTCTAGTCATACCATGATTGACTGTGGTCTTGAACTAGAATTTTTAACAATTTCACATAAGAAAATATTTCCTGAGTTCTTGGATGTTAAAAGTCATTTGTCACTTGATGTTATAATTGATTGGCATTAGATCTAGATACAAAATCCTTCAGTCACTTTCTATCTTCAAGAAATGTGTAGGTGTTGCCCTAATGTCTGCTGGTGTTGATGGTTGCCATGGAGAAGTCGCAGGCAGCCTTGTTTGTTTCTTTTATTCTCATCTTACAAGAGAATTGGTTATTTCTCCTTGAAGTCCTAAAAATTCTTTTTTAAAAATTCATTTGCGCTTAGTGCATTTATTATCATGCATTTTAGACTTGATCGTCATGAGTGTTCCCCTGCACAGTTATCTTATAATATGTAGAAATGATTTTTAAAACTCTATAAAAATTTTCTTTTTTTTTTTTTTCTTTTGATAGGGTGTCTTGCTCTTGTCGCTCAGGCTGGAGTGCAATGGCGCGATCTTGGCTCACTACAACCTCCGCCTTCCAGGTTCCAACGATTCTCCTGCCCCCGCCTGCTGAGTAGCTGGGATTACAGGCTCCCGCCACCACGCCCGGCTGATTTTTTGTAAGTTTAGTAGACACGGGGTTTCACCATGTTGATCAGGCTGGTCTGGAATTCCTGACCTCAGGTGATCCACCCGCCTCGGCCTCCCAAAATGCTGTGATTACAGGCATGAGCCACCACACCTGGCCACAAATTTTCTTGAGTTTCCATCTTTAAATGTTTTCTTTTTATGATTTTTTTGTTTTTTATTTTTTCTTTAAGGACTCTGATTATATGTAGGTTGAATGTTCATTTCCTCCTTTTTATCCTTTAAATTTCTTCCTTTACTCGTTTTTCCTTTTGCTTTTTCATTTTCATGCCCTATGGACCTAATTATGTTTTATTTTGTTCATTTTTATTTCATCTACATTTGTGTGATTACTGTATGGTTTATGCTATTTATTTCCTGGGCTATTTCAGCTCATGTTCCACTTCCTACTCCTACCCCACTTTTGCTTTCTTTAATATATTTTCGTTTATATTATTGCTTTACAGGAAAGTTGACTATATTATATTTTTTCAATGATAATGATATATTTGGCCTGGATAGTTATCTACATCTTGGCAACATTTTCTCAGGTAGTGTTTCTTTCCCTTTTGCCTTATAATGTCCTGTGACACCTGTGTTTATATTTATTACTTTAAGTGAAAACGGTGAATTTATCTTGTGCCAGATATTTTCAGGGGACTTCTGTGGCAGTTGAATGTCCAGAGCCTTTTTCTGGCAGAGTTGGGATTTTCAAAAAATTTATATTTTTGCATATGGGTCTCTGCAATAGAATTCTGGCCAGTAGAGATAGGCCAATGGGAATAACAGAGGTTTGTTTTTTTTTGTTTTTTTTTTTTTGCATTTTAAGGGTTCTTTTTCCTTCAACATCATACAGACAAGTTATTTTATTAAAAAATGACATATTTGTGTGTTTGGAGGTTTGCCGTATCATCTGTGCTTCTTACCTAATTCCATGATGTCTACTGCACCAGCCAGCACAGAAAACTATACTATTTTCTTTAAATATACAACTAGCATCTTAAAAATATTTATTGCCTCATTAAATTAAATTAATAAACTACTTTATCTGAAGGAGTTTATAGTTTATTTGGTGTTATAACACAAATAAAGAACAGTAAATGAAAGATCTAAAAATTAAAATGGGATGATACAGACAAGATTTCAAAGAAGTAAGATGTTCCTATCACTACATGCCCAGAGCAAGAGAAAATGAGACAATGTTTAAGACCATGCATAGAGAAAAAATAAAATAAAATAATACAACAGTAAACAAATGTTCGTTAGTAAGCCATTCTCTGTTGCATGTTTAGTGACATTATCTAACATCAATATCACACACGATTTTAGTTTCAGGTTGATATTTTGTAATCAATGCTCATTTAGACTTAGCAATACATTTTATTGATTTCTTTGCTCAGTGCTGTTTCTTAAACTGTATGATCTTCTCTGGGATTCATTTATTTTACTTCCTGGAATGTATGCTCTAGTAATTCTTTCAGACTTGAATTATGGAGGATAAAGTGTCTATGTCCAAAAAAAATTTAAAATGTCTTTATTTTGCCCTCAAAAATTAATAATAGAATTCAACATAATTTTCTCTAAGAAACTTGAGAGAAATGGGCTTCTTGCATTCAGTATTACTGATGAGAATCTGAGGTCAAACTGGAGCACTTTGAAATCTCTTTTATTCCCTTTTTTTTCTTTTAAGACTCTGTTCTCTTTATCATTGAAGTTTGTGAATTTCACCATGCTATTTTTATGTGTAGCAACCTTCTTATAAATCACACTTAACATTTTGTGAGCTCTTTTGTTTTGAGATGGGGCATCTCTATGTTGCCTAAGCTGGTCTTGAACTCCTGGACCTGTATGGTCCTCCTGCCTCAGCCTCCCAAGTAGCTGAGATTACATAGGTGAGCTACCACATCCAGCCTAGCTCTTTCCTTCTAGAAACTTATATCCTTCTTCAATCCTGAGAATTTTGAAATTTTATGTCTTTGCCTATTTTCCTCTCCACTTCTCTATAATGTCTCTCTAGAACACTGTTTGGCATTAATTGGCTTACAATTTCCAAACTTCCGCACGTGTGTTTTCCTGTCTTCATTTCTTTTTTTGTAAATATACCTTATAGAGTGGAATCATCTCCTCAATTCCACCTTGCGGCTAAACACATTTTTACTCTTTAGCGTTTTAATTGTCTACTATTCAACTTTTTAATTCACTTTATTTCAAGATTAACTTTTCAGTTTGCAAGTTGAATCATTTTTAGACCACTTCACCATCCTGAAGCTCAAATCTTTTTTCTAAAATAATCATAATAGTCTCTGTGTCTCTCAGAAGAGACGTATATTATTTACCTCAGTGCATTGTTTGTTCTCTTTACTGTTTCTATGAGTATATGTTCTTCTATTTGCCAAGTTTTCTGCCTTTCCTTTATAGTATGGCTCTCCCCAGATATTTGGTTATGCTTGGTTGTGGGTTTATCTTTGTATTTGAGATCCACTCTTACCTCTCTGGTAATGCTGTGTCTGTTTCCACAGATTTTGTGGTCTATGAGCCTGGTTACACCACTGTGGTGTATATTGATTCCTGGGTAGAGTTTTAGGAAGAAAAAGCAGAATTTTAGCTTTCTGGAGTATTCTCTTCTAGGTGTGGGGTTAGCCTATTTTCCCTGAGCTTTAGCAGCCATTCAAGTCATTACCTTGTTCTTCACCCTAAGGGTTCACATTCATTATTACTGTTTGTTCCAGTAGTCACTGTTGTTTGCTGCTTGGCCAAAGATTTGACAGTGAGGCAAGATGTAGTAGTTCCCAACTGTGACACTCAAACTAATACTCCTGCAATTTTCACAGCTCCATCTTGTTTCTTTTATAACATTTGTAAATGTTATAAACCACAACATTTATAGAATCACTTTGACTTACTGTAGCAGTCTATGGACTCACGCAAGTAGCCCTTCATACTTTAGGTATTAGTCATGGTGCCCCATCCAATGGAGGTGTTCCTCTGATGTCACCATGCGTTCATTTTCTTAGTAACGTATTTTCTACTGATACTGTACAGTGAGGATGTAAAGGAGGCTGTTTTGCATGTTCTGTCTGCTCTTTTGAATGCGTAGAGTAGGAATTAGATGTAACACTCTGCACGTGGATGCGGGCACATCTCTGATACTTTCCCATTTATATCACTTGATATATAGTTCCATCTAATTGTGAGTTGGGAACAACCATCAACCCGTGCAAGATTGATACCTCAACACTCTAACCTGAGAACTTCTGGGTTGTAGATATTGTCACTCTTACTGCTGAATCTAGTTGGGAAACATTTGAAAAAATTTATGAGGCATGCCCAACTGAAACAGCCATCTTCCTTTCTTCTCCGTATTTAAATCCTAAATTACCTAACCACATTCCTTTTAGAATAATTATGCAAGAAAGAATGAGTAGGCCAGATGCAGTGGCTCACGCCTATAATCCCAGCAATTTGGGAGGCCAAGGCAGGCCGATTGCTTGGGCTCAGGAGTTCGAGACTAGCTTGGGTAATGTGGCAAAATCTCATCTCTACAAAAATTACCAAAATTAGAGGGCATGGTGGTGTGTGGCTGCAGGCACAGCTACTTGGAGGGCTGAGGCAGGAGGATTACTTGAGCCTGGGATGCAGAGGCTGCAGTGAGTCATGTTCATGCCACTGTATTTCAACCTATGTGACAAAATGAGATGATGTCTCAATAAAAATAAATAAATAAATAAAATTAAATATGTCCTATATCCATGTCTTTTAGAGCTCATCCCATTCAAAAAGCTTCCTCTAACCCATCAGCCTAATTTAACTCATGCACTCTATCATCAGAGAGTTTCAAAGTCAGGAATAAGGATGTTTCTCAGCAAGAAGGAAAGCCCATCCTGCTTGTCGATTGCTACCTTCTAGCTCCCAGTCTAATTGGAGATTTTGCTTCTTAAATATGTCATTACCACATGAGAGTAAAGATTTTTGTCATGCATATTGGCAAAACTGCATCCAGCAGGGAAAATGTTTGCATAGACCACCAAAATCTCCAGAAACAGGAGCACCAAATGCCGCTTGTTGCACCTGTTCTGTTCTCCTCGACATCAGTTCTGCTAATGTTTTAGCAAACCTATTCTTTTAATATTTTCAATGACTCTTAGCAACCTAATTCTCTGTTTTGCCATACTTTTTGCTGTAAACTTTTTTAAAAATTATATGGCCCAAGCTTTTTCTTCCTTACCTACAGGCCACTTTACCTTTATCTACTTCACCTACTTCTGCCATCATCTGAGACTGTGAATAATTTCCACCCTTCATTTACAATGCTACCTTCAAGCTATTTACAATCCTTAGTCATGTCCTTGTTTAGTCTTCCTTTTCTATATCTCTAGTTTCCCCAAACTCTCCTGTTTATCTCTGGAGATTTGTTTTAATTCTTTATATATCTCTCTAGATTTCTTGTTTCCTTCCAAAGAAAACCAAATAATACTGGATGTTCCAGGTGCCGTGGCATCCAGGGGGGGAAGCCTGCAGACATTATCCCTCCACACTGTGTGTGTCCTCTTTAGAGTAAAGCCTCAGAGCTGATAATGGTGCTACACATAAAAATAAGCATCATCCCAGTCAACTAGCCCTGTCAATAAATCAGAGAAACCCGCCATTCACGAGCTGCTTTCACTGCTCCTAGGGTCTCTGCGATGGAAGAGGGCATAATTCACTCCTCACAAACACTTAATACCACATTTCTACGATTTACAATCTGATAATATTCAAATACTATTGCTGTATTATGCAGCTCACAATTGCAGATGCGATTCCATAACAGTCTTGCACTTTGGCATGCATTATGTAAGTTGGTATAAAATTGCCTGTCTTAAAACTCTTCTTCAATTGCAACCCAATATCATCGTTTCACACACAGAGCTTCGGGAACATTAAAAATTTAACTTCTTCCCTATTTAGCAAGTTCTGCAAAAGGGAGCAAAACAGACAAACAGATGTTCCCTCTTCTGAGTCCCCAGGAGGTCTGAGGCAAAGTAGAAAGACCCCAAAATGATACAACAGCAATGACACTCAAGATACATTTGTTCAGTTTTTTTTTTTTTTAAGAAAAAAAAGAAAGGGAAAAGAACGAAATCTCTTACTGTCTCCTCTGGAAAAGTAGAAATACTCTACATTGGTACTGGTAAATGCTTTTCCACATAGGTAGAATTTTCTAGGAGGTTACCACCTTACAAAACTTCCTCATCTTACAGTTATTCACCATTTTCTCACATAGTTTTCTGGAAGGTGAGGTGATGTGTGCATTTTGTATCGCTAAGAATAGATAGTTGCTCAGAGACTAGAGTGTCAAAAACTATTCCAATTCTACCCCCAATTTGCCCTGATGACAGATCTTTTAACAGGACACACATCTTCCATTCCTCAATTCAGAATATATGGCTGAACACGAATACACCCTCAGGGAAGGTGGTGCAGGGATTCTCATTCATCTTAAGTGGTAAAAAACAGATATAAAACATTTTCCAATTGCAAGTTTTGATAGAAAAGGATAAAAACCAAGGCTCCTGATCTAAACTTAGGAAAGTGAGAAAGGCAGCTATAAAAGGCAAAAAATACCATACTGTAAAAGGAAAATAATTTTTTTAATAAGATACTATCTGAGCAAGAATGCTGAGTGAGGAAGAAGTCAAAATATCGAGTTTCTAGCACTGGCTCTGTTTCTAAGGAGCCACAGGATCTTGGCCAAGTCTCCTAACCTTGTGGGACTTGGTGGTTGTCATTATTGATAAGTTAAGGGTACGGGGTACAGACCCGTCCATCTCAGTGCCACTAGGAGGGCTTTGGTGAGGAGCAGACTAGAATATATCACACACTTTAATGTCTTCTGGCTTAAATCAATGAGAACTTAAAAAGGAAAATAGTGAAAGTAACATAGAGAGATAACACATATAGACAGACGGTTTGCCAATTAGTCATTAAGATTTTTTCCTTTTTTTCTCCCTTCTTGCTTTGCTGTCCTCTGCCTTTGAAGATGACTGTGCTAATGCAGCTGACTCTCCACGTTTGGGTGTGGCTAAGAAGATGAAAGAAGGCTACAGGATATAGTTCCCTTTCCTGAGCAGGCTTGTTGGGGAGGATCAGTCTTTCCTGCTCCCACTTTGATTTACGTCCCTGGTTATTCAGAGACCAGATAATCCTTAGTGACAGCAGTTGACCACTTCCACAAGACTTCAGAGAAATACACCCAGCTCCCATTTCTAAGAAGAGGGATTTCTCTGATGGTTTGGGAATGATTTCCTCCTTTTGTGAGGCTGCAGCTGCAAGGGAGACAAGGGGAGAAGGCTGCCGCTGCATTCTGAAGTTTTCTCTAAAGAACAAACAGGGTCAAGGAATTAATGGTGTAAAGCCAAATCAAACCAAAATGCAACAATCTAAAAACCAAAAAAACCCTATAACTTGAGAAGGGTGAAAATTTGACTTTATTTTTTTCTAAGTTTACCTGAAATTATCTACATTGTTTGCAAATGTAGATAAATGCATTGTCTACAAAGATTTTCCAAATTGGGCATTTTTGTATTTTTGGTGCTCAGTTTACTTACATAAATGCATTGGTAAAATTGACCACTTACTGGGACTTGAGTATTCATCCTGAAGTGATCCAAATCCTTTCACTGTAATCTGCAATCGGCAAAATACCAAATACAACAGATTGCTTCTAGAATGCTAGCCTCAATGTTCACATGTCTTACAGTAGACAGAGAGAGTCCTGGACTGGATGGGAGGAACCCCATATTCTAGCATTGCCTTTTCCCCAACCAGTTATAAATATGGGTGAATCACATTGCCTTGGAGATCCTGAGTCTTTGCTCTATAAAATAACGGGGCTGATGTATTTGGCTCTTGAGAGACTCATCAGTAACACGGTTTGATCTTTACCATTAACAGTCTAATTAGCTTCCATGTTTCCTCCTGCACAAATATGCTAGGCCTTGCATTCTCTACTATACAACCTCATTGTTTTAAGCTGGAAGCAATTAGAAAAATAAACTGCTTCATTGTAAGTAAAGAGTAAAAGCTGAATAAGCATATGTATGAAGAAATCCTAAGACCCAGGAATTTTCTTAGAAGCCATGACTGACATTAGGCTTGGCCATTTAAATTGTCTTGAGTAGACCACTTAAGAATGCACTGTAGAAAATGTTAAAATTAAGATGCATAACACATTAGGAGCTCAAAGATTTTATTTTCAAATTTTTGACTTCAAAGATTCCAATTTAAAACCATGTAAAAATCACTTTTTGTTGATATTTAAGATATATGTTTTTCACCAGCCTCTGCAGTAAAGATAGAATTGAAGATACAGCGGCAATCTGAAACAACTCTGA
Organism: Symphalangus syndactylus; assembly: GCF_028878055.3. NCBI lineage: Eukaryota > Metazoa > Chordata > Mammalia > Primates > Hylobatidae > Symphalangus > Symphalangus syndactylus. The sequence continues at coordinate 46,590,145 of NC_072423.2, forward strand.
CATATATAGAAACCAAGAATATGCAGACAAATCAATAGAGGTGGAGAAGGATAGAGTCAATAAGGTTCTTGATAGCCCCAAGGGCAGATTCAAATGAAGAGTTGAACAATTGTTTGCTAAATCTAATAAAAATTAATGACAGTATTTCCATTTTCTGTACATTTATCAATTCACTTAATAAATAAGTAGCTGTTAGGAAAATGCATGAGATACTAAGGATATATGAGTGAACAAGACACATCCATGAGATTGACCCCTGTCCTCAAGAACTACATAATTTAACAGAGAATATAGTCAGTGAGCAAGTAATTTCGAGTATAATGAGAGTTATGAAAGGGCAAGGGGGGCAAACTAACTTAATCACAAAGACAGAGAAGTACCTTAAGAAATGTCCTGTAACAAATGTCCTTTAACCTGAAAACTTACAGTTGGGTAGGAGTAAGACAGGCGTTAGTCAATAATTGCTACCTCCCTATGAATGCCTCACCTTGGCTGCAGCTGGAGGCTATGGCTAAGGTAAAATAGTGATAATGGTGGGTGAAGATGCCTGGGAACAGTACAAGTGAGGAGGAAGAACTTGAGCAAGAATGCATACAGCATAGGATAAATGCATTTTAACCCCCTCCCTCTCTGATTAGAGCCTAAAAAAGGAATATAAGAATGACTAAACTAATATTCCCCAGAGAGGTGGGTGGAGCCCCCAAGTCCTGAAAAATTGGGGGCTCCACCCACCTCTAATGTATGAGCTTTTCCCAGCTTTGTGGAAATTGGATTGACCAGTGAGGAAGCAAGGGGTATTAGAACGTAGAATCCAAAGAATTAATGTGAGAGGCAAGTACTTTATACATCTGATACGGTTTGGCTCCATGTCCCCATCCAAATCTCATTGTAATCCCCATGTGTCAAGGAAGGGGCCTGGTGGGAGGTGATTGGATCACAGGGGTGGCTTCCCCCATGCTATTCTCATGATAGTGAGTGAGTTCTCACAAGATCTGATGGTTTAAGTGTGTGGCACTTTGCCCCTCACTCTCTCTCTTTCCTGCCTCCATGTAAGACATGTCTTACTTCCCATTTGCCTTCTGCCATGATTCTGCTTCAGGTTTCCTGACGCCTCCCAGTCATGCACTGTGAGTCAAGTAAACCTCTTTTGTTCGTAAATTATCCAGTCTCAAGTAGTTCTTTATAGCAGTGAGAGAACAGCTAATGCAACATCTAAAAACAAAAATGTACTAAGAACTCCACAATCTAAAGACAGCCATGGAAAATCGCAGAGTCTCTCCAGAGTTCATTAAAATTTAGCACAAGTCACCATAGTACAATGCACATCTACCTCACTATCTTTATCTCACCGAGGCTATAGAAGTAAGCATTGTGACGGGGGAAGAGCCACTGATTTTGTAACAAATGCCTTGTTCCATTGTGTACACGGAGGTCCAAGAAAATCTCCACTGAATATGTGAGGTGCTGATGAGAAGAGGAGACTGGATCTCATTTCCAGGTTGTATATCTGCATAGGTGGTCAAATTGATAATCTGATTATGCCAGTGGTAGAAGAGCAAACTGGATCAAAGAGACAGGTGAATAAAGGAAGGGGCAAACATTACTCATACCAGTTGGCTGGGCAAAACAAGCTACCTGTAGGTCAAGTGGACGCTGTGGAAGCTAGGCTTAAGACATCCTGCCTGAAGCTTGCACAGCAGAGCTGCCCACTAAGCAGATGCTTCCAAGTTGCAAAAAGTAAGTAAAACGATTAAAATTATGCCCATTAAGGTAAAGGGACGTTTGCCTCTTTACCAAACTTGGGGTAATTTTTATCCCTTTGCCCTGTCCTAGTTCTTGAGGAGACAGACCTTAAGAGAAAGACAACTGCAAGGGAGTGAAAGGGGCAGCCAATTCTTACATCAGCAATAGCAGAGAAGAGAATTTAGAATCAGATGGGAGATGGAGCTTTTCATGTGGACTCACCAATTTTAATACCTAAAATAGCTAAAATGTTATACAACCTTCTGAGAATGTTACTAAAGATAGGAAAAAGGAGGAGGGGCTTCAACACAGCAACATAGTCTCCAACATAGGTTAGGGCCATGATTAGAATAAATAATATCATCTCATCTTATAATCCCAGTAGAGTGAAATTCCTTTGTGAAAACGTTGGAATGAATTGCGTGTGTGGTCCCCAGACCAAATTCCATACTACTTTCTGTCAGCCTGTTGCTGTAATTTTGAATTTCACTACTTTCCTCAAGATACATCAGGTTTTGAGTACACCTGGGCCCAGAGAATAAGCAATTCTTTTAAGACAAAAAAACACACAAATATTCAGCAATGCAAGTCAGCCTAGAATGAAGGCATTATTTTACAATAAACACAGAACAAATTTTGCTCTATTCTTCATTTGTGAATAGGATGTTTGCTTTTCCTCAATATAAGCAAAGTGTCCTTATTCCACTCCAACCCCAGGAATGACATTATCTTGAAAGGTGATGTCAAACCTTTGTCTCTAGAGAATAATAAAGTGAACCAAAATAAAATAAAGTAAAACTCTACTTAGTGTATACAATGATAACATTTCTCCTCAGCTTCATCTTGCTCTTACCATGAGTGGGAGTTGCAGAACCCTGGCAGATTTAAAGAGCTGGGTAGGTACAGTGCTGAGCACCCTGAAATGGAGACACAGCTCTAGATTAGGGAGTGGAGTATTTATGTCTAGTGAGTGGTATCTCTTGGAAGCAATCTGTAGAGTTCTAAGTGTATTTGTGGTGGCTGAAGTCATGGATGTGAATGAGTTTGCCTGGGAAGCAGATGTAGAATTTAAAAAGGAGCCTAGGGATTATGTTTAAGTAAATTTCATACTGAACAGTACTATTTTGCTTTTGCTAAAACCTATTTTCTCATTTTATTTTTATTGTTCCAATATATATAGATAAGACAGATATTTTTAAGACTTTATTTTTAAATTATTTATTTAATTTGTTTTATAAAGACAGAGTTTCTCTCTGTGACACCCAGAGACAATAGTTTCTCTTTCAGTCACTCGGCTGATGTGCAACGGCACAGTCATAGCTCACTGCAACCTCAAACTCCTGAGCACAAATCATCCTCCTAACTCATCCTCCCAGGTGGCTAGGGCTACAGGCAGGCACCAACACACCCGGCTAATTTTTCACAGAGACAAAATCTCACTGTGTTACCCAGGCCAGTCTCAACTCCTGGGCTCAAGTGATTCTCCTGCCTCAGCCTCCCAAACTGATAGGATTACAGGCATGAGTCACTGTCCCTGGCTGGATATGACAGATATTATTCTTCCTTTTATATATTAGGAAATGGAGGCAGATAATGTTTAAATCTAAGTGGCAGATCCAGAAGGCAAAATCCAGAATCATGTTTCTTAGTCCAATGTCCTGTTCATTACAGCCCAGTCAATTTCTATTTTTTTCCCCTGCATCAAGAAAAACATTTAATCTAAATTATGTGGATAATAGTTTGAATAGTTAGCAATATCTCTAAAAAGTAGATTGTTAAAGGGAGAAATGCTTTTTTTAAAATCTAAAGCCCAATATATAATGATGATAATATCATATAGGCTCTCACTATGTATTTAACAACCTTAAATACAGAATCATCTTTTGGATTTGATGCATATTCCAGGTCATAATTATAATGATATGTTAGGACACTTTTTCCCATACACCAAAAAATTCATAGGTATTCTAAATATTATCTCTCATCTACTCTCTTTATAAAGTGATACACTATCTCTAATTAGCCTGAACTCTGTGATTCATTTAGAATATTTCATGACGCTGTATTTGTTACCAACAGATATGGCACACTCTAAGTGACTGGTCCTATCCCCTCAACCCCAGTGGAAGTCAGCTGATGAGAATTTACATTTAGGTTCATAAAAGAGCCCTGTGTTCATCTTAAGGTTTCTGTTTCGAATTGCAAGTGAAATGCCCTTTTCTCTATCAACTGTCAAATTGTCAAAACACACTGAGCTTATTTGAAGTTGGGGTATTGGAGTGATGGGAAGACCATCTGCTCTCTCTAACATGATGATTCCCCATATTTTGCAGGATGTAATTACTCACTCCCTTGTACTCAGGCTTTTTCTAAGTCAAGACATTCAAAATGTCCACTATTAAATGCTTTTCAAATAGGAAGCAGGATTTTATGACCTTGCAACTGCAGGATTGGTGGTTTTATGCTTCCTAGCCTTTGTCAGAATGTGCATGTTCTTCCCCCATGCAGGCTATGCATCGGTTAGTGTTGATTCAGTAAACGAGGTTTTGTTTCATCACCACAGATACTGTGTCTATGGAGGACAGATTGCATTTCCTGATAGAACCTCTTGGTCTTAAAGCACACTTCAATAATCCTAGCTCTCATTTGTGGTGTTCAGTATAAAACAAGGAAACTGATTATAAAAGATTCTGTAAGAAATAAGGCGAGGGGTAGACAGTAGCATATAAACAGAGAGCAACTGAAAAATGAAAGTATTCAAAAAGCAATACCTCTTATGAAATATTACTTAGATCACAATTTAGTTAAAAGGGTATTGATGCCCAGAAAGTCTTTGATCTTCTTCTCCCAGAACACAGAGGATGGTCTAGCTTATTGCCCAGATTTTAATGGAACATGCTATGACCGAAGTTTACTCCTGGAAGAGAGAAACTTATAAATTTCTGCTCACACAGAGTTTTACAGTTAGGAGGCTCACATAACCTTTATTGACCTTTAGAGAGAGCTGTCAGCCTGCTGTGCCTGATTGTTTGTAGTGCTTTGTATAAGACAACATATCTTTAAAGGCAGTACATGTGTCCTCCGACTCTCTATAACACAGATCCTGGTTATAATGAGAATGCCTTGAAATTGCTCGCCTGTGCCATTGTTGTGTCTGGCCCATTAAACCCTGGGCTCATGAAAGAAAGAACGTTACATTTCGTCTCTACCAGTTCAGAGACATATACTTCCCTAAGAAAAGTGCTGGCTAGAAAGAAGTGATTGATTGGGTGTTTTGAAGTGTTTATACAAACACGTGAACTGGTTGCACAGAAATATTATACCTCTGGCCTGAAGAGACAGTAATGGAGGTGGCCATCTGGCAGCCTGCACCCTATCTCAAATTTGCTCTTTTGGAGGGATGGTGATAGAGATGAGAGAAGTAGAGGTGACTTTCCTACTAAATAATGTCTGGATTTACAAGATTATTTGTATTTAAGGCAAAGTAACTGGAGGAGTAATTTGCAAACTATTTACTCTTTATTGACCTGTTATTCCTTCAATTCCCCAGTGATGTGGAAATGATTCTTCTAAATATTAGAATAATTGGTTAGTGACTTGATGATCTTGAAATGGGTTGATGTGAATTCCATGTGAAACTGGAACATTTTTTGCCTCCACAGAGAAACATAAAATGTTTCAGAGAAATATAAAATTGTATTTGCAAACTAAGTGATATGGTGTGTGCCTTGAGGAGAATCAATGCTTAGCTGGGGCAGAATCAGGGGATTATTCTCTCCAACAAATATAATCTTTCCATGGTCATAGTACAGCAGAGAATATCAGACGTAACAAAGCAAACACACACAAGCACTCTGGGGTTGGAGAGAGTAGCTGTACCTAAAAAAAAAACAAATTAAGGAGTCATCTTGAGGTACATAACACAGTCCTGGAAGCTGAGGCTGAGAATAACTCAGGGGAGTAGGGTAATGATCTTGAAGCAAGGTGCTAGCTGCCCAAGAAAAACCTTCATGGAACAGAAACACAGGGAGAATTAGAAGACCCTGGAAGGCTAGATATCCAGATTTACACAAGGCAGATTCTCTTCTAATGCCATGTGGGTCAAGATTCACTCTCTGCAGTTTATTGAGTAAGAAAACAAAATTATATCAGAAGTCTCTTGAATCTCATATGTTGTGTGCATAATTGTAAATATCAGATAAATATGTTATAAAATATGTGTTCTATAGAAAACTGTTTAAAATGTATATGGTTTTGGATATATTACTAAAAGGCTTTTCAGGCTAATGTGATTAATTTGTAATTCTAATTTTGAAAAATTTCCAGGATAAAATTATTTGTGGCATAATCTCTGGTGATTATTCATTCTTTCATGTATTGGGATAGACACAGATGAGCATTTTAAGAAAAAATTTCAGTCTTGCTTTAAATTTCTACTTGGTTTCACTACGGAAATAAAGGGACCACTTATTTATAAAAGAATACTTATGGTGCAACTTTATATTCCTAGAGAGGACTATGCTCACATTCTTCACTTCTTACTAGTTAAGTTACAGCACACCTATTATCTGTAAATTTGACAGCCTCAGATTTATATTTGGTAAGTACCTCTGAAGACATACGGATCTATGGCTCTAGGATTCTCAACCCTGATTCTTTCACGCATGGAATCACTCAGGATGCCAAGCACCCATCTCACATATATACGTGCACTCACACACACACACAAACAGACACACATGCGCCTACACACACACACACACACACTCTCTGGGGACACGACTTACAAGAATCTGGTTTCATACCACATGTGGGGGCCCAGACATTGGTATTAAAAATTAGCTCCCAAAAGAACTCTAATTTGCAGCCAGAGTTGCAACCCACTGGTCTATAGCATGTAGTAATCTGCAGTTTTGCTGAGGCACAAAATTGAATCACTTGTGCTTGGAGTGAGTGATTCCATTGGTGAAGGAGGTCAGCCTGCCAGTCAGCTTCTACACCCCTGGACAGCCTGGTTTTGCTCTATTTAAGTTTATATACACACTGACTCTTATGAAGAAAACAACAAATTCGAAAAAAGCAAACAAACAAAAGCAAACCAAAACAACACTTTGCTTCATCTTCTTTGTGAAAACTGGCTGAACAGAAATAAACCGCTGCTCATGTCTCAGATATAAAGGAAGAGGTTGTGAAGAAATCTAAGAAAACCCAACAGTAGGGGGATCGGTTAAATGGATTTTAATTAAGCAATCTTCTATTACCTATTTGCCCCTTATTTATTTGGTGATCCCTTTAGGATTCTAAGTTACTGCAAAAATGATACGGGTTTGCCTCACTAGCTAAATGATAGATTGTATTGGCCTTATTAGGTCCAGGATACATCATAACCCCAAGACCGGTTGCAGACTAGCTCAATAGTGAACATTCTAAGCAAGGAGAGAAGCATTTGGAATTTTATGTCATGGATGTGCATGCTAATGTATGTACGTATGCATACAAGCAAAAAGCAAGAAAACACATTTTAAAATCTCCTTTGTATTGAAACAGTTCCTCCTAGAATTGTAGTGATTCACAACCATGACAGCCACTGATTTTCTCCTCATCCCAAATTAGACGTCTGTCTCTCAGAACTCTCCTTTATTTATTATTGTTAGCACTTGGCACCTTGAGACACTCAATGCCCATGGGCTCTAAAGGGTCTGAGCTATTCTGTCTACTTTCGTAGATATTATTAAGATATTACTTTAGTAGATATTGATATTTACTAGATTTAGCAACAATATAATATCTAGGGGCAGAAGACTCATAACTGTTTTAATGAGAGAGTCTTTATTTTCTTTTTTCTTGTTTGTTTTTAATGAATTCAAATCTTATCTTCTACCCACTAGAGGCTCCTTACTAAATATTGAATCCACACTTTCTAATGGGTTCCCATTTAGCCAATGGCATGTTCTTTCATTCATTCAAAAACTTTTACTTGGAACTTCTCTTAATCTTTGCATCATGGGAAGGCCATAGAAGTAAGAATAAACTGTTCATTTTTCCTTACTTTTTTTTAATACTAGACATTCTTTTATGCCATAAGGTTTTTGTACCCCTCACAGAGCCAAGTAAGTAGGTACCTCAATCAATGTAAGCCTCTTCATAGCTGCCCCAGTTTTTGACAAATTCCGTTTCTCAATGCTATTTTGATTCTCTTCTCATGCTCATGAATTTAAGATTCAGACTATCATTCCAACTGTATTCAATATGATGGAATAAATGACACTGAAAGAAAGATTTTTCTCCTTAAACCTTACTTGGTTAACTGGGCCACTCGATATTTGCATAGTTAACTTACAATTCCTATTCCTCTGTTTCACATGTCAGTCATACACGGATTCTTCCTGTATAGAGGCAGGAACTCTACAAAGAACAACACTGCTCACTGATGCACAGAGATAAGCCCCTGGAAGCCCTTTCACTTAAGGAACTACGTCAAACTAGGATCTTTAACCCTTCATCATTTATTTGTCCAGAATAGTGAGCACTAATCTCTGAAAAGTCTTGCACAATACTCCTACTGAGAACACAATTGCTTTCTGTCCTTGCCTTGCTAGTATTGAGCCTATATGTCATGTGTGAGTACTCCTTGCCACTAAGACCAACAGAACCCTAACACCTTCATATCCTATCCCCTACATATTGGTAAATTTCTTGCTTACTAGTTCCAGTTAAGACCCACTGACTGGCCCTGATGATAAAAATGGCCCAAGAATAACAGTTGTTTTTGCAATAGAAACCTCAAGTCTGATTGCATCAGCAGTCCCAAATGTATGTCCACTCTTAGCATATCCCCAAATGCAGTATTGCACTTTTGTTGTGTCCAGGAATAACTTCAAAATAAATTTCTTTGCGTAAATGAATCGTGTCTTATTACTATTTGTATCTTCTCATAATGACCTGCAAATGCTTTGGATATAGTGGAGAATTCATTTATATTAATATATAAATTCACACAACAAAATTGCACTTTATTACAATTGACAGACCTCCCTGGCTGCATTTTAAAAATTTCAGGCTCCTTGCCCCTCATTTTTTCCTTGAATTGCAGTTAGTCATGTCTCATTGAATATTCCTGGAAACTTTCTTATTATTGCCTGATTTTAATTTCCTCCGAACTAAAAAATCAGATAACTAAAATTTCCTAGAATTTGTGCAAAGTTAAATGGGACTCTTAAGAGTTTGTGGGATTTTCTCTTATAGATTTAAAAAAATGTAATTATCGTTGAGCTTTGACATGAGGCTTTTGGATGCTGATGAGACATCATATTGCTGCCGCTTTTGCTGTTGCTATTTTCTTTTTCCATTCTCTTGCCCCTTCCCCTTCTCCTCCTTATTTTGCTTCCTCTTCTTCTTTTTTTTGATTGACTACTATGCTTAAATGATATGAAGCTGATGGAAATTCAAATTTATACTTCTAGAAATATGTGCCTTTACCAACTGATCATAAGATCTAATGGAAACAACAGTAATATCGCAAAAAGGGTCAGGAATTACCAGTGTAGGGGCTTCATATATCTAAGCATCTAAACTGGTAAACTCAGAATTAAAAACTGCACTTTTTTAGTGCAATATATTTTCTCTGTTATCTCTGCTTCCTATATGGGAATGAATGAAGAGGATAAAATACCCTGTAAGTGATATTCGGTTATTTTAATAGTAGACTCATTACATCTAGCCATTGAGAAAGGGCAGAAACTGAGCCCCAGGGACATGTAATGACCTGACAAAGGTCATTTTAGCAGTAAATGACATAGAAAAGAGCGGTTCCCAGAGACCTGACCTCTCAACCCTGCTTCACCATTCTCTAACATTCTACTTTCCCCTGATACTGCCATAAATGCTTATGTTATTTTGATGATGACAAAACAACAGCAACACTTCTTACTTTCTCTTTTAAAAATTATTGTTCTTTTCTCAAATTGATTGTCAATTTTTAATACATACTGGTATTAATGAAGTGAACTTTTCCTAATAGATACACACATATAGGCCTAAAAAGTTGTACATTTGGTTTGCCCTACTAAACCTAGTGTTTTGTTTCTTTGATCTTAATTAGATTGTAAAGATTCCAGGTTTAATCCCATATAAAAGAAGGAGAGGAAGAAGAAAGAAAAGAGGAGAGGGAGAGAGAGGAAGAATGGAAAAGGATGAGAGAAAGAAAAAGAAGGAAGGCAGGAAGGCAAGGAGAAGAAGGAAAGAAAGAAAGGGAAAGAAAGAAAGAAAGAGAAAGAAAGAAAGAAAGAAAGAAAGAAAGAAAGAAAGAAAGAAAGAAAGAAAGAAAGAAAGAAAAAGAAAGGGAGAAAGAGAAAGAAAAAGAGAGAGGGAGGAAGGGAGGAGGAGGGAGGGAGAGAGGGGGACGGAGGGTGGGAAGCAGGGAGAAAGGAAGGAAGGAAATGAAAAAAGAAGAAGGAAAATAAGGAAGAAAAGAAAGAAGAAAAGGAGAGAGGGACATACTTTTCTTTCTTCAGTTAGGACTGCAGAATAAGAAACTGTCAATATCCAATTTGTATAGTCAAAAATATTTTCAGCTCTCAACTGTTCTGACCATTTATTGCCAAACAGAAAATATTAAGATAAAAAGCATTTTAAACTTTATCTTACTATGTGATCAGTCTGTGAGGTGCTCAAAACATATTATGCAAGAAAAATGAAAGGCCAGATGTTACCCAGATACGGGAAAGATGACAGTCATGTGGTATGATGCAAGAGGAAAGTGCACATAAATCTGCCTATCTCTCTGTTTATCATTTTCATATTATACTTCTATTCCTTTCAAATCTTAACATCTCCATTTGAGAATAGGTGTTTTCTTTTTCTAAAATAGATAACACCTTAAACTTAAAAGTGTCACTTTTATTTAATAGCTATCACCTTAACTAGGAAATTATTGGCTGATTAAAACCTAGAATTTGACATGAATTAGTTCTTAGGGAAAGGTGCCTGTCTGATTTCAACTCACCTCATAATCAGTTAGTTCATGTGATAGAATGGGCTGTAGAGATAGAAAAAGAACTGATATGTCTCACTGGAAAAACACTAGCTAGTGAAGGTTTTGGCACACAAGTCACCAAGTGGAGGTGTGGAGTTCCTGTGGAGAATGGTGAAATTTCTATCAGCCAGGTAACCCACTCTCTGAAGTGCTCCATTCTGGTGATGCTGCAGTTTTCTTATTAGGAACTTCTGAATGGTGAAAGGCTGTCCTTGCATTTACTTGGAAGCATTCACTTGAAGACACTTCTCCATGTTGTGTCCTAGAGTCAAAACAAAATAAAACAAAACAATAAAAAAAAACACTAAATAGCATCTTCAATAAAGCACTCTTCATAGACAGTCATAATTAAAGATGCCAACCAAGATACCTGTTTGCTTTTTCTTGGCTATAAGAATTCGGTTTGGGCTGGGCGTGGTGGTTCATGCCTGGAATCCCGGCACTTTGGGAGGCTGAAGAAGGAGGATCCTTTGAGCCCAGGAGTTCAAGATCACCCTGGGCAATACAGGGAGACCCCATCTTTATAAAAACTAAAAAATAAAATTAGCTTGGCATGGTGGCACTTGTCTATGATCCTGGCTACACAGGAGGCTGAGGTGAGAGGATGCATCACTTGAACCAAGGCGGTCAAGGCTACAGTGAGCCATGATCGCACCACTGACTGCACACCGTGAGTGACAGAGCAAAACCCTATCTCAAAAAAAAAAGAACTCAATTTTTAGTTCTATGATATTCTGAATTCATAGTGATATTTCCTATAATGGCACTATATTTCCAAATAGAACTCATTTTGAAGGCAGCTGGAATCAGAAGACAACTGTGCAAGAGAAAACCATCTTATCCAGATATTTTAAATTAGTAAGTTAGCTTGGCAAATATGATCCATTCATTCATCAACAAATACAATTTATGGAGTACCACATTCTTCTACAGGATAGAAATATGAAGAAGTATAAGAGATTTTTCTCAGAATCTGTGAGGACACAGCATGATGCTGGGACCTTCTGTGCTTTTCCTCATGTTCTTATTGTTCTCTCTCCTCCTGGGCTCGTGGTGGGATTGTTCTTGATATTTTGTCAGGTGGAGTAATGTGTCTAGTTCTGTTTGAAAGCCTGTCAGCAGAAGTGAGATGTTTGATCGCTCATTTTAGACTCTGCAGTCTTCTCTCCTTTACTTCTACAATGGCAGTGGCAATATCGTAGACAGTAGCTGATCTGTTAGGCAGGGTATCAGAATGTGGATAAAACAGAGAAAGAGCATTTTATTCTCGCTGAATGGAGGTAGAACAATAAGTTGTGTTGTTCCAAAATGTGGAGATATTTGTTACTGTAGAATAATCTAGCCTCTGTTGACTAGTAGGCATGATCAACATCTAGACGTCTCTAAGCAGAAAGCAATTACTTGTACTTACAATAGATTTATTATATATACATATATATATATACACACACACACCCCTCGAAATATATGTTTACTATGCTAATCATAACTTAGACTTAAACTAAAACTCTGTGCTTTCCAAGTTTTCTGGGCCAGATATCTGATAAGCAAGAGTATACATTTGTAATTTATCAGAAATAATGAAACATATCCACTGTTTTAGTTTCTTAAAGCCACCATAACAAATTACACAAACTGAGGGGCTTCAGACAACAGAAATTCATTCTTTCACAGTTCTGGAGGTCAGCAGTCCAAAACTGAGGTGTCAGCAAGGTCATAATCCCTCTTTAGGTTCTAGAGAAGAATCCTTCCTTGTTTCTTCCTAGCTTCTGTTGTCTCCATAATTCTTAGTGTTTCCTGGCTTGTAGATGCCTCACTCCAATCTCCACCTGCATCTATATATAGGCTTCTTTTCTTCATATCTTTATGTCGTCTTCTTACAAGGATGAAAGGCATTGAATTTAGGGTGAACCACATTCTGAGGTTCCAGGTAGACATGAATTTTTTAGGGCGGGGCGTGCATTATCCAAGCCAGTACACCAGCAATGTATAGCCTACTTAGAGTGTCATTGTCCTGAAATTAATGTCAAGGTTTAGGGTTACCAAACAAGCTTAATTTTAATTACAGATAACTAATTAGGACCTGCATTAACATATTGCATTTTCTGAAGAAGGTAAGTTTTAAAAAATTAATGCTGGCAAGATGTGGTGGCTCATGCCTGTAATCCTAGCACTTTGGGAGGCCGAGGCAGGCAGATCACCTGAGGTCAGGAGTTCAAGACCAGCCTAGACAACATGACAAAACCCCATCTCTACTAAAAATACAAAATACAAAAATTAGCTGGGTCTGGTGGCAGGGGCCTGTAGTTCCAGTTACTTGGGAGGCTGAGGAAGGAGAATCGCTGGAACCGGGGAGGTGGAGGTTGCAGTAAGCCAAGATAGTGCCTCTGCACTCCAACCTGGATGACAGAGCAAGATTTTGTCTCAGAAGAAAGAAAAAAGTGCTTTGGCTCCAATAGCTTATCTGATGATCTACTATTAGGTCCTGAAGTAATGAGACCCAATGGTTAATGAATTTTGGAGGAAAGAGAGGTGAGAACATAATGTACTTTTTGGCTGTTAGAATTCAGTAATTTAGAAATCTTGGTTATCAGTAGGTGATAGTTTAGAGACAAAGGAGCTTAGTCAGGGTACCTGAAAGAAAAAGCTGTATGTCCCTGAATAAAATTTCATTTTTATCACTGTTTTGCTAAGGGATGTTCTTAAAAGCTTCATAAGTCTTGGTCTCTGAGAATATTATTTATTGCTTACAATAGTACCATGTTGCACTCTTAGTTAGCGTGGCACATCAGAGAATACGATGAATTTTTTTTCTACCTTAAATCCCTGCAGAGTACAATGATAGAGACATAATGCATCTGCATACACATGCAAGGTAGTTTGAATTTAATGCATTTCATATCATTAAAGTTAACATTTCATGTATTATATTTCCTTTTAGAATACACTTGCATACATCCATATCCATATAGATATATGCACGCACACACACAAAATCCCATTATGTAGATCAATTTACATGATCACAATGTTCATATCCATAAAGCAGTGAACTTCCCAAATCAGATGCATACATAAAAGCATTGATGCATAAAATTTCCATCTTGCAAGTACAGAGAAAGTTCTAGTAGGCATTTAGTGCCATGACAGGTCACTTAGGTTACAACTAGCTATATAGGACATGCTAATAAGATTTAACCTTCTTTGTCTGTTGCTGAAGAGGGGGAAAGAGCAGAGGGGTGAGACCTTCCTATCTTTGAAGATATCGAAGAAAATTAAAAACAACCACTTTCCCTCTGATCCCTGTAGCTGAATGTTTCTGAGCTGCATAAATTAGATACACACAAAAAGAATATATTTTTAGGGGGACAATGTGAGCTTTTAATACACTCTCTACTGATCATAGCATAAGTGAAATGGATTAAACATAATTTGATGGAGTGTCTGTACAGAATTATTTCCATAGTCATACTTGATATGACTCTTCATCTAAAGTAAACCTCACTGAGATTAATATTTAAAATGGAAAGCTAAAACTCAAAGTGCCATATGACAACATTTAAGTGAAAATTTATTAGACTTGTCATTTCTGTTAATTATTGTCATTTCAGCTAATTAATAGCCATTCCTGTTGGTTATTAGACGTGTCGTTTCCCCTTCTGAGCTAGCTGCCATCTACAGTTGCTGATTCTGGTTTCATCGCATACCCTCAGGCAATGGGTCAGTGGCAACCCAGTGGATCCTCACACCAGAAGAACTATTCTTCATTCTGCCAAAAGACAGAAAGATTAGCAAAGAAATCATTAATAATGCTTGTCCTTACTTTCTAGCGTGGGAGTAAAGTGGCATTATTTTGCTATAAACAAAAACAAAAGAAGCAAAAGGGATTGTCTATGGGCTAGAGGTAATCTATAAGGAGTTTGTCTACAGCTTAATTAAACTCCAGAAATCTCATGAACTCAGCAACGTTCCCTTCCCCAGGATCTTGCAATCTATAGTGGACAACAGACCGAGAGGTGTTGGCTGAAGAGTAGCTTAGGAACAGCAACACGAGGGTGATTATCTTTGAAAAATTCTCCCCTTTCTGAAATTCTCTCCGTGGATCTTGGAGCACTGGGCGTATGTATGTGTATGCATATTATTTTCCCTCCAGGGAGTCCTGAAGTATAATCTGATGATGACAATAAAGAGCTTAATCTAGGAATTCTATCAATAAAATGCATTTCAGGTATCACAAGAAGAAAAACAAGGAATGCAGATGCTATATTTAAAAGAAATATCAATACACTAAAGCATCCCTAAGCAAGGAATATGGACACCAGATTTTGTTATCTTTAGGGTTTGATTGGGAATCACAGCATGGTCCACATGAATAAAACAGGCTGTGATAATCATAAAGAATATTTATGGCAACATTATTGGATAGCTGGATAAATGCCTTCTCATTATATTTTGGTTTTATATGTAATTAAAATAAATTAGAAAATTGAAAAATTGTTTTGGAATCTATTTAGTAGAAGTAACCAAATTCATCAAATAAATTACTTTTGCTGGAGAAAAACCTCCAGGATAATCAAAATACTCTATTATTCACTTACTTCAATTTGCCACTTTAGCCTCAGAATTCCACCCTTCCTCCAAAGGCCTTCAAAGTTCATAACTAAGTCATTTTCAAATAAACTCATTCATACTAATACCATTGGCTTTTCTTCCATATATTGGTTTGAAGCAGTCATTCTGAATCCCTTTGAAATGTCTATTCTGTGTTAGTGAGGTGTTGTATTCTGGTCAAGAGTTATTATTCATAGTCAGAGTTCAAGATGTTCTACCATACCTAATGCAACAAAGAGAAGGGAGGGCAAGAGAGTGTCTGCAATCTGGCATAGTCTAAGATACACACCGGGGTTCTAAATACATGCATGACATTGTCAGCCTTTATAAGATGCTTCTTAGAGGCAGTAGCAGTAGAACAAAACTGAAGGTCCTGTAGCCTAGAAAACAAATCCAAGTATTCAATGGTCTAAAACTAGACACTTCAGAAAGTATCTTGTCCAACTTAATATCTTGACCACTACTGTCAGCGTAGCAGCTGAAATGTCTTATAGAAGACTAACAAGTAAATAGGGTTTTGTTCATTAAACAGTTGAACTTGGTCTACGTTCCATACCCCTAGACTGTCAGAACTTAAGTATTGAGTTGGACACACCATCAACTTGTGCCTCCTGTGAGGTTAGGAAACCAAGGGCAATATAAAAGGATTGTGTTAGACTTCAGAATCGCATTTCTAGGGCGTGAAACAAATACATCAAATGCTGATAAATGAAAGAACATATACTATAGATGGTAGAACCTAATCAATTAGTGATGAAATCAACAATTTACACCTAAATTACAAGTCGGCGTGATCATTGTAATACACAAATTTTCTGTTCTGCTCTGTATGGATAAAACAAAGGGAATGGAAAAGGATGCGAAATGATTCCCAATCTCTTCTAAATATAATTTTTAGATGCATTGAGGCCTGCTTTCTAATCTGTCTCAAGAAGCCAGAATAAACATCATGGCAAAAGTGGGAGAAATTTCTCTCTATATGAAAATAGCCACTAGACACAATTGAGTTGTTTGTTACCTGTGCAGTTTCCCCCTCAAACGTCCCCCCTGAGAAGTTTGTTTCTATTTTCCTACCAAAAACTGGCAATAGGATACAGGTGTTTGCCTGGAGCAACCATGGGACAAATTGGAAAGGGAATAGAAAAATAGCCTACTGCACGTGAGTGTGCATGTGTGTTTCACTACAATCAATCACATTTTCTTTGATGTTGCTTCATTTATGGATTATTGCAAAAACACAGGAAGAATGTGAAAAGATAATGTTGTAAAGCCACGGGAATGAAATTGGTGGGAGGAACCCATTTCTTAGTGTGTTCCCAAGCACTTCTGCACTCAGAATCCCAGCATTGTTTAAACCACCATTCTATATAAGAAAGCTAATCAAATGACACTCAGGAAAATTGACTTGGGCTTTCAATCTAGTTTTAGATCTCTAGTGTACTTATTTCAAATGGCATTTGTTATTCTCTGCATATCCTTAGGAACATGCCCTGTCAAGAAATGCCATACAACTTCAAACTATGTTTTTTCCCACCTCTATAACTTTTTATGTATTCCCTTTTTACATTTTATTACAGCATAACATCTAAAAAGTGAAATAAAGATTATAGGCAAAGCTTCAGGACCTTGAGTTCTATGCCTTGCCCTGAATATAAAACTGTGTTGATAGGAACCACTGTTATACCTCTGTAAATTGCTCAGATCTCCCCACTGACCATCGCTGTAATTATTTCTGCTCGGAAATAAAAGGTTTGATGGGCAGAGAGATTATTTTTTATGTCCATTTTTTTTTCTATTTACCTGAAGTGCATATTTCCACTTGGTGGTGGATTCTGGAGATATAATTTATACATATATCTGAGAGGCAAGTAATCAAACAAAAATAAAGAGAAAAAAATCAATTTCTATAAATTTTTAAGTTAATAGGGAGAATTTGCCCTACTTCATCATATTTTAATGATATCAGATTAGTTAGGTTAATTGTTCTTTCTGAAGTTGTGTAATATAGGGAATGGTTGAGGGAGGGAAGAAGTGAGGGAGGGAGGAAGGAAGGGACAAAAGAGAGAGAGAAGGAAAGCTCAAAGTAGAAGTGAAATTTTATAGAAACAAAAAAACTTCATCCAAAAATTTCTTCATTAATACAAAAGATGCTATGTTCAGCTGACCTTAAAGGCATTGAGTTTGTGATACTTTAAAAAAATAAACTATAGTTCATTTCCTATATATTTCAAATATCTATGTCCCATACCTTCTCCATTCTTTTGCCTCTGCTATAACTTTTCAATGACTCTCACTCTTCTCCTCTGGCTCAAAGCTAATGTAGGACTGATTAGTTCCTGTGTTCACTTTGAACACATTCTTCCCCTCTGAATATACCCTATGACTTGATTTTTCTCTACAATTTATGGAAAAACAGCAAGTATGATAAAATGAGACCATGGGCCATTGTTGCGGGGTGGGGAAGTGGTGTATGTAGGGAAGAGAGGAGATATGAGTTCTGTCTCTCACAGATACCTACTGTGTTGCTTTCCTCCTCTGTCCATTGTAAGTCAGACTCCGTCATCCCTAAGGACTATTTTTTGTAGGTCAAAATAAGTCACAAATCACTCCCCTTTAAGTAAGAAGGTACTCAAAAAGTATTAGGGAAGAGTAATTTTCATTTATAACAAAATTAAAGTCATGATTAATAGTAAATCAGGACAAAATGATGAAATAGAGAAATAAAGTTAGAGAGTATCAAAAATTGTTTATTTTTTGGGTGGGGATCATTGTTTTATTGTGTGATTGTATAAACTGTTCACTCATACGCTTTTCCAAAGGCTTAAAAGTCAAAAGCCTTTCTGTTTTTGATCTTTTTTATTCCTCTTTCTCTCTCTGTGTGTCCTTGTCTCAGTCTCTCTCTCTCTCTGTTAGTTTTCTTACCTTGTTTCTTTCGTTTCTTCCTCTGCTCCTTAATTTCTTTTCTTTTCCTTTATTTCAGCTAGGTTTAAGGAGCCCCATTAAAGCCTGGTGACCTCAGAATACCTTTCCTGGGAAGAAGACCCCTCCGAGTATGGAGGTCCCACACTAATGAGACCCAGGCTACAGTGTGGAAAGTGCTTGCTCTAGCATCCAATTCTCAGGGGATTGTAGGAATGAAAGTTTGTTACAATCTTTCCTGTTTTGTAAAGAAAATATGAATGGAAAGATGCTAACTGTGGTCCCAGAGGATGTGCTTACCCTGGACCTGAGAAAACATAGATTTTCTCTGTTTGTTCAGTATCTGAGGAAATTCTATACCTTGCACTCATATCTTACATTGATGTATATGACCACAAAATCTTTTAGACTGTGTCCACATATGCCAGTTTAGCTAGTGGAGATGAAAAAAAAAAGACTCAGCTACTTATTAGGATCATTGGATTTAGAGGCCATTCTGCCCACTTACAGATGAGGAAACTAAGGCTGTGAGAAGCGAGGCGACTTACACAAAGCCACAGACCTAGTTGGAGGCAGAACGGACACTAGAATCTTTCTGTCCACAGATCAGAATGAGTAACACTGTAGTTATGAAAGTAGAACTCATCTCACTGGATGTACACTTCAGATTAATCCCTTAACAGGCATTTATGGAACATCATTTATTACCAGTGAGAGAACCCTAGGCTCATTAGTCCAACAGAATGGCCCAGTTCAAACTTACTATGGTTACGCAAAGTCACCCCTGGTTTTAGAAAACCAAGAATGTTTTTGCAATGACCAGAGCTCTAAAAAGCATCCAAGATAAAAGCAAAAACACTTACTTGAAAGGAGGAAAATGGTGCAATGGAAATCGTTAGTGTGAAATGCAGAAACAGTACCTGCCAGCACACTGATTTCCCCATGCTTTAGTTGACTTCAGGTTTAAGAATTGTTTTTGATATGCATATCACTGCTTCTTGTTCGAGTTAATTTGTTTAAACATTCATGAAGGAGAAGATTTTTTAATAGAAATGTGCCAAATGTTTTTTTCAATTACAGACAAACTAGGATGTTTGCTGATCCATGAACAACGTGAATATTCAGTTGTGGAGAGTTTTACTGCCTAGTAACAAAGTTTTTATTTTTACCCTCTCTGTTAAATGCCAGAATCTGTAAGGAAAATGATAGAACACCGCTTTAGCATCAGCTTCCTCACAAATGATCTGTTTTGAATAAGGCAGTGGTTTGACCGTAGCTTTGTCAAGATTGAAAACAAAAACAAACTATATATAGGCAAGAAGCAGTAGAGGAAATGACTCTGTGGCTGAAAAAATCAGTGAGGATGCAGCGAGACCAGCAAGAGCATAGGTGAGACTACGTTCTTTTTATGATCCAATAGGTTGAGGGCAGTGTTGTGTGAAATTGGGTCAGAGACTCCAGGGAAGTTTGTCTTCAGAGGCATCCGAGCTGACCTTCCAAAAACAGCCTGGCCTACAAGTCACAGTGGTGTGGAGAGCCAAAAAGGGTCAGGAGAGAAGGAAGAGGCTCTATGAGAAGGTGGAGCAGAAACTGTCCCATTTCTGTTTTGCTCGTATCTTGTCCCAGCCCTAACAGAGTCTCTGGCAAATAGTATAAGCCTAATGGATCTTCCTGAATTAAAAATGAATGAATACAGGCAATAGACAATAGGAGAATTCCTAAGCAGACTAGCATTTACACACAGGAAAAGTCAGTTTCAAATAACCTGTCCCAGTTAGGAAGTTTGTAGTTCACAAACAAGATTCTTCTCTAAGAAAGTAAACAAGAGATTTTCCTAGTGAAACTAGGGCATAATGTTATGAGAATTTCATTTTTACAGGCAGAATGGATTATTACTGTGATGTACTTGGTTGTGAACATCCAAGCTCTTAAGCTACTGACTTTAGGCTTTCTGTATTCCCTCAGCCCAAAAACTGGATCAATTCCAGAGCCTGAGATGAAGCAGATGGGGAAATTGACCCCAATACAAAGCTACAAAAGAACTAAAAGCCAGGGAACAATGTAGTCATGTGCCACCGCATAGCAACATATATGCTGGTGGTCCCATATGATTATAATACCATATTGTTACTATAACTTTTCCATGTTTTAGATACACAAATACTTACCACTGTGTTACAATTCCCTACATTATTCAGCACAGTAATATGCTGAGCAGGTTTTGTAGCCTAGGCTATACCATACAGCCTAGATGTGCAATAGTATATGCCATTGAGGTTTGCTTAGGTATACTCTCTAAGGTTGGCACAATGACAAAAATCACCTGCGGCATTTCTCAGAACTTGTTCCTGTCATTAGGCAACACACATAACTGTAAAACAAATAATTTCAATCCCTGTTTATGGAATTTGGGATAGAAAGGAAAACCACTGACAGATATTTATTCCAAATTATCACTAGAGAAAGGTAGCTGTCACCCCCTATCAGAACCATGAAGGAGTGGCCCCACTCCAAATTCCTTCCATCTGGGAATACTGGTGGATTTTATTGACTAGAAAAAAACTATTGTCAAGTTGAGCCTGATCACCACACTTCATGAAAATGTGTTCTCCACAACCACAGCCACTCTCTGGATACAGCTGTCCCTGAGATTGGTAGCACTTAAGACCATACCACTGAAGTCTCTGCAATCAGCAGAGAAGGCTTGGCTTTTGTTAGCTGCCCATCTCTAGTGTTGCACCATCACTGCTTCCTTTATCTAGTTGACTGTTGATTGGCAGAACTTGCAAAAGATATTCCTTCCTTTTGTCCTTAGGGTAAAAGAATAACGTTTCGTGTTATATGCTCTATTTCCAGGATATCAGGCAAAAACCCCTTCTCTCCTTCTTCAGGTTTTTCATGAAGCAGCCTCGGAATTTCAGTCTTTTATTGAAGACTAGATTAAAGAAGGGGGCATTGGTATGTGTATTTTCTGATGTAGAATATGCCAGATGAGAATAATACTATAGGTGCACATAGATGCAATGAATTTATTTGAAGGCTAGGTCAAGCTCCTTAGGAGATTGAAGGCAGATGAAGCTAGGATGATGCACATAGATTGTTCATACTGAGGTCACTCTGGACAATATTCAGACAAATTGAAATACGGATTGGCTCATCTGCTAAACCTTCGCAACCAGTGAAGTTGTGATCCATAGAGACTGCCATTCCTAGGTTAGAATTAATGTTGAATGATGGAATGGCATGTGGAGTGATGATAGTCGTTCCTGACTGATAACACATAAGAAATCACCAATTCTAGTGATAAGGCTGATCTTATTACAAATTATCTTAAATTGTGCTGGTAACCTAAGTAAATAAATTTAAGTTTATTCTTTAGCTTAGTTTCATTTAAAACTGTGTTTATTAGAGCACTAGGGTACAATGGAAGTGGCTGAGGGCCAATACAGAGGGAAAGAGAAGAAATGTAAATGACCATCAGGTGAAGTGAGGGTATTGTGATTCTTCTTCTTTATTTAAAGTAGCTTCACTTTCATTTGTTTTGTGTAATAACATTTTGCATAATATTTCCCTTCCTTAAAAATGCTGATCTGTTTGCAATCTGAGAGATATTTATTGAGAGAAAAGACTACAAAGTTTCATGTATGAGAGAGTTCTTAATTTTCTTTTATAAATAGGTAAATGAATTTAGTGACTTCTAAAGATCTAGTCTCAGCTCATCAATCGTAGCCCAAGATCCATAAGATTTAAACAAGCTGGACTGATAAGTCTTGCTGTCTGATTGTACCTTCCCAACAAGGTAAAAAGGAAACCTCCAAGCTAATTCAGACACAGAGTTCATCTTCTCAGCTACTGTATGGCTTTGAAGAAATCCCACAACTGTAACCTTTAGGGCCCCCAACAAGCAATGGTCCCTAACAACAACTTTGGCTCCATTCTTCCAATTCTTGTGATCAGTCTCTCTCATTTCTTTCTGAAATTTTCTTGAAAAAAAATCACTAGTACTATAATGTTTCTGAAAAATCACCAGTAGCAGTTCATGAACCTGCAAAGCTGACCTCAATCCCTTCCAACAAAAATTTTACTTTGCATTTTAACTGAAAAATTCAGTTGATTATTGAAAAAAATACATCAACTTCTTGCCTCCACAACTGTGAACATAGCTCAGTGGTAATGTTTAACCTTCTTTCTTTCCATTGCAGAAGATAAGATATTATTCCACTTCTTCAGTATCAGTTGCTCCATCTCTGTGCTCTGTCTCATCATGACAGATTTTCTCTAAGGAATTTCTCAATCAAAAATTTACCTCTCTCCCATTGCCCTAAATCTTTCCCATTTATACTTCAGTTCAAGAGTATCTCATCTTCATTCTGCCTTTGACTCCATGTTTTTTTCTAACTACCAGTTAAGCTTACTCAAAGTATCAATGAAAAGAATATATGTGTGTGCGTGTGTGTGTAAAATACTACCATAGAATAAATATACATATATTACATATATGTATATTCTATGGTAGATATTTATGTCAATTAGGCTATTCCCAGCTAAAGTAACAGAAATCAAATTAGGACTGGAATAGAAACATAAGAATGTTTTTAAATCTTGTATTCTAAGAATTCTGGAAGCTTGATTTTTCAGAGCCAATTACCAAGGTTTCTTATCTCCTCTTCCATTTTCCAGATGTCAGCTTTCATCTTTAGGTTTGTCCTCCTGGTTACAAAATGACTGCTGTATCTCCAGAGATCACAGCTTCAGACAGTTACATTGAAAGGCTAGCAGTGGAGAATAGGACATAAGTACTTCTATAACTCGTATTTAAAACTTTCACAGAAGCTCAACAACATGTTTCTCCTCGTGTCTCCTCATGTTGTCCAGGGTAACCACTGTGCAAGATTCACCCCCTGGAACTGAGAAAAGGCCCAGTTCCCCTAACGCTTGTCACGCTTGATACCCAAAGTAAATCATAGTTCTATTAACAAGAAAGATGCCAGAGCAAAAGGGGTTCCAATATGTGGGGGTTTTTTTTTCCCCACTGTTGCCCAGGCTGGAGTGCAGTAGCACAATCTCGGCTCACTATAACCTCTGCCACGTGAGTTCAAGTCATCCTCCTGCTGCCGCCTCCCGAGTAGCTGGGACTACAGGCATGGGCCACCACGCTCAGCTAATGTTTGTATTTTTAGTACAGATGGGGTTTCACCATGTTGGCCAGGCTGTCCTTGAACTCCTGACCTCAGGTGATCTCTCTGCCTCAGCCTCCCAAAGTGCTGGGATTACAGGTGTGAGCCATCACACCCTGTCCAAAATGTTCTTTAAACTACAAATTCAATTACTCGGGGTCCCAGACCTGAGCATCCTTGTTGGTTATGGTTTTGTTCTGCTGCATGCACAGGCTTTGCTCCATCACGGTATTTTGTTATTTGACATTTGGTTTTTTTTTGTTAATTGACCTTAGGATTAAAAAGAAAGCAAGCATGGTGCGTGTATGTTTGTAGATATGGCAGGGGAAGTGAAAAGTGCGGAGACAATTCAATAAAAGTTGTAAATTCATGACTAGGTTACTGAATGGAATTCATAATCATTTATAACACTTGAATGCTTCTTATACATGCTGGGAAATCTACCATTTAAATAGCCATAGGTCTACTGGCCCAGAAATAGAAGAAATTAGAACAAAGGATCAGGTTGGAATTCAGGGCTGAATAAGCATTCTGCATTACTCTAAATCATAGTCCTGTTGCATTACACACTGTTTCCACCATAAAGGAATGATTTTGACA
The DNA here is from genome assembly GCF_028878055.3 of Symphalangus syndactylus. NCBI lineage: Eukaryota > Metazoa > Chordata > Mammalia > Primates > Hylobatidae > Symphalangus > Symphalangus syndactylus. The sequence continues at coordinate 46,614,229 of NC_072423.2, forward strand.
AAGTACAGAGAGAGATCTCTACTCATACCTGTGTTCCTTCAGGCTAAGGACCTATTACGACTTTTCAATGATAGCATGGAATATTGGAAACTTAAAGAGGAAGCTCATATTGAACAGTATTTTCTGTTAGAGGAGAACTTGAACAGTAGTCAGCTTTGGTGATCAGATATTGTGAGAACATGTTTGTATGAGATGGCTGACCGAGCTCTAATTTTTCCTCTCATTTTATATTATCTGTCATTATTCTGGCACCACCTCATCTTCCCACTCATTCTTAGCCTCTGCCTCTCCTTACATTTCTTGCTGTTCTCCTATTTTTTTTCCTCCCATCTGGTCTTTTCATTTTCTCCTCAATCCCTCCTTTTTGATTCCTTCATTTTCCTTTTCTTCTTTCTCTCTGATTTATTTAACCCCAGTAGTCAACTGGAGTAAATGTTTTTACATATTGGACACTATTAGGGGTCCACCCTGTACCTCAAATCTTGACAGTATCAAGGTAAACTGCAATGAGCAGAGCCCTTGTTTAGTCAAGTTTAACTATGTAGACAAACAATCTAGATAAATAATTCCCAATTTCTGCTCACAAAAAACACCCTTTTCCTCCTTTGTACTGTGTTGTCAGGCCTTAAATTTTTTATGTTCCTGCTTTAACACTTCACTTCACAATGCCTCCATAAAAAAAGTAATGTCTTTTTCTCTTTTGTTAAGAGAGGAGTATCTTCCCAAGCAGCTATCTCTCAAAATGTGTTGAAATCCCAAGAGGAATAGTGTTTTACATTTAAAAAAAAATACTTTCCCAGGTTTTATCTTGTTAGATACTCCCCAAAATTATGTGAAGTAGGCAGAAAGGTAAAACTGCTTCAGAGAAGTTAGGGCAATAATATTACAAACTAATTAAGGGCAGAATTAGATCTGTCTCTGTCTTCATAATACTGCTCCTATGAGTTTGCATTAGAGTAATTTTGTATGAAATGAGCAGACATAAAGATGGTGAATATACAATAAACAAACATGTATGTTTTTCTTCCTCTTTATTTTCAAGGGGAAGTAACGTTGCAATTGCTCACCCTATGCAAACTACAGTTGCTTCCTCTGGGTTACAGACACACCCTTATCTCTACAGGTCCAGCTGTGTGTCTCTGTTCTTTACTCCATTTTGCTCAGCTACTTGATGTGGCATCAGTGCCGGTCAAAAATGGAGCATTTCTTCTTCCTTACTTCTTTCTTTCTCTTTTTTCCTCTCTCCCTATCATCTTTCCCTGTCCTCCCACTTTCCTTTCCATGCTCCCTTTCCCCCTTCTCTTTCTCTGTCTCTGCTTCTACTTTCATTTTCTTTATTTCTTTAGTTTCCTCACTTGCTCCTACGCACACTCCCAAGAACAGAGAAAAAAAATCTGTGATTGCCTACATTCACATTCTCTTTGCTTTCATCCTTTTTCCCCCTCAGTCTTATAATGTAATGCCAATTATTAGAAAATATAATTCACTGTGTCTCACACTATTATTTATAATCTACTCAAGCACTTTCTTCACATTCTTAATATCCCCAGTGTCGGGGAGAATTACAGCTGGGAAGCTGACTGCAGGACTCTACGTAACAAGAGGAGAGAAGAACGTTGTTTTCACAGGCAAATTTTCTGTTGTGTGGTGAGCTTTCAGGATTTTTCTGGAATAGTTAGATATTTTTGTTATGCCTTTAAAATTATTTTTGCCAAAAAGCTCAAGGCAGTCTATGATTAAGTTTTGTCTTTTGTTTTTTTGTAGGGATAAGAAATTTTATAAAATCAGTAGACCATTTTAAAGGAAGGAAATTATAAAGATACCTAGTAAATAATGATTCTTGAGCAGTTTAGATTCATTGTTTGGCTCTGAGCATGAATGGCTCATTCTATACGTTCTATACCTTCATTAACTTTCCCCAGCCTCTAGGTCTTCTCTCTCTCTTTCTCTTCCCTTTGGCTCTCTCTGTCAACACACACACACACACACACGCCCACACACACACACGCCCACACACACACACGTCAGGGTAAGCTCTCTGTGTATAAATCAATGAAGCCTTGATTTGTCCTTCTTAATTTAGCAATTGACATAGTCTGTGTTCTGGGCAGTCTGGTCTATCTGTATGTATTTATTTGGTCAAGGATAAGATTCATGAACATACCTGGAGTCAAGACAATGCTGGACAGAACAAATAAATAGAAAAAATAGTATATATTTTGGAAATCGGATTGCAATAGGGAAGAAAGTGAAGAGAGAAGTTGAGAAATGGCTCATTTCTGCTAGGTTAGCAATATGCCATCTGGTCCCTTGGATATGAGAGAAAGCTAATGGAAGTTAATATTAAGACATTGGGTCTTTTGTGAGGCCCACAACACATGCACACAAACACACATACACATGCCTCTTCTTTCTGTACCATGAGCTGCAGAGACTTTGGCTGTCCTGTCTTGGTGATTGCAAATACTCACTCCCTTGAGCTCCTTCTCCTCGAATAACTCAGAGGTAGACAGCAGTCTCTCTCCCTACCTGCTTCCCTGCTGCTCCCTTGCCCTACTCTACTTCAAACAAACAAATAGATGCCTTACATTTTAAGACTTTCTGTGCTAATCATGACAGGAAAAGAGACATATAATAACAACAATAAACTAGAAGGAGTTACAAACCTTTTAGGATTTTATGTATAATCAAGCTCTCTAGCGTGCATTTTATAAAATGCTCTGAAATCCATCTGTCCATGCAGCTAAATGATACTCTTGTTTAACATTTTTATAAAGTAGATCATAGTCCTAGTAGAATAGTTTTGATTTTATCATATATATATATCCTTACTGTTCAGCTCCACAGTTTAATTAATGAATCAGTCCATCATTTAGCATTTTGTTTTCTTTTGTTTACTTGTGTTTTAAATTCTAACTAGGCACTATACATTTTTCTATATGAAATAGACCAAAGAATGTAAAATCAGCCACTGTCTTCATGAAACATATCCTGTTTAGACAAGGAGTCAAAGACAAATTTAATTATATATGGCCCTAAACTATTGCCAGTGCTCAATGGTGACCAGCTTAGAAATACTGCATTCATTTCCTAGGAATGCTGTAACAAATTACCACTAACTGGGGCTTGATTAAAACAATATAAATTTATTCTTTCACATGTCCGGAGGCTAGAAGTTTGAATCCAAAGTGTCATCAGAATGTATTCCTTCTTGGGTCTCAAAGGGAGAATCCATCCCATCACTCTCTCCCAGCTTCTGGTGGTCACTGGCACTCCCTGGCACTCCTTGGCTTGTAGAGGCATCACTCTAATTTCTGTCTCCATATTCACATGGTGTCCTCCTTTCTGTGTGTCTCCATCTAAAGAGACACTTATAAGTCTTCTTATAAGGACACTAATCACATTGGATTTAGGGCCCACTCCAATCCAGTATGACCTCATCTTAACTAGTTACATCTGCAGATATCTTATTTCCAATTAATGTCATAATATGAGATTTTAGGTGGACAGGAATTTTCCAGGACACTCTTCAACCCACAACAGATGGTAAACATGGGTCCTGCTACTTACAAGCTTAAACAAGATGTTATTCTTGAATATTTTATCCCTCTATCTGTGTAGTATATATTTTGCTTTTCTGCACAATAGGGAGGTTTACATGTACTTTCAGGGTACATCAGGTCACACGGTTAATGGCTACTTAATCGCTATCTGGACCTTCATTTGAAAACCAGCACAACCACTCAGAGTCCTATGGCCAGTGCCCAAGAGTCTGGAAATGTACTTTGTTTTGATTTTAACCTATGGACTTGTAACTCACTCAACTGACAGAACCCTCCTAAAATAAACTTTATAACTAAATAGCTATTACCTAAATCTATTTGTAAAGCTCCAAGTAAAGAACTAGGAGTTTAAAAATAAGGCATTAGCTTTAAAAATGTTCTATCTGGTGGTAAAGTATAAAGTATTACAACACATACATACACATATATACAGAGAAAGGGACAGGGGCCTCCCCATAGTCTTGACCACTTTCATTGGGTCAAAAGAAAATGTTTGATATTCAAAGTGCATAATTTCATACCTATTTAGAAAACAAACTCACTCACTCTCTAGTCCTCAAGTATCTCTGATTCTTGTCCTAGCAGGTGTGATAGAGACAGAGAAAGAGAGAGCCCTTGTTACAGTAATTTGATGTAACCCCAGAGTACTTCAGGCTCCAGGAGCAGGTCTCATGAAACAGTGTCTCTCTGTCTCTCTCTGACCTTCTCCTGTTTTTCTTTCATCTGCCCAAGGCAGGACTGTATTGTGGGTTGAAAGACCCTCACTGCATACCCTATAACAGGGATGTCCAATCTTTGGATTCCCTGGGCCACACTGGAAGAAGAAGAATTGTCTTGGACCACGTGTAAAATACACTAACACTAACGATAGCTGATGAACTATTAAAAAAAAATCACGAAAAAACAAAACCTCATAATGTTTTGAGAAAGCCTACAAATGTGTATTGGGCCATATTCAAAGCCATCCTGTGCTGCATGCAGCCTGCAGGCCATAAGTTTGACAAGCTTGCCCTCTAGGGAGGAATGCTACACTGAGACACCAAAAAAGGTCTGAACAGACAGGCTTTGCTGGGTTTAGATCATTTACTTTTTATGTAATCACATTTCTATATCGTTTTTAATCATGCGTATGTAATGAAGCCTCCATAAAAACCTAACAGCAGTAGGTTCAGGAAGATTCTGGGTGGCTAAACATCTGGAGGTTCATGGAGGGTGGTGCAACCAGGCAGGGCTTGGAAGCTCCTAACATTTTTCCCCATGCCACACCCTACACATATCTTTATCTGAATGCTTTGTAATATCCTTTATAATAAACTAGTAAATGTGTTTTTGTAAGTTGCTCCAGCAAAGTAATCAAACCCAGGTAAGGGGTCGTATGAACCCCAACCTGAAGCCAGTTGTACATAAGTTCCAAAGGCCCAAACTTGTAACTGTTGTGGGCGAACAGTCATGATGACTGAGCCCTCAACCTGTGGGATCAGACTCTATACCCAGGAAGTGTCAAAACTAAATTAGAAGACACCCAGCTGATGCCTGCGGCTGGGCATGCAGGGGAAACCCTCGCATTCAGTCACTGAAGACTTCTGTGTTTGTTTTCTTCTGTGATGATTGTTATGTGGTGTGAGAGCAGAGAAAAAACAGTTTGAGTTTTTCCTGAAGCAGTAGGTTTTCAGTTAATCTTTTAAAAATTGTGTACCAAACCTCTCCCCGATCCCATCATGCAATTTTAAATTTATTTTGCCTCATAATAAAAATAATTTGTGAATACGACTTAGATGAAACCCAGATTAGTAAGCCTTGACTCTAGACCCAGATGGCCTGGATTCAAATCCAAGCTATTGTGAAAATTAAAGATACAATGCATAGAAGATAGCTTAAATCAAACAGCCAGGCATAAACTGAGTATTCCGTATGCATGAGGCATTTTATTTGTGTCATGACTCAGGGCCAGCTCCCTAAGCTTGCAACCTGTGCAGTCAAACCCAGCTCTGTCTTAAAAGTGGTCCATATTTGGTTTAATGTCCTATTGTCACTGTTTTGGATTCATAACACATTTTATCTTTGAACTTGTGTTTTATAAGTGACATTCAATGGGACAATGGAGCAAGCGTGTGTGCAGAGATTCTCTCAACATGCAGGATTACCTTCCGTGCTAACCATTTGCATTTAAAATTCACAAGATACCAAGAACACAGAATTCCAAAGGACCCAAAGTGAATTGGAGTGCAATGAGACTGAAAAGTACAAGGTAAGTGTGTAACATCTATGACTGACTGGGACCACACTTTTCCCAAGAGGCCACACTTTCCATTTGAACCAGAATTTGCTTTGAATGCAGAATAAAGATATGTGCAGTCTAAGAGTGATGAACAATTGAGAATGACTGTCATATCTTTTCTTACACAAGTCACTTCCCTATATTTCAGCTAACAACTTACAGTGAAAATAATGCCTTAGTTGGAAAGAGAAAGTTAGGGCAACACATAGAGAGTATTGGTGGAATGTAAGAGTATCAGAAAGTATAAAGTATCAACAAACAGTTGAGTTAGTTTTGTACAGTGTTTCCATCGTTTTGGTAAGAACGAAATATGTATGAATATATGTCCTTGAAATACAAATTGTACAATTCTGGTGATTCCATATACAATTTAAATGTTCTTACATTTGAATTTAAAACTGAAATTGTACAATATAAAGATGAATAGTAACATTTATACTAATCATTTAAATGTAATGTTTCAAGAATGGCACTAAATAGCAAATTTAAAAAAACATATGGTAAGTCAATCAAGAGACCTGGAATAAAGGAAAAACTTTATATTTCAATATCTTATGGTCACATTTTTCCTGCTTTTTAAACTGGAACCCTGCAGTTCCATTTTGCACTAAGCCTCAGAGATTATATAGCCAGACCTCCCATCGTTATTATAATCATTATCAACAGGTCTGGGCTGAAGCTTCGTAGTTAAAGATCACTAGGAAAACTAAAAATAATCTTGCAATATTACTATTCAGATCAGGAAACTGTATGTTATCTATACGTCAACACAATCCTCACCCTGTAATTTATTGCTAAAACTAAGAATATTTTTAAAATTGCACAAATATTGGATTCTGAGGAATGTCAGATTAATTATTTTTTATTTTGTTCACATTCCCCTCATGAAGAAAGTGGCAGCATAGTGTTTCATCTCATCCCAGCTGGAATTGGCCTCTCACTTCTCTGAATGGATGCATTATTCCAGTTGGACCGCTCTTGTGGCAGAGAGCTTATTCTCACCTGCATTGTGGTTCCTCGTGGTGCCTCAACTCTCCCACATCCTGAGCCTTGGGGGCATCCTTGTAGCACCCTTTATGTTGGTCAGACTTTCATACAGTATCGTCTTGTCTTTTCCTGGTGACTGAATGAGTGAATATGCCAATAAGTTGAACAGACTATAGATTTCTGTAATAATTACGATGGGAAGGGGGGCATGCCATCCTGAGATATTACACTGAGTTCTGGTTTTGACTGCATTTATTCTTTCACCAGAAAGAAAGCAGCAACACGTCAGTTATCATAGAGTGTTGTCTTCATCTCTCGGGAATGTGGCTGTTTGATTCCACTGTTTCCATTTATTATTGTAAGATAAATAATAGTTCTTCTAATTGAAAATGAGCAGAGAAACTCTGACACAAGTGAGCACAGAAACACTGGACACAATTTCTAAAGGTAAGAACTGCCTAAGTCTGTGTTCAATGGATGCAGCATCTGCCCTATTTAAACACCTTCAAATCTAGATTCCATTTATGTAGTCCCACCCCGAACAGTGGAGACTTTCACCCCATATATTGCACTGCACAATTGACTTGCTGCCTTGTGGGGATGTGGGGAGTTCGCTCTCCTCTGATGCTTCATGTATCATCTGGTGCCAGAGGCAGTGAGAATACAACATTGATGGACCAATGGACTGATCCAATATGGCAAATCCTATATTCCTGTTTGGGTACAAATGAATAACCTCATATAGTTCTGCACACATTCAACAAAATGATGAAAGGGAGAAAAAAGCCAAATGGAATTTCCTGATCATTGCATTCCATTTTATTTCTCTGTTTAAACTTTGTAAGTGAATTCAATGTCTGTAGAAGGCAATTGATGGCTCTAACAGAAAAGGAAAGAAAAATGTTAAAGCCCCAAACCACAATTTGAGCACTGTCAGGCTTGGTTCTCTTCCCTTGTTGGGATCCTCAGCAGGATTCTGCACCTTATAGACTTCAAAGGTCATCTCAGCATTTTAGGGACAAGGTCTGTAGATTCTGCAGGATAGGGCTGCAACCCTATGCCTGCAGCCTTTTATTTGTAGGGAATAGGGGGCGAGGGCAAAGAGGGGAGGAATTGACTACTGGTATATAAAGGAAAAGAAAGGCTGTCTCAATTTTGCTTTAAATTTCTCAAATCTCTCATATAAGGGATTATGCTTCATGCCAATCATCTCAGCTTCTTCATAGCCCACCCCATGAATATTTTCAACTTCTAACATTCTAGAATGTCCTACCATTTGCTTTCTCTGCCTAACTTATTCCTGTGCTGTATTTCTTTGTCCTACCTCCTGCATGAAGTCTTCCCTAATCAACCCAGACTGTAATATCCTTCTGTCACTGTAAGTTTCTGAGAAAGGTGTTATATATTACCTGTTTGTCATCGTGTTCCTCTGCGCTTTAATTTTGTTTTTCACAAATACATGTTTCTTCCAATTAAATAAGTTAATTAAGAGAAGGTCTGGAATCTTTATCACCTACAATTCCTGGCCGTGCCTTTTACATAATAAGTTCATAATTACTATTTGTTAATAAAAATTACTGCTATTCTTAAACTGAGTATATGGAGACCATCTGCTTAAAATATATGTGTGTTTGTGTGCATGTGCCTAAGTAATTTTTCTCCATATATGTATATTTTAAATATTCAATAAAAGGATAAGTAAATCAGTTGATTTTTCTCACTTTGATTTATCTACACTGCCTGAAAATAGTTAAAAGACAGAACCTACATTTCCAAGTGCCAAGGTCCACTATAGACTTATCTTGTCCCAAGAGTGGTCTTATTTTCTCCCCGTATTGGGCATCAAGGACCAGGAAGTCTGATTCCAACATGATTATATGTGGATGAAAAAAGGAAGAAAGAGGATAAATCTATCCATTATAACCCAATCAGCTGATTTAAAAGATCAGTCTGTATTAGCCACAGGAGCAGACAAAATGTGCAGGACAAATGTGCAAAAGGCCCATTGGGCATAAACAGTATATGCAATGCAAGGAAGCAATACTGCAGAAAGAGCTCAAAAATAATTGAATGTGAACACTATACATAAATCCAGATGAGATTCAAGCTGTGACCTTGAGGTGAAAGGGCTCCTTAAACTGCAACCAAAGCTTTCTATTCTGAAGGGATTAAATCTCTGAAAATTATTCTCTTTCTTTGCATTCATGTTTCACACTCTGTAATGCTCACATAAAAAAGGCAGATATACCCACACTTTGGTGTTTACTTTCTTGTGTTTCTTTTCTTCCCAGATAGCTGATATCGGCTTTACTGTAGATCAGTGTGGGTGAACCTTTTTTACCTTTTGATTATGGTTTATAATTGTCAATACCAGGTTAGCAAGCTTTCTAATGGAAATTACCAGTGCATGGAAGAATGATAAAGCAATCTTCTCGGAGGGAAGAAGTATAGTCTCTGGGGTCCAAATCATCTTTTCTAGGGCTCACAAAAATTATGAGGACATATTTAATCAACTTTTGCATGAAAATTGTAGCAGAATATCCCTCAATCCTATTGCCGTTGCATTGCAAACCAGACAATACCAGCAGAGAATGAAAATATTCAAAGACAGGCTAGGCAAGGTTTTGGCCTAACTGCTTTTCTGTGGCCTCATAGTTAAATTTGAATCGAACTCTAAAGACAGAGTTGCCAGTGGCATTTACAAATTTGATTCTTCCTGTCTCACCAGACAGGTGGCAGTGATCACAGAGCTCAAACTTATTTCGAATAGCAGCTACCACACAGACAGTGGTTTCTGAGTTCAGAGCTTGCAAGGATTAAAACTGGATTAGGAGGAGAAGAATGTTTTCCCAGCGGGCAATATTTATAACAAGAAGAAGGCTTTTTCCCACCTACTCTACAAGAATAACACGGAGAAAAAAATGAATCCAAGCAATGATTCTCAAAATGGCAAGATGTGGGCAGACTTAAGAAACACACCTTTCTAATTCCCAGGCAATTTATGTGTGTATGCCTAAGTATCCAATTAGCAGGCACAGATGCCATTTTGCATTAAAAATATAAGGTTAAACAACTGCAAACCAGCTGCACCCATAAATTTTACCAATCACTTTGCAGAGGTCTACCAAGAATTTGGACCTGAATATTTTATAACTATTTCCCTCAGCATTAAAATAATCAAAAATTGATCAGCATACTTTTTTGTCTGGTAAAATATTTTCCTCAGAGAAGAATAGGAAATAACAACATATGTGCAGTGGTAAGCCTCACAGAATCAATGGAAATAGATTGTTTCTGACCCACGAAAATCCTACATTGAACAACCGCTCTTTCTAGTGGAAATTTTTGCAATGATAGGAAAATTCTATAGCTCTATTTTTCATTAATGTAGCTACTTGAAAAATGTGGTAATTGAACACTTAAAATGTGGCTAATGCAAGTGTCAGGGTATATTCTTACTTTTATTTAATTTTGACTAGTTTAAATAGCCACATGAGGCTGGTGGCTACCACACTGAATAGCATAATTCAAATTATTCATGCTGTTGCTATAAATAAACAAACAAATGACAGTCTGAAATCAAATAGACACCTACTGATTTCTAGCCATGTGACTCTATACAAGTTAACCTGTATAAGGCCATTTTTTTCATAAGGCCAATAATAATGATTCTTCTAGTATTGATGGATAATTAAAAGCACAATATATTTAAATTATTGGACCTCTTGTCTGAAAAAAAAGTAGGTTGTTAATGTTTTTGCATCTTCCCTATTTTCCCTTTTCTACCTTTCTAACTTTTTTCTTTTCTCTTTTCTTTCCTTTCTTTTTTTTTTTTTTTTCTGAGACGGAGTCTTGCTCTGTCATCCAGACTGAAGTGCAGTGGTACGATCTCGGCTCACTGCAAGCTCCGCCTCCTGGGTTCACGCCATTCTCCTGCCTCAGCCTCCCGAGTAGCTAGGACTACAAGCGCCCGCCAACACGCCCGGCTAATTTTTTGTATTTTTAGTAAAGATGGGGTTTCACCATGTTAGCCAGGATGGTCTCAATCTCCTGACCTCGTGATCCGCCCATCTCGGCCTCCCAAAGTGCTGGGATTACAGGCGTGAGCTACTGCCCCTGGCCTTCTTTCCTTTCTTCTTTTCTTCCTCTATTAGATAAGGAAGAAGAACCAAGAAAAGTGGCAAATACAGAGTATCCTCAATATATTGCCCAGTATCCAATAAGGGATACTGCTATATCTGTTATTTCTTCATATACTTTGTTCTAAATCAAAACTTTACATGAAGGTTATCATAATCTAACCTAACCCACAGGCAACATTTAGGAAATAATACACAATGAAGTCAATGTAAAGTGTACAGGCCAGGCGTGGTGGCTCATGCTTGTAATCCTGGCACTTTGGGAGGTCAAGGCAGGTTGATCACTTGAGGTCAGGAGTTCAAGATCAGTCTGGCCAACACGATAAAACTCCATCTCTACTAAAAATACAAAAATTAGCTGCATGTGGTGGCAGGCACATGTAATCCCAGCTACTCGGGAGGCTGAGAATTGCTTGACCTGGGAAGTGGAGGTTGCAGTGAGCCAAGATTCTGCCATTGCACTCCTGAGTGACAGAGCAAGACTCTGTCTCAAAAAAAATATATATATATATAAAATAAATAAATTGCACTTACTTCTCTTGTTGTTCTTTTAATATGTACAGTATTAAATTTGATTAAAAAATTGTCCAACGACTTCATGAGAGAAAAATGATTGTCATTGGACCTGGAAGAATAGGTTCAGATAGTGAAATGTCAGGAAGAACTAAAACAAAAAAAAAACAAAATAGAGAAGGAAAACAAAACGGGGAATAATTGCATATAGTTTACATTTTTAGTTTTGATATACTTAATAAATGTTAGCAAAGCTTAATTGTCAATGTTTAGAAACTTATTTGTTCAAATGAAGGAATTAAGCCCCCTGTGAAGATGTGACTCAAATAGGACAAGGAAAACTTCCCAACTCTCCCATCCTCCTCCTTTCCCAGGCCTTCCTGCTTCACTGCTACTTGGGAAGAAGATATATCAACCAGCAGCTGGTTTTATCTTGTTTCTTTATGTGCTCCTCACCTCAATGTGTTTCTTCTTTTCTTCCTCTTTATTCTGTATTTTATATTTATTTTCTTTTTGATTACACTCTTTTTTATTTGTGTATTTGCTTGTTTGTTTGACTGTTCCATTTTCTCAATGCATTTTCTCTGGGTATAGTCAAGACGACTTAGTGACTTTGTTTGAAAGGTTGTATTTTGTGCTTGGCAAGAGTTGGAAGAGAGCTTTAAGTAGTTGATTTGTACATTAAGTTTTCACTTTTCATTTGAATCCTCAGGAAAGGTGATCACAGAAATTGGCCATGAAACTAAAACCACCAGAAACTCTTGATCTTTTTGGAGGCAAATGACACTTGTCAACATGAGAATATTTGTTTTTACTAATGTTGAGAACCTGAATTACTCTAATTTACAATTTAGATTGTGCACCTGTTGAAGGAGGAAAGGTATCCCACAGAAGAAATTAAACAGGTAGCCAGCATTTCACAAAAGTATAGGAGAAAATGATTTCTTATAAATAAATTGAATAGAGCATGCACCCACACATAAATGTGGAAGCTTCGAACAAGTGGATCACAATTTAAAGAATAACTAAGGTATTTATGTGGAGCGTAGCAAAGACCCTGATGAGAGAATTGCTTCACGGTATAGAACAGCGTGAGATAAAAATGGGATGGATAGACACAAATGTGTCAAAGGTCAATGACAAAAGGATCCTGGCTGGCTTAATGAAAATATTGTTTTTCATCCCACCCTCCACAGGTTTAAGGTTTCTTCAGAAGTTCCCAGTAAAGCATAACTAGCACCTGCCCCAGAACTCTGCAGTGTCTTTCCATGTAGATGTGCACACTTCTTAACACCTCAGACATTCCATTTAGTTGTTAGCTCTTGAGTTCAGTGGTTCTCAATCAATTTTTCAATTATCTTCATAAATTTCAGGTTAAGAGAATTTGAATGGATTCAGATGTTGTTACCTGACTAGGATTGTCAAGATGTTGAGTTTAAGCACAAACCTGGGTGAAGAGCCTCTCTGTAGGACATGTCTGAGACCAGGGTGTTCTTTTTCTGCCTTGATTTGCTACTCATTAAACATGACCTTTAGGAGAATATCAGCGACCCTACAGCAAATCGTTGACTCAGATCAAACATAAAAAATAAAGAAATAAAGAGGATACCAAGATCCAAAAGAAAATATTTTTATTGATGCTCTCTGATATTTGCACAATTATTTGGACCTATTCATATAATTTTTATATTACTAATTCTGTCTATTTCTCTCACCAGCTTTTGGAAAGACATCATGCAAGCATTATATTCTCCATTTAATAGATGCAGAAACTAACATCCAGAAAATAAGTGGGGTGGTCGAGGTCCCTCAGCATAAGGATGACAGAGAGAAAACAAAAACTCTGTTCCCTTTTCATAATACAGCTTTTCCCCCCCTCTGATGGCCTCATATTAAATTGTGCAGGAAATGCAAAGGAATACAATCCAAATAGACTCCAGGTAGGCGGGAGACCTTCTCTGAGGCTCACATCAAAGAGTGTCTTTATATTAGAAGGTAGGCTCTTGTTTTTAAAGTCTGGTATGTACATTTTTTCTTTTTCTTTTCTTTTGTTGCAGTCATTAAAATGTGCCACTGATACCCTGTGTGCTGACTGTTGGGAGGTTTCTAAGAAAGGCATTGTTATTTATTATGTTCAAGAGGGTTTGTGGAGGAATAAATTGCATACACATAGTGTGATGGCAGCTGGCAGTCAACTGTGACTGCTGTTGTGCACTTCACAACATGTTTTATGTGGCTGGGAACATTTACATTAAGGTCAATTAGGTTGCCAAAATAGAGAATCACAGCTGAGGGATGCTTAGTGGAGTGCGCTGGTGTTTGGCAGGGGAAATGGAACTGATAATCCTACATGTGCTTGATCTGCCAGCTGGTGGGTGGTCTCAGCCATGCTGCTGGAACACTATTCAATTCAATTCAGCAAATATTTATTGAGTAACTAGATTGTGCAAAGCACCAGGCAAAGTGCTCACGGAGAGGCAAGTCAGCACAAACCATGACTTGGGTCTTAGAAAGGTTTTTGATAACAGTAGATCCCAATATCCAGCAACGATTACAGGATCACCATGTGCTGGACACTGTGTAAATGTTCTATATGTGTTTACTACTGTAATGTTCATAGAAACATTATAAAATAAGTGCTCCTATTTCCTTATTTTATCAATGAGGAAACTTGGTTGGTGAGGTAGAAGAGTCATTTGTGCCTTTGTAAGAGTTTTCATAATTTTCTCTCTCTGGGCATATGACGGATGGCATTTCATTGTCACTTTGAAGTTGAATGTGACCATTGTCTTGCTTTAGTCAAAGATATGTGAGCAGCAGTGATGTGTGTCACTTCTTGGGGAAGCGTTTAAGAGGCAGGTGTACAACTTTTCTGCCACCGTGGTCCTCATTGACCTTCCAGACAATGAAGACTCCATCAGTCTGGGTCCTGGGGTAAGGATGAATTAGAACAGGGACATCACTGATATAAAATACACACAAAGTATAATATACTTAAAGCCTCTGAGATTTTAAAGTTGTTTATTGTAGCAGCGTAATGTAGAATGGGCTGTCTAATAAAAGGTAGGATCAAGAATAATCCACATATGAACTTAATTGACAAAAAATATATAGTACATGATTAAGTTTCAGCAAAAAATACCAATAATGAAAGCAGCTCTCATTTGTTAAGTGCTTAGCTAATTGCATACATTTTCTTTAGAAACAAAAGTTCAGGGAGGTTAATGGAACTACTTAAAATAATGTAAGAAGATACAGAACTATGAACAAATCCCGGTCTTTTTGGTTTCCAAAGCTCACACTGCTTCTAGTATATTCTGGAAAGAGTGCTGCAAAGGGATCACACTTCAATCCTATTTTCTTTCTTTCATTTTCTCTTCTTACCCATTTCTACTTTTTACTCCTTTCTTCCTTTTCTCACTTCTTTAATTTCTTTTTCCCTCCCATTATTTTTCCCTACTTTCTACCTTCTCTTTTGATCCAGATATTTATTGTGCATTTTCTTTATGCCCATGTAAGAGGTGTGGACTTTTCCTCAGTGTTGTCTTCCCATTACTATTCCTTGGCTGAAGTAATTCTTTAATCTCTCTTATTCAGCCCTGTTTTTCTGTTTGTTCGTTTGTTTGTTTTGTGTGATTTTCTTTCTAGCTATCACTGCCTTACAAAATTGGATACCAACTCTCAGCCAAATAATTTACAGCATTATATTATTTTCTTTCCATCTTGGTTCTTTTCACACTTGGCTAACTGCAAAGTTGAACATAACCTCCTATATTTTCAAGAACCATGTTAATGCCTACAACTAGGAAAAAGCAAAAAGAAGTTTTAAAAGAAACCAATAAAGAAATTAGTGTTGAAAGACAGTACAAAAGTAGTGATAATAAATTGCATGGTTTTCTTCTCACTGTCTGCTAGAATTTTCTCATTAGTCAGTTAGGTTAAACTCAGATGTTTTGCCTTTCCTCAATAGAATCAGCTCTTCCTGCACCAAATTGGCATAACAATATATGAAGATCACCAGAGTTAAGGCCAAATTTGAGTTATGGAATCACAGTCTCTTACATAATTCATTCAATTCTTTTTTTAAAATTGGTGACTAGAAATTTTCTCCATTCTTACAACATTCTATATTTCCACTCTAGAACTTCATTAACAATTGTTGATTCCTTTTGAAATCCATGATTCAAACCTGTTAGAGAGAAAGCTTTCTTTCTTTCTTTCTTTTTTTCTTTCTTTCTTTCTTTCTTTTTTTCTTTTTTTTTTTTTTTTTTTTTTTTGACAGAATCTTCCTCTGTCGCTCAGGCTGGAGTGCAGTGATGTGATCTCAGCTCACTGCAGCCTCTGTCTCCCGGGCTCAGACTTCCTGAGTAGCTGGAATTACAGGCACACGCCACCACACCTAGCTGATTGTTGTATTTTTAGTAGAGACGGGGTCTCACCATGTTGGCCAGGCTGGTCTTGAACTCCTACCTCAAATGATCTGCCTGCCTCAGCCTCCCAAAGTGCTGGGATTACAGGAATGAGCCACCACTCCTGGCATAAGAAAGCCATTTTTTTAACCCACAATGTGTTGTAGTATTTGCCATATAATATCGAAATTGTATGTTCCTTCATTTTGCCCGCAAAAAACTATGAGTATGTTTATAGTGAACATCAAGATTTATTCACCTTCACATTGCCATGTGCCTAGCCCTTCCCCTGGCACATCGGTGGCCCTCAGTAACTGATTGACAAGGTGAACTAAAGTGATACTTGAAAGTTTCTTCCCTTGACCTTAGTTCATTCCACTGCTGCCTTCTATTTTTAAGAGGTGACTTTAGTTCCAACCCACCTCAGTCCCTGCAAAATTCTCTTTTCTCTACAAAATGTCTCTTTTTCAAGACCAAGGTTGACAGTATATTTACTCAATAGTCATTAATTAATTATTCCAAGCCCAGTAGATTTTCTCAGTGCACTTTAAAGGGTCTGGCTTCTTTCCTATTTTCCTAAGTTAATTTTGTATGAAAATCTCATTAGCTTCTTGAACAGGGCACTAGGAACTGGAAGCTTATTGCTGGGGTTTAAATGTGTGCCATTCAAAATTCAGGTGTTACCAATGTGATAGTACTAAGAGTTGAAGGCTTTAAGGGGTAATTAGGACATGAAGGCTCCTTCCTCAAGAATAGGATTTAGACCCTTATAAAGAGGCTTCACACAGCATTTGGCCTCTTGCCCTTTTGTCTCCTGCCATGTGAGGACACAGCATTCCTTTCTTCTGGAGGATGCAGGCTTCACTAAATAGCCAATCTGGCAAAGGCCTCGTTCTTGGACTTTTCACTCTCTAGAACTGTGAGAAATAAATTCCTTTTTAAAGTAAATTACCTAGTTTGTGATATTTTGCTATAGCAGCAGCAAATGGACTAAGACACCTGCGTCCTTTCCAAGACTCCCAGTAGACTCACCAAGATAGGTCTTTTTCTGGTCTAAAATGGCCTCAATGTTTTTATTCAACAACAAAAAATAATTTGCATATGCTGTGCCAAGTGCTGACTCAACTTTTTTCTGCTTCAGGTCACATGACTCATTTATCTACCAAATTCTCAGAATTTGCTCTCCAAATTCTCCTTTGAAAAAAAAAAGAAATCATTTCTACAATCTGCTATTACAGTTTGGCAATATAAGAATATTTAAAGTATATTAATAACTAATAATGTGAAGATTCAAAATCATTATTTTTAAAGGGATGGCTGTATGGTTGATCTGAGCAAAAGTTTTGGAATTAGACAGACTTAGGTTAAGATCCTGGCTGAGCCATCTGTCAGATGTGTTCAAGTTACTCATCTCTGAGTCTTCAGTTTTTCATCTATAAAATGGTAATGAAATACAACTCAAAGATTCCTATCATGATTAAATGCAATAACACCTGGAATATTGTACTTCTATAATAAATAGTAGCTATTGCCATTATAATATCATTCGTGTAAGCAATAATTGAAGAATCAAGATCTGAGAGAAGTAAAATAATCAAGGGAAACACATTTCCTTAGACCCCTTCCAAGAACTTTCTCTTTTGTTTTCCTTCTTTGGAAGATGTAGAAAAATCTATCTACTAGGATAAGATCTGATGGAAGAGAATGCCTCTTTGTTTTATCATCACCATGGGTGGATTTTGATAAATGTTTTGTCAATTAGAAACTGAAATTTGTATCCTTCTTGCAGAAGTCTCCTCTCATGTCTCTTCATACAGATGCCTACAGCACTGGGGCCTATCCAAACGGCCAGGCCCATTTCAGTATTAGATGACCAGAAGAAAATGGAGTCAGCAACATTGCTGTCTGCCCTTAATACCTTATCTCAATAACTTGTATCAGAACAATACCATGAAATCACACATTAAGTCATTTCCTAACAACTTAACACCAAATTCAGAAATAAATTATAACAAAGGTGGAACAAAGTTGGAATTCTGGCTAGTTTACACCTGCAGTAACCACTGCAATGCACCAAAGGTATATATGTATATATATATTACTGTCCCAGTAGGGTATTCTCTAATCTCAAACGAAAGAAGTTGTTTCCCAGGGTACATTTGGAAATATCTGGAGAAATTTTGATTGTCATAATGAAGGGAAGGGGATGCCACTTACATCTGGCGTTAGAAGCCAACTATGTTAGTAAATATCTCACAGTGCTCAGGACGACCACCCTATCACAAGAATTATTCAGCTTCAAATGTCAGTGGTGCTTAGGTTGAGAAGCCCTGTTCCAAATTATGTACACACTTATCACCAATTCTTCAGTATCAGGTTTGAATCTGGGACTCATTGCCACACTTCAAATCTCTTGGGTCAATGTTTTAGTTTGTTCTCACATTGCTAAAACATTAACTGAGACCGGGTAGTTTATAAAGTAAAGAGGGTTAATTGGCTCACTGTTTCACAGGCTGTACAGGAAGCATGATACTGGCATCTACTGGGCTTCTAGGGAGGTCTCAGGAAATGTACAATCATAGTGGAAGGCAAATGGGGAGGGAGGTATCTCACATGTGAGCAGGAGCAAGGAAAGAGTTGGTTGAGGTGCTACATACTCTTTTATTTTTTGGAGAGTCTCACTCTGTTACCCAGGCTGGAGTGCAGTGGGGCAGTCTCAGCTCCCTGCAACCTCCACCTCCTGGGTTCAAGCAATTCTCCTGCCTCGGCCTCCAAAATAGCTGGGATTAGTAACCAGACCTCATCAGAACTAATTCACTATCACGAGAACAGCACTAAGGGGGTGACACTAAACCACTGATGAAAAACCACCCCCTTGATTTAATCACCTCCCACCAAGCCCAACCTCCAACACTGTGGATTACAGTTGAATATGAGATTTGAGTGGGGACACAAATCCAAACCATAGCTTTCAACAAAACTTGATTTCCTTTCTTCCACAGCAGAAGGTCACACTTTCTTGTTTTTTGCTTCCTGAGTCCCCAGTCTCAGAGTGCTCCCTGGTAGTTTCTGTCTACTCTCTCTATCTCTGGGTAGAGGATGGTATCATTCATGGGCAAAGGTCAAAAATGGGGTCTCAAATTTTAGTCCAGTCCTTTTAGTAAGTGTCTTAGTCCATTCTCACACTACAGATAAAGACATATGCAAGACTGGGTAATTTATAAAGGAAGGAGGTTTAATTGACTCACAGTCCTACAGGGTTGGGGAGGCCTCAGGAAACTTACAATTATGGCAGAAGGGGAAGCAAATGCATCCTTCTTCACAAGGTGGCAGGAAGGAGAAGTACTGAGCAAAAGGGGGAAAAGCCCATTATAAAACAATCAGATCTCATGAGAACTCACTCACTATCACAAGAACAGCAGCATGGGGATAACCACCCCCATGATTCAATTACCCCCACTCTATGAAACGTGGGGATTATGGGAAGCACAATTCAAGATGATATTTGGGTGGGGACACAGCCAAACCGTATCAGTAAGACTATATTATACATAAGAATCCTATAATTTTAAGTATCTAATGATAACCTTGCATTTCCAAACAGTAGATCCACAGAAACTATGTCCTTGAGATGTTCATACTTAATGGAAAAATAAATTTCAAATATCTTACATTGGAAAATGCTATGATGAAATTAGATTGCTTTACTAATGGACTTTTCTGGGCTTTTAATATGCTATTATGTCTTGATAATCCACAGTAAAAGATGATGTATGAATCTTCCTTAAATATATTTCATCTCAAAATTAAAAAAACAAAATCTTTCTGGACTCTTGTTCTGTAGTTTGCAACTTTGCAAATTATGACTCATCTAACTTGCTCATTTGACTGAGACCCAGAAAGTGAAAGGACCCATTCCAGCTTACGTGTCCAGGTTTTTCCAGGGAGGGGATCTGAATGTAAGAGTGTTGACTCTAATTCATTGTTCTTTTCAGTACGTTAGATGACAAAAGAAGGAATTGATTCCAGTGCATTCTTACACTGTAAGCATTTCCATTTAATTGAATTTTTTCTTTAAAATGTAAGTATTCACACATTGACATATGAATAACTATAAACTGGTGTATCATATGCTGCCCTCTTCATGTATTTATTCACGTAAAATATTTCAGTTTACAACTAGGTTTACAAATGTTTGTTAACATATTTATGCATGCCTAAACCAGCTGTAGTTTTGTTAAGATTTCCCTAAATATTATCAGCTGAAGAAAAATTATACTTATGTTGATGGATTTACCTGGTTCTATGAACCCATAATATTTTACATTCATATAAGAATTCTCTGGGATTATTTTATAGTGGAATGCACCTTATTTCACTAAAATACTTATTCTCACAATTTTTTCCTATATGATGTTCTGGGTCATTAAACACAGGTTATTAGAGTCTTATCTTGGGACCACTCAAAACAGAACTTAAGGAATAAAGGTGAGGAAAAAGAGGAAAGGAGGTAAGCAAAGAGGTGAACATTTTGATGTGATATGCTGTCATGTGGCTGCCACTCTGCAATGAGCTACAAAGGTTTCTAACCTTTGTTATTTATTTCTGCTTTCCTACATTTACCAACATATATTGCTTAATTTGTCAAATGTCTAATTTTTAATAAAATCTCAACATGATGCACTTTATTTCCAAACTCAACTACAAAATTCTCAAATTTTCTCTGACCTATTGGAAAGGAATTGATTTGATCTTTTTCTGAAATTTCTAAGTGGCATATTCACATAGGTCTTATTTATTTATTTATTTTGAGAAAGGGTCTCGCTCCATTGCCCATACTGGAGTGCAGTGGCACGATCTCAGCTCCCTGCAACTTCTGCCTCCTGAGCTCAAGTGATTCTCTTGCCTCAGCATTCAGAATAGCTGGGATTACAGGCATGTGTCACCACGCCCAGCTAATTTTTGTATTTTTAGTAGAAATAGGGTTTTGTCATGTTTCCCAGGCTGGTCTCCAACTACTGGCCTCAAGTGCTCACCTTGGCCTCCCAAAGTGCTGGATTACAGACATGAGCCACTGCACTCAGCCTGAATATCTCTTGAAACAGTCAGTATATTTTATATTTTATGACAGGATTTTCTTTGGACCTGTCTGATATTCCTATTAGATTATAGGAGCCCTATTTGGACAAATATCTTCCCTTTTAAAAATCTCTGGATTGCCCACAGCACTTTCCAGAGGGTCTTGCACATTTTCCAGGAAATTTTAAACTCCATTGACATAAGGCAATTGAAGAAAATGCACACAAGAAAATGTTTTCTTTATATAAATCTTAAAAAATTGTTGCTGAAAGGAATAAGTTGATGTAGTTAGAAGTACAGTAGGCCTATGTTTCTAGTTTTTGCTCTGATAGTAATTAGCTAGGCAACCTTGAGAAAGACATCTTGCCTTTCTAGGCCTTCATTTTCTCATCTTTAAAATGAGCTATAGTGTTTTCTATACGAGCTACCACATAGGAATTTTCAAAAGAACAAACACTATCACATAAATACATTTTGGAGGTGGACAGCACTGTATAATTGCAAATACTATCGTGAATAGAAATAAAAGAGTCTTTGAGTAGGCCAGTACTTTGAAAACATTTAGTCCAGTCCTGTTATGTTAGTGATGAGTATGCTGGATACTAGAAGGTTACAGAACTTGTTCAAAGTCACAGAATTGGTTGATGCCAGAGCATAGAAAAAAACACAAGAATTAAATCACCCATTTTATTTCTTTTAAAATTCTACTCCCAGCTGTCCAGTTTACCTGATCTCTCCAGATTATAAAATTGTTTCTCTCCTCCCATTCCCAGTGCTCACTTTCTGTGGCTCATGATTAGTCTCCTCCAACTCTTTGAAGAGGTCAGAGTCACTGTCATTGGCATTTGTGTAAAATCTTTCTATCCTTCCATGATTCTAGGCTTTTAGGGTTTGACTTTAAACTGGTATCCTAGCCAGTTCTCTGGATGGTTGGTCATGCTGGCATCTTCTTCTTCTGGTCTCTCTATACTAAACCAAACTGCCTTGGAAATCATAAATGAGTATCTTGACTTTGCTTATTTGATCACCTGACTTTGCACTTTATTTGAGTAAATCTTCCAGACAGACGGTGCCACCCAGCTTTTTGGGCATTTATACAGCACAGATGACTTTTCTGCCCCACAGTCAACAACTGCCTAAGTCAGCTCATGTCTGCAGCCCTTCCCCATTCTCTGGCATATTTTTGGTGAATTATCATTCAGGTACTCCCAGAGATGGAAAATTAGTCCTTTTAATTGCATTCTCACAATACATGGGATTTTAAGCAGTAAAATTAAGTACAAAGTTTATCAACAAATTCTGGCCTTCTGGTTTCTAGACAAGTTATTCTGGTACATAATACTATCTTTCGTTATTAATTTTCATTAGTGTTATGATTATTATTTTGAAGAACATGAAAAATAGAAATACCTTATTCATTAACCCACAACTCAATTTGTATTTTTCTCATTCAAGGAAAGGATGTTATATTACTTGCCTTTGAATCTCATCAGCTTATTATTTCTTTTGACAGTGAAAAAAGTCAGGAAATCCAAGCACTTTCTTTTGGCAGTAGTCAAATGAAACTCATATATACAAAATGGAATGAAAAACTGTCTGATGAGCTAGACTTGAGGCAGGAGGACAGGCATCATATATCTTATTGTTTTATTTGCCTCCCTTGGTCCTCCAATAACTATTCCCAATTTTGTTTTGCATCATCTGTTCCCCCAAAATATACTCCTTAGGCTTTTATATTTATAGGTCCTACTTTCCTTTTCATTCCTTTTATGTTCTTTTTTCCCCCTTTTCTTTCCTCCCCAATTATTCTATGGAGGTTTTTTATTGACTTTAGCCTTTGATAGCTCTATGTATTTGAAAGCAGCCATTCACCACCTCTTCTGGAGAAGTACCAATAAAGTGCGATACCATTATCACAAAACTGTTTCTCAAAGTTTTGTCACATCCCAGACAGTTTCATGAAGATATGCTGAAAGGATTTGTTTTGTTTGTTTTTGCTTTAGGGATTGCTAAGGGCAACAGGCAGTCCTGAAAGGGATTGTAAATCATGACTTATTGTGACACATCTTATTTGTTGCCAGGGGTATTTTCTTTCTTTGGGCCAAAAATTTCAAAATTTTGTTCAAAACTATTTTTCGATGTCCCATGCCATATCAGAAAAATAGTGCATGTTTTCTTGCCTGAAACGGAGAAAACTCTCTACATTGCTTTTAAATAATGTCCAATCTCAGGCCAAAAAGCACTATATTAAGTAGTAACAGACTGTGAGGAGACAGAGGGAGACAGAGACTCGGAGACAGAGACAGACACAGAGATTCTAGAATATGCAAAGACAACAAATTCCAGAAGGCTATTACAAAATGGAAGCAAGAACTAACGTCAGCCAAGGTAGATCATCTGAATACATGGACTCTCTAAGGAATGCTCATTGTGTTAGGTCTCTTTTTAGGAAACTCTGTGGTGTTGAGATAGGCCACTGGGAGTTCTACTTGCATGATTTTACTCTGACATAGTGGGCCGCTATTCAGGCAGTGTCAACATACTTGCAGTGATGGAAGATGTTTGGGTTTATTCTGAGTGGAAAATGATTTATTTTTGTTTGTTTGTTTGTTTGTCTGTACTTTGGAAGTCCTGATTGAGGAGCCTGAAGATATCCACACTGAGCATTGATCTGTGCATCAGTAAGTCTGGATCTTAAGAGGGAGATCCACATTGGAGCACAGGTCTTCTACAATGTGGTCATCGTACCCTGTGTGAGGGCCACCATGGGGTGGGCCCCGTGAACATGGTGTGAACAACAACAGCAAAAATGGTCTTGACCTCAGAGAGTTCATGTCTACTATGATGGGAAAGAAAATATGCAGTGCCTACCTTTCAGATGGAGCTGAAGGAGACAGAGTCAGAGGGACTTAAAACCATAACAACAGCAACAACAAAGTGACATGGAATCCATGAAAGGGGGTGTGACAAATAAACAACTTTTCAACTGTATTCGCGTTTATAGAGTGTTTTAGGAAGGTAAATATTGAAAGGAACATAACAAAGTAAATGAAATTAGAAATGCACATTTTATTTTGTGAAAATACAATTTTTTGTCTATACTAGAAGGACTATATCAACAACAAAGATAGCTCTCCATAAGACATCATGACTCTCTAAAAGATGCTTATTGTACAGATGACGTTTTTCTAAATTTACAGATTTTTTTCACCTGTAGTGTTTATGCCTGGTGTACATTTTATCCTATATTATCTTGCACTTTTATCATTCATGAAACATTCAGCAAGTCTTTACTAGTTCGTTGGTGAAAGCAAAATGAATACACATTTCTCCCCATTTGGCGGACATTTTCTGAGGGTGTAAATTTAATAAAGTTATACTGAGAACTTCTTAACTACCTCCTATACACAAGATATGCACACACTGAGAGAATGGTGCAGATGTGTTAATTACTATACATAAAAAAGTAAATAACAATTCATGGCAATCATTGTATGTAGGCAATCAGTAGGGTTTCTATTAGATTCATTAGTTCTTTCATTCACTCTTCCAATTATTCATTTGAAATAGATCTTCACATTTCATTGAAAACCTAAGATTCTCTGATTGTATAATATGATGGCTTCAAATCCACTCACTCATCTAGGTTTGCCTTGAACTCTTCTTTATGATGTGTGTGTTCTGTTTCCAAACAGCCCTAAGAAAAGAGGTCAGAGGACATAATTTCTCTTTCTTCAGAGGCGTATTCTCTGAAACTCCTGGAAGCATGCTATGAAAGCAACTAATTTTCTCTCCATATCTACTTGCTAAAAAATATTAGTGTATATATGCACATAAACATACAAACAGAGATACATAAATACATGTGTTTTCTAAATGTGGTGTCAATATCTCATCAATATTCTGTATCTCGTCTTGGATTGAGTTACTTATCCCAAGGAGTCTCTTGCTAAACTATAGAATAAAGTATCACTCAGGGCATTTTGATATATCTAAATTAATGCAGCTATTTTAATTCCACCATTTTTATCCAGGAGGTTGTTTGTAGAATTTGTTTTTTATTTGGTCCCATTAAAATATGAACTCACTGCATTTCTTTGTTTTTATTTATCAGGGAGGCCACTTAAGTGAAGTCATAATTATCAGCCCGTTCTTGATCCTATCTCCAACACAATTCCCATCCCTCAAGTGAGGTGGGCAAATAAATTTTTCCATTGTGCCTTCATTTGTATTTATGCTTATTTCCTGTCTATTCAAAAGTCTCCATATTTTCAGTCCAAATTGCAGAAGAAGCTAGTTTGGTTGGCTTATTTAATTACTATTAACCTTACTGAGTAGTCATTTATGGCTGAACATGCTATTGTTCATCATGGAAAGTATGGCTTAGTTACCTTTCAATAACAAAAGCATCTGATCCAGATCTAATCAGTGGCCAACTCTGCCTATAGGATACTTCACTACTTATTTCATAAGCATTGGTTTGTGGATAATGCAGGTTCACAAAGAAATAGATATCGGGTGTAGCTTGGCTGACCATAGGTGCTAATTTGCTTAAAACAGCCCCAGTTTGCATCTGCTGTTTAGCTCTCCCAGCTGTCTAATTCACCAATCCTTCCTCAAGTATTAATGTAGATACAGTGCCCTTTGTGTCATTGGTTGCTATCTTTCTATATACATAGTTTCAAGGACATGCCTATCTAAAATGATTAAACCTAAACACAATTATTGCCTTCCAATAGGGATGCAATTCAAAGACATCTCTGTTTACTATATCCACAGAGAATATCACAGGCTCCTTTAAATGCTGTTTGTCTTGGAATCCACAGTCTCCATATGTTGTATATTTTTCCTCTAATTCCATCATAATTCAACCCAGATGTTACCAGATCATCTATAAGCTATGGACTACATAGTAAATTGAGTTACCAATACAGTTAGTGAAGAGAGGATAATTAGAACACATGCAAACACATATGAACAATGGCAATAATAACCAGGCACAGATGAAAGCTTCAGTCCTTTTTCTACTTCACAACACTTTAGCAATTTTTTTTTTTGTCTCTTATTTTCTCTATGGCATATTCTTATAGTCTTTGGCTTTCACCCAGAACTCCAGTTGGCTATAACTCTTAGTATAATGGTGTGAGACAAATCCCTGGTTGTTCAGAATCCAAGGCCTTTGTGGTCTTGCCTGTGCAATGCAGTGGTAGACTGTTGTTAACTTTTACCACTGATCATGGTCATACAAGAACCATAGCAGAGATCCCCCAAGTCCCAAATTCACCTGCTATGTAAATTCACACCTAAGATTTCTGCGTAGCATGATAGTACCTATGATCACTTGTTTCTCTAAAATTATGGAGTTTTGAGATTGTTAATGTGCAGTTTTAGTTTCCAACTTAATGAAATGTAGGTCTTTTCTCTAGGTTGAATGATACTTCTTTTGCCTTTTATCACTGTAGAGGAGAAAAAGTAAAGATTTTGAAATTTATCCATTAAGAATAATCATGAGAGATTAAATCCAACACCTCCAAAACATGGTGTCAAGATTCAAGTGTTATTGCAGGGAAAAAAAGAGATAACGTTTCAGATTGCAGACCACATCTTAGAAGGCAAGTTCATCAGGAAAACCTCATGAATCCCGTTTTAATAAAGACACTTCACTTCTAGAACAGTCACTATTGGTTGCTAACCCCAATATTCATTTTTCTATCCCAGTTTATCAAAAGAATTTAACTTGTATTCAACTACCCCACCCCTCAGGGAAGCTAACACTATTCTAAGTTCCTTTTTTTTTTTTTTTTTTTTTGATCAGGTCTCACTGTATTACCCAGGCTGGAGTACGGTGGTATGATCACAGCTAACTGCAACTTTGATCGCCTGAGCTCAAGCAGTCCTCCTACCTCAGCATCCCAAATAAGCTGGGACCACAGATGTGTGCCACCACATGTGGCTTTTTAAAAAAATTATTATTATGATTATCTGTAGAGATGAGGTCTCACTGTGTTGCCCAGGATGGTTTCAAACTCCTGGGCTCAAGCAATCCTCTGACCTCCGCCTCCCAAAGTGCTGAGTTTACAAGTGTGAGCCACTGCGACCAGCCTATCTCAAGTACTGTCTCAAGTGTAGGCTGGTCGCGGTGGCTCATGCCTGCACTCCTAGCACTTTGGGAGCCCGAAGCAGGTGGATCATCTGAGGTCGAGACCAGCCTGGCCAACATGGTGAAACCTTGTATCTACCAAAAATACAAAAATTAGCCGGGCGTGGTGGTGGGCGCCTGTAATCCCAGCTACTTGGGACGCTGAGGCAGAAGAATCGCTTGAACCCGGGAATCGGAGGTTGCGGTGAGTCAAGACTGCACCATTGCACTCCAGCCTGGGAGACAGAGTGAAAAAAGAAAACAAAAGAAAAAAAAAAAAGGCAGGGCACAGTGGCTCACGCCTGTAATCCCAGCACTTTGGGAGGCTGAGGCGGGCGGATCACGAGGTCAGGAGATCGAGAACATCCTGGCTAACACGGTGAAACCCCGTCTCTACTAAAAATACAAAAAATTAGCCAGTCGTGGTGGCGGGCGCCTGTAGTCCCATCTACTCGGGAGGCTGAGGCAGGAGAATGGCATGAACCCGGGAGGCGGATGCTGCAGTGAGCCGAGATCCTGCCACTGCACTCCAGCCTGGGCGACAGAGTGAGACTCAGTCTCAAAAAAAAAAAAATCCAAAAACGAAGTGTAGTAATTCCATTACACTTACCAGTAATTGGTTTAAGGGTGAGTATATAACCTAAAAGGTAGCTGTGTTGAAGAGCTTCTGAAAAACAAGAAAAAAACAAACAAATATATACATTAGATATTACTCACTCTGAAGAAAAGCGACAAGAAAGTGACTTCTACTTCTGCTACGTGTGGGTTTGTTGCCATCAGATGTATGTAACTTCAGCAGTCCTTTGAAAGTGAAAGGGAGGTAGGGGTTTCACTTAAACGAAAACCTGGAGGGCAAGCCCCCAGCCCTGCATAGAAAGTGTCTGTCCTACTGGGGAATGAGCCTAAAGTATGGGAAAACTCAGAGGAAGATAAAACTAAGTCTCCCTTGGAGAGTTGTAAAATGTCCCAGAGAAGGTTAATTTTTCAAATGCAAATTAAATATTCGTTCATCAAGGACAAGTATGGCAGGAAAAAGTGAATCAAGTAGAAGGAATAGAATATGCAGTGGTGAAGAAGCTTAAAAGAGCATGTCAGGGTAGAGAAAATTTTTCAGTGGACCATTTAGGGGAGAATGAGTCAGAAATAAAGCTAGAAAAGTTGATCAAGACCAGATACTGAGGGTCATATTAGGAATGGCTTTAAAGGATGTGAAATTCAAATGTAACTGATGAGGAGCAGTTGAAAGTGCTTCAAGATTATACATATTCAGATTCACAGTTAGAAAATTTCTTGAAAGAATGAATAGGACAATGTAGACTTAGGAAGCAGGGAAAACCATGAGCAGGCAGTTAAAATAGTAAAATAGGAGAAAAGTGAGGGAACTAACAGAAGAAATTGGTTTCACTTAATTAACTCTTGCCTTTTAGAAAATTTTATGCCCTGCAGCTGATAAAATACCATGTGGATTTGAAACCTGGTTTCATTTCTGCCAATTTCTATGGCAAGTCTTTTTATAAAACGCTCACAAATATTTAATGTTTTCAACCTAGGATAACTAACAACTCTAATTTTTGATGTTCTTTCTCTCTTCTTAAAGAATAGCATCAATTGTCTTTATGTTGTTTTTCCTCTTTCCTAAATTACATTGAAAACCTCTGCCAAAGGCATAAAGTCATCATTTAAAAAAAAAAATTCAGTCAGCCCATCTGTTGCAGAAGTGCCACCTTCCCTGAAGACTGCTAACACATTTTTTTCCCTCTCTGGCAGTAAGTGTTGCTTCTAAATTGCCCAATAGAGTCTTCGAGAGAAACTCAAACTCTTCCCTCAACCTTTTTGGTCTCACTCTCTGGGACATAGGTAAGACTTAGGCTAGGTAGATGGAAAATACTTTTTCATCACATAAATATTTCTTTCAAGTTTGGAATAACTTAGTCTTTTACACTCTCAAAATGTTCATTATATCTTCGCTCTCCTGAGCATTGCATGAACTTTGCTCTCTACATAGACTATACTAGTAGGCTTTGATTAGCCATAGCACATTAGGCTCAGGCAAGAGGAGCGCTGGTCCTGGACCCTGACTTTAGAGAGCACCTTTGCAACCCTCCTGTGGCAGGGCAAGTGGTAGGTGTCCAAGAAGCTGTACAGATGTGCTCAGTTGGAGCCTGTAGCCTTCATTTGGACAATGCTCCAGGTATCTGAGACCTTGAGATTTTGAGCCAAAAGAATCCCAGCCTTATTTCCAAACTGTACAGATCTCTTCACTAAGTCTTGCTTCTGAGGAAATGGCCATTGTACTCACCCTTGGGGAAGGGATGACCATAGGGTAACTGTTTACAACAGATATAGACCGAGTTTGATGTTCAGACCCTCAGTCTGATTTTCAGACTGCCATGCTCCTAACACAGAACACTGAAGAGTTAAGTAATTCTAAATTCAAATGTATTCTTCCATGGTTTTATGAAGGAATACTCTTTAAAGTAGGAGGATCAAATATAATTTGATAGTTTATTATCTTGGTTTTTTAAAAAAGTAAATATCTTTAACATATGTTATGTAGGTATCCATTTGTACTATTGCTCCAGGAATCACATGTGGTAGGAAGTAGCAAATGACGAAGTATGATTTGGTGGGTTGTAGACAACTTTCTTGTTCTGAGATGTTCCTCTATAGCTACTTGCTACAGCTGAAAACCTACCATCATTGTTCCTTGTTCAAATGTAAATTCACCTGAGGGTATCACTTCTGTGGGATTGGCATATCTAAATTCTTTCCAGATGGTAGTTTTAGAGAATATGTTTTAATATGTGGAAGATAGAAAAGCTATGAAAACAGATGATGGCTGTGTAGGTCTGAGAAAGACTCAGGGAAAACCACAGAGAAGAAGGAATGATAAAGGGAACCCACAGAGTGACTATGAACAATGTGGTGGACTTGCAGAGATGATGGCTCCCAAAGGTGCATCAAGTTCAGTTACATCAGATCATCATTTCTGACCTTCAGATCCCAAATGCATTTTGCTTATGTCTTCTGTGGGCCTGGCCCAGGGCTAGTGTTTTTCTCAAATTCATAGCAAAGTGAAACAGATGGGACAGGACTACTGTACCCAATGCCATCTCTGGCACTGGCAGGTTTCACGGCCTTATGAAAACAACTCTCTGCCATGATTTTCTCTTCTCTAGAATAGAGAGAATATTTCCTGACAAATCTTATTCTTGAGGCATTTTTTGTTGGTTTTACCTGTGTTTTTGTTTCTCCCTTTTATTTAGTTTTTTATTTTTTATCCTTTTTTTTAAAACTCAGATAATAATGACTTGGAAGGGGATCCTATAAAATAAAATGTTTTGTACATAAATATATGAATAGGCTGCCAACGTTGTGTGTGTGGGTAGGAGGATGGTTTGTGTTGGACTTCTAATCACGGTAAAGGCACTGTGCAACAAGAAACACCACAAACTAATGGGTTGAGGTTGCTGTAACTGCTGTGGTTTAACACAAGAATGGGGCCACCTCCACCATTTGTAAGAGAATAGTACACAGAAACAGAATTCAAATAGTTCACCAAAAGCCAAGTCCCTGAAAGTCCTCTCCCAACAAGCTGGAAGTTGGATAGAACTCTGAGGTAATGGATGGTTCCAGGACCATGAAAAATCAGAGTAGACTTTTGGGGTGGAATTTTCCTTTTAGTGGTTGGATACAGAATGTTACCTAGAAGGGGCAAAAACACCTAAAAGTGTGTCTTACCAAATTCAAAATTATTCTAAAATCAGATATTAATTCAAATGATTATTATAATAAAAATTATGATTGAATGTTTACTGTATACATAATGTGAGATGGCACATATTGAGGGCTTACCATATGCCAGGCTTGTATTACATAAAACGTTACCTCTTTTTAGTTCCACAGCAATTCCCCAAGAGTTAGGTAAAATTTTTATTCTCATATATCAGTAAGGATCAGGCAGGAAAACAGATTCCATGACAGAGATCTTGAAATGTTTGGAGGAATTGGCGTTAGTGGTAATGCCTGAATGAGTGATAAGTGGCTGGGAAGCTGTTTGGAAAGAGGCCAGCAAAGCAAACTGTTACGGGAAAGGGTCCCGATTCAGACCCCTAGAGGGTTCTTGGATCTCACGCAAGAAATAATTCAGGGCAAGTCCATAGAGTAAAGTGAAACCAAGTTTATTAAGAAAGTAAAGGAATAAAAGAATGGCTACTCCATAGACAGAACAGCCCTGAGAGCTGCTGGATGCCCATTTTTATGGTTATTTCTTGATTATATGCTAAACAAGGATACATTATTTATGCTTTTCCCTTTTAGACCCTATAGGGTAACTACCTGGCGTTGCTGTGGCATTTGTAAAATGTCATGGTGCTAATGGAAGGGTAGTAGTGAGGAGGGCCAGATGTCACTCTCGTTGCCATCTTGGTTTTGGCGGGTTGTGGCCAGCTTCTTTACTGTAAACTGTTTTATCAGCAAGGTCTTTAAGACCTGTATTTTGTGCTTACCTCCTATTTCATCCTGTGACTTGGAATGCCTTAACCATCTGGGAATGCAGCCCAGTGAGTTTCAGCCTCATTTTACCCAGCTCCTATTCAAGGTGCAGTTGCTCTGGTTCACATGCCTCTGACAATACTACCAAAGACAAAGTTTGTTGTTTCAGTTCCAACCATAAGTTATATATTCAATGAAAATAAAAACAAAAACACTGAGCACTTTATATGTATCAGAGCCTCTACAGAAGGTCAGTGTATTAGTCTGTTTTCATGCTACTAATAAAGACATACCCAAGACTGGGTAATTTATAAAGAAAAAGAGGTTTAATGGACTCACAGTTCCACATGGCTGGGGAGGCCTCACAATCACTGCAGAAGGCAAAGGAGGAGCAAAATCATGCCTTACATGGTGGCAGACAAGAGAGATCTTGTGTAGGGGAACTCTCCTTTATTAAATCATCAGCTCTCATGAGACTTATTCACTACTACGAGAACAGTATGGGGGAAACCACCCCTATGATTCAATTATCCCCACCTGGTCCTGCCCTTGACAGGTGGGAATTATTACTTTTTAAGGTGAGATTTGCATGGGGCCACAACCAAATGATATTAGTCAAAATATGAAATAAACACAATTCACATTTCTTATGAGAGAGGCAGATATTAAAATATAAATTCAAATTTGGTGTGATAGTTGTTCAATAGCAGCATGTGCAATATCAAGGGAAGGTCTAAGTAACTCAGCACATGGGGGTAGGGAATAACTTTACTGGAGAGGCAACGATGTGTCTACATTTTAAGGGGCATAGGATAATAGCCACATATATTAGAAGAAATGTTAACTGAAATGATTGGCAGAGTAAGCCACACAAAGCAACAAGCTTTTATAATACCTAACTAAAACAGAAAAGAGTAGCTTATATTAGGAAATGATTAGATACAAATTAAACTGTTGTACATATCTAATTGGCAAACTAACTTTTTAGCAGAATAAGATATTATTTTTGAGTCTATCAGATACAGTATTTTATGAGCCAAACTATCTCAAATTTAAAAAGAAAAAAAATTAAGACTTAGATGCAAAGAAAGCTTGATTGCTTTCCTCCAACTACCCCTTAAATGTCCTTCTTGTTCTTCACAACCCACTTCTCTCATATTACACAACCCCAAGCAAGGTGATACAATTCCAAGACAAATACGTCCTCCCAAGCACTGAATAATACTTAATATTTCTCCTCAGGTGATAGGGAAAAAATGGGGTGCTTCTTGTCACCATTCAGATCTTAATAGTCAGGGAAGCTATATATACTCTGAAAAGACAAACGAGTTCAAAATAACATCTGAAAATAGCTAGAAGTTAAGAAGTTCCATAATAGGAAGCTGTAAAGTGCTACCCAAACAGATGAACAAGAGAAATCAAGCAGAGAGGAGCAGAAAGTCTGCTGATTACTTTGCTCTAATATAAATCATTCTGTTTGGGGCTTTGTTGGTATTACAGTCTCTAGAGTGTGGGCTGTGCTGGGAACCTCTGGTAGCATCTGATTAGAAAGGTGCAGTTGTCAGTGCATTTCTACTCTTTGGAAATGTGAAGTGATGAAATATCAAAGTCAATATTTTTGCCAATCTTCCCTGCCCTTTGCAAATCTCGCATCTCTCCAGGGGCCTGAAATCTGCCGGTCCTGGAGCGGATCCATGTGTGACTGCCAACAAAGCCTCTCCAAGGAGAGGCTGAGTGTTTGATTCCACATTGGGCAGACAAACACACTCCCGTGTGTTCTCCCCAGTGAGTGGAGGAAACTCCAAAGGCAGACACAGTGATGAAGTAAAAGATTCTGCAGCAACGAACCAAAAGGCTCTGTTGTGATTTTATTTCCCTATTTTTTTCTCTCTATTTTTTAATAAAAATATTTAATATAAAATGGCTATGTTTTGAAGAAAATGACAAGAAATTAATATGGAGCTTGGAGCAATGTGGTAGAGGAAATTCTGCAAAATCCAGTGGAGTAAAATTTGCCCCTGCTAATACCACTTTTAGTAGAGTCTTGTTCCTTCCATTTCTTTCTAAATAATTATGATAAAGCCTGGCTATCCTACCAGTAACTTTGACTAGATACACCCTCAGACAATTTTGAGTTGTCTTTTACTGATTTATTTCTCTTTTTATTTTTCTATCATCACTATCTCTTCAATGTTTACTTGTTTCCTATATATTTTAAATATTAACCATTTGTAGAAATGTCAAGGTGATTACCATTTTCTGCTCTATAAGGCTTCTCACATGACCTGGAAAGAGGTTGTACCTATGCTCTAGAAATCTAGCTGTCTATAGTAGTTGAGATCTACTTTGAGTCCAGGCTTGACAACGAGGAGTAAACTGCACAATTATCATTCAAGAATTTTGTCAAGTGTACACGTTCTCAGGACAAAGCCCTGGAATTCTGATTCTGTATGAGTGTTTTGGAGCTCAGGAATCTGATTTTTGACATGTACTCTTAAGTGATACTGATATAAGTGATCTACAGTAGATCATACATCAAGATGTTGGTCTAGAGTATCATGCTCAAATTCCTTAGTGAGTCATCCAAGCTTCCTCACCATTGGCTGTCAAATGCATGGTTAGTTCTCACAATTTCAAAGTACTCCTAAGGGTATTCAGAATCATTTTCCCACTCTCTCTTTCTTCCCTATGCCCTCTTTACTTTCCTCAATTTACGTTATATTACATGGTATAGAGTTTAGAACTCAGCTTTATTATCAGGCATTCTTTAGAGTCAGAAAATCTTTCCTCTGCAGCTTCACAACCTTAGCTTCATAATCACATGCAAGCCAATTTACACTTCAGTTCTCAGTTTCTTCATTTAAAAAATGGAGATCATTAAGGTTGTCATATGAATTTAGGGCTAACTTCATGGGTGTGCAAGCTGTGCAGTCACATAGAACCCCAAACTTACAAGGGCTGACGCCTAATTTAATGGTCTACTCTTGGTGTCTTCAGGCTCACAGTAATTTTTAAGACAGGAATCTTGCATTTTAATTTTGCTCTGCGCCTTGCAAAAAAATGTGTTTGGTCTTGTTTGTGTTAAAAAAGATAATTCGGTAACACTGAATTTTCATGGATGCATAGCTGTTATTCTTTTTATTATTCTTACACATCTTCCTATTCTAACTTAAAACAGTTGGACTCAGCTCTGCTTTGAAACATTGGTTTATGAATGGTGGAGGAGGAAAAATCCTGAAATATTCAAACCAAGATCTCCAGTATAACCAAGAGGCAGATTTAGCTTTTCTGAGGAAAGCATCCCCATTCGTCTGTGGTTCAAGTCCTCAGGCCCAGAGGCAAGGCTTCTGACTAGTCCCTGCCTTCAGAATGAGTTTCTTATATCAGCCATTGAACTAATAATTATTTATATCTGCTTTGAGACTTTCAGTAAAATTTATTTCCATAACTTCTAAAATCAAAATAAATATAAAGTCTTTAACCCAAATTAACAAACACAGGATTATACAAATACAGAAACCAGACATTAAAAAAAATTTCCAACTTTCCCTTTTGAAAAATCAATTATCCACATTTATAGGAACACCTAGTATTATTGTCTAAAATGTTGAACCTGAATTCAATAAGTATTCCATGTTTAACTGTTAGTTTACTGGAAACATTTGGGATAGAGGAACAAATTCAACAAAAGAAAGGTTTTATAAAATAGATTTAAAAAAATGTAACAACTCAATGTAATTACTGATCTAGGTTGGATCTTGATAAGCAAACCATCAGGACATTGTGATTGACAGAATAGTATTCACATAGGGCTTAAAAAGGTAGACATACATATAGGCCAGGTGCGATGGCTCACACCTGTAATCCCAGCACTTTTGGAG
The DNA here is from genome assembly GCF_028878055.3 of Symphalangus syndactylus. Lineage (NCBI taxonomy): Eukaryota > Metazoa > Chordata > Mammalia > Primates > Hylobatidae > Symphalangus > Symphalangus syndactylus. The sequence continues at coordinate 46,649,711 of NC_072423.2, forward strand.
GCCAAGGCAGGCGGATCATGAGGTCAGGAGACTGAGACCATCCTGGCTAACATGGGGAAATCTCGTCTCTACTAAAAATACAAAAAATTAGCTGGGCGTGGTGGCAGGCACCTGTAGTCCCAGCTACTTGGGAGGCTGAGGCAGGAGAACGGCATGAACCCAAAGGCAGAGCTTGCAGTGAGCTGAGATCGTGCCACTGCACTCCAGCATGGGTGACAGAGTGAGACTCCATCTCAAAAAAAAAAAAAAGGAAAAAGGAAAAAAAAAAAGATGGACATATAGATCAACAAGAACCAAACTGGGAGTCCAGAAGTAGACCAACTCATATATGGTAAGATGTATTTGTGACAGAACTGACAGAGTAATTCCATAGGAAAATGATATATTTTTCAACAAATGGTGCTAGAACATTGGATATCCATAAGAAAGAAAGTAAACTTTAACTCCTACCTCATATGGTACACAACTTCTCTTAAAATGGATAAAAGTTATAAATGTAAAAGTTAAAGGTATAAAATTTATCAAATTAAACATAAGATAAAATTATATAAACATTTGAATAGGCAAAGATATCTTAGAAAACCAAACCAGGACCATTAAAAAAAAGCGAATAAATTGGACTTCATTCAAATTAAATACTTCTGTTTTTTGAATAATTCAATTATTTAAAATGAAACACAACAAACTGTAGAATTGTATCGGTAACACTCTTAAACCTCAAAATCAGAAGACAAACCCATACAAATTTGGGCAAAAGATGGGTGAACACATACTTTACAAAAGAAGATGTATGGATGGCAAATAAGCACTGATCTCATCATCATTAGTCATTAGAGAAGGGTGCAAATTAAAACAACCATGGGATGCCACTAAGCCACTAGAATTACTAAAATTAAAAAGATTGGCTATAGGATGGCCAGAGTGTGGACCAAATAGATCTTCCGTACTTGTTGGTGAGAATGTAAAATAGCACAACCAATTAGAAAGTTTAGCAATTTTCCAGAAAGTCAAATATACACACAGTATATGACCTAGAAATTTCACTCTTAGTTATCTACCTAAAAGAAATTTTAAAAAATCTCCAAACAAAGATTTGTTCTCAAATGTTTATAACAATTTTTATTTATAATTAACTCCCAACCGAAATGTTCTTCAACAGGTAAACAGATAAACAAAATGTTGTCATCCATATAATGGAATACTACACAACAAACCACTGATACATGAAACAGTATGGCTGTATTTTTAAAACATCATACTGGCTGGGCATGGTGGCTCATGCCTGTAATCCCAGCACTTTGGGAGGCCGAGGAGGGTGGATCATGAGGTCAGGAATCTGAGACCAGCCTGACCAACATAGTGACACCCCGTCTCTACTAAAAATACAAAAAATACAAAAAATTAGCCCAGTGTGGTGGGGTGTGCCTATAATCCCAGCTACTCAGGAGGCTGAGGCAGGAGAATCACTTGAACTGGGTACGCAGAAGTTGCAGTGAGCCAAGATTGCACCACTGCACTCCAGCCTGGGCAACAGAGAGACTCTGTCTTTAAAAGAAAAAATCATACTGACTTAATGCAGATATAAAAATGTACGTACTATTTGATTATAGCATATAAAATTATAGAGAATGCAAACAGACTACAATTAGATCAATATTTGCCTGATGCCAGGTGTCCAGGAGGAAAGATTGAATGAATTTAAAGTGTGCAAGACAATTTTGGGGTTAATGGAAATGCTCTAAAATTTAATTGTGATGGTAGTTAAATATATGTGTACGGTTGTCAAAATTCACCAAAATGTACATTTAAAATGGGTGCATTTTATTGTATCTACATTTTACTTTAATTAATTTAACATAGATTTCACGTGGTTGAGGAGTGTAATTCAAATTAATTGAATTAGCTGTCTATTACTACAAATCGAATTTTTAATGTAAAGCATATATTGTGCCAATTCAATATTTTACTCAGGCATGACTTTATGATAGTGACATTAAGGGAAGTTTGAAGCCATTTATAAATATAATCAACAAGTATTTGGTAAGGTTTAAGGCTAGGGCATTGTACAATAATTTTTTCTTTGGAAGTCAGAGGTGTGTGTGAGTGCATATCTGTGTGTGCATGTGTGTGTCTGTATACATGTTTTTGTGTGTATAGATTTCTCTACTAAGTGTTTTTAGAGTTGGGTAATGGAAGGCGGATGTGAGATTTACAAAATAGAACAGGCCTAGTGCTAAAGAAATACAGTGACAAAAAATGCACATATGCTCCACCAATTGAAGATTAATTTGAATTAAGGAGCACAATTTGAAGATACCGATTGTACCCACCTGCAACCATTCAGACTGTATTATTAAATATAACTAATCAAATTAAAGCTTGGATGTTATATGACTTAGCAAATGAAAATTCCCATCAGGAAAGTGGTTAATTCTATAACCTTGGTTTTTGATGGGGAGTGCAGATATGAATAAAATGACACAAACCTTAAAACTGAGAATTTCTTGTTAGTGAAGGAAAAAAAGACCCATAGACAGTAGTAGAGGCAACTGGAGCATAAATTTGTGGGTGTTTAGCTTTGCTGATTAATAATTTCTCTTACATACTTATACCTTTCTATTTAATTGATCTCTAATTTTTCTCAAAGTGTGCTTTGCACAGCACTTGCAGAGAATCACATAAAATTGGGATTTAAGAGATACCTCCAAACACACTGAACTAAAATATTTGTGAGTTTTCTATTGGAGAGACAACAAACACCCAGGTTAATTAATCTGTGGGTACCCTGAAGTTTGAAAACTTCAGTTAAGTTTGCATCTATTTAAATACCGATTGGATTTTGTAAAGTTCTGTAGCCTACATTACAAAAGTAAGCTCCTAGTTTTGGTCATTTAATTCATCCCATTTTCTATAAAAGAATTGTGAAAAAGAGCTGAAGGAATCCCGTGAAGAATACCTGAGGAGCCCATACAGTTAGAGAATGATATTATAATTGTTTAATCTTGAGGCATGAAATGGCCTCAGAAAAGCGATAACAAGAATAATTATGGTTCCTAAAACTGCAAAACAATATGAATGGGAAACGAGGTTTATAACATGCATATAACATATATATATGTATATATGTCTATATGTTCATTAAAATTTTTTAAAGTGTCCAACTATTACTTACTGAACACTATTATTGGTTAATTCATTCCTCGCTTCAGCAATTTCTCATATATTTACTGCCTACTCTGAGATTAGTATTTTGAGGGATTAAAAAATGCTATAGCCAATGGAGGTTATTTTCCACTGAATGAGAACAGACAAATATACATCTCTTAAAAACAATATAAGTTATATCTAAAACTCTATGGAATGCTATATAAATATTATACAAATAGAGAAGAGATGAGTGGAGGTCAAAATACTGGATAAGAAAGTTTCATAGGGATGATAAGAAGATAAGAGATGACCTGTTCTTTAAGTTGATTTAAGGTTGAATAGAATTCAAACCAGGCTGTTTGTCATGGCTGTCACTTGGGAAGGGATGATATGAGCAAGTCATAGACTGCAGGATAGGGTACTTCCTCAGCGAGCTTAGAGGGGTGAAGGTGGCATATCTCAAAGAGTCAGCATATTGGGGTGAAAATAGGACATGAAGCTTAACTGTCAAACATTTTAATTTATTGGGGACATAAGTCATATACATCCCCAACATTGGTGAATAGTCAGTGGTCGTTTAAAGAAGGAAGAAAATCATGTTGGGGGATAATTCTGAAATTAACAAGAGTGGGACTGAGCCTAGCAGAATGAGTAGCTTATGTGAGTGGGAGGGGGTATCCTACCAAAAAACTAGTGGATTAAAAAAGAGACATTTAAATATTTAAATAAACCAATTATTGAAGATTAATACGTTAAATAAACCAATTCTTGAATATATTGGCAGGACCCCTACCATAAGGTATCCTGGTGGTCATATTGAGGAATTTTCATTGATCTGGAAAGCCTAAAGAATCCCTGAAGGTTTTTATCAGAGAACAAATGCAGCAGACTATGGAAAAAAAAAATTCTTGCTGCATGGTGAGAAGCAAATCAAAGAAGCACAAGGGTGGGTAGCTGGGCCAGTTACAAAACTAATGTGGCATCCTAATTCGTTTCAGAAATGGCAGCGAATTCTCTAGAGTGGGAATGAATATGGGGTGGGGGCTGAGATGTAGGAATGCAGATGAGTAACAGGAAGTAGCAGCACGAATGAGCAGCATTTGCTATCGGACCCTCACCACTCACCCATCCCCAGACTCACAGAATCCTCATCCCTCCCTTCCTCTTTTGATAGGGGAGTACCAGAATATAAAAAAGTAAATATTCTCCTTTGTTTCTTAATTTGTTGTATTCTTAATTCCCTGGTGCCCATGTGTATGCTTAAGAGTGTGCGTGTGTATGCACGTGTGTGTGTGTGTGTGTGTGTGAGATGTGGAGTGTGTGTGTGTGTGTGAGTTGTGGAGTGTGTGTGTGTGCCTGTAACTCTGTGTCTATGAGAGAGAGAGAGAGAGAGAGGTGGGTTGGGGTATGGGATAAGGATGCTTGTTCCAAATACAGGGGCGTTTTCTTGGACCAGTGCAATATCTTGTTGGCTAAATGGAGATGCATGTCATCCTTCATTAATAAAAATTAACTGTAAATCTCCCTGCTTCCCACAGAAGGGCCTTTTAAACATTCCATCAGGGGCCTGTGGAGGACGTCTGGCGGCGAGTCAATCAAGAAGCAGCATGAACTGGCAGTAGAATCTACGAGGAATTTTAAAATATATATTTATATATACATGCATATACTCTTTTTTTTTCAATCTGCCATTCCTAGGCAGCCCTCCTCTGAATTAGCTTCCGTGGTCTCTCCACAGACGGTTGTTTTTCCCACTCTCCTATCCCAGCCCCTTATGCATCCCTCACCACCCCAGCACCCCCACCCTCCGCCGCCCCCCTAGTGCTGGAGACCTGTGCAATATCATTTTCCGCATAATGAAATCCGGAGTGACATTAATATAAGTGTAATTTTATAGAAGGGAATGGCCCTGGCTGATGGTTTCTACCTGCTGTGTTTTGATGATAGACATCGGGATGTCACCATCTGTGTAATGAAATTTCACCTCCGTAATGGTTCAGATTATCAACCGTTCTTCCAAGCTGGCTCTGGGAATCTATTTATTTATTTATTTACGTATTTATTTATCTGCAAACGGGTGCTGTAGGCCTGTTTATCATAGAAAGTATGAGGGAAGAGAGGATTAAGTGCATTAAGGAAAGTAAAGGAGAAGTGGATGTAAACATTGGCTATTGCCCCATAAATACATTGATCGTGAGGTGAAGTTACAATGCCCAGTCCTGCAAATGAGTTTTTTCTTCTACATTAACCTACATAGTTCTCTAATTGGGACAGATACTGATGAGTTAATTTCAGATGAGTGTAAAATTAAGGTAAGTAACATATATGGAAAGCCTATTATGTGAATGTGTAGAAATTATCTCATTTAACTTCCAAATAATGTTGTCAGGATGCAATGATTTAGCAGGTATAAAGTTCCAGAAGACAAATATAAGACAAATATGTAATACTCAGCAAAAGGTAGGTACTCTTACTCACTTAATCAAAAAGTGAGACTCAGAGAGGATGATTAACTCAGAGATGAAACACAATTTAATCCAGAACCGTCTTCCTCATAAATTCATGCTCTTTTCATTACCCCAAGCTGCCTCCTAGGCACTGAGGCCAAATTGGGGTTGGTGAATTGGATTCAGCAGAGAAAATTTCAGATATGTCCAAATGCCCAAACATGGCTCTATAATTTCAAGTTGGAATATCATCTATTCGTGTCTCCAGTTGCCAGCAATGACCTAGATTTTGTTTGTTTTCTATTTCTCTAATGCTTAGCTGTGACAATGGCATTAAAAAGATAAAGGAGACAGGAGAGGGATAAATATTGATATGTAATTATTTCAGTTAGATTGCAAACTGCTTATTCCATTACATAACAAGTCCATTTGTTTGTGAATAGTTAGAACTACACTTCATATGATATCCAGAAACAAAATACACATTTTTGATAATTTTTTAATATTATGGCTGATATCTCCTACCCATTTTTTAAATAAAACTGCTAGTAGTATTATTTCATAACTATTCAGTGTTTTACACTTTTCAATTCTGACTTTTTATTTTTAAACTAAAAAAAAAACCTAGGCTTCAAATTTCTGTCTCAACTGCTTTCATTAGTGAGATTATTTAAATTCGAGGTATGCCACAAGTAATAATAATAGTAGCTACATCATCAAATTTTTAAATTATTTATCTTTGTTGTAAATACGTTTGAGCAGATTCAAGATTATAATGTAATTTTTGATAATTGGAAACTCTCATATGATTTCTTCATTATCAGTAGAAAAGAAAGGAATAGAGTTACTATTGTTTGCCACATAAAATTCAAAGTCTCTGTACTTGTATCATGGCTTGCAGAACCCACCTGAAATTCACATGAATTCTCGGTCAGGTGTGATGGCTCACACCTGTATTCCTAGCACTTTGGGTGGCTGAGGCAGGAGGACCACTTTAGGTTAGGATTTTGAAACCCACCTGGCCAACATGGCGAAACCCTGTCTCTACTAAAAATACAAACAAATTAGCTGGATGTGGTGGTGCACGCCTGTAGTCACAGCTACTTGGGAGGCTGAGGCAAGAGAATTGCTTAAACTTAGGAGGTGGAGGTTGCAGTGAGCCAAGATCGTGCCACTGCACTCCAGCCTAGGCAACGGAATGAGACTCTGTCAAAAAAAAAAAAAAAGAACAAAGAAATAGAAGAAATTTATATGAGTCCTGACAAAAGCTTGAGAATTCAGGATCTACTTAGGTAAGTGTAGTTGGCATTCCAGCCTCTTCTGAATATTGTGTGATTTTTCCATCCTCTTTCTTTCACCCCTTCTGCATAGTCACTCTTTTTGTGTTAACTTGGTTTATATCTCGTTCTGTGTATTTGTCTCATGTCTCCCAATTCTATTGGAACCTCCCCAAAATGAGGAGCTAATTTTACTCATCTTTATTTCTTACAACACCTGGCATAATGCACGGAAAAATTAGGGACTCAATTTACATGTGTTCAATCACCCTCTTTTAACCAGTATTAAAGCTTGAACATCATTCCTGGTTCTTCAGTTCTCCTGCATAGAGTCTTAAGCCTTTCTTCATCACCTCAGTCAGAAGACTCTGTGATTGGAGATTCCAAGGGATCATCCTCGATCACCATTTTATGTGGGCAGAGGAAAGAATAAAAATGCTTAATACCTGGACAGATGGCCCGAGAGTCATTGGAGTGTGAAGCTGGCAATGTTTCCTTCATGGTGAGCACATGCTTATCCACTTTAGAATAAACAAACCCAGTTGTATAGGTTTGTTTATCAACAGGAGGTAAGGATAGAGGTGGGGGACAAGTTTATTTTCTTGACAACTTCCATCTGCGTCTTGGGCAAAAACCCCTGCTAACTCAAGATTAGAATACTTCCCTTAAAACTGTGTTTACAGTGGGCTGAAACCTTTGCATTGATGACAGACCAGAGCTTGGGGCACCTATCCCAGTTAATGCAGCCCCCTAATAATTTCGCCTATATCTAGGGGCATCTACAGCCTCTAAAATCCCACCTTACACTTTACCTTATTCCATGCGATCTCCTCTCCAATTAAACCGAACTTCACCCAGTTTGATCTAACCATTAAAAGAGGGATGACAGTTCTTTGCATTGAATGAGATGAGCTTATCCTAGTCAGTATTTGTTGAGAGAAGTTCAAATCTCACTCACCACCTTTTGTCTGTTTTCAATTTCTGCCAAGCCCCTCACTTTTCCCTTTTGGGAAGATGCCATTATCTAAGACTCATTAAGAGAAATTATTCACCATAATGACTACAGTTGTTACATGTACTGAGCTTCTAACCCTGAAAATTCAAGTTCAAACGTTCCTACATACACATACTGAAACACACACTACCCACACATACAAAATCTATTCTTTATTTCTGGCCACATTTTGTTGAGTGCCCCTCCAGGGTATTAAAGCTTCTTGTGCTGCATTGACACTTACTCTGTCTTTCCAGATTAGAGGTGGAACATGAACAGTTCAAATGCAGTCCAATCTCCACACATTGGGTCTGGAGTAATATCAGCAAGATAATTCCATATAAAAGTTGAGCTTCAATTAATTGGGAGTTCTAGGCCTATAAACTAAGGTTTAGGAAATTTACCTTTGCTAGAGCTTTTGAAGAGGAATGAGGAAGAAATCAAGGTAACTCAGGAAAACTTAGGAGAAGCAGGAAGAGCCGGTGGCCATAAACGGTATGAGCAGATGGGCTTCTAAGGGGCAAGAGGTCTTGTGTTTCAGTGTAAGTGAGAGGCCAGTAATCAAGGTCCTATCCTGCAACAGTGAAAGTGAGGAAAAGAGATCAGAGCTGGGATCTCATTAACTTTCTGTGAAGTTTGTAACAAGGGCATGTTGTCACAGGTCTCAAATCTGTGATAGTTTCTGGGTTTATGCAAACTATGTTAGCTATAGGAATGATCTAGTCCCTTTTCCTACTGCTCTAAATCTATAATTCAGGCAGAAGGATGCAGTCATGTGCAGCATGTTCTTCTGTTCTCATCGCTTTATTCTGTATGAAATCTGCTCAGTGGGCCCCTTTGGTGATGTTTTTTCTATTTTACAGAGGAAAGCCAGGAACCTAGTTATAACCTGACGGCATGACTTCCATATACTGGGACAGGGGTGGGGAGGGGGAAGAAAAAATCTCACATTCAACTGTAAAATGAAATAAAAAGATAATAGCACATATATTGTTGAAATTGATGCTATATTTTAAAATTTTGATTAAAAAAACTTAAAGATTTAAAACTTTACCTTATCTAGCCTGTATTCAAGGGAAGTTGTCTCCCATTAGGAAGGTTGTAGACAATGTAAGTGTCTCAATAGACGTTACTCAGAGCTTCAAAATCATCCTTCCAAACTGTTAGAACTGCAGAGCTTCTCATGCTGAAATTGCCTAGGGATCTCAAAGGCCTGCTCTGGCAACCCAGAACACAGAAACAAATGGATGAGATTTAGAGGAGTTAGCAAATCATAGCCTATAGGCCCAATCTCGCCCATCGTCTGCTTTTGTTAATGAAATATTACTGTTATGTATTGTCTATGGCTCTTTTTGTTCTATGTTTGCAGAGTTGAGGAGTTGTGATGTGGCCTGCAATGCTTTAATTATTTGCTATTTGGCCCTCGACAAAAAAAAAAAAGTTTGTTAACCCCCATGTTAGGGAATATGAACATTAGAAAGTGTCATGTAAGCATCCTTTAAGTGACTATTCAAATAGGGACAAACAACCAACAAAACAAATAAAATGCCATGTATATTATTTTATAAGTAGCTAATAAAAATCTTAATTCATGTGACAAATAACGTGACATTTATCCTGAAGGAGAAGAAAGAAAGAAGGGGACACTAAAGTCTTAGTTTCAAGATAGTCCATCATAATAGAATTTTTTATACCGTTTGTCCCAGTTTATAGCAGTAAAAGAAAATGCAACTTAATTCAAAAACATAAATTGGAGCTTTCTTCTAAAGGAATGAGTAAGTGTTAAAATAAAGACATGCCTTAGTCCCTAGCTAGAAATTGTTTCCAAATCAGGTAATTTTCTTTATGAGGCATCCCAAACCCATTCACTTTTCTCCATCCCCAATGCCCACCTTGGCTCAAACCATCACTATCTCCCAAATGAATTATTAGATTCATAACTGGTTTTGTCTATTCACATCAATTCTCTACAATGCTGTCAGAGTGTTTCTTCTACACACAGACTTGATTATGCTTAAAACTGTTAGAAGCCTTCATACTGCAGGGAGGACAGAGCTTAGACCTCTTACTCTGGCCTATAAGAGTGTCTCTCATCTTTCCTTCTCCATTTCAAATCATTGGTCTCCACTCTTGACCTCTTATGCTTCCCATCATAAGAGTAATTAACTAACTGCTCTTTCATCAATGGCTAAACTCTCAACATCCTCCCAGCTTTTGCCTTTACCTGTTCCTCTTCCTAGACTGTCTTTCCCCACCCCTGTTCCAATCTTCAAATGGCAAGACTGAGCTAGATAGATATCTTCCCTTAAGTCTTACCAACAGAAGCACACTCCATCGCTCCATTTACTATCCCACTGTATTAATTGGTTACTTTCCTCTGTCCCCAAATAAGCAGAATCAGCTTCAGAACAGAGGTCATGGTTTCTTCATTTTTCTATCATTAGAGTTTAACATATCTGGTACAATTTTGAAGCTCAATAAACTGTCTCCAATAACACAGTAAATGAATAAATAAATGGATGAAAAGAAGGATGATAGAAAAAGATGAAGAAAGGGAAAAAGAAAAAATTTATGCCCTCTTGCCCAAGAAGAATATAAAAATACAGTTGGTTTGGGGGGCATGAGGATGGGATCAGAGGCACATGCTACTGTAAGATGCAAGTGTATTTTCAGAGAAAATAAGTTATAGTGTGTTTCTTGTATAGCAAACTGTAAACCTATCACCTCCTGCTGTAAATCTGACCCTCCATGGAATAAATCTGTCCTATAATCTCAGTGTTTTTCATAAAATAGTATTCCATTCTTTAAAAGAGTAAAATGATCTAATCTGCAGTTCCAAAACTTCACTTTTCAAATAAATGAAAGGATTATTGAAATTTATAGATTTGGCCATGGCAAAATGGCATTTATATTTTTCAGAGTTAAAATGAAATAAAATATATAACTTGTTGGGTTTTGCTTTCATGACAAATAGGCACTGACAAATACATACCACATTACCATCCTTGATTGCTCTGATGGAACTCATTTTCATCTTGTGTTCCTCTAATTACATGAAAATTGCATACTTTTTATGCATGACACATTTTGCACAGCTTTAGCAAAAGGTTGTGAAGAGAAGGAGAAAAAAAAAACATTTATCAGTTTTTCCCCTTTCACAGCAGCAATTGATCATCTTCCCAGCAATCAGTCTTGCTTTATGGGCCTACTTTTCTCCACTATTGTTGTAACCAAGTGGCAGCAGAAGGCCCTGTATACAAGAAAATATGGTGGGGGCTTTTAGGTCCTTTTCTCTACTCTTAATAGATGAGATTTAGGATGCCCTTGCTTTCCGATGGTTGTTGCTGATTTTTCTTTGCTTTCCACGTCCCTGTCTGCCCGGATTTGAAGGCTTTCACCTTAGAAAGACTGATAGGACTCCTGTATAAGAATCCCATCTCACCCCTTATTTCTCATTCATTCAAACTACTTTACATTTATAGCAAATATTTAAAATTGTAAAGCACTTTCCCATTATTTTTTTACATTTTAGTTCCACAATTAAATATATTTAGGGAAGGCAATTTTAATCTACCTTTTTAAAATGAGGAATGATTACATGACTTGTGGTTTACCTAAGTTGATGTGATTTATTTATTTTAAATCTTGAAGCTGACTCAGAAGTCCTGGCCTCCTGTTCCAGCTTTTCCCAGTATGTTTGACTTCTCTTTACTGAAGACCTGAGAAAAGAGTTTTTCTGCTACCTATCCCTAAAATGCATACAAAGAATACATCAATAACAAACACTCGAGCAAATTACAGGCAATCAATTGGGTGTTTCTTTTCTCATTCTTTATTTCTATTCTTTCTGAGAAAGAAGGCATTGGCATTCAAAGGAAGTTCAGCGTCATTGTATTTAACTCGAAAGGGATTGTAGAAGGCACATCTCGTTCCTTGAAAATAATGACAAATTATGCAATTTTGGTTTTACCCAACTAGATTGAAAACGCCTGGGGAATAGCCAAGCTGCCTGGCAAAGGGAGGCATTTGATGTTCAGGCTTTGGAGCTCAGGGAACGACATTGCTTTTTAAACAGGTGTGGGCTCCTAATGCTGCGCTTGCTTCCCTTTTTTGGACAGGCACAGCACCTGACCAACTTCGGGAGAACAAAGCCTCCATCTGGACCAAAGGGAAAGAGAGCTGGTCGCCTGTGGAGCAGCAAAGAACAAGGCTTTGCTTCCCTTTGAAGCGCTGGCGTTCTTGTTAATCACCTGGCAAAGTCTTAATTTAAAGAGGGACTCTTAGAGAAGGGGAGAATCCCAAGTATATTTGACTTTCATATCAAATCTACCTACCTTTCATCAGCTTTATTAAAATTGGTGATGTCTCATGTATTAATTGTGAACCCCATTTGTATCTGAATATGAATATTGCCTTGAGGTCCTCTGTCATTACTCTCTGGTCCTGGGATGTACTCACATTGCTGCCTTCTCCATGGAGTAATTATTTCTGGAGATAAGTACTGTAGTGTCAGGCACACTGGATTACAATTGTTGCAGGGTAGATGCAAGGAGACTTCAGGTTTTTAGAATGCCTAATTAGACGACAGTAAATGGACTGTGTGATGACTGAAAAATACAAGCCTGGGAAGTATTGCATTTTCACCATTGCAGGCTACATGCATTGACACATTTCATATATTTATTCTTATGAAATAAATATCACTAAGGAATTACCTTGTCCTGTTAGAAAGACATCTGAAATATTCACTTTGGATGAATATGTGAATCCTCAAAGCCATAGTCTTAGGAGGAGAGGTCAGCGCCATCTCATGTGAATATGTCAATGATTCGTCTGTATGTATCTCACCCAGCTTCCACAGTGGAGTGCTATTAACAATCAGAGAGTAAGTGATTTCTTGATGTTATACTTGATACTTGGTATTGGATGCAGCCAAATGTGGGAAATACAAAAAAACTAGGATACTTCTGGCCATATAAGGGTTTGCAAACTGTGAGAAAAATAAAATCGTCTGTGAACATCATTGCAAAAAATAGAATTAAGCATTAAAACAAGGTCAATGAGAAATAAGAGTAAAAGAGTTTTAGTCAAAGAAATAGGTAACAGGGTCCATGGAATGGCAGCTTAAGATAAACCTTACAGCGCAGTGTGTATGGAGTTAGAAAAGGAAGGATACAGATAATGTATTTTTAGTTTTGATTAATTCAAAGAGAAAAGACATATAGTATGCAAGAATAAACCAGCAGAAATTCTAGTGGGGACTTTCACCATGTGATAGTCGAGTTTTGAAATGATCCCTGGATAAATGGAGACTTGCCTTTAGTCAGTTATCAGATTCGAAATTAAAGATGAAGGTTGGCTTTTGATGAGAGGAGTGTGTGTATGCATACACACCCATGCATGCATGTGTGCATACATTCAGAAAACCCCTTGCTGTCTCCTTGTCTCATGCTACAGATTTCCATGAGGTGCCACACCCAGATACAACCCATTGACCCGTGATTTATACTCCAAAATATTCCTCTCTTTCTTCATCATGGCAAACTTTCACTCTGTGGCCTGTTTCTAGCTGACAGGGTATGGGAGTGACCAACCAAATGATCTGACACCAAACTGTATATGTGTGACTGCTGTAACACATGCTACTTCTTTCAAACTGCATATATTTGCAAAGGGTATGCCTAACCCGAGGAGCTAGGGGAATATCTCTCCAAGGAGCAGATAACTGAGGAGTTTGGGAACAGGAGGACATCTGAGTGTCCCTCAGTTTCCTCCAGATAAGTTGCTGCCTACTCACTGAAATGTATCCTAGGACAGGAAAGGGCTTGCTCTGTAGGCCTGCAGATATTCCCAGGTCTATAAACAATGGAGCTTGTCATATTGGGGATTGGAAGTGAAAAGATAGGCAGAGAGGTGGTGCTAGCAAAATCCCATTTAGAGAATTATGTATTATTCTAGTTTGTAGTTTATGCTTATAGTATCTGTAATAAATAAACATGCTCCAGAAGAAGCACAACTTAACAAGGAGTAGATGAGACTGAATGTGACGACTCCAGCTCTGTACAAGAGGCACTGGCCCATTAAATGAATGTTCACAGCTACTTCTTAATGCTCTCCCTCAGTAATCAATTTCTGAAAATACCAAATAATTTTGAAACAGCCCTTTCTGACCTCACTCTCCAGTGATGCTGGACTAGCCCTTGCTGATTTGCCTACCTAGTTTTTAATCAATCACATTTGACATTTGTGTTGTTTTGTTTCTTTCCTTTGCCTACCCCTATACCTTTTCTCTTTCCCTGGCAATATTAAATGGTAGCTGCCCTCTTTCAAGGTTAGGGTCTAAAATGTAGCTTAATATTTATAGATTTGGGCATCTTTGGAAATAGCAGCAGAAGAATCTAAATGCCATTGCAAGGGGCTAGAACATTCTGATGCTGTGCTAGGATTTGCTTTCTGTTCAGATAAAAAGACCCAAGATGCCCAGAGCCTGAACACAGATAGAACTTGAGAAAGAAAAGCTGTCAGCCTGAAATATCTCCTATCAGACTTTTAAACAGGGTCTGATTCAGACAAAAGGGTTAAAAAAAATCCAATTTGAGTCTTCTTTCTCTTTTCTGACTGATTAGATTATCCAGGTCATCCAAAAAATAACTTCTCCAATTTCCCAGTGTATAAGAGATAATATTTGTGAAAGGGTTTTTACAGAATCGACTTTTAAAATATACACTGTATAAAATAACCCTCCTATTTATTTGTTCATTTTTTTTCCTTGAGATCTCAATTCCCTCTCCTTGCTTTTCTCCTCCTCCTTTCACATCCTTTTATTTTCTTTCCTGCTCTCCCTTTCTGTTGTCATCATTCTTATTTTGAATATAATTATAGTTGTTAAGATGTACCTTAGTAAGGGTGGAATACTGGGGATGTGAGAAAGGGAGTCATCATTGAAGGTCATGGGAGTTCACGATTTTATATAGGGGGAAAGGAGAAAGAAAGGTTAGGAAGATCAAATGAAGATTAGCGAGATTAGAAGTGATGCTCCATTAAAAAAATTAAAAAGCTTTAGATAAGAGAAGAAATTGCTTTGACAGATGAGAAGATCACAATCCATACAAGAAAAAGTTTAGATTCTCAGGAAGCAAGTCGATAGTTACTGAAAAATTAACTGTGATGATGGGGAATATACTTAAGAAGTAAATGGTTGTCAAACAGTGGATCACACGAAAGTTTAAAATTTAAAATTTAAAATTTTTTAGAAAAACATGGGCCAGGATCTTTGCCTATAAGATACACAGTCTTAACAAGTTTTAGAGGTCAATAGTTTAACAAACTAATAGCAAAAGATATAGGTGTAAATCAGTGACATGGAAGAATTTCTGGTAAAGGTATGTCTAAAATGACTGCTAGAATAAGACAATGCTATTAATATGAATTATGTCAAATAACAAATATGCTAGGCAGTTAGTAGAAGGGAAGAAATCAAATGTGGTCCATATAAAGAATTGGCCAAAATTAGCAACTAAACTGTAGCTATACTATAGCATAGATCAACAACTATACTCAATATGGGAAAAGTCCAGCTGCCTGAGTGTTATTGCATAGTTCTTGAGCTAATTGTTTCAACATTTTTAAATGGTTACAAAATAATCAAAATAAGAATACTATTTTATGACACTTATCATTTATATGAAATTCAAATTTCAGTGACCACTAAAAAAGTTACTTTTTTTGTCTGTAGCTCCTTTCGTACTATGTAAAAGGGTTCAATTGTTGCAACGGAGACCATATGGCCTGTGCAGCCTAAAATATTTACTATCTAGCTCTTTACAGAAAAGTTTTCAATTCTTGACCTATAGGCTCTGATTTTGGGAAAATTGGGTTCTTGTCCATATATTTAATTCAATTAAACAGATATTAATTGAATGTCTACTACTTTCAGTGATATGTTCTGTAATATATGAAATTACATTGTAAATGTCTTTTCCTTTGGGATTTCTTTGATAAACAAAATTGGTATGAGAAATTACCATAAGCCTGGTATAACCAATGAAATAAAGAGGTCATTTTAGTCAATTAAGACACTGTGAGAGTTTTTCTGGCTCAAAAAAACAATAATAAAAAGGAAAGGTTATTCTAAAACGAGATCACACTGTGAGTTTTGGACAACAGATATCAGAAAACACACGTCCTAGAAACGAGTATCTGTTTAATATGCCCAGAACATGGCTGTGTGCAAGTAAGAAGTAGCAGAATCAAGGTTAAAAAGAAACATTAATTTGGCCAAATTATTAAGTCCCTTCATGTGATGCTAAGAATTTAGATTTTTCTCCTGTTAAGAGATCATGAATTTTTGACCTCAGATTGATTGTAAAGAAGAGTGAGTTTGAGATATATTTCAGAGATAGAATCAGTGAACCAGCTAAATATTGGAGTGAGGAGACAGAAATGGGGAGGTTCCTGGATGTGTTGCCTGCATGAACAAGGGCCTTCCTAAGGTGATGATGAAGGAAGTAGTAAGAGAATGGGGAGGCTGAGGTCTGAGAGTAGGTTTGAGTGGCCTGTGGGAAATTCATGGGCACAGATTAAAGCACAGGGAAAAGATATCTCTGAGTGGATAAGAAGAGTTGAAAATGATCATTATAAGCCAGGAGCCGAAGGCCTGGCATGAGTGGGATATCCAGGGAAGGCAAATCAAACAGAAAGCAAGGGGGACGGGGAGCATGATTAGAACAATAACACTCTTTAAAAGTTATCAAATGGATATAATATCAAATCCTCCTAAGCCTCCTTCAGACTTAAGACCTTATAGAACTGAGAGCTAGATTTTACACTGAGTGCATGAGGAAAAGACAAAAGAGCTTATAAAGGGCTGCATGCATTTCAACAAACATGACTCCAATCACAGTCATGGTTTTGGAGAGAGTCCTCCCTGTGTCCTTGATTCCTAATTATGAGACTAATTTCCTATGGTTAAAAAGGAAATAAAAATAATTTTAAAAACTTTTAAAAAGCAGGGTGACTTTGTGGCCCTCTGCTTCTGGGACAACAACCTCTCTTCCATCCCCAATTAGTTACATTGTCATTTCTTGATTTCTCACCCTTTTCAGAGGCTGATCATATTTTGTTTTCTACCATCTCCCTTTATTTCTTCCTTTGCCAGTTGCTAAGCACTCCCTTGTTGCTAAGTGGGATATGAGCACTTAATTTACTCCATTCTTTTTTCTCATACCAGATTTTAGAAATTGCAGATCCTGTTTAATCAATGTGTAAATGCAATGCTTTTGATGTATTTTTCCTAAGAGCAATATTTTGATCATTCTTAATGATACTTAATGAAGTCACCGCATGATTTCTGATTGTACCTAATTGAAGCTTGTGACTTGCATTTAAATATTATCATCTTACAGCTTTAGGTCTATGAGATGAAAATTTTCCAGGGCCCAAAAATATTAGAAAACATAAAGAATTGACGTTTTATTTTAAATTAAAAATTATTCTAAAATATTTTTATTTGTATGCTAATGCACATATATGAAATTAAGTGAAAACTGAAGCAAACTTTCCAAAATGTGTTTTGTATGTTGATGATAATGGGAGAAACCTCTTTGATGAACTTGTTTAACCACTAGTTTTATCTTACAGTGGAATCTAAAAAGCCTTAATATTAATACTTTTATACAGATTCTATGTTGAACTATATATGGCATCCAAGATGCAAACAAAACCTGGCTCTTGGAAAAGGTAATACATTGGAAATTTATTTTTTCTTGAATCCTCTTCTACAGACCTAATCTCAGTGATTTAGTGCCTAAAAACCATAGTGCCAAAATTTTAACTGGATCCAAACTGTCTCATTCTTTTGATTTTGCTTCCCTTTCATCAAGATTTGTCCATCATGTGCCCCAATCCCCCAGGGTCCTTTTCTTTGATGCAAGACAGTGGGTAGTAATGATTTAATCAGAGACAATAACCCCTGCTAATATGTTAACTAGCTAATATATGAACCCTCCTAGGATAACACATTAGCCTTGACCCAGATCAGAAAGGAAAAGAGAGAAAAAAAAAAAAAGAACTCTAGCTCCACTAGAAACCCTGAAGGAATAATGCCATTACAGAGACTTAACCCCATAGGAAGCCAGTGGGGGAGCTACTTAAGGGCAGCTTTTAACATTCTCCGGTATCATGTGGCAGTTTCTATATTGAGTCAATGGTGGAAATAAATAGTAATTGTGATGCTGACAGAAATCAGTTTCACTAGTTACTTTTAATACCTCTCTCAGGGATTTCCATGAAGAATCATAAAGCATACCCAAAGCATAGATTTTGCATAATATCTTTATAAGAGGAGAGAAGGCATCAAAGTCAAGGGGGGAAATAGTTTTATCATCCACATCACTTTCATTTCTTCTTAATGCTTTTTCTAAATATTAAGGATTTATAAAGATATATCTAATAAAATATTTGGGAGTCACCTATATTGGTATTTCTTTCTATTTTATAAATAAGAAAGTCAAGACCCCGATGATTTAAATTAAATAAGGCTCAAAGTTTAGTAGATACGAAAGCTGAGACTCACATCTAAGACTTTTAGTTCTAAGGCTGGGGCATCTCTCTATCTACACAGGTATCTACCACCCTATTCCTCAGAGAGATTGGGAAATGTCAGGTGTAACCAATACAGACATGGAATCATACTAGCAGGATGGACCTGACTTCTGGGGTACTGAGCCCTATCCTTACCTCCAACTAGCTTCTGACTTCCCAACTCCCTAGAGAAAACCATTAAATCTATTGAAGCAGAAGGAGTCCAAAAGATAACAGTAAATGTATTTTCCAGTAGACATGTTATCCTAAAGGTTGTTAGTTATTACAGTATGACTACTATAGTAGTACTGCTAGGAGTAGTACTAACCATGGTATAACTAGTGTAAGCTTAGTCATTACTTGGACATGCATTTGAGGATTAGGTTAAGATTATACTGAAAAAGATGCATTCCAACTGCCATACTGTCTCAACTATAGACTTTAGACAAATAATCATTTGTGGCTTTAAAAACACCAATATAAGACAGCAACCTTTCATCGAGGTTCTTAAAATATAAATATGGAAATAACATACAAATAACCAAAGCAAACTCTAATAGACATAGTAAGAATTCAGACAAGGAAGGAAACATTACTACATATGAAGCATTGTGCTAAGTTATTTGCATGGATTATCTTGTTTAATCTTTTAACACAGCTAGGAGACAGAAACCATTATCATTCTCATTTTACAAGTGAAGAAACTGACACGGAATGGTAGGTAAATGGCTCAAGTCACTCTAAGAGTAAGTAAGTGGTCAAGACAAGATTGAAATCCAGGCATCTACCTTTTGAACACAAGCTGCATTCAGCCTCCTTGGCCTTGGTTCACATTCACACATATTAAGAGCTGGAGTACAACTGGGAAGGCATAAAGTGGGACATTGTTTAAAAAAAACTTACATTCTACTCTGGGGAAGTGATACAACACAGCTTAAATTACAGTAGCATTAAAAGTTCTCCTACTTCTTGAGCTGTCATACAAAAGACTTTATTAACTGGTCATTACTAACTTTGAAGCAATTCTCTGATGTGCTATATTGGTTAATATTTTTCTCAACTCTGTGGATAATAAAAAGTGTCTCAAACTTTAATATGCATCATCTGGAGACTTTGTTAAATAGCGTACACATTCATATTTGTTAAATAGTGTACACACTCTTACATACTTTTGAGTATCTACTCAGAAGTTCTGGGCTGAGGACCTAAGACTATGCATTTCTTGCAAGTTTCCTAGTGATACTGACATTGCTGATCCATGAGCCACTTTTTAAGTATCTGGGATATAGATTATATATTTATGTAACAGGCAAATGATAAAAAGCTGTTAGAAAATAAATACTTGAACCATTTCAATTATTAAATTTTGAATGGATTAACTAAAATTTGAGAACATTATGATTATTGGCAATAAAGTGCCCTAACTGGAAAGGTAACATTTAATTAAGAATATATAAGGGAGCATTCAGTTGGTTAAAAAAATACAAATAAAAAAAATTGATGCCAACAGATTAACTCTCTCAAAGTCTCTGAGCTGTGAACGGTCAAGCCAGAATCTAAACGCATTTAGATCTGGCTCCAGTGTTAATTATCATACTGACTGTGCATACTGTCTCTGAAAGGATGCAGATTAGAGTATGTATACACGCTTCATTCTAGGACACAAAAGGTTATTTGAATGAGCTAACAGCCTGTGAGGGAAGAAAGGCAATACAATGCCCAGAAAAAAAAAATTCTAAAATACTAATTCTGTTGAGTCCTTGCACTCATACTTATCAGGCTACACTTGCAGTTTTGTACTTAGCAATGGGTCACAGTTTAGGTATGAAATTGATGACATAAAATATGTTCAAATGAAATAGTCATTTTTTTAAAGTCTTAGAAATATGACAAGAGAGCTATTGAAATAAGCAGTGATATTCAGAGTGAAGGAGCACATACCAAGGGATGATGTTGGTTACTGAGAGTAAAGAAGGAGTGGGATTGTTCTGTGCAAGTTCTGAGGACACCATTAGAACTAATAAATGGAAGTTGTAGCAAAACAATTTGTCAGCTAAATATAAAATATCAGCGTAGGTAACATTCAACTGGAGGCCCACTAAATATCTTCAAGTAACCATACCGTTGAGATTCCAGTCCTGTGTGAGGGGTAAGAGTGGATAGCTTATGAAGTTCCATCTCTAAGTCTTTGTGTATAAATACTGTGAACTTAGGAAACACGTGATAAAGTCTTTTTGCAATATAGTACTCAAGAAGCAGCTTAGCTAACAGAATAAATTAAAAGGAGATTTTATTATTTAGTTACATGTTGAAGGATATTAAAGGAAATCTAATTTATGACTCACTGAAAAATTGTATAAATTACTTCCTCCTCTCTCTATTTCTGTTGTATAGCTGTTTAAAATAACCCACATGCTCTAATCCATAGATATTTCCGCTTCAGATTAGCTACATATGGCATTTGTTTTCTCTCTCTCCTTCTCCCTCCTTTCAGCAAGAAGAATAAAAATAAGAAAGAGAATCTGTTTTTGAGAAAGTAAAAAAAGATTCGTTAGCTAGATTGAAGGGAGAAGCAGATAACAGTTTTTCACTCCTCACCCATGAGTCCAGGGTTGGAAGATTCAGGAAGTCTTTGCTCTGGTCCACTCTGGTCAAAGTCCAGCTTGGACTTCAGCATGCATATATTTATGGGGAGAAATGTACTGTAGCAGATATTAGGAGAAGGAGTATCAGGGAAAGCTGGCTTACTTCCTCTCAGTTATGTAACAGAAATACAATTATCACTAAAGAAATGGAAGTGCCATTCCCTTCAATTCTACCAACTTACACACTGTTGGGAAAAAAAAAAAGAATAGCAATCTAAAATCCTGTAACTGTCAAATTGCCTTCCTTTCTTTAAGGATCTAACTCACTTCCTTAAAGAAATTATCATCATTTGATGACCATGGAATGTCTCCCTGGCTATATATAAAATAGAATCTGCAGGGTTGATAACAGTTTAAAAAAATCAATCAATACTTCAGTCAATTTGCTGAGCGCTGACTATGTACTCGGTCACTTATTTGGTGTTTTGAGAAGATATGAGAGAGAAAAGATTTGGCCTTCAGAGGGCTGTGTTTTGAGTTCAATACTAGCTAGTAGTCAAATTCTCTTTCTAAATTTTGAATGTGTTTACATTTCTGTGTATGTTTGTGTGTGCTTATATCTTATATGCTAGTGTGTTTATGTATGTGGAATG
The DNA here is from genome assembly GCF_028878055.3 of Symphalangus syndactylus. Classification (NCBI taxonomy): domain Eukaryota; kingdom Metazoa; phylum Chordata; class Mammalia; order Primates; family Hylobatidae; genus Symphalangus; species Symphalangus syndactylus. Next base: position 46,671,395 of record NC_072423.2, read on the forward strand.
GTGTTAATTTGCCAAAAGCAGAACCACATGTAGGTTTGTTGTTATTAACAATTTGGGACAAGACACAGTTAAAGAGCTTGCATTAGAGGCACTAGATCTGGGAATTTATTTGTCTGTTTATCAAGAAGCTTCTACTGTTTTCTGTAAGTATAATAATGCCTAGTAAGCCGTTGCAGATTTCCACATCATATGCAACTAGACGGTAATATACCAATGTGTGGCTCTCAGCAGAAGTTGGAGTAGTTAGTTAGTGTCTTTTGTAATGGCTCTATTGATAATGGCTAATACACTATCACCGAATCATCATAGAAACCGTGATAGATACACCTACTGTATACATAATGCTTATTGAATACTGCATACTCTTAGGAAAATGGCTCATAAAAATCCTCGATGTCTTTTTTGTCCTCTCCTCTTTTTCTGTTTCTCCTTCTGTGTTTGCTCAGTGTCACTGTGCTATGTAAATAACTGCACTGGGGTATGGGATGGATGAATGAGCATATGGATAGATATCCCTGTCATTTTTGTTGATAGTTCTAGAGACAATTCCCTTGAACAATGAAAAGTATAAGTTTAGATGGTCCAATGAACAAAAACTGTGTGCCAAATTTAAAAGAGAAATGAAGACAGTAGAAAATATATAATATTTCTAAGGCCTCATTTGTTAGGCTCTGTGAGACAGCTTATGATGTAATAGAGGATACTGGTTTGGGCAGTTAGAACACCTGAGTTCTTCTCCTGATGGCTACTGACTACTGGTGTAACTTGGGCAAGTCACTTATATTTTCTGAATTTTGAAATGTGCATGTGTGAGTGTGTGTGTGTTGTGGCTGGGGTTTGTGGTTAGTGTCTAAATCCACTTCTGGTTTTCACATATTTTTGTTTCAGCACATTGATTCCATCAGAAAATTATTCAGCAAGCATTTATGTACTTTCTTTAAAAAAGTTGTGTCCACCTGTGAGGTGGCTCACGTCTGTAATCCCAGCACTGTGGGAGGCCAAAGGGGGGCAGAACACCTGAGGTCAGGAGTTCAAGACCAGCCTGGCCAACATGGAGAAACCCCATTTCTACTAAAAATATACAAAATTAGCTGGGTGTGGTGGCACATGCCTGTAATCCCAGCTACCCAGGGGGCTGGGGCAGGTGAATTGCTTGAACCAGGGAGGTGTAGGTAGTGTTGAGCTGGATCATGCCATTGCACTCCAGTCTTGGCAACAAGAGTGAAACTCCATCTCAAAAAAAAAAAAAAGTTGTGTCCTTTAATGTGTAGAGAATATAAAAAGATAAAGGGCATTGTCCTTGCCTCACTTTAAATCTAATTCATCAGAAAAAATATATAAATCTAGAAATCAGAAAATATTTAACTAAAGGCTTGTTCATGAATTCAGATCATATAATGAGTAAACAAGAGGTTATAGAGAGCAATGGATGTGGTAGGATAATTTGTGAAAAGCAGGTGATGGGTGTAATTCAGCTATGTAGTCTCACCTCTCCACAGAGTAATTCTCTGTCTTCCTTCTGTACCATGTACTCTGCTCACCTGAACACCTGACCTGATAGTAACCATTTATGCTTTGTCATGGGGGATAGAAACCTAGTCTTATTTTAAAGTGTGAAAGTTTAGACATTAGCAAAGGATTACGATTGACATGGGAGCAAAGAACACTGAAACTCTAAGAATCACACCATGGAATCAACAAGCTATCCTTTTTATCATCACAATTGTTGCTATCAGAAAATAACTTTCTTGGTTGCAAAATTATGGGTGTAAAATTAGGTCCTGTCCAGATTTCAGTTCTCTTCCAGGTAGAATTGCTTATAAGCACAGACTTCTAACATAGAGATTTATCTGTCATGTGGCAGAGTTCCAGAAGGCTGGTCCTATTATACCAGCAACATTATGAGGCTTTCAACATAGCTTTAGCAGACAGATTTTGGTTTCCTTTTGGTCAGAGTCTGGTGGAAGCTCTCTCTCAGGACCTGCCAGAACGGTAGGCAACTGTGGAAGCAGCAGCAATTAGTTAATAAAACTGTATTGTTCCTGACAGCTTTTACACATCTATTTTCTTCTGCTGACTAAGAAGGTCACCCAAATTCTATCTTTTCCAGCATCTAATTTTTGGCTGGATCAAGAAAGAGCAGTGACAAACTCTACACAGGTGCCACAGTGGAATTTTTAACATTAATTAGAATCTTTGTTTTTGCTAGGGAATCTCATAAGCAGAAGAAAGAGGTTAAGTACAAGAAAGAATCTGACATTAATTCAAATTTAAGTCTTGGCTCATACAGTGACTAGCTGTGTGATCTTGCAGAAGTTATTTATATTTTCTACATCTCAATTTATTTATTGGTAATAATAATGAAACTTACCTAATAGAGTTGTTATGAGGATTTAAAAGGTCTATTTAAATAATTTATCACAGAGCCAAAATAGCAGTAAACATTTGTGGTTGTGGTGGTTGTAATCTTTCTTGAGACTAGAGAATGATGGATTAAAAACCAAGCTTCTGTGTATAGAGAAAAGACACTACAAAGTATTTGTCTGGTAGCTGCTCCTCAACCTTCTTTGTTTTTGTAAAAATCACAACATAATGGCCTTCCCGACACATGGGTATCTTAAAAGAAACCAAGGAAAGAGAAACCCGAGCTAGGAAATCATTGCAAAAGGTCTAGGAATTCATATTTAGGATAAGTAGAGACTATAGGTTGAGCAAATTACAGATATAGATATAGATAGATAAATAGATGATAATGTACTAGATGTATTACATGCATATAGTACTCAATGTAGTAAAATATATGATTAATAAAACATAAGTTTATTTTGCTAGTAACTGAATTATGCTAAACATGCTATAAATCAAGAGAGACAAACAAACACCTACCATTCTGTGGAGGCTCAGAAAAATATGAGACATGCAAAAGGCATCCCTGCAATGGATTTTCTGGAAACTTCTGCTAAAAGCAAATAACCAAGTGGCCTTTATGAAGGTCCCCTACTGGACTGGGTTCTCCATGTCATTGAAAAAGATTTTGAGGGGACAAAAAGATATGATTACGACTGAGATAAGCACCAAATATATAAAGTTGGCTCCATGAAGATCCTCACCATTATTAACCCAACACCTAGGCTACCTAATGTCTATGTTTGCCAGAGAATTAAAAACAAAGAAAATGAGAAGAAGCTGTTTTGTGTTTTTTTGACTGTACAGAGATTTTTTGCTTGTTCTGCTGACATACGATATTAGTAAATAAAAAGGAGAATATGACTCCTTGATCTTCATTCCTACATAAATAGTGCAAAAAGGAAACTTGAAGGATATGACTAGAGTAAAAGAAACAGCATACAATATTATGACCATTTGGATAGAATCAAAATTTTGTGGCAAAATTTTACTGTCTAAAACCCTGAGGCAGAAGACTAGAGCCAACTCCAATAAATGGAACAATTAGAGGGATAAATTATTTTTTCAATATATGTTACACTGGTCTGAATTAAGTGGTAAGTTTTCTGTTCTTGAAGGTATTAAAACTGCCATGTGCTGGGAATATTGGAAAAAAATGTACCCTATTCTGAAAGAACCTCGGCTGGATGACCATGTAATTCTGGTTTTCACGTATTTTTGTTTCAGTGCATTGATTCCATCAGAATGTTGGAAAAAAAGGATTGAAAAGGAGTCCCGAGGAAACACTTGATTTTTCTGTTCACCTTGGATTGATCTTAGTAGGAAATTTTATGATTAGTGTTCAGTGCAGGCAACATGAAGAATAGAGCTGGGGCAACAACCAAAAATATAATTCTGTTCTTAAGAAAAAATATCAGATCCAATAGCTTCCTTTTCAGCCTGACTTATTTAGATCAGTTGATCAGCTCGAATTTACCAAGTGTTAGTTTGAGATCCCCCTTGGGAGAACATAGGCTTTTATAAACCCTTTTGTGGAAGATTGTGAGCACTGAGCATGGTGAGACGTAGGGCTAGGGGTCTTGCAAATGTCCTTCATGCCATGTTGAATCTGCCTATCCTGCTTCTAGTTTCTCCAAGTTCCTGAAGCCCTGCTGTTTCTTACTCACCACAGAGGTCAGAGCAAGGGCCCTACCTGCATATAAATTATGGTAAATTATACTCCTATTAGATTGGTCCTTTCTCCCCAGAGCAATAATTTTCAATAGCAGCAGTATAGGGCATCTCTGAGAGCATTTTGGAAATTTGGCTTGTTGGGGTTAGGGGTTGCATTTGTGTTTGGAGGATGCTACTGAAATGTAATGGGTTGGAAACAAAGAAACCAATCTATTGCCATGAATGAAAAATCTCACATGAAAAAATTATCCCAAGCCCCACCCAACTTCTCAATGACTCACCAGTCTGTCACATATGTAAGCCTAGACTCTACATCTGTTTTGTACAGAGTTAGTTGTAATATATGCTGGCTTTTCTGTAAATGCAACTGTCGTGTATACCAAAGGAAGACCTTTTTTTTCAGAACTTTATCAAAATGTTTTGTTATTTCAGTAAATAATGTCACTGGTGACAATACCATTCCTGGTATTTTGACTATCAATCTCACCTGCTGTATTATTCTGATTTGTAGTTCATGAAGATTTCCTGTTTAGGTGAAAGCATCCAAATAATTCATCATGTTTCCTGGTATAGCACTGCCTATGTATTTAGATATTGAAATACGTGTTTTCTTATGATATATACTTTTTTATTTTTTTCTAAATCTTAAAGTTAAGATGTTACATTTCTTTTAAAAATCTGTATGTTTGGCCGGACACTGTGGCTCATGTCATGCCTGTAATCCTAGCACTTTGGGAGGCCACGGTGGGTGGATCACGAGGTCAGGAGTTCAAGAGAATCCTGACCAAAATGGCAAAATCCCATCTCTACTCAAAATACAAAAAATTAGCCGGGCATGGTGGCACGTACCTGTAATCCCAGCCACTGGGGAGGCTGAGGCAGGGGAATTGCTTGAATCTGGGAGGCGGAGGTTGCAGTGAGCCAAAATTTCGCCACTCCAGCATGGGCCACAGAGCAAGACCCCGTCTCAAAAAAAAAAAAAAGAAATCTGTATGTTTATAAGTTATGTTATTCATTAATTTCATTTCAGGATACTACACTAGCAATACAAGTATTGTATAGGAGGCATTTGTAGCTGTTAGCATTGAAAACAAATGTTCTAAAGAATTTCCTGTTCCAGGCCGGGCACGGTGGCTCAGGCCTGTAATCCCAGCACTTTGGGAGGCTGAGGCAGATGGATCACAGGTCAGGAGTTCAAGACCAGCCTGGCCAATGTGGTGAAACCCCGTCTCTACTAAAAATACACGAAAAAAATAGCCGGGTGTGGTGATGCATGCCTGTAGTCCCAGCTACTCGGGAGGCTGAGGCAGGAAAATGGAGTGAACCCGGGAGTTGGTGCTTGCAGTGAGCGGAGATCGTGCCACTGCACTCCAGCCTGGGCAACAGAGCAAGACTCAGTCTCAAAAAAAAAAAAAAAAAAAAAAAAAAAAAAGGAAAATGAATTTCCTGTTCCAGGTATAAGGCTTTCTCTACTCTTCTAAACATCTAACTTCTAAAATTCTAGATCTATGATGATGAAATTTATCATCCTTAGCCTTAGGAAACAAATCCATGGAACACCTACTTATACTAATACCCTGCCAAAATGATTTTTCCAATTTGTTTATGTACTTCTTGGAAAATTATATGATTTAGTCATATGGGAAAACATATGATGTAGTCAGGCTGAAGTACATTCCTTACCTACCATCCCTTATGTATGAATCAATACACATATTTGCTGTCATGTTATGCCTGAGTCCCAACTATTTTAAAGTGTCAGCTTCAGATGGATCAAATTTATTCTTGGTGAATAGAAAATAACAATTCTGAAGTAAGAAAAAATGGTTCAGAACCAGAATTGAAGCACCAACTAAACTACTTCTTCCATAATTCTGGCAAGGTTCAATTTAGTGGTTAGTTAATTAATTGAAAAGGAAGAGACAGAAGAGGGGAAAAATGAAAAAAATAAAAGAAAACCTCCATCCATGTTGAAATATAAATTGCACAAAAGTATTTGGCGCCATCAGCAATGAAAAGCCTGTGGCAGGCCATGTATGTACGTACGCTCTCCTCTTTGAATTGTGCATGACATGGCTGGCAAGAACACCTACTTTTAGTATCCATTTCTCATGGCTAATATTAAGAGAAGTTTTTTTTCTTTTTTACCTTTAAAAATTGTTTCTCTCCCACCTTTTAAGGCTTTGTCTCTGTTTTTCTCTTCCCCTCTCTTTCTTCACACAGACACACCACAGATACGCACAAATTTTTACTTTTCTTTTTTTTCTTTCTTTTTTTTTCTTTTTTTTGAGACGGACTCTTGTACTGTGCCCACGCCTCCTGGGTTCAAGCGATTCTCCTGCCTCAGCCTCCCGAGTAGCTACAATTACAGACGTGTGCCACCACACCTGGCTAATTTTGTATTTTTAGGAGAGACGGGGTTTCGCCATGTTGGTCAAGCTGGTGTCAAACACTTGACCTCAGGTGATCCACCCACCTCAACCTCCCAAAGTGCTGGGATTATAGGCATGAGCCACCACCCCCGGACACATTTTTACTTTTAATCAAGGCTCAATCGAGGCTTTTCCTTGAGAAGATTTTGGGACACCTTTCTTATGCCTTGACTACTCTGTGTCTCTTCTAATTGTTCTTATGAGTGCCATGAAGCCATATTCAATTTGCATCTCTCCTCTCTAGCATATTAATTCAACTTAACAATCAGTAGATATTAACTGAGCATCCAAGCTACAGAATATTCCACCATATGCTCTAGAACACTTCTTTGCTTAAAGACATTATATTTAATTTGGATAGACCGGAACACATATAAGAATAATAAATCAATTTTCCTGGTTATCAGGAACTTTCACAGATTTTCCCTCCATAGAGCCTCAAAATCATAAAGTAGGACATATTATCATTATTATCTTCACTTACAAGTTAATACAATGAAGCTCAGAAAGGTTAAATGAGGTTCCTGAGGGTGATGAATAATCAGCTCAATCTCTTGTCAGTTGATTCTTAGGTTTAAGTTAGTTCTGCTGTTGATGCTACTTCCTAGAAAATAATAAACAACAATAAAATCATTCCCCAAAGTATTATATAATTACAGTCCCTCTAGGGAATCATCAATGAATATCCTTAAGAGTTCATAGAGGAGAGACACCACTATAAGTTTGATAGGTCAGGCGAAACCTGCTAAACCTAATAGAAACGAATAAAGCATCCGTTTCAAATACACAGGGCAAAGGAAGTTTTCAAATGGAAGGGAGTATAATAAAAAAATATATTGAGGCAAGAATACATGAGGCTTACTTGAGGAAAAGAGAATATCTAATGTCAGTTGAGTCCTTAGTATGCCCAGGCACTGTTCCAAACGCTTTACCTGAAATTATTTATTGACTCCTCCCAGTACGATCACATTTTCACAGATAACGATCTAAGAAACAATAACTTGTTCAATGTCTCACAGCAGAGGAAGGGTTTGAATTCTGAAGTCTGGCTTTAGAGCCTGTATACTTGTCAGGTTTGGCCATGCCACATGGCATCTCCAACATTTTGGTGAGGTGGAATATGTCTATATATATGTCAATCTATCTATAACTAAATCTAATCTATATTATCTGTAGCTATTGCTCTATCTATATCTCTATCCAGGTGAAAACAACCTCAGTTTTTATATTCTTCCCTTTACCTTCTGAATTTATTTGTACATTTCAGTTATCTACACTTACATTGTTTTAGCTGTAGGGCATGGTTGGTCGGTTAGCTTTTTAAAGCATTTCCCCAGCACATACACAAATTATAATGCATTCCTTTCTTATTAGAATTCTCTGATACCAACACACCAGATATTATTTCTATTTCAGAGACAGAGAAAAATGCCCTATCTGAGGGTCATGTGGTAACAACTTGGCTCTCTGCTTCTTTAGTGTCTTTCGTTCATGGCAAGTTAGCTGAATCACAGCCTGCTGGGACATGTCACCATCTCAGAAACCTTTCGCTCTTCTCTCTCCGTGTCTGGCTCCTACTTGGTCCTCCCCAAATGCTGCATGTCTGAAAAAGGATAGGAAATACATTTACCTAAATTCTAACCCTGAAAGTGGCAGAATAAGAGAAGAAGTGGGGGGTGGGGGGGCAGGGAAGGAAGCTCCAGAGTCCGTCTTCCAGCAGCTGTTGGAGATGAATGATTTAGTGGCCCTAAAATTCTCTAGAAGGCCAAGATACCACATCCCATGAAAGCCATCACCCTAAGGAGGAGATGAACCCTGAGGGAGCCTTCAGGAATGACCAAAAAAAAAAATCTATTATGCATGACCAAAATAAGCTTCACGCCTAAGCTTTTGATCTGCTATTGACTCAGTTGGCTGTATCCTCTACAGAATTGTGTATTTGAATTAAAAACAGAAGATAAGAGAAAGAAAAGGGGAAAAGTGTGAAACTTTGGGAGATTTTCAGCAATAATAGACTTTTACCCAATTAGCTGGCCTAATTTTCAGAAACTATCACCTCTACAATCTGTCAGGGCTGTTTTTCTTTGCTATCTTCTCTTCAAACAATTACAGGAAAGAAGTCTAAAATGGTGACCAGATCTGGCCTAGTTGCACTTGGAGGCTGAGGCTCCTTTTTCAGAGCAAGTTCCAGGCGTTCAGCATTGGGCAAAGGTTTCCATCGTCACGCTCATTATAGCATGGGCTTCTTTAAAGCAGAAATGCCCGCCAAGCCCCAAATACATGTCCCATAATGAAGAAAAATGTCCCCTTGAAGTGAGTTCAAACTGTGGAATTCATTTTGCTATAGAACTTTATTGCCGTCTAATTAGAGTGACATTTGGTCTGTCTAGTTATATCTGGAATCAAACCAGAGATTTGGAGGTAAAAGCCCCTGGGCCAGGCATGATGGTTTGGCCCCATGCAGTTGCTCACACCTCTAATCACAGCACTTTGGGAGGCTGAGGTGGGCAGATCACCTGAGGTCAGGAGTTCGAGACCAGCCTAGCTAACATGGTGAAACCCTGTCTCTACAAAAATACAAAAATTAGCCAAGCATGATGGCGGGTGCCTGTAATCCCAGCTACTCGGGAGGCTGAGGCGGAAGAAACACTTGAACCTGGGCGGTGGAGGTTGTGGTGAGCAGAGATTATGCCATTGCACTCCAGCCTGGGCGACAGAGCGAGACTCCGTCAAAAAAAAAAAAAAAAAAAAGCCCCTCTCTGCACTGTCTCCCTTCCAGAACTAAGCTGATTCCTTGTGTAGGGGTGGATGGTGTTCCTTTTCATAGTCCTGGTCCTCACAGCCTGATTATTATTGAGGTCATTACTAGTAAAAGATGTCAGAACGGAAAGCACCTGAGATATTTTGATCTGTCTTTTAAAATATGGCGAGTCTTTACTCAGCTGTGTTCCATTTCTGGAGTAAAATTAGTGGTGAGTGCCAGGATGCACTCTTTTCTCACCCTCTTCCCTGGAAGAGTGAAGCTATAAGAACACAGATATGGCAGATGTGCAATGCTTGGTGCCCTTTCTTTGGAGAGCTGACTGGCAGGGGGCAAGAATCACAAGGCATTTAATTTGGGGGATTGTCATCTGGAAAACTCAGATCCCAGCATTTAAGCTATGTGGAAATAAATATATAGAGCCTTCCCTTGGCATGTAGAATCCCTTTATTCTGTGATATTTCAAAGAGCATGGAGTCCAGGTGGTAGATCTTCATATAGACCTAAGTGAAGGAAAGGGAAGTGAACTACCAGAGGAATGGGATGAGGTGTACATTACAATTCCTTTGGCTGAAAGCCTGAGTTTCCTCCCATCATGGACCTCAGATAGTAGATGTCACATCTAGATCTGCCTTGCATTTAATAGAATAATTTTGTCAGGAGCCCTCATGAGGCCTGCCCTGCCTCAGGACCCTCACATTCTGGGATAATATTTGTCTTTGTTCAGCCTTAAACAGCTCTTTGCCTTCCCTATTCTCACACCTTCCTTTCCCTCCATAGTGAGTGAGATATTTTGATATCCAAAATCAATAAAAAATGCACAGTGCATAATAAAATGGGATGCAGGTTGCCTATTCAGTTTATAAATTTCCGAATTACTGAGCAACATCTTCTTTCATAAATGCCCTTAGCATTATTAGTTATACTTATTTTAAATCCATAGAATGGTAATATCAACATTTCTTCCATACCTGAATCTGGTTCTAGCACTTGTTCTGTCTATTCAAACTGTGTTTTTTGACTTTGAGTATGTCTCATGATTTTTTGTTGGAAGCTGGACATCATGTACTGGTAAAAGGAACTGCAGGAAATAGGTCTTTAGTGATGTAGTTACTAAGGTGTGGGTATGGGGAAGCATCCTAGAGTCCTCTGATTAGGTGTTAGTCTTTCAGTGAGACTTTACCCCTGGGCTGTGAACTTTGTGAATGTTTCTCAGTTTTTTTGTTTGTTTGTGTGTTTGTTTGGGTTCTTTTCTTGCCCCTAGGTGGGGCTGAATATCTAAAGGGGGTTGGAGTTGGATATTCCCCTTCTCCCAGGTGAGTTAGGCTCTGATAAAACCCCAACAGGCTAAGCTCTGCTAAATAATTTCTCTCGAGAACAGATCTTATTAAGAACAAAATGCTGCGACGTATTTCAAAATGATTACATTTGCCCTTCTGCAGAAAGAACAAGGGGCTTTTTCTCCAATCTTCTCTGTAAGAACTAGTAGAGCTTCCAGAGATAAAACTCACAAAAGTGGGCCTTCCTCACTAAGATTGCCCCCTTCCCTCCCATTTCTGGATCTGGACTTTTAAACTGTCACACTTGTCTACACTGAGCCTGCAGCAATTTGTCAATTACAGTTTAGATTTTTCTACCCGGGTACTGGTTCCTGTGAAGAGTTCTGATTTTGGGTTACTGCTTTCATAAGTTGTGATTCTCTGTATCTGTCTGTCTCTCCAATTTTGGGGGCAGCAGTTTGCTCTATGACCTCAATTCTCTGATAGATCTAAGAAGGTTGTTGGTTTTAACCTTGTTCGGCATTTTACTTGTTTTTAGGAAAGAGTGAAAATTTCCAAGCTCTTTACATACTGAACCAGAAACTAGAAGTACAATATTTTCTTTCAATAATCATGTTGGTTTAGTACTACAAATCCTCCAGTATTCCTACATAACTTTGCATTATATAATAATCATTACCATTATTGGAGCACTATTCCTATACGGGATTAGATTTTGACGGTTAACTCTGTTATAGAACAGAACTGGGGTCTACTTGCCCAGCACAGTAATACCAGATATACACACTGAGGTTTTTGCAGTGACAGAAAGGAAGGCATTAAGTTACAGGGTGCCAACCAAGCAGGACCAGGCAGCTATTGTTTAAACTCTGACCTCTCTGTCGGCCTGCAGGCAAAGGTTTTTAAAGGCAGGGGTAAAATTCAGGAGGGAAAATTGTAAATCAACACACAGCTGTTACACATTGGTTTTGGCCTAAGGACTGGATATCTTGAAGCAGGGACTTACGGTTTGTTGGTAGATTCAAAGATTTTCTGATTTGCAATTGGTTAAGGAAGAGAAGCTTTTCTTAAAAGTGTGGATTCAGCAGAAAAAAAAGTGTTGACTGGCTCTGGGGTGTGATTCCCTCCAAGCCTCACAGGAAGAAATTTAGAACACAGAACAATGGTCAGAGTTCAGTCTTCAATTCCTCCTTATCTGAGGTCTGTGTAACAGCATATCTGGATATATTTGGTGGGGGTCCTTGGCGGGGAAATCCGGTTTCTGAAAGATAACTCAGAGACATATGTTAAGATACTATCTTTAGTTTCAATAGGAAAACCAAACATCTCTGCACCCTACTCCTTGGCTGTTGTTTTAGGCTATTACTTTCTTGCATAACAAGTTATTTATTTACTTCTCAGGGCTAGTTTCCCTTGAAGAAACTCAAAATTTTATTTTATTTCCATGCCTGGGAAAGTGGGGGGCATGCAGACCCCAAAAAGGGACTCTCTGCTCCATATCATAAGGCTCTGTGGATTTTTATACGTGAGCCCTGCTATGGCAAACTTAAATGCCTACTGGATCAACGCAGGTAATGAACTAAACTGGCCAAGGCAGATCTGGGAGAATCCTGGCACTCATGTTCTTGTCTAAAGATGGCAGTGCTACTCAGCCCCAGAAGCTGTTGCCATGAAGAACGGCAGGCCAACTCCTGCTAGATTGTCAGGCTTTTCAACAAAAGCTACAGCCATAGATATGTTTTTTTATGTTAAATTTCTAAATTAGCTAATGATGTCAGCTACTTCAAAGACATTTTAATTGATCAAAACAAAACATGCCTGCAGGCTATAGTTATTCTGTGGGCTCCTTGTTGTGGAGCTTCTGCCTTATAGCAAAAAATGTAGGTGCTTTACCCAGTTTTGCAGTTACCTATGCTATGGGAGTAAATACTCTTTAGAGACTAATATATTACTCCATGTTGAAAATAGTCAAATCAGTCATCCTTTTAAGCACAGTACTTAAGAACAAGTCATGTTTATCTGTTCACCAACTCACACTGACAAAGAACCATGCCATTAGATCATTGCGCACTCACCAGTCGCTCCTTCTGTGTAGATCTGCAAATACTTACTGGAAAAGTCTTATGAGGCAATAACTGTGCTATGTTCAGCTGATTTAAGATGAGAAATAAAATACAGTCTTTTATTAAATACTTTATGTATACCCATATAGTGATATGCTATACAGCTGTAAAAAATAATGAGAACATGCTCTATATCTTGATATGGAAAAATCCCAAGATAAAATATCAAATAAAAAATAAAGTGCAGGACAATATACTGAAATTTGCCTTAAAAGGGAATATATATGTGTCTCTGTGTGTGTGTGTGTCTGTATGTTTGTGTGCTTATGGACATAAAATTTCTATTAAAGAACACATGGTAATTGATAAAACTAGTTGCTCTAGGAGGGGAATTAGGAGAAAAACAGACAGCATAGAAGGAAAATTTTTACTCCCAGGTTAAGTTTACTATATGCCAATTATGCTAATAAAATGGCAAACATAAAATATCCTTTAAGAAAATATCTATCAGTGGGTTCTTATAGCCATTGACTAAGATTTCATGGAGGCAGACACAGAAAGATATACTGGCATCACTTCCACCCCCCACCACCCAAACAAACTCATACATTTTTAAAAGTTAATAAATAAGTAGAAAATTAAAACTATGCAAATATATTTCAGAAGCAAAGCTCTCCATGGCCCAGGCAGCTTTTGTTTGCAAGAAACCAGCATTTTAAACTGTGAAACAAATCCCAAATTGAATTTTCTTGGTCCCCAAAACATATTCTGGCTGCCCTGCTGATGAGAGACCCGGGGAGCCACAGCAGAAATCTCTTAGTTATTCATAAATTCTCTCTCTTAAAAAAAGTTGTTGTTGTTGTTGTTGTTTTAAACACAAGAGTGGAGATGAACTCCAGAGCTCAGAAACCATTTTCATGCAAAAACAGGCGGCTCAGTATACAAATAAAGACCTAGCTGGAAACCCTGAACAGAGCAACATAAATACTCACATCTGGTATAAATAAATAACAAGATACATTGTTTTACGATTAATGCCCAGCTCATGAATAAGTACACACAATGGAGATAGAAATATTTAATTTTGGGTTGTAGAACATAATTAGAAATTATTAAACAAAGTCAGAACACAGAAGAGACTTCTCAAAATGCACAGGCACCGGGTACAGCCTGGGTGTGTTTGGAACCAGTTTTGTCCAATATCAGATTGTTTGGTTTTTTAAAGACAAACAAGAAAAGCCGCAAACTTAGTGTTTCATTAAATAGTTCATGAGAGTCATTCACTCTCCCTTTTTTTCACACTTCCTTCTGGGAGTTTAATGCACTGTGATAAGATAAATATCTGCCTTTTAATGATGATCACACCCTATTAAAACGTCTCACCCTGTTACCGATAATGCATGAGAGTATGAAAGATGGAAAAAAGTAAAAGTCTCATTTTCTCCTCCCTGCTGATGCCATTTGTTTACCTTTAGCATTCCCCTAGCCTACACAATGAAACAGCAGTGGCTAATTATACTACATTTCTGTTTATTCTACTTTGATTTCTCCCACAGATGAAATCCCTGCCAGTTTTATTATTTTCTTCTTAGATCAAGAGTCCTAATTTTGTTTCATTAAACTTAACTGGACTTATCATTACAGCTTGCTTTAATCAAATAGGATAGAATTAGGTAGAATGAGGACAAATTGCCAGGGTTCATTAAGATAGCAATGCCCAATCTGGAAGTGTGGAGAGGGCCTGCAGATCAAACCCACCATAGCTTCTAGACACATATAATTGCAGGTGGCCACCATTACACATGGACACCACATTTCAAAGAATCAGGGGAGTGATTTTCTTCTGATTTTAATGTTTCAAGACTGTTCTAAATCAGAATAGTGGGGAATTTATGCAGATTTGTTTTTAAGTTTTAGGAGTAAATAAGTCAAGAATAAAGGCCGAAGGAAGAACAAGTACAAAGAGTGTTAGGATGCGATAAAACAGGACCCAAACGGTGTGATTCTTGGCTTTGTGTGGCATGTTACAGAAAGCACAGGAAGGGCTTTTTTCCTCAGAGAGTATTGTCCCTTGCTCTGACCTTCTGTCTGAGTAACCTTTCTAGCTGATTTATCTCCTTCTTAGAGACCAAAATGGTAAAAATACTGAATCTCTTCTTTCTGGCCTTTTCCTCCATTCCCCTGCCAGCAACTTAACTCTTATTTGTTTTGAAAATTAGCCATTTAACAGGGCATTGCCTTTACCAGCTATTTGTTCTGCTGACCTATGGTGGAAGCTGGAATTGGTACTGCAAATGTGCTTCTCTAACAGGTCTGTTATTGCATTATTCCTTTATGGGGGCTTCGACGTAATTACACCAAACGTTGTTATAAATCCCACCGGAAGCCACCTCTCGGCTGACGTCTAGAGGACACTTTCAGTGTATATCTCCCTCATCTGCCATTAGCACGCCTCCATGTTCTTCCTAGTATATTAGAGGGCACAGTGAACAGAAACAAGGACTACATGATCCAAACGGAGAGTTGAATGATTTGACAAGAAGCCAACCAGCACTTAGAGGAAAACTAACTACCATCAAAACACTTCCTTCACAACAAAGGTTGAATCATAACCTTATCCCCCTAGCATATGAATTAGAAGAACAATTGTCTGATTATGATTAAAAAAAGAGCATTACATTTTATGTTCCACCATAATTGGTATTTATGACAATTTATGTAAACAGTAATGAAGCCTATGTGATTTTTGCGGGGAAATTGCATTATGACACCAATGATCGTTACTGTTAATTTTCCTGAAGATGATGGCAATCAGCAGGCATAGTTTCATTGTAAATAGGTTAATTTAAAATTCAAACACTGCTGCTATTTCAAAATGAGTTCACATTTGATTTCTGAAAGCTTTGGCCCAGTCTTTTTCCATGTCAAGATAAAAAATGCATAGATGATGTGTATCAATGTATAAAACCTTGTTTTTCAGGGTTATGTGGGAATAAGCATGTATGTGATATATATGCAAATGTGTGTCTTACATACTACATATCCTTTTAATTGTTTCTCTGTTTTTGTGCTATAGAAACAAGTTTCAAAAACATATTACTAATGTAATCACAAAATATAGTTATCACAAACCAACTTGCTATGTATTAAATAGTATAAGTAAAGAGTGACATGTCAGCATTTTCTATTATTTCTATTGCATACTGAAAATTGCCAAATCAAACTTTTAGCAAGAAATTAAAACATAAAAAATGATATTTCTTTATTGACCTTGGGCTCCTAGCTAGTTTTGAATTAAATTGTTGTTCTGCTAGTACATAGTTTGGACAAGCCAGTTAATTTTTTTTTTATTTTAAGATATATGCTTCTTACAGTGTAGATCAATTTTTGCCAATTTGTCCAAGCAAAGTGAAAGGGTCTAATTTTCACCTTTGGACATTTGAAGAAAAGGGTAATTAATATTCTTCTTTTTTTTTTTTTTGAGACGGAGTCTCGCTCTGTCGCCCAGGCTGGAGTACAGTGGCGCAATCTCGGCTCACTGCAAGCTCCATCTCCCAGGTTCCCGCCATTCTCCTGCCTCAGCCTCCCGAGTAGCTGGGACTACAGGCGCCCGCCACCACGCCCAGCTAATTTTTTTGTATTTTTAGTAGAGATGGGGTTTCACCAGGTCTCGATCTCCTGACCTCATGATCTTCCTGCCTCGGCCTCCCAAAGTGCTGGGATTATAGGCATAAGCCACCACGCCCGGCCTTAATATTCTTGAATACACACTCACATATGTGTGTGAATATATATATATATATATACATATGTGTATATATTTAACCAATGGATGTCATAACAATAAGATATTTGGAATTATAAGGAAAAAGAAGAAAAATTTTAAATGCTGACCAGTGTCTACTTACTTTAAGTAATATTTGAGTAATTATAACATATTTTCACGTTTTTGTAACTATAATATATGAAAGTTGTACTACATATATGCTACTAATTCTTCTTAAAAGTAAAATAGTATAGACTATGAGTGTGAATCATTGCGATAAATTTTATTGACAATAGAAATTAACCATGCCTATAAATAGCTCTCTCTTTCTCATTCTCTTTCTGTCTTTTTCTCTTTGAAATCAGTTTCTCCGTGGCCAATCAACTGCTCAGAGTATGTTATTCTAATGAGAAAAAAACATTAAGTATAATTGTTCAAAATGTATCATAATTTTGACTATACTATTTCTACTACATTGATCCTGAAAATTTTATTATTTTTGAAGAATTTGTGTGACTATGCCTATCTGTATACGTGGTACTTTTAATTAAAATACCATTTTCAAAAAGACATGCCCAGATTGTTTTACCCTAGACCACTCATTTGAAGAAATAGGGATTAGAAAACAAGTGTTAGGTATCTAAACACCTGGAAAGCTGGGATAAATCTAATATGATTTCTAATATGAATATTATGAAATAGTACGACATCTAATATGCTTTCAAAAACTTGGATGTGTATACCCTGAAATCATATTGCTTTGTATTGATTATAATTTTTAAAAATCAATAATTCTATGTGAAAGTATATTTACTTGTGGAAAATATCCATATACCTATATATGAAGTAATACACTATATAATCTCAAGTAGGTACTTATATTTCTCCCAAGAGAGGGAATACAGGATGTTGAAGAGGTTGTTCAAGTGCTTTCTACATGTTTCTTGCAATATTCATTTGTAACTTATTTTTTTATTCAAGTAACTATTAGTGGGCTAGTTCTAGCCAGCTCTAATACCTTAAGGGGGAAATATGGAAGAAAATCTTAAAATTAAGAAAATCATGTATATTTATTAAATGTTCTGAGAATTAGCAGAAGGCTCAGTTTAATTGCCTCCTTTAGCAGGTATTTCTTCCATAGGAGTTTACATTAGAATTACTGCTCTGAAATATAATCAGAGTGATATAGGTTTGCTACTTAATACATTTTTTTTTCTTTTTTACTATTTTTAATCAGCAATTCTCTGCTATGAGTCTAAGTTTCTGTTTGGTTCCTGGGTAATCACATTTATTGTTTTTCCATTTCCCTACACACAGAATAATTCCTAAATCCAGACAGATTCCTTAGTCAGAGACAATGAATTGCTTAACACAAACCCTTTCTCATACTTTAAAAACAGAATCAGTACAAGGAAACAAACTAAGACATATATTCCGTTACTGAGAATTCAGTAATGTTGAGTCTGTATTTTCACACGAAAAATGAGAGTCTCAATTATTTCTCCAATTGCCTCTTCACAGAAACGTTTTACTGTACAATCTCAGGATTCTTGGACTTTTCAAACCTTTAATAATGCCACATTCTGTATGGGTCAGATATTAATAAAACCTAATTATGCAACTAAGTTTGATTTAGTTAATGTAGTAAAACAATTGGCTAGTTACTAATCAAAGAAAAGAAACGCAACCAAATTGATTCATTAAGTAAATACAATTTAACTTGAGGGTAGGGATATTTACCTCAATCATAAGAACAAATAAAAAGAAAAGAAAAGAGAAAGAAAAAAAATCCCCTAAAGCAAAATGTCAAACTAATGTTAATGATGATTGTGTCAACTGACAGATCTTCTTTGTGTATTCCTGTGACTCATAAGTTGTTTTGGTTATAGTATATCATAAATGAGTTCTGAATCTTAGGTTTGATATCAGTATGGGTTATTGTAATTAATTGTGTAGGCAATATATTTAGTTTTCACCAAAATGTATTTCTAAGCTTAAATACAACTTGTGCTCATAAAAATGGCCTCTAAACTAATCTGAAATCTCAGAAATGGCTATTGGTCAGCAAGAAAAGAAGTTGTGGCTCCGTCAACCCATAGTCAATTAAAAAACAAAGCAAAGCAAAATAAAAAATGAAAAAAAAAAAACCCCACTATCTCACTAGTTGTACTATACGATGAGATTGCTTGTTCAAGATAACACTTCCCATGCTCTTTAGAACCTGTGGGTATTTAACCAACATACAACGGGTGTAGAAATGGATTTGGGACCTGCACATTCTAAATCCACAGGGTCCTTCCTTACCTTATAGATTGGGCACTGTAACGTAATTGGTAGAATCAAAGAAGTATCTATAATGATTTCATTCATTCATGCATCTTCTCATGATCTGCCAATAATTTGAATTCAAAAATGTTACCTGAATATGATGGATGAATTACACAGGTGTTAAAGGTTTTGGCTTATGAGAGGCCTTTTAACATCCTTTATTTTGTTGGAAGAGGATAACATGACAGCAGTTTCCCATGTCTTCACCTTCTTGAAAGGGAGTACATAAATGCATTGATCATAGCATGTGGACAGTGTTACTAACATTTTCCCCTGATCCACAGAACATGTCCACACTATAGCTGATCAGCTGGTGTTTCATACTCCTAATTGTATTGGGGTGGGAGCTTACTAGCAATTATGCAAACCTTATGCTCTCTGTCCTAATGGGGGAAAATGACTGACAAAGTGACTTACTTCTAGAGTTTCTGATCTGAGGATAGTCAGAGAGAGTCTAATTTCATTTGTTGGTATCTGTCTTTCATCACTCATGGCTGACGAGAAAGAAAGAAAATCACACTCAAAGAACATTCTTTTATTTCCGAGAGGAAAAGGAATTTGACCACAAAGATGACAGAGTTACAATTCTTTACTTTTAAGGGGCAACCTTTGGAGGATGACTCTCTCACTCTAAAAATGCAGGCATTGCTTTTTTCTTTTGTACCCTGTTAAGAATTGTGCATGAGTAGATGGGGACTCTGGGTCAACAGAACAGTGAGAAAGGTGACAAATAGCAATTCATTTCAGTGTTTGTTTTCTTGATGATGGCTGCCTCTTTCTCCTAGTGTTCTCATGTTTCTGGGGTGCTACACAATGAGTTCTATGTCCTTTTAAATGGGGGCAGAGCTGCCACAGTGTAAACTAATAAATAGCACAATTGAAGCCTTCTTGTTCATGAAATACAGCAGATTCCTCTCAGTTACTTTATTCATCCTCTCAATTCTCTTTTTTAGGGGAAAAAAGTTATTTTTTGACTTTATTCTGACATATATGGATTAATTTTTTTAAACTAGTGCTGCTTTCCTGTACCTTCAATGTTGTACAAATTTAGACGAAACATCTATTATGCTTGCTAAATTAGATTTAAACCTCTTATCCTAAGAAAATTTCTACAGTTTTTTATTTGGTAATTGGGCTATTTATGATGTATTAACTTTATGTTTTACTTTTATTAGAAAAAGAATTTGGCAAATGAGTGAGAAAGAAATAGAGAATTTTCAAACTGAGCTTATTCTAGAGATGTGAATAGAATCAAACCAATCAGGATGCGAAATCTACCTAAAAGATAAAAAAAAAATTCTACCAAATCAATACACTAATTTCAGTTGTCTTATAATTAATATCTATCAATCTATTCAAATAGATATTCAGTGATCTATATTGATCTCTAATATTTCCTGAAAACCACTAGGGAAAAACAACAGCATGCCAATGTGTGTTAATTGCACTCATATTGACATTTTGTAAGTGCCAGAATTTCTATGATAGTGAGAAGTCAAATATTAGAATGCCAAATCCCAGAAAAGTGATATTATAATATTGATTTAATCAGATAACATTTTCTCCAAAAATGCGAATCATCTTTTACTTTAATCAAAGTCTCATATATTTTCTAGCTCAATAGCCCTAATATAACACCTGCTGATTTTAGGGACCAATGTAGTTCTCACATATTTTGGCTTAAAACCTCTTCCACTGTTTACATTACATTTTTTTAACCTAGCTTATTTTATATACTATCATCACAAGCACGTGATGCTCTCTGTTTCCGTAATACCTTAGACTGGGTAATTTTTTAAAAGATTTGCCACTCTCATAGGAGTGAGATGAGTACATTTTCATTGATGTCGAGCTAAATTTTGTGATCTCTTTCAGTCAATGAAATGCAAACTGAAGAGGCCTGTAGCACTTCTTAGTGGAAGCATAGTAAGATTAAAAAATAAAAATAAGAGGCCAGGCATGGTGGCTTACCCCTGTAATCCTAGCACTTTGGGAGGCCGAGGTGGGCGGATCATGAGGTCAGGAGATCGAGCCCATGCTGGCTAACATGATGAAACTCCGTCTCTACTAAAAATATAAAAAATTAGCCAGGTGTGGTGGCAGGTCCCTGTAGTCCCAGCTACTTGGGAGGCTGAGGCAGGAGAATGTGCTGAACCCAGGAGGCGGAGCTTGCAGTGAGCCGAGATCATGCCACTGCACTCCAACCTGGGCTACAGAGCAAGACTCTGTCTCAAAATAAATAAATAAATAAATAAATAAATAAATAAATAAATAATAATAAAATAAAAATAAGAAAAATACCACAACATCTGCTTTGCATTGTACTCGTTTTTTCCCTCAGTCGTGAACCTAGCAATGCCATACACAGAGATAGCTCTGCCAAATGAGTGAAGACCTTTTGAAACTCAGCCACCTCTGACCCACAGTGAGCATGTAAACAGAGCAAGAACTAAACTTTTGTTATTGTAGACTCCTGAGCATTTAGGAGCTGTTGACTATAGAGGCATAACTTAGCCCATGCTTGCTGCTACATAAATTGATACCAGGAAAAGAATGTTCCTGTATTGCAACACAGCCTAAAAAATATGGCATTGCTTTCAAGACAGAGTAATACGGGCATGGAAATGGAAACAATTACTGAAGACGTAGTTAGGAAACAGTAAAAGTTTTCATAGAATTCTCCCGTGCAACAACTTGGATGACAAGGTATGTACCAAATGGACTTGGATTTGAACTAAGTTAATTCTGGAAACTGGAATTTTATAAGCATGCTTTGGTTGCAATGGGCTATATTTGACAAATGACTAAAATATAGAGGTGATTTAACAAACACACAAACACATAAACAAAAATGATTGTGGGCTGGGCATGGTGGCTCATGCTTGTAATTCCAGTAATTAGAGAGGGCAAGGTGGGAGGACTGCTTGAAGCCAGGAGTTCACGACTAGCCTGGGTAACAAAGTAAGACCCTCATCTTTACAAAAATGAATAAATAAATAAATAAATAATTAACTGAGTTTGGTGGCATATCCCTGTAGTCTCAGCTACTTGGGAGGCTGAGGCAGAAGGATCACTTGAGCCTAGGAGTTTGAGGCTGCAGTGCGCTAGAATCATGCCACTGCACTCCAGCCTGAGAAACAGAATCAGATTCCATCTAAAAAAACATGGCTGTGTGCAAATTGTAGAAAGGAGAGAAAAAAATGACTGGAAAACATCTAGAATTCAGGATATTGTAATATTGAAAGCTGCTGCAGTGTGTCACCAAAACAAGAACAAGCTAAACAGGCCTTTGGAAAACAAAAGTATCCACAATTAAGTGCAAAGAGAGAAAGGGATATCTCAAAAATAATGGTAGGAGTGACTGTTGGTAAATAGAATTGTCTAGAATCAAAAAGTTAAGAAACAAAACAAGTTTTTGAAAAGAGTCACTACTGAGAGACACCCTGAATACTTGAGGTTGAGAATGACCATGGGGCTCTGTGACTTTTTAAATGTAAGCCTCAAGGTAAGAGAGATTCTCAACCAACAATAACGAAACAGAATGAGTTTTTTAAAAGAGCCATCACTTAAAGACATCCTAAATATTTGAGGTTGAAAATGACCCTTGGGCTCCTGACTTTTTAAGCTGCAAGGTAAGAGAGGTTCTCAACCAACAATAAGACATATCCCCAAAGAACTGTGGATTGGGGCAGCTGTTTATCAGAGAGTAATATCAGCTGTTTAAGGATGCTCCCAAAGCATAGGGTAGAGTTTCCTCATAACTCTGCCCAGCATTACTATAGACCAGTGATAACAATGTGTCTTCCACTCCTCCCTTTCCAAATGAGAATGTGTATTGCCATTATCACGTCCTCTTCTCAACAATGCATTTGCTATCCGAAGAGACTGGATAATTTCACTTTGGAGACATAAATCTCTGGAGTAAAAAGATCCACATCTGAGTTTGATGTAGAAATCATCGTAAGATCGCGGATTTGAACCTGTTGCTATGATTGGATAAAACTGCTGTGTTTTTTTCCCCCCTTCAAGTTGGGTAAGTAAAGAGCTTTTATTGAAAGAGATTATTGGTTTTAAACACATGTTCTGCTATGCACTGTGGGTGTGTGTATATATACATCTCTGCACGTTGGCATGAAGTTATTCCATTTGACTTATGGTGTTTCACCCGTGACATTATATTTACCATTATCTTTCTGCTTGATATCAGATTCAACAATGTTATGTGTTTTGGCAAATGACATGAGAATAGAAGTGAAGCGTTTTAAGAGCACATTTCACCACAGTGTCTTTTTACTTCTGTTATAAGACTGAAAATACCTTCAATGGAAAGCAGCTCCATTAGATTGGATATTAGAGTATCTAGTACCTGTTATTGTAAGCTACTGATTTATATACATCACCCTTTAAAAACCTTAGCTGTGAATGTATAAAATTATTGTCTTTATCCTTGTGATATTCCAATTTGTTGACCTGTACTTGAGAAAGTAGACAACTACGCAATTTGTCATCAAGATAAAATTCATAAACACCAACCTAAACCCTGTGATCAACACTTTGGAGAAATCCTACTGTGGAATTCAAGTATGCTTGTTCTCCAGTGCTTTGTGTATTTTTTTTTCATAGCTTTATTGAGGTATAATTGACATGCACTAAACTATACATGGTTAGCAAATACCATTTGGTAAGTTTTGAACATTATACATATTTAAAACCATCACCACAACCAAAACAATTAACACATTCAGCACCCTCAAACATTTTCTTGTAATAATTTATAATTATTTCATTCTGCTCCTCCACTCTAAGAGAGTCACTGATTTGCATTTTTTCAGTTTAGATTAGTTTGCATTCTCTAGAATTTTATGGAATTGGCTTTAAGCAATATATATTATTTCTTGTCTGGTTTCTTTCACTTACAATTATTTTCAGATTGAATTCTGTCATAGTGTATATCAACAGTTAATTCTTTTTATTACTGAATAGTATCCCATTGTACAGATATATTACAATTTATTTACCCATTCATCTGTTGGTAGACATTTGTTATTCTTTTTTCTTTTTGCTTCAGTTTTGCCTATTAAAATAAAGCTACTTAAAAATCCATATACAAATCTTCCTATGAATTTTTTTATTCTCTTAAATAAATGCCTAGGGATGGAAATATACCTATCAAATGATACGTATATGTTTATCTTTTTCAGAAACTATCAAATTGTTCCAAAGTGATTTTGCACATTTTTTATCAGATTTGTCCCTAGTATTTCATATTTTGATGGTTTCATATGGTATTTTAAATTTCAGTTTGCTTTTTCATGGCTAGTATGTAGCAGTGCAACTGAATTTTATATTAATCTTAATGCCCATAACCTTATTAATTTCGTTTATTAGTTCTAGTAACTTTTATGTAGTATTATCAGATTTTCTACATAGATGACCAGTTTTCTGGAAAAAAAGAGTTTTAGCCATTTTTTTTTCCAATATGGATGCCTTTTATTTCTTTTTCTTGCCTTATTGCATGGAATAAAACTTATGCTACATGTTGAATAGATGTGGTGGACATTTTATTTTTGTGTGTCTGATCATAGGAGGAAAGAATTAGTCTTTAAACATTAAGTATTATGTTAGCTGTATGTTTTATAGAAAGTCATTAGCAGGTAGAGGAAACTTTTTCTAGAATGTTGAGAGTGGTTATCATTTATAGATGTTAAATTTTATCAAATGCTTGTCTGCATCTATTGAAATAATCATATTTTAAGGTTTTAATTTTGTTAATTTTCTGAATTATATTGATTGATTTTTTATATGTTTAACAAACTGAATTCCTGGAATAAACTCCACTCAGTCATGCTATATTCTCATTTTGACATATTTTTGGTTTTGATTTGCTAAAATAGTGATTAGAATTTTCTCACTTGTGTTTATGAGGGATATCACTTTATATTTTACTTCACTGGTAATATCTTTGCCTGGTTTTGTTAAATGAATAATGCTAGCCTTGTAGAATAAATTAAAAATTATTCCTTTGTTTTTATTTCTTCTGAATGAGTTTGTGTAGCATTGATACCACATGTCCCGTAAATATTTTGTAGATTGTGCTAATCAAATCTGGGCCTGAAATGTTCTTTGTGATATAATTTTAAACTACAAATTCAATTTCTTTCATAGATATGGAGCTACCAGGTTACCTCCCCCCTTTTCTTTTTGAGGAAGCTTTGCTATCATGTTTTTCAAGAAATTTGTTCATTTAGTTTGCATTGTTGCTTATTGGCCTAACGTTAATCAACATATTCTTTTTATTGTTTTAGCAACTGCAGAATCATTATTGATGGTCATGGTCTTATCCTTGATATCAGTAAATCTCCTTCTTTTTAAACTTTTTCGTGATTAGTTTGTCTAGAGGCATATCACATTTATTGATTCTCTTCAGATAATCAGCTTTTGGTTTTGTTGATTTTTCTCTATTTTTTTAAATTTATATATCTCTGTTCTGATTTGTATTATTTTCTTTCTTCTTTGTACTTTTAATTTGTTCTTTGTTTCTTAAGGGTAAAGCTGAGCTCATTGATTTGAGACAATATTTTGCTCTAATATAGTCATTTATTGCTATAAATTTTCCCCTGTTTTAAAAGATGCTTTACTAATTATAGAATTCCAGATTGACAGTTTTCTTCCAGTACTTTAAAGATGCTTACCCTATTTTCTCACTGGAATTGTTTCAGAAAAGAAATCTCTGTCACTCTCATTTTTCCTCTGTGTAAGAAGTAACTTTTTATTTAGCTTGTAGTAGCTAAATTTGCTCCTTATAAGTAATTTTGAGCAATTTGATTATCATGTGTTTCGTAGTTTGCCTTATATTACTTTTGTTTGAGGTCCATTGAGCTTCTTAAATATGTGGCTTTATAATTTCCAACAAACTGAAAAAAAATCTGGCCATCATTTTTTCAAATATTTATTTTATTTCCCCTTAGGGAACCCTAATTAAATATACACAGACACACACACACACATACACATGCATGCACACCACACACACACACACACACACATACACACATACACACACAGAGCACCCCCACACACTTTTTCAGTTTTTTATTTTTCATAATGTCATATTTCAAAATATGAAATACTAGGGACAAATCTGATAAAAAAATGTGCAAAATCACTTTGGAACAATTTGATAGTTTCTGAAAAAGAATATTTAATTGCCTTGAGTATTCTTCTTTTTATTTTACTTTATTTTTTTTTCAACAATTCCCTGGTTACTGAATCTTGAGTATTCTTATCTACATTCTTCTCAGCAGTAGCTGAGGAGTTGAAACTTTTCTGCACCAGCTCCCTGTATTCCAATGCCCAAAGGGTAATGTGAACACATCTGCAGACACAGTGGGTTGCACAGCAGAGGAACACTGAATTTTGGGAAATCAGGTATTTTATAATGGTCAGTAAGCTTGCTAGACCTCTGCCCAGAAGCAGATACAGCCTATTTCTTAAGGCTTTAAATGAAAGTGTTCTTTGCTCCAGAATGAGACAATATGCCTAACTTACAAGGCACTTTGCTATAGCAACATTTTCTCTTTTTTTTGAGACGGAGTCTCGCTCTGTCACCCAGGTTGGAGTGCAGTGGTGCGATCTCAGCTCACTGCAAGCTCCGCCTCCCGGGTTCACGCCATTCTCCTGCCTCAGCCTCTCCGAGTAGCTGGGACTACAGGCGCCCGCCACCAAGCCCTGCTAATTTTTTTTGTATTTTTAGTAGAGACGGGGTTTCACCGTGGTCTCGATCTCCTGACCTCGTGATCCACCCGCCTCGGCCTCCCAAAGTGCTGGGATTACAAGCGTGAGCCACCGCGCCTGGCACTATAGCAGCATTTTCAAACAGTTCAGAAGCAAAGGCAGCCCATTCTTATGGTTGCAAGATGCACAGAATTGTGAGAGTTTCATGGAGAATTGTTTCCTAACATGAAATGGTACATAAAGCTCTCTAAAAGCAAATAAATTGGAATCCAACCAAATTTTTTTAGGGAACTGTATTAGCAAAGGAGCCACAAACCTGGACTGAAGATTTAAAAAATAATGTTTTTAAGCAATTAGAAAAAAAATTTAAACAAAATGAACAAACAAATAACAGCAACAACAAACCTTAGATCATCAAACTTGGTAGGTATGAAAGCTGTGTATCCTCAAAGAAGACATTTCTACAAATGCCTTCTGATATGGCTGTAAAAGGTAATGGACCAAGATTTATCTTTCAGCATGAGGCCTCAGAGCCCTGAAGAAGAGGGGAAATAATTTTTAACGAAGTCTGATTATGAAACACCTTGATCTTTTGAGCTAGTATAATATATTTTAAAGATTTATTTATAAAGTAATAACTGCTATTATTACTTTAACTAATATATAAGCCAAAGTAAATGCTGTGAGTAAACATTTTGTTGTCTTTGACCGAGGGTTCTTGTGTCTTCTGCTAGCATTCATGGAACTAGAAGAGACTAACATGTTAGCTTCCAAGTAAGGTAAACCCTCAGACCCTTCACAATGTTGACAGTACATATGCTCAGTATTTGCCTGTAATATATTTCTCATGTCTGATTAATTTCTTTGTTTTCTTATCCCCATAACTCTGTCTCTCAGTTTAATGGGAACTTGCATCATCTGAAATAAAACACTTACTGTGAAAATAAGACTTTTAACTCGATCTTTGATGCATAGTGAATAATTTATCTCAACTGAAAAATTTTAACAGTCTAGGTTTACTTTCAGCCTTTCTTCTTTCTCTTTGGGGTCCAGAAGTAGTGGCTTTTCCCTTTAAGGACTGTAATCTCTGTATTTTCAGTATTTTTTCCAATTCTGTTTGAAAAATCAATACATTTTTGCCTTAACTCATCTTTCTTATAACAGCTTGCTAAAGGCAGCCAACAATAGCCATGCCACACTAGTTCTCTGAGTGCTCTTTTTAACCACTTGTCCTAGAGTTACAGATTCAATAGCTCTATCAAACAGTGTGCAGAGGCACAGGAAGGAATTGTTTAATTTCTTTGTTTAATTAATTTAATTAATTGTTAAATAGAATTGTCTTTGCAACAACTTGGAAGGAAGACACATTTTGTCTGCCACTGCACAGCATGGGTCTCCATCTTTCTAGCCTATGATACGTATCCTTTCACAGCCCACTACTCAACTGCTCAACAGCTGAGCCATTGTAACCCATTTTATTATCCTTATTTTTACTTTATGGCCCCTCACTTTAAGAAATAAACATCTATATTTGCTAGTAATAATAACTTTGAATCAAGCTAACTAAAAAATGTAGAGTAACACTTCATTTCTCCAGGATGTGAAGTATAAAGTAGATGTTCCTATCCACAGATGGTTTTTCTCCAGGCAATGATTCAAGGACCCAGGCTTGTTCCATTTTGAAACTCTACTATTGATAACACATGCTATTCAAACTCACTATTCTCATCTGTACTAAGATGTTAAATATTGGAAGCTTGTCAAAAATCACCATGGTGATTACAGAGGCTGGGGATAAGCGAAATAGGGTAATAGAGAAAATGATTATCAAAGGGTACAAAATCTCACCTAAGAGGAATGGATGGATGGATAGCTAGCTAGCTAGCTAGATAGATAGACAGATGGATAATTTGAGTTATTTTCTACAGCATGGTGAATATAGTTAATAATTGAGTATTGCATATTTCAAAATTTAAAAATTGAGAGAATAAATTTCAAGTATTGTGACCACAAAAAAGGTTAAATATTTGAGAGTGTAGGTAAGTTAACTAACTTGTTTTAAGTAATCCACATTGTATTAATAAATTATAACATCACTTTGTATCCCATAAATTTATACAATTGTAATGTGTTAATTTATAATTTAAAAAGTCATAATCATGCATGGAAGACTGTACTGGATAAGGCCTGGAAGTTTCATACATTGCTTTCTGTTATGTTTTGCTAGCCACCTAACTGTAAGGGAATATGGAAAACACAGTCTAGCTGTTGTCCCAGGAACAATAGGTAATTACTTGGCAAACAGTTTTTCAGTCTCTGCAGTAGTATACATGTATATCTCCATCACTGGAAAATAAGCTCCATGAAGACAAATTTTATGTATACTTGTTTAGTAATTATACTGTTTAGTATTCAATACAATATTTATTAAATAACTGAGTGAAAGTGAAGCAGCGTCATTGTCTGGGGTAATGCCCAAGGTTCGTTGCCTCGTGCCAAGGAAATCAAGGACACAGACACACACAAGGAGTGGGTTCAGGAGTGGAGGTTTAATAAGCAAAAAAAGAGAAAGAAGACTAGCTCCCTCTCCTGAGAGAGAGAGAGGGGTGTTGGAGTGGGACTTCCGGCCAGCTGTGGAGTGCACCAAATTTTATGGACAGGCTTGAGGAGGCGGTGTCTAATTTACATAGGTCCCAAAGATTGGTTGGACCAGGCGTGAGATTTAAATAGCCCACAAGGAAGCTGGCAACTCCACCGTAATTTCTTATTATGCAAATGGACTTTCAATATGGCCAGTGTCATGTTGTCTGTTCCTGACTGCACACGTGGTTAGAAAGGAAAAGGGAAGATGGAACCACGATTTTGAACAAGCCTAGTAGCCTTTTGCTATCGGCACAACTGCTGGCATTCACTCGTGCAAGCTTCCAGCTTGCTTGTCTATGTCTACGGCTCGATTTTACAGGCTGCTCTTTGTTAGAAAAGAAAATGATTTTGAAGCTGCTTCTTAATAAAAAGGAAACCTTACTGAGGACTTCGTTACCCTCATTATCTGCCTAAATAATTTCTTTTTAACTCCTGTATCAAAAGAATTAAGGAGATTTAATATGACCACACATCCTTGGAGATACGAATACTGGCACCACAGTATATTTTACTTTTCCATTTTACAAAGTTCTGAAGAGTAGAAGCAATATAAAAGTCAGCTCTGAAGACTATACTCATTCAATGTTCTAGATAATTTATCAGTATTCTTCCAGAAATTTCAGTGGCTGAAATTATAAATGTACTCAGATAATGCATTGATCTTTAGAAATGTAGTAATATAAAAATAACATTAAAAAATATTCACCAGTTCAATTTACAGGAGACTTAGTCTTAAACTTAGTTAAATCATGCCTCAGATTCAGCTTCTTCTAATATGTGTAAGTATGCTCTTTGTCCAGATACTTGAATAACAAACATGAAAAGTTCATATATACTTTGTTTCTTTTCCAGCTCTACCTAGCTCTTGTTCAGCTCAAATGTGATTACCATCTTATTTTTTTTTTTTGTCATAAATCAAATCAGGCTAGGTTTATGTGAAATTTTGGAGTTTATTTGCCTTGTTAATACAATAATATAGTTTAAAGAGTTTTTCATAGATGAAGAAAGTTTATGTTGCTCGTTGAACAAAACACGTCTTCAAAGACAATGTCACCTCCTGGCCATTGCAGCCATGGTGGTTATATTGGTATGAAAACTTGTGTGTGCTTGAAATATTCTTATCATTGACTAAGAACAGTGATGTATTTCCAAAATGGGAGAAGGATGATGAGAAAGTCTTGAAGATAGCTCTGACTGAAGATTGTGGAGCACCATCTGCATTTCTTTCTGACAAGGTCGACGTCAAGGGCGACATTAACAACTTGTTCTCAGTCTAATGACACATTTAGATTAGAGTGTGCAATGTACACAGTCTTCATTTTTTTCTTCTGTTCATTGCCAGATAAGATATTTGATAGGTATCTCCACAGTAACCTTTCAGAATTCATTTATTTAGATGAGTCAAAATAAATGCCAAACAAATTAAGAATGATATTTTTATATCAACTGAAAACAATTTAAATAGTCCTTATGCATAAGCTCTGTGACATGAATGATCTTTTTATTTCATGGCTTAAAAAAGTGAAGAATTTGTTAGTTACTATTGCTGTCTTTTTGTGTACAGAAGGAGGAAGAAATAACTGTAAACTGAGGATTCACAGCTAACCTTTTCCCTAGGAGTCTCATTAGACCTACCATAACCAATAAAAAGTTAATAATACATATTTGCAAGATCTATTTAAATTTCTAATGTTTAAAATCACAATTAAAGAAAGTTTTCTTTTCCTCTGTTTTCATTCCTTTTGAGGAACTTCAGCTTGTATTTCAGGAAGATGTAAAGTAAAAACAAGGTCAACGGTTCTAATTATTGTCTTTTTGTGATTTGCACCAAACTAAGGTCATCATTTGCTTTTCTCCACCCTCTACTCTGTTCTTCTGCAGTTCTCTTTCCCTGATGAATCTTATCCGCCTAGGATAGAGTAACTCAGCAGCTGCCTGCCACTACATTTCTGGCACAGTCATCCTCTCTGAATGCTCTGACGAACATATTCTGCATGTACCCCTTCTTGGTGAAGTCTCAGTGAATATATCATGGATTTCAGCACTTTGTATAGTCCTCAGATTGCTTCACATCTATGTGTCTTTAAAATCTCACATTGATTTTCTTAAGCAGGAACTATGTAATATCTTTCTTTTAAATCTCTCATAGCAGTTAATATAATGTTACATGCATAACAAACATTCTGTAAAGAGATATTGAATTGGATCAGTTAAAGATAATTGTCATTTATGACCCTGGAATTGCTTGCTTTATTGACAAGAAGACACTAGTATGAATGAAGCCTGATATTTGTTGAAAGGTTGCTGAATGCCATTTTGTCTAACTTTCCATTTATTCAAGATGGCTCCCAGCATTCTTTCGTGTTCAGTGGATAACTAACGTGGGACTACAACAGAGAAGCATGGGCAGATGAAATGCCATACTCATTATCATGTGTAAATGTCAACAGAGTTCATGTTTAAAAAAAACACCTTTTAATGTGAGAATAGGCATTGGGCCATGCTTCCTCATGTACCATCTGTCACATCACCTTTGAAGTCCTACTGAATCCTCATCCTTTGAAGTCAGACACTCATCCTTCTACACAAAAGACGCTGCTAACATGCAGCAGCAGCAAAGAGATGAAAGAGTGTGCCTCAGCTATGCTGAATATACTGTTGGTGTTTTAATTTAAAGAGCTAATATTCACCTTTGACATAGAAAATTGGCCTCTGGTTATAGTTCTTCTAGAAGTGTATTTGGAGCAGATGGGTGCAAACTTTACAGATATTTTCTGGCCAAGTAGTCATTTCAACTGTAAACTGTTCTCATAAATGTTCATTACAATATGATAGCAGCTATGATAAAAACAATTAAACAGAAGTAAAGATGACAAAGACTCTCTCCTTGAGCAAACTTTAGAGAGGTTCCTTTGAGCCTCTTTTTACCAGGTCTCACACATGGCCCCTGTTTTCAGCCTGCTGAGTCCAGTTTAAGCAAAACTCCTGTTAAGTCGGTTAAGGTATAATCCTTCCATTTTGATATCTGATTACCTTCGCTATCTGATCAATATCCTTTCCCTACATTGAAATCTGATCACCCTGACCTGCCTTCAACAAGAATCCAATTAAGTTAGTTTAAAAATAATTCTCCTATGCTGACATCTCCCTTTTGTAATTAATTGTCCATCTACCAACCCTTATCATTCTGCTTGTTGGATGTGAATTCCAACCAGTTATTGCTGTATTCATAATTAGGCTCAATTTTATACTGTGATCTCTTTTCCCCCAATTTAACAGTTTCTAAATTATATCTGTTTTTATTGCTTTACGTACTATCTGGCTCTGGTTCTTTTTAATAAAGCAGATAATCTCCTTGTATAGATAATATGACTAAAGAAAGATATGGTACATAGGATTAGGAAACACATCCTATAGTTGTATCTGTGGTATTAAATTTGCTTCAAATTGTTAGGAAATAGATTAGGTTTTGAGAGAAAGAAATGTGTTTTGCGTATTTTATTTTTCTACCAGAAGAGGTATTTTCAATTAAGATATACTTACTGGGTGCCTGCTATATATTGTGTAATATGCTAAGCCCTTGGTGCAAGGAATTAAATACAAGGAAAACCACTCTTTTATTTATTTCACATAAGTATGTACATATACATATATGTATATATATACACACACACACATAGATTTAAAATTTTTATTTTAGGTTTGAGGGTACACGTGAAGGCTTGTTACATAGACAAATGCATCATGAAGGTTTGTTGTACATATTTTTTTGTTTTTTGTTTTTTGAGACACAGTCTCACTCTATCACCCAGGCTGGAGTGCAGTGGTGCGATCTTGGCTCACTGCAACCTCTCCTTCCTGGGTTCAAATGATTCTTCTGCCCCAGCTTCCTGAGTAGCTGGGATTACAGGCGTGCATCACCATGTCTGGCTAAATTTTTTTTTTTTTTTTTTTTTTGTATTTTTAGCAGAGACGAGATTTCACCACGCTGGCCAGGCTAGTCTCGAACTCCTGACTTTGTGATCCACTCACCTCAGCCTCCCAAAGTGCTGGGATTACAGGCGTGAGCCACTGCGCCTGGCCTGTTGTACATATTATTACATCACTCGGGTATTAAGCTTGGAAGCCAATGGTTATTTTCTCTGCTCCTCTACCGCTTCTCACTCTCCACCTTCAAGTAGACCCCAGTATCTGTTGTTTCCTTTTCTGTGTTCATAAGTTCTTATTATGTGGCTCCCACTTATAAGTGAAAACATATAGTATTTGGTTTTCTTTTCCTGTGTTGGTTTGCTAAAGATGATAGCCTCTAGCTCCATCCATGTTCTGCAAAATACATGATCTTGTTGTTTTTTTTTTTAATGGCTGCATAATATCCTGTGGTGTATATGTACTACATTTTTTTATCCAGTCTATCATTGATGGGCATTTAAGTTGATTCCTTTTCTTTGCTATTGTGAATAGTGGTGCAATTATGATTCATGTGCCTATGTATTTATGGTAGAATGCTTTATGTTCCTCTGGGTATATACCCAGTAATGGGATTGCTAGGCCAAATGGTAGTTCTGCTTTTAGCTCTTTGAGGCATCGCCATACTGCTTTCCACTATGGTTGAACTAATTTACTCTCCCTCCAACATTGTATAAGGGTTCCCTTTTCTCCACAACTTCACCAGCATCTGTTATTTTTTTACTTTGTAATAATAGCCATTCTGACTGGTGTGAGACGGTATCTCATTGTAGTTTTGATTTGCATTCATCTAATGATCAGTAATATTGAGGTGTTTTTCATATGCTTATTGGTTGCATGTATGTATTCTTTTGAGAAGTATCTGTTCATGTACTTTGCCCACTTTTTAATGGGGTTATTTTTCTCTCGTAAATTTGTTTAAGTTCCTTACAGATGCTGGATATGAGACCTTTGTCAGATGCATAGTTTGTAAAAATTTTCTCCCATTTTGTAGGTTGTCTGTTTAGTCTGTTGATAGTTTCTTTTGCTGTGGAGAAGCTCTTAAGTTTAATTAGATCCATTTGTCAATTTTTCATTTTGTTGCAATTGCTTTAGGTGTCTTTGTCGTGAAATCTTTGCCGTTCCTAGGTCCAGGATGGTATTGCCTACCTTGTCTTCTAGAGGAACCCACTATTTCAATGAGTACTTGACCTGGTGTTGAACAAAATTAACAAACATAAATAAAATATACAATGAAGAGGTACAACAATCAGTTTCTATAGAAATTAATATTACTTACAGTAAGGGCTTGAAAGAAAGCTTCCTGGAGGCAGTGGCATTTGAGCTCAAGTATGAGATAAGTATAAGTAACCACAAAAAAGTAGAATGGTAATGAATAAGAAAGAACAAAAGGGAAAAGAGGTGGAATTTAGGGCATTCAAAGCACAGGGACAGGAAGAGAGAAAAGACAAGTGTGAGATAGACAGATTCAGGTGGTTCTCAAGATGTGATCTCTAGACACACTTTGGATCAGAAATCACCTAAGATGATGGAAAAATATACGCTTCCAAGTTGTTGAAACTACTGAATAATCCTCTTTAACAGGTACTAAAAAATCAGAGTTTTAAAGACACTTTATACTTTATTTTTATGTAAATAAAAATTTCAGTCTTTGGCTGAAGACACAGAATGTCCACTGCTGCCCTCAGTACAATTCAAAATATACAAGCCAGCATTTTCCAGTCATTACTAATTTAGCACACAAATCACTCAACATCTTTCAAGGACCAGGTGATTAAGATTATTATTAAGGGAAGAGTGAGGTTCAGAAGCTTCTACTTTTTAGAAAGAAAAATAAACCTGTATAAAATTGTGGCACCAACATAGAGAACTAAGAACTTTGGAAGAACATGCTGGAAAAAAATCCTGCAAACATAACACTGAGAGAATTGCTGAGCTCACAAGAAAGCAAATGGAATCTCTAAGGAAAAATAAATAACTTTTTTAAAAACAGAACTACATAAATAAATGATAGTGACTTGAAACAAGAAGGAATTGTAGACAAAAGAAATGATAACCCTAGGGTAAAATGGCACCAGTGCTGGGATCCACAGAAAAAATTGTATAGATTCTACTGTGTTAAAGAACTGTATTTGAGACAGAAAATTAAGCTGGTGTGCTTAAATAAAATAAAAATAGTGTCAGATCAATGTCACACCCTGCAGAACCAAGAGCAAAACTTCTCTGGTGTAAGGTACAGGGTTTTACTGAATAATTTCAATAAAATATACCTTTCAACTCCAAATCATCAGACAAGTAAACAAGTCACCAGTCTTAAGAGGTAAAATAATAATAAATACAGACTCTAAGGGCTTCATAAATTGATATTATTAGAATAAATTATGAATTAATTATAAAATGTTCACAGATATAAAATCAAAAATAAAGAATCAACAAATATTATATATATTCAACATTGTGCTACAGTTATAATTCATAGACAAGAACATAGGCAAGTAAAATAATTACTATAAGAACTTAAAAGGAAAAAAATCTGTCTTAAATCAAAAATAATATATCTACATAAAATACAACAAATGACCTATAAAATAAAATCATTAATAAAACAATTTAGCAAAGTGGCTAGATATAAGTTCAACTACAGAATGCATTGCATGTTAATATACTTGTAACAATGTAAACTAAAATATTAATATCATTTACAACATAAAGAGTCTGAAATCTAGGAATACATTTACCATAAGATGTAGATGACCTTTATAGAGGAATTTTAAAATTTGATAAAAATTCATTAGAGGAGACATAATACATACAGATATACCACAGTTATAAGAAAAGCAATATTGAAATATGTCTATGTTTCTCAAATTGTGTTAACTGTTCCAAAATAGCAAAAAAAAAAAAGAGCTACAATATACTTGGCAAGCTATTTCTAATATATGTGTAAGGACAAAGTCCCAACAATAGTCAAGATAATTCTGAAGGAAAGATATAGTAAGACATAGCGATTACGGCAACTTATTTGTGCTGTGATAGTCAAATTGATAAATGCACAAACTCACCAATGGAATGAAATAAAAGGACTAGAAACAAATCCATACAGAGATGTAAGATAATATTGTACATAACTGGCAAAAGAAAAAGTTTAACTCTAAAAAATTGGTGGATATAACATTTATAACACTTTGTTGTTGTTTTTGGAATTTAAAAAATCTTTACCTGGCAGGGCACGGTGGCTCACGCTTGTAATCCCAGCACTTTGGGAGGCTGAGACGGGTGTATCACGAGGTCAGGAGATCGAGACTATCCTGGCTAACACGGTAAAACCCCGTCTCTACTAAAAATACAAAAAATTAGCCAGGCACGGTGGCAGGTGCCTGTAGTCTCAGCTACTAGGGAGGCTGAGGCAGGAGAATGGCATGAACCCGGGAGGCAGAGTTTGCAGTGAGCCAAGATTGCACGCCATTGCACTCCAGCCTGGGCAACAAGAGCGAAATTCCATCTAAAACAAAACCACCAAAAAAACTTTACCTTACACTATACTTATTTTTAGGTATATTAAAAACTTAAATGTAAACATCAAAAATCAGAGACCCTTAGTAGAAGATATAGAAATATAGCCTTATGACATCAGATTATGAAAAAGTTCTTGCTTTAGATACAAAATCCACAAAACATAACAGAAACGGTATAATGAACCATATTAAAAATTAGCAAATTGTATTTATCAAAAGAACAACCATAAAAAAGCAGAGGAAAGCCAAAACTGGCAGAAAATGGCTCCAGCTCACGTAAGTTACAGGAAATTTGTGTCTATAATATAAAATAATTTTAAATTATTCTAGCCAAAGAAGTGCACTGATATATTTTTAGAGAAGAGAAAAAATAAAAGTGGGCAATACACATACAGAAAGACACCATGTTTTTAACCAAAATATTAACAAAAATTTTATCTGAAACTATCGCGAATGTATGAGTGTGGAGCAACAAGAATCCTTCACCACTACTGGATTCAGTAGTTAGAATATCAGTGGGAAACCATTTGACAGTCTTCTAGAAATCCATATATGGGCATAAATATTACTCATTAGTTCTTCTCTTATAAATATGATTCTCTAACCTATACACACAAGAGAGGCACACAAGACTATTCATTCTGTAATGTGGTAACTCCAACATAACAACAGAAAAACATGAAAATGATTCAAGCAAAATAATAGATAAATACTGTATATTTAATCAATAAATGTTATAGAGCAGAAAAAAATGTACAAACTGAAATAACTCAAAAATATAACAATAAATGTTAGAAACATAACATTTAATGGAAAAAAAACCCACAGATGGTATAAAATCAACAGGTTTAATCCCGTTATATAAAGGTCTATTACTGGTGAGAGGCCTCCATAGTCTCTATTTAATTGAATTCAGAAAACAATTGTAAAGTATGGGCTCTGGGTAGAGCTTAACTCTTGTTTCTTAAGCACACTGGGTTTGATCCTCTGTCAGTGGTCTGTTGAGACCCGGTCAGCACAGATTTTCTGACAAATAATTTCCCTTAAAGATGAAGCCCAAAATAGCTTGTATAGCATGGACAGGACTGAATGCTGCATTCTGATAATGATCTCCTATGGTTAGCGAAAATAAGTTTTGAGGCAAAGCGGACACATTTATTTTCAAGGCGGGAGACTATTTTTTAATCACATTGTCCAATTTCATTTTCATTAATGCTATTAGAACAAAACAATTTGTGGCAAGAAATGAAAAGTAAATAAACCACATTAAGAAGATTCCAGTGTTATTGAACTCTTGGGCTTCTTCTGATTTAGGGGTTAAGTGTTCCTAGCTAATAAACATTCTATTTAGAAAAAATAAAATTAGAAAAGTCTATAGCAAGAAATTCTGCATTTAGATTTTTCATAAATTCATGTTTAGAGGCAGTCTTTCTCTCAGACTTATTTCAGTAGATTTTAATGGCTCTGTGCTCCCACTGGCTAATCATGGCAAATTTTAACTCGTGTCTATCTGGAGAAACAGAACTTACATTCCCATTGAGGAGCTATGTAAACCATCCAAGGTGATAAGACAACCCAAAAATGCTTGTTTCAAACTCTGTTTTTGCTTTGCTGTCCTTCCTTTTGTTTTGTTTCAAATAGTGGGCAATTGCTTCAACTTTCCTGCATAGATATAGCCTTAGATAACAGGCTGCCAGAAATGCTCAGCAATTCTGAAATACAGATACAACAGAACAATGAGAAGTATATTTTTCCTCTGACACAGGTAGATATTGTGCTGAAAAGCATTTTTATTCTGATATCTATATCTTACTAATGTTTATCCATTGTTAGCAGAGGCTGTGGGATTTGGAAATTATTACTAAGGTTTCTAAAAATCTAAATCAAAATGCCACAGTTCTCAATGGCTTATGGTGAAGCATCTGAAAGTGAAAACAAGAAATACTTTCCCAGCCTCTGAGAAGATTCCACATGTCATCAGAGCCAATTTGAAAAGGTATAATTATCCAACTCTCACACTCCGTGTTTAATTATACAATTCTAAAGAAGATTTCATATTGAATCACTGTATTCTTAACTTATAAATTTCTTTCAGGTCTTTACATTCTTTCCGTGAATCTTTTAAAAAGTAATCCGGCTGGGCAGGGTGGCTCACCCCTGTAATCCCAGCACTTTGGGAGGCCCAGGCGGGTGGATCACAAGGTCAGGAGATCGAGGCCATCCTGGCTAACATGGTGAAACCCTGTCTCTACTAAAAATACAAAAAAAAATTAGCTGGGCGTGGTGGTGGGCACCTGTAGTCCCAGCTGCTTGGGAGGCTGAGGCAGGAGAATGGCGTGAACCCGGAAGGCGGAGCTTGCAGTGAGCCGAGATTGCGCCACTGCACTCCAGCCTGGGTGACAGAGCAAGACTCGGTCTCAAAAAAAAAAAAAAAGGGGGTTTCATTTGACTTTCAGTGGCACATGGAATCCTGCTAAGCTACAGTGTTTAAACTTACTTTGACTCCCTCCTATCACTCTTATTCCTGCTCCTGATTCATACACCTTTGGTCATGCTCTCCTCACAATCCTGACTGATGTCTCTTCATCTTTCAAATCAAATTTATCTTCAAAGTCAGATTGAGGTCCACCTTCTCCATGTTATCTCCCTTACTTTCCTGCCCTTGGCCCCTCTCTCTTCGCCAATGGTATTGACTTCACACTGCTGGGCCACTGCTTGATATGTTTGTAACTGATCTCTAATTAAATCAGAACCCCTCAAAAATAGGTATTAATTGAATACTTTGCTCTGTGGCCCATACAAACCTAATGTAGGTAGAATTACATGTTGGAACATACCCGGCTTAGGAAATGAATTGAATAAAAATGAATGAAAAATAATAATTAGGAGCACCAGAAAGATGCTCCTAATTCTTACATATGTAATAGTATTTTCTTACCAGTTGATATCTTGGGTGATTTTTGAATGGATTTTTTCACCCCAGGATCAAACTCCCTAGAGAAATTCATTGCCAGTGAATAACAAAATAAGATTTACACTGAATAGAAAATATCATTTAGCTCCAATGTCCGAATATTATATGAGATTTAGAAGACACTAGTTTGTCCCTTCATTTCTCTGATACTAACTTGATAGGACCTTTTATAGGATGCCAATTATTAATGCCTTTCTGATGATCTCCATCTCCTCAATATGTGGCCTCTCATCTTTCAACCTTGAGTGCAGCTGAAAGCCAAAGCGAGGCTCAAGCTCTTGAAAGCTATCAGTAGTTGATTTCTAATATCATGATCACAGAGGGCTTACTCAGAGTCCCTTTCATCTTATGCTCTTTCAAATGCATTAGAAACCAATTACTAAACAGGACAGCCATCATGCATTACTTTCCAATCTTTTTTTCTTTCTTTTTCCTATCTCTCATCTTCTTGGTGCTCCTAATTATTATTTTTTTCTTTCTCTGTATTACTTCCCTCTCATTATGTTGAAAATATGAAAGAAAAATAATTGGAGAAAAAAGACTTGTAATTATATTAACGGAAAATGATGAGTAG
Source organism: Symphalangus syndactylus (assembly GCF_028878055.3). Taxonomy (NCBI): domain Eukaryota; kingdom Metazoa; phylum Chordata; class Mammalia; order Primates; family Hylobatidae; genus Symphalangus; species Symphalangus syndactylus. The sequence continues at coordinate 46,711,511 of NC_072423.2, forward strand.
AAGAACCACAAGTAACAGGGCCCCTGTTCTCTGGAATCATTATCTATACCGCTCCTATATACAGTTAACTTACTCATCAGTCTCAGGTTCTTCTGTAATAGTAATTGAATTTCATAATCTCTGCTGTCATATCTTCTCTAATGCACTACGAGTTTAAGTTACCTCTTTGTTCTAGGATAGGTCTTAAAGAAGGGTTTGCCCTTAAGAACACCTGAGAATTAGGTAAAATTTATTTTTAAAGGCATCTCCCCTGGCTTTTGTTCTGAGATCATTGTCATACAAACAATGCCTGCCTGCTATTTAATCCTGCCCAAGGATCCATCCGTTAGCACCAAAGCAGAACTTACTGTCTCTGAGCAGCTTCCATTTTTCCATCTTGAGTAGTTGTCAAATATTGCCATATTTTATTTATTGATATGAGGAAAGTTCTAAGAACTTGCTAACTTAAAAAATCTAATGTATAATAAAGGAGTAAAGTGCAAATTTCCATAAAAAAGTTATAATAAAAATATTACCAATCAGGCAGAAACGAAGTCTGCAAATAACAAATATTTCCCTAAGAGCTTAGTCCCATCTGGTAAGTTTTCAAATAGTACGTCAGATCAGTGGGGGAGATAGTGTTGCTTACAAGTTTCTTCCTCTTAGGTCATTGACCCCTTCCCCAACAGATCAAATCACAAGGGAACATTTTTACTGTAGTCATTGCCTAAAGTGTGTTAGAATCTTTAATGCATGCAGGGGAGACAGTAGAACAGGGTGCCCTCAGAAGCCTGAGAATCTCTGAAAGGAGATGTTGGAGTCAACTTTCCCCAGTACAGAGATGTGCTTTTATCAGAGATATTTGCACAGCAGTTAAGGGTATGAGCTTTGTAGACGGATCTGAGTACATAAAAAGGCAGCAATGGTTCAAGCGGTGGCTCAGGACTTTTTAAAATTCCCAAATCATTATCAGTTCTTTTCAGTTCCCAAATAAACATACACCCTAAGTAAAATTAGTGTAATTGTGATTCAAATGCAGCTTTAAGACACATGCACAAGTACAGCAGTCTAACTGAATTATCTCTGTCCTATATAAAATCATGAAGTCACTATGAAACCTACATCTTAACTAGTGCCAATGCCCCATCCATATCCTTGGAGTCTTGGCACTTCAGTGCCTGTAGGCTAATTGCCAACTTCTAGAATCTATAGCATTTTCCTGAGGGCTTTCTCTGAAGCTTAGGAAAGTTACTCTGGCTATGGGTTACGGGGAAATGCCACTCCTCTCAGTATTACTCAATTAATGACTGAGCAGAATTGATGTATATATTGCAGTTCCTACCACTTAGATTGGTATATGTTTGAGACATGTAGTCAGCTGTTTCCAAGAATTTCCACTTAAGATAAAGCTCCAATAATCCATAGTCACTGCCTACTTAATGATGCACCTAATACTGGCCACTTTCTCTCAACTTCTCAGTTCCCTTCTTTCTACTGCTGCTTCCTGCACTTCCCAATCAAGTACTTTTACTCAGACCTTTGACTAGGGTCTCCTTCTGTGGGAAGCCAAAGTAAGACATCCTGGATTTGAGCTCTAGGGATGGTTAGTTATCCTTTTTTTTTTTTTGCCTCCATTTCCTTATCATTGAAATAGGAGTAACAATAATATCTGCCTCATGGATTTTTGATGAGGATTTAGTAAAATAGCACTTCTAAATCACTTAACACAATGAATGGCAAATACATGGTAAGAGCTTAGTGAATGTCAGCTTGGTAGTAATTATTATTGTAACTCTCATGATTAGAAATGGGGTACAGCAAATTTACTAAGAGCATGCAGAAGTACATTTAAAATATATACATGCTAATATAAACCACCACTATCCTGTTTACAATGACAGGTTTTGTAGGGTTTAAATATTATACATACTCACAGTCCAATGGACTTGTTTGAGATAAGAATTTTTCTACATGCACCCAACTGCACTGCTTATGGTATCAGTGGGTAGTCTACTTCATCAAGGCTGCCTAGGAAGCAAGAAGTACTTTAATGTATCCTAAACTTTAAGATGCAAAGTACCATATGCTTCTGGAGAAGAGTAGTGGAATTGTCATTCCGGTATTGTCAAAAATGAACAAAAAGTATTGACAGGCCCATAAGCAACTTTGTGCACTGGGGAGTTTACTGTCCCAGATTCACGGGTCAGAATATGTTCAAATTTATGACACTTTCTGGAATTCAGGAGAACAAAGGAAGAATCTCACTTCTGATAAGTTTATTTTGTCTCCCAGTCTATTGTAAAATCATGCTCAACCTAATGCAATAGAACAGCAATGGAAACAAGACTGCATTTTTTAATTTTGTAGAAACAGAACTTTAAGCCAGTGTGGGTCATCCAAGATATGTGTGTATGTGTACACCTGTGAAAATTTCATAATTTATTTACAAAAATTAACCAGATCATTCAAACCTTCACTAAAAACATACTTTTGCCTGAAATATTGTTTATTATTGTTGCGATTGTTGTTATAATTTGTTTGAATTATCAAAATAATAGATAACATTTTCCAGAACAGTCGTCTTGTGGAGATGTGCCTATTTAAAATGACCAGTCAGAGACTATTTATATCTGCATGCAATTAAATTTGTGTGTTGGTAGATGGCACATTCTCTTGAGGAAACTCAATGGTGGGAAATTGTTTTTTTAATATAGATTTCCTTTAAAAATCATGAACACTTATGAAAAAACAAGTTTTTTTAAGGCTGAAGTAGGATATCATTTTGAATCAAATGTTAATGTAGTTGGTCAGTTTTCTTGTCAATATGATTTAAAGATTTTTTAAATGAAAGAAAATATTGTATGATGGATATATTTATTTATGCATTTATGTATTTATACAGATGGCGTCTTTCTCTTTTGTTCAGGCTAGGCTCCAACTCCTGTCCTCAAGTGATCCTCCTGCCTCAGCCTCCCAAAGTGCTGGAATTACAGATGTGAGCCATTGCATCTGGTCTGAAATTTAAAGATTTGTAGTTAAAATTAAAAATTAAAGATTTTTAAAATATTAAAAATGAAGATTTAAAACTTTCATCATTCTAAATCATTCTAAATTGTATTCTAGAGGGCAGCACTAATTCATATTGATATATCTGATGTTTTTACCATCACCACCTCATATTTCATTATCTTATTATTTTATTATCACTCATAGTTGAGAGTACTGGCCCATTATGCTAAAATGTGAAATATTAGGGTACTGGTTCATACACAGAGACAAATGTAATTCCTGTGAAGCTTGATACAATATAAAGTGTGTGTGTGTTTGTGTGTGTGTGTGTGTGACAGAAATGGAGAGAGAGAAATCAAATGATTTGGGTTTATGCCAATATGTATACACTTATACAAACAAAAATATTATAATTGAGTGGTGATGATATGCTGCTGAGAGCTCATCTATATAGGCATATGCAAAATCCAAGACAGAAATGAGGCCAGCTTCCAATCTGAACTGCACTTTCACCTGATATAGTCAGGTCAATTGCTGGAAGCAAAGGGAGTGATCTCATTTGAAAAATATAAATAACAGTATGGATTCTCCTTATTACTACAAACAGGATCTTAACCATGGTGTGTGGGATTGATAGGAATTCATTGGAATTATATGTATAAAGCATGAATGTGAGCTGGATTTCTGTATGTCTGCAAAGCAGCCTGCTCTTTTGGTTTACATTGTCTTCACTATTGTGTTTTCATTTGCATGAGTTGGCTTATGCACGTGTGTATGTTTTATGGGGATGAGGGCAACAGAGTCGTTACAAAAGAAACACATGTGTTTGTGGGTGATTAGATGAATAATAGTTTTATTACTATCCGTTAGAGAGAGTTCTCTGCCTTGTCCCCCCAAGGTGTGAGTGGGAATTAAAGCAACTTGGCAATTACAAAGCTCCTGTGCTGAATGTGAGAATAGGCACTGCAGTTATTGGCAGAGATATTCCCCCCCTTTCTTTCTTTCTTGAGGCTTAAGACTAGTTTGGAGGCCAGTCATTTCTCCTCTGCACTCTACTGGCTGTTGCAGCCTGAAGCTAGCTTGTTATAACCTACTTAGGCGGTGGGGAACTGTCACTCACCACTTCAGAATCAATGGTTGCAGATGGAAGCTTGGATGCAGTGCCTTTTCCCCCTGCAGTAACAAGCAGTTAATAGATTTTATTATAATTATTTTAACTGCACAAGCTCGGAAGGAAACTTAGAGGAGGTATGCAGGTTTGCTAATCAAAATCACACACACTTGCACACAACAAAGGGCAGTGGAATCTTTGAAGGCATCCTTCTCAGAGCTGAGTGTAATATTAATAATGATACAAACAATAAATTTATTCTATGAGAAATTTGTTTGCATGAACCTGAAATGTTGGTTCATCAGAATTTTGCTAAAGGAAAGAAATAGTCACTGATTTGTCATCAAGGGAGTGGTGTTTTGTTGGTATACACACACACACACACAGGACTATGTCTCTATGGATATGTGCATATATATGTGAGCATATAGCTGAACTTTTTCTTATTTTTCCCAGGAAAATAGAATGCTTAAATATTTTCAAAAACTGAGGGTCACATCTCAATTCAATGGAAGAAAATTCATTTATTCTATTTCTTTTGTTAAACTTACCAGTTATACTTCCTGACCTGGAATCTGCCTTAATCCAGAGACTGTTTAATTAGGAAAGGCAAGGGTGAACTTTTGCCATCATCTCAAGTCTGTATTTACCTATGACTTCCTGCTGCAGTTTAGTAATCACATTGCATCTCTTTGGCTTTTCAATTTTTATAGTGGGGATTAAGGAAAGCTCTGAGAACAATTCATGAAAATAAGTAATAGAAATGAAAGGGTTCATAGAAGGACTAATCTAATACACACTTTTAGAGTTACTAGAAAGTGGTTTGTATTTAAAAAACTTCTTCTCAGTCATATAACTTTAAATCCTACCAATAATTACTTCATTTTTACAAGTTAATGCCTTTTGTTTAAGAAATGTGACATTATTCTACTATGAGCCAATGTTGTAAATACTATTCCCCTTGTCTCGTCTTCTCCTTCTCAAAGTCTGCATCCCCAGAGGGAGGCTGAAAATGCCAGAGAATGACATTCCCAGCATTTCTTTCCATGGTGGTAGCCATTTGACCCAACTACAGTCAATAAGACATGGAGGCAAGTCTGTTGAAAGCTTCTGAGGAAGTTTATCTCCCTTATAAACATAAGAAGAGAGCCCTTGCTCCATGCTTCTCTCTTTAGACTTTTTGACATGGCTACCATAGAGTTGCTGTAGAATCTGTCTAGCTGCTAAGCTTAATGACCAAGAGAAGACATCACTCACTCATTGGTTATGACAAAATGAAAACAGGAAAAAACACTTGGTAAAAATATTGGTAAGCCAGTGAAGACACTCTGGAACCATCTGTATGCAGTACAATTTTTATGAAAAAACCTTTCAGGGCCGGGCGTGGTGGCTCATGCTTGTAATCCCAGCACTTTGGGAGGCCGAGGCGGGCGGATCACGAGGTCAGGAGATCGAGACCACGGTGAAACCCTGTCTCTACTAAAAATACAAAAAAATTAGCTGGGTGTGGTGGCGGGCGCCTGTAGTCCCAGCTACTCGGAGAGGCTGAGGCAGGAGAATGGCGTGAACCCGGGAGGCGGAGCTTGCAGTGAGCCGAGATCGCACCACTGCACTCCAGCCTGGGCAACAGAGCAAGACTCCGTCTCAAAAAAAAAAAAAAGAAAAAAAAGAAAAAACCTTTCAGAAAGCCTTTCCAGGCTTTCTCAAAATTAAATGAGTTAGAAGAATAATAGAGCTATATATTTTTTTAATTTTATTGAGATATAAATATTAAAATATAATTCACCCACTTAAAGTGTACAATCCAATACTTTTTAGTTTTCTCAGAGTTGTGCAATCATCATCATGATTAATTTTGGAATATTTTCATCACCCCAAAAAGAAGCTCCAGAACCAGCAATACTCATTCCCCATTTCTTTCCCCTCTCCACCCCCTAGACCCAAGCAATCATTTACATACATTCTGTCTCTATTCTTGACATTTAAAATAATTTCCCCTATCTAACTATAATTATATATTCTTTGACAAACCTCTCCCTATCCTGCTCTCCCCTAGCCTCCCAAGCCTCTGCTAAGCACCATTCTATACTCTACTTCTATGAGATTAACTTCTTTAGAATCCATATACAAGTGAGATCATGTGATATTTTTCTTTCTGTACCTGGCTCATTTTACTTAAAATGTCTTTCTGGTTGATTGATGTCATCACAAATGACAAGAGAATTGGAGGAAATATTTGCAAATTTTATATCTAAAAAGACATTAATTTCCCAAATATATGTGGAACACAGACAACTCAAGAAAACAAATCACCCTATTAAAAAATAGGCAAAAGACCTGAATAGGCATTTCTCAAAAGACATACAAAGGCCCAATAAGTATATGAAAAAAATGCTCTACGTCTCTATCCATCAGGGAAATCACACGAAAACCACAATGAGATCATACCTTACACTAGTTAGAATGACTATTATCAAAAAGACAAAAGAGAGTGTTGACAAGCAAGTAGAGAAAAGGGAGCTCTTAAATACCATTGGTGGGAACACAAATTAGGACAACCATTATAGAAAGTAGTATGGAGCTTCTTCAAAATACTAAAAAATAGAACTACCATATTATCCAGCAATCCCATTACTGGGTATATGACCAAAGGAAGTGAAATCAATGTGTCAAAGAGATATCTGTACTTCCATGTATTTTTGCAGCACTATTCACAATAGCCAAGAGTTGGAATCAGCCTCTATCAGTATAGAGGCCTTGTACATTTTTGTTAAATTTAAACACGTTTGATGTATTTTGATGTTCTTATAAATCAGATCACTTTGCAAGTTTATTTTTTATGTTTTTGTTGCCAAGATAAATATCTTCATCTTTATTTTTGCATATTAAGCTTATTTCCTATAAACCATGGAACATTTATAGGTTAGTTGTAATGATTCTTTTGTACATCTCTTTGAATTGCCTATGTCAATAACCATGTCATTAATAAATAGTTTTAATTCTTCCTTTCAAAACTTTGTGTCCTTTTTATATTTTTCTTGTAATGCAATGCTTAATACTTTCAGTACAATAAAGACTAGACTTAGTAAGAACCGTCTCCTCATCCTTGCCTTATTCCAGATCTTAGGAGAAAAGCATTTACTATTCCACCATTAGTATGATATTGCTATAGATTTTTCTTAGATAATTTTCATCAGGTAGAGGAAGTTACATTTCACTCCTAGTTCACTTAGAGTTTTTATCATGACATGGTGTTAAATTTTGTCAAATTTTGATAATTAAATGCAATCTTTAAATTGATTTACATATGCAAAGTTTGTTTCATCTTGTATCGACTTTCATCATTTTTTGAGAAATATTTCTGTTTATCAAAGTTGTTGGTTTTTTTGGTGGAAAGTTGTTCTTGATGATTCCTTATTATCCTTCGTGACTTGTAGTTTACATACATATGCTCTTGCTCTCATTACTGATATTGGCAATTTGTGTTCTTTCTCTTTTTTAATTTTATTATTGAATTTTATTAATATTTTTAAAGAATCAACTGTTGCTTTATTAAGTGCCCGTATATTTGGGGCTTTTTTATTTCGTGGACTTCTTATATATTTATTATTTTCTTCTATTTGCTCAATTAAGGATTGCTTAGCTCTTCGTTTTCTAGCTTCTTAAGTTGAAACTTTAGGGTATTGAATGTAGACATGTTTTTATTTTGCTAATATAAGCATTTAAAGCTAACCCCTAGATAACCTGCAACCCACAAATGTTGCTATTTTGTGTTTTTTTACAATTCAGTTGGAAATATTGTCACCATTTTCTCTTTTTTTAATTTTTATTTTTTTATGTATTTATTTATTTTTTTAGACAGAGTCTTGCCCTGTCCCCCTGGCTGGAGTGCAGTGGCTCAATCTTGGCTCACTGCAAGCTCTGCCGCCTGGGTTCATGCCATTCTCCTGCCTCAGCCTCCCAAGTAGCTGGGACTACAGTCTCCTGCCACCACACCCTGCTAATTTTTTGTATTTTTAGTAGAGACGGGGTTTCACCCTGTTAGCCAGGATGGTCTCGATCTCCTGACCTCGTGATCTGCCTGCCTCAGCTTCCCAAAGTGCTGGGATTACAGGCGTGAGCCACCGCACTCAGTTCTTTTTTTAAAACTCATGGATTATTTAGTAGTTTATTTTAAATTTTTTAATACATACCATTTTTGTAGATATAGTAAACAATTACTTTTAAATTTAACTTCATTCAGGTCAGAAAATATATCCTGTAGGAAATATATATATTAAATTTAGTGAAATCTTTGGAGTTTTTTTGTCTAGCATATGGCCTTTGTTGGTACAAATATCATCTGCCCTAAACTTATCGTTACAAATTACGTCAGGAGTTTGATAGTATTGTTCAGGTCATCTAGTTGTTTACTGATATTTTGGTTTTGTTGTTTCATCAGTTCCTAAGAGAGAGTTGCTACAAAATTGATTATTTCTCTCCAGAATTCCATCCATTTTTGCTTCATGAGTTTTGAAGCTCTATTATTAGGTTCATATGTATTTATGATTATAATTTCTTTTCTATGAATTGACACTTTTATTATTACAGTTGAATTTAAATTGAAAACTATCTTTTGGGTGGCATTCAAACCTCAATTCCATGCTTTTATGTTTGGCAAGAAGAGACATGGAGTCAGATTAACATATGTGTGGTTCAGAGGTAAGATAGAGATTCAAGAATGGTTCATTTATAGAATTTAGATCTCTCCCGCTCTATCTCCTTTCTCATATTCCCTACTTTCTCTTTCCAGTGGCTGTAGTTGCCACAAACTCTATCTTCTGGTTCTTCAGGCCAGTAAAATTGTGAGTGTGCTATCAGAGTTTTACCTTTCCTACACAGTGCAGGCTGGGGCAGTCCCCAGGATAGAATTCTGGAAAAATGAGACCCTTACCCAGTGTACTTTCAAATGTAATTTTTTTCAGTCTTGACTTCCTTCTAGCATCTGCTTGTTTTTCATCTCCATCTAGTGTCTTCAAATAAGTATTTCTTTGCCTCCAGAATTTATATCTATCACATGTGGAAAGGCTGTTCTGATAGGTGCTTATTTATGTATCCCTGAAAATGAAACTCTTAGTTTGGTTTTAAAATAATAATCATTTTCAGAAATTATTTCCCCACCCTCCCCCCACAGCCTTCTTCTCTCCCCCTCCTTCTCTTCCTTCTTCCATTTTTAGTCTTCTTCCTTCTTCCATTTCTCAGTCTTGCCAAATACTGAGATTTTATCTTTCTGCCTTGCCCTTTGTACTCACAGATTTTAAGAAATGTAGTTCCTAGCTGGGCGCAGTGGCTCAAACCTGTAATCCCAGCACTTTGGGAGGCCGAGGTGGGTGGATCACCTGAGGTCAGGAGTTCAAGACCAGCCTGGCCAACATAATGAAACCCCGTCTCTACTAAAAATACAAAAAATTAGCCAGGCATGGCGGCAGATGCCTGTAATCCCAGCTACTCAGGAGGCTGAGGCAGGAAAATCACTTGAACCTGGGAGGTGAAGGTTGCAGTGAGCCGAGATTGTGCCACTGCACTCCAGCCTGGGCAACAAGAGCAAAACTCCATCTCAAAACAACAACAACAACAACAAGAAAAAAGAAAGAAAGAAAGAAAGAAATGTAGTTCCCACTCTTTTTCCTATTAAAGATAGCTGTCAAGCTTGCAGTTCTTATTAAAAGAGCCAGGGGGAAAGAGGATCAACTTGGTAATCTAGAGTTCCTTAGTTCACGAAGGAAGTAATTCATACTCATAGAAGAAAATAACACAAGGGACGATATTTAAATAAATAGGTAAAATTAGAGTTCTGGGTAATAAGTCTATGTTTAAATTAAGACAAGAGAAGACCTGTAGGAAGCCAACGCAGATGTCAGGAAGTGAATCAAGTTCACTGTGTTTCAATACAAGGCAGCAACTCCAGTGGAAATCTTTGAGGTATGTAGAAAATAGGGGCAGAAGCCAGGGTGGCAAAAGCTACAGAAGCCAAGAATAACCCAGTGTTCCAGATCAAAGCAGATTCCAGGTTTTAGAGGCAGGACTAATCCAGTTCACACATTATGTGTTATCATGTTTTCCAACATCCCTTCTGAAAACTTCAGGTCTGTTACAAGGCAGGACAGCCTGAGCCTCCTGTAATGTACATCACAAACTACACACTAGCAGGGACAGGGAGTCAAAGACTTGCATGGAAAAAGCAGAATTCTTCTGCGTAAAACTACTGTATAGAACTACCATATAAACCAACTTTTTAATTTCACCAAATGTTGCTGTTCCTCATATATTCATTGAAGGAGTAAACGAAAAACTGGAAAGATCAAGCCAAGGTTAACCATAAACCATAAATGGAACAGGGCAAGTTTATTTTTCTGTTTGATGAGCCAGTGAACTATTATAACTTATCTTAATATTCCACATCCAAATTCAGTACCCTTACAATGGCAGACACTTGAATATCTCCACTAAATCTTATTTTCAGAAGAATGGAAACTTGGATTTCATAGTCACTTCCACAGAAATCATTCTTGATGTCATTAGACATCTCTTTGGAAGCCAGAAAACTTAAATGGCAGTCATTAAACAATAATAAAATAAGCCAAAGTCTATGTTGTTCAAATATTTTTTTCAAGAAATACATTTACCGTTATTTATATTTAGATGAAGTTTACAGCAGCAGATGGCAAGAATTTCAGGCAATTTGTAAGACGTGTCAGGCATTTTAGCCAATGAGATAACAAAATGCAATAACACCTGTCTTTTTCCTTATGTTTCTTGATAACCATACAAAAATGAAAATGTAAACCCAAGATTTCCCAAATTTTAAAAAAAGAAAAGCAATTCTTGTATTCTGATGGAAAGAGTCCAAAAGATTTCTAAAGAGAACATTTAAGCATATAGGATTCAACTCTCTAAGGAAACAGTTAACAACTAGGTAGAATAATTGCCACTTCACCTATATATTTTATTCTAAAATTATAACTTATAATTATGAAAATGCATGTGATATTGAACATGGATCCCTACCTAACTTTGAGTTTATCTCCATAACTGATTGTCTATAATGCCTTCTAAGATTCAGTTACTTTTCATAAAATAAGAAATAATGTTGTCTACATAGTGTTAAAAAATTAAACTCAATATGTGTGAAAATTTATGTGAGATATATATGAGAATTTTAAAGTAATTTATAAGTCTTTGTTATTATAATTAATTATAAAAATTATATCATAGGACCTAAGGGAACATTAATAAATATTCTCAGAATTTTAATAATTTTTAAAAAATCATTAGAATGATTAGAGTACTGAACATTCCAAAAATAAATAAAGAAAATAAGAAATAATCAGAGTATACTAACAAATTTATCTAAACTAGTGTTCTTCTATTCATATAATTACCAAGCTGTTGATCAGGTAACTGTCTCAGCCTTAGAAAATCTTGGTTTTAGTAAAGATTTGTCACAATTTCTCAAAATATTTTGTGCATAAGTTTTTAGAAATATTGACATATATAATTTTTTAATTTAAAAGTAGCTAATAATTATTTATAGCAGCATTGACTATATAATCGAGAAAATATTAGAATATGAAATACAGTAAGAGGTCACAGCATATGTACCAGAAGCATATATGCAAAGAAATAAATATGAGCCAGGAAATGGGTAAATTATTGACAATCCATTCCTATAAATGTGTTGCATCCACATCCTTACTGCCAGTTTACCATTATAACTTCATGACCTGCAAGGCTTTTGGAGGTACAGGGGTTCTACATCTGGCATAAACATGCTATGATCCAATTTGTTGGTTCCACTTGCAGAAATTCTGTTTTCATAGATCTGATTAGAGGGACAGAACCCCTTGATCTGAACAGTTTGGGAGGTGATTTTGATATGCAGTTATGTTTGAGAACTAGTACAATAGTGTATTTGCATTTTCAGAGAAGTAAAATGAGTTGTCAATGGTTAAAATATAAATATAAACTAACCTGGGACTCAAACTGTCTTTTGTTTGCTGTCCAAGAAATTCTAGCAAATTATAAACTTGTTACTGATCCTCTGTTACCAGATAAAAAACATATGAATAGTCAAATTTTATCAGGTCTGATTTAAGGGTATCTAAAAAGGTCTCCAATCTTACCATCAATGATAGGCACTTTTTAAAATATGTTTTCACCCAGAAACCTCTATAATATGAAGACTTTTGTAACATAAAGAATTCACTATTCCAAATCAAAATAAATGGGCAGTGTGTGGGACACGTGTTACTAAATAAGTATTTGTTATACAGTAGCAGCTTAGTTATCAGCTGTGATGTGCTGGCAAATGTTTAACCTCTGGTTTGTCTCCTCCTACCCCAAAAACCCTCAAATGTGTATGTGTATGTGTGTCTGTGTATGCATGTGTATATACACATATAATTACATATTTGTGTTGTAAGTTTTAAAGTTAAAAAATATAACATAATTTTAAAATAATAACAAAACACACAATGCACATTGAAAATTTCATATCGCCAATTGACACGCTTTGTTGATTTTTGCTGATCTCTTACAGCCAAGGCTAATCTATGATTGTAATTGACTACTGAGTATAGCTTGAACATAAATGTTAGGTTGCTATACTTGTTTACAAGTAACAAGAAACTAAAGCAATGAAGGCATGCCCATACTTTATTCACTTAAAAGTGACATTATTTGCTGAATTGGATAATACTTTTCAAATACTAGAAAAATATTTGCTCCGTTTTTGTGGTATTCACACTATAACAGCCACTGAGGTAAACATTTTTAAGTTTAATCTGCATTAATAACACATTGTCTATCAGTTTCTTAAGTCAAGACAAACAACAAAACAATAAATCAAGGCTTTATTTGTAGTGTTTTCTAGTTTCCATGGATTTCAAGAGACTACATGAAACAACTGAATATGGGGTTGGGAATAGATGTGCAGTAGCCATGATGATGCCATACTTCCACGCTGCAGACAGAATAAACAAAAGTATCCTCAAAAGCAAAGATAATAGTTAATATAGTAAAATATACAGGAAGACATATGTTATCCATTTTTTTGGTTTTTAATATAATGCATTTAATAAGTACATGGAATTTTATTTTTAATAATAGCTTTGTTTAATAACTGGCTTTCAAAATTCCTGACAATTTAAAAATGGGGCTCTTAAGCCAGTACACCCAGCACACCACTGGTTCAGTTAATAGTTTGCCTGAAAAGATAAAGAGGAGAAGACTAATATGAAAGGTGAATGCATTAGGGGAGGAAAACTTCAATTAAAAGTTGCATACTTTAAGATAGTGCAGTGGAAGTAAATTTTTTTCAAGAAAATTTCTCTTTTAGTCCTTTTCTCTTCATATTTGGTGTTAAACTGAGATTATCACCTAATTTTAGAAAATCATATTTTCTTTCTGGAAGAGTAATTTCACAGGAATTCATGGAGTCAGAAAAAAATGATTTGTAAGGAAGTCAGAGGTAAACCTGACATAAATAATGCCTGGGAACAATGATAGGCTTCACAAATTGTCCCCCATCACCACAGCCCCTGAATTATTCTGTTGTTGAGATCATTTTCTGGCTTGAAAGTAATATATTTTTTGAAGTTTAATTACAGATGAACTTTACCAATGCCCACCACACCCATGCTTTTTCTTCTGGGTAAAATTTGGACAAAAGTGAGCATAGCTTATGAGATAGCTTTTACTATGAATGTTATAAAATTTCAAAATATTTTCTGTGAGTTTATAGCCTGTAAATAGAACATTAAAAAGAAGTAAATATAAAGGAAAGATATATTTTTCTAAGGTTTCCAGTCAATACCTTGTCTATGTCAGAAAATTATTTTAACCAATAATATTCATTGAGCAACTATATACATGGTTCAAGAAAATTCTCAGTGAATTTTAAATTTTAAGTTGATTAACTTCTAAATATTTAATCAAGTTTAAAGGATAAGTTCCTCAAACATAGATGAACTTTGCATATAATAGCTGTGAAAAAGTTAATGGCACTTTTTGTTTTTTTCTGCATGAGCCATCGTTATCAAAACATTAAACTCTTCTTAAATTCAAAGTTTCATAAAAAAACAACCTAGGAGGTTTTCTTCAGAGGTGGCTTGAAGGTGCTGGAAAATGAACTTCAGGAAACTTTTAATCAGCTCTTATTCTGGGACTAGTCCTTTGACTTTAATTGAGTCACTTCAGTTCTTTTTGAGCTCAGTTTCCTCACCTATAAGATAAAAACTGGATCCTGGGAGTGTTTCAAGGGTCAAAGGAAACCACCTGTGACAATTCTGGAAAAAATATGACATTGGGTAACAGCTCTTGTCATTTCCATGGCATTGCAATATTTAGTAATATTTTCATGTTATGAGCTGAACTGTTGAGATGCTCTAATTATAGAACTGTAATAAAAGTATTTATGTATTTATTCAGTAATATAATTTATAGGGAGAGGGGGCAGAGAAATTCTAGGCAGAAAAGGGCAGGTCTCTGATGAAACCCAACCCTCAAGCTGAAAAGCGTGAAACCACAGCCCAAAGTAAGAACTTATATCCCTGTTTTCCTGCTCAAATGTTGCTTTTTTTCTAAACTACCCATGACCCCGCCCCATCCCATCCTGTGCCTATGAAAACTCCAGACTCAGCCAGTAGCTGGAACGGCTACATCTGAACGTTGGAGAGAAGTGGCTTGACTTCAAAGGGACATCTTGATGGCATAACTTTGGAGAGGAATCTTCTAGATATGGCCAGAATTCAGGGGAAGATTATCTACCCACCCCCATCCCTTTTTCAGCTCCCCTTCCCACTGAGAGCCACCTTTGTCAGCAATAAAATCCCCTGCATTTACAATCCTTCAATTTATTTGTGCGACCTCATTTTTCCTGGGTGCTGGACAAGAGCTTGGGAGCCACAAGTGTGGATACAAAAAGCTGTCACACTCATCCTTTGCTCTTGCTGGCAAAAAGCAGCCACCTCACGTGAAAAGGCAGAGGGCCAACTGAGCTGCTAACAGTTAAGCCCTTTGCAGATGATAGAGCTAAAAGAGCACTGTGACATTCCCTCTGGAGTTTCGGAGGTTACAGGCACCCCCACCTAGACAATGCCACGGGGCTCGCAAATTCACTTCTGTCGGCGCCTAAAAGTGCTTGCAACAGTCCCTGCACCCGCTCACCGGCATTCCCCCTCCCGCGAGGGGTGGAACACAGCGGGTCTGAATGATTGGAGTTGGGTCCTGCAGGCACACTGAAACGACCAGCCAGTTCCAATGCTCATGCACTCCAGTTCCCACCTTATTCGCTCGTGCACTCCCTCCCACAAGGAGTTGAAAGCAGCCTGCTAAGTAAACAAGGTAGCCCTGTTGCGAATCCCAAGGAGGGGTTAGGGACATATCCTGCTTCATAATTCATACCTGTGAAGCCCTGGCTACCCCAGCAACTAGAACACTGAAGTAACTTCCATCTTCCAGTGTCCCTCTTGACCATACTTGCCTGCTTCCACAACCCAAAACAAAGAGAAAATGGGAATTTTTGTCTATTTGTATTGTATGCATATATGAAATGTATATGTTATATAAACAAATAAATATATGTAAAATACGTATAAGTATGTTTTCTATGTCAGCCATAATTATTAGGAGTTTGAGCTGCATGTTGTCAGAAATTCCAGTAGTTTTCAGTAGATATTCCTGAGATGACAGAAAAGAAGAGGACATCAAATTTCCTGCACAGAAAAGCTAATCATCCACTTAGTGAAATCAACTTATTCACAAGAAACTACTAGAAGTATTTTAGGACAAGAAATTACCATACCTTAAATTAAATGATAGAAATTATATGATATGAATTATATGGCTTGAAATATAGGAGTGCTATGAACCTTTACAAACAGAGAAAAAGCGTTATGTGTGAGTGACTAAATGCGTATATAAAGGGAGGAAGTGCATTTCCATACTTATTAAGTATTTTAATTGTGTATAATACTGGTAACAACTTAGTTGGGGGAATTTAAATGTATGTCCTTCACTCTTTGAAATTTTAGCAGTGGATTGGAGAAAAATAAATAAATAAAGCAGAATATAGACAGAAACTGATGAAGCAGAGATAGAAACTTGATATACTTAGTTTTTATACAGTGAGGCAGCGCTCACTGTGTATCTTATGAAGGGAGGTCGTCTTTGGCTGAAACTGACTGAGAAGTCCTAGCAGAAAAGTAAGGATTCATTTGAAGTTTGTGGCTGATAAATCTTTCTCTGCTGAATAGGAAAACAGAATTCTAGGAAGGAAGAACAAGGGAGTTGGAAAATTGGAAACTGAAATAAGAGTAGGCTGTCTAAATAGTAGTCATGATTAACTGAAATGACAGATCGATTATAGATTTAAGAATTGATACTAAGTGAAAAGCAGAGGAATAATGGATTTTGAAAGTTAGGCTAAGGAGTTGGCACTGAATTCTCATGGGCAATGGGAGACGAAGGGAAATAGTAATTTCTCACAGAGAGATTCAGAGTTAACAATGGTATAGAGACAATGTTTCTTTCTGAATGTCCAAGCGTGCCAGTGATCCCTCTAAACTAACTTGGATATCCCATGCATTGGGCAGTTCTCTTCATCTATTCTTCTCCAGCAGTACCTGGCTGGCTAAAACTTTTACTATGGTACCATCATATAATGCTTTCCCAGTCTGAGAACTAAAGTGATGCCAGTGAGGCATTCACCTCAAGAGCAAAACTTAAGAGACAGGAAAAAACTCAGTAAACAATATGAATATTTTAATGCAATATTTCTAAAAATAAAAATCAAGACAAAATTCCAAATGAGCAAAATACCGAAAAAATTATATACAGTATTGGTATTCACCGTGTGCATGTCCTGTCTCATTTGATCCTAACAATCACCATGTGAAGACCACAAGACAATCACTGTTCCTCTCATTTAATTACCAAGGACAATGAAACTCAGAGAAGTTCACTCACCTGCTTGAAATGGGGAACCAGAACGCAAACCTAGATATTCCTATTCAAAAGTTGTATATTTTCTGCTCCAGGAGACTAGCAGGTCCTTTTATGGATGTTCTCTGAATAGATTCAGGGAAGAGGCAATTCGGAAAGCTCAGAACATTCATAGTTCTCACTGATTTAAATCTAGGAGGTTTGCTGTGTAGGATGCTGATTCTGTGATATGTTTTTCTCTCTGAGTATTTCTGTGAAGATTTCAGTGGAATAAAGGAAAAAAATTTGAGAAGAGATAAATAGGATCATCCTGAAAGAAAAAAAATATAGAAATTTTTACTTGAAAAGAGACTGAGAATAGACCGCAGAGTCTAGGTAGAAGAGAGTAAATTGCATGCTAATCGCATGCAAATAATGCATGGACCTACTGTTTCATATACCTGCATATGACCCTCAGGGATGAAAACCAGCTGAATCCACTGCATCTCAGCATAGTCTCTGTATTGAATTTACTAGTAAAACCAACTCAGATGAATTTTTATGTATTATTTAGCCAATGAGAATGTTTTCAAGGTCACTAATTAGCAGTTTTAATCTCTTTAAACCCCCATCTTATTTGGATTCATGGCTCTGATCTACATCTTGTGCTCCCATCTGCATTTACTTTGATTTGCCACTTGGACATTCATACTGACCCCATCTGCACAATGGTGTCTGCCAGCCCAGAAGCTGGTCAGTTGCATTAGGGGTCTGGATGCTGGGCCTGGAGATGGCAATGAGGACAGTAGGCAGCAGTGACAGTTATCAGAGGCCAAGACCCAAAGCCAAAGCAGATATTCAGTTGATTGGGCCTAGGAGTTGGAACCAAAGCGCAAGGTGCACGGCAGGTGGACTGATGAGATTGCAGAGCAGCAGCAGTTTGGAGTTGGCAAGGTTTTGCTCACAGTTTGAGTGCAGCAGCCTTATTAGCAGGGTTGAAGCAGTGGTTTCATCCACTGAAGTTTCCTGACAAAAACATTGTCCCACTTTCAAAACTCAAATAAAATCTCAACAGGAAGGAAAACCTCCTGCGTATGGAAAGGTATTGCTCTTTGACCAAGCACTTTGCTTCTGGTGGGAGAGAGAAGGGAAGAGAGGGTATCTACCTGCCCACCAGGTTAGCAATAAACCTCTGTTTATCTCAGTTATCCATCCCATAAAATGGAAATAGTAACTGCCTTATCTATAGCACAGATACATTATGAAAATTGTGTGAAATAATGTGCATAACAGAGCTTTAAAAAGAACAAAGCCTCATATTTTAGATGTTGTCTTTTACAAAAAATTAGCATTGGTTTTGAATATACTAACATGTATCCTTTTGATTTCTTCTGAGAAGGAATTTAGAATCATCTGAGCTATTGTTAATCTTGCGTTATTTCTTATTTGTCCCCAAATTCCAGCTAAGGTGAACTTTGTATATTACCTCATCATAATCTTTTGGATATTTTCCTGTTTCCATGCTGAAACTCATACTATTATTTTCTACCTGGAAAATGTTTGCTTTCTGTTTGTCTAAGTCACAACTTTATCATTTCTTCAAATCCCACCTTAACTATCATTTTCCCCGTGAAAAGTTTCTGTCTCCTTCTTACTACTTTAAACTTCTAATATAATCTTTTGAGTTTTACTATGCTACAACTTGCCTTATCCTTACAACAAAGTCATTTGTGTCCTTGAATTATTCCTTCTCACAGATTTTAATCTTCTCTTGAGCAAGAAGAACTATAAGGCCTAGAGAAGAGCTCCACCCATATAATTCTTCAGCAGATATTTGTCAATAAGAACCAGACTCACTCTGGAATCTTCCTCTACAAATTTCCTTTGGTAAAGTATATTTGAACAAATTGGAATGTCTTCACTGTTCTGAAATGGGAGGACTGAAATACAGCAGGAATTTCATTTTTTGCTTTTTTTTTGTAAGTGAAGATGCATGTATTAGAGGAGTATTTCTTAAACAGCAATCTTAATAAATCTTTCTCCCACCATTGGAAACCTGGCAGAAAGTGTCTGGCAGAAGGCTTCCTATGTAACCTTAGGACCCATAGTGAAGCAAGCAGCCTATAAGATACAAAACAAATTTCTCTGACTCACCTGGAAGAGAAATTATTCAAATCTTAATACACAATAAATCACAGTAATATATGTAATATTCCCTAGCATATTTCTGTACCCAACAGGTGTTCAGTATATGCTAAACTAAAGACAAAATAAGCAAGAATAGCAAACATGTTTTGCAGACACCAGAGTGCTAAATAGAGCAACCAGGATGATTATTGATGAAAAACCACCTCAAATGGTCATTCCTCCCTGACTCAGATGCAGGACACAACCTCTGTGCACCCAGGGAGTTTGTGAGATGAGTACATATGTGCAGAAGGTCATCATGCCTTTCATTGACAAGTTGGCCAAATCAAAGTGGATCATGTCAGCCTGGTTTGGTTTGCCCAAGGGGAAAGCATGCTGTCAGAATCCTTTACCATCTCAAGTCCAGTGAGAAGTTAGGAGAATGCAGTTGCAACATTAATTCCATTTTTCTTAGGTCAGTGGTTTGATGTGACTTGTCTTCAGACCTTGGGCAAAATGATCAATGCATATTTCAGACTGAAAGACCACGAGCTAGCTAACTCATCTGTTCCAATGTATTCTTAATGAGACACTAGGAAACCTGGTTTCTGATGTTGTGTAGCGCTTTCAATGTATGAGCCCAAACCACTTATGCAACCTTTAAGACTAGGATGACAATTTACCCTTCATTGCCTGTCAGTTCCTGTGAATACCTGTTGTATCTACCTAATTATTAGTAGCATCCATTTTCATTTCCAAGAGTATATATGTTTGGACAATAAATTATATGGTCATTTTACTTATCAATAGAGGATGGGGCAGATGACCTTTAAGATATTTTTCTGTTTTGTATTTCTGGAATTTTAACTAATTGAAAAACACATATAAAATGGAATCTAGCTAAATATATATACATATATGTGTGTGTGTATATATATAATTGTATAATTATATATAACATGTATATAATTTGAGTGTCATATTGTACTTATGTTTTTATATTCTATACACAATAAATTCACATTACCAAAAATACCTTTGCAGAGTTAGACTCAAGCCATAGAGCTTATTGATATCCTCAATCCTCTACCAGGGCTCTTTGATAGGGGGATGAGAATAGACAGAGCAACTTCACAGACTGATGTAAAACCTTTTCTTATTTATTTTTATTTTTATCTGTTCTCATCTTTGCTAGTCTATAAAGGAAGGGAGCGCTTTACCTTCTGAAAGTCTTGTCTTTGGGAGTTTACTGGGCTTCAGTCTTCTTAATGGAATGTTTCTCCACACACAAAAATATAAAATTTATAACAGCAAGAAATGTAAATTTAGTTTGTGGGTAAGAGTGAGAACATTAAAATAAGAAGGGCTGCCATGGATAGAGGCAGGTTGACAAATGCTTCTGAATGAAAGAGAGATAAATGTGAAAATATGAGAAAAATGAGGAAGTGCATTCAGACTTGCTAGGTCATATCCTTGGCTGTGAATATTTGTCAGATATTGTGACAGCTGTGCCTCATAGTATGACTTTTGGAAATAGGCTATTGTATTTGTTTAAAGAGGAATTCACATGCTTAGTCAATATCCTGGAGCCAGAAATATCAAGGAACATTTAAGACAAAATGAGAAAAATCTCAGGAAATGACAAGGCCAAGGTTTGAGTACAAAGTTTCCCCCAAAACACGCATAAACTTTGGACACGCATATGAATGGGTAAAGGGTGACAGTTTTAAGTAAGTTGAGAAGAAAAGTAATAGCAAAGACAATGATGTGTGGTGTCTTTAAAATTGCTTTGACTTTAGCCTGTGTCTTTGTCTCTTAGATTGCTCTGTTTAATGATGTTAAATAATCTCAAGTACACTTTGAAGTTGGGTAACCCACAAAGCTCTTCAGAGTAGCTTTGAAGTTAGATTCTGTAAAGCCTCAAATGAAGTATAATTTAGGAATCCTGGATGTGGTATACATCTTCAGTCACTGATTTGAAAGTAGGTAGACGGAGACTGCATCTGAAAAGCATTTAGTCCCATTATGTGCTTTTATGTCCCTTTATGGGAAGTTGAAAAGTTTGCCTGCTGAGATAATCCTATCTGATACGCCAAATCAATATTTTTTTACATTTTCTTTACTATTGAAATTTTAGCTATTATTAATATACTGAAAATTTTTGTTAATATTATTTTAAATGTTTGAGAGTTATTAATGTCAATTACATCATACCTTCATTTTGGCCAGAATGAAACAAATCTTGGAAGTAGAAAAATAAATGAAGAAGTGATAAACAAAATGTTGAGGGTTTAAATCAATGTGACTATCTCTTCAAGATTTCAAGTTCCTAAAAGAAGGAATTAGGTAATTTGTATTTATCATTGTTTTGTGCCCAGCAAAGCAGCGTAGAAACTTTAAATCTTCCTATAGGCTTTCCAATTGAGAAGACACAGGAAGTCATAGAAGCCATTCACCTTATGGAGGAAACTCCTGCTGGCAAAACACTTTCCTGGATACTATTTGAGAGAATCCAAAGAAATGAAAAAGAGTTCCCAGTCTTTTGTAACTCTAACTGAATGCACTAAGCTATAGCGCTAGGCATAAAAACAACATGGCACTCCCACTAAAAATAAATATATATGAAGAAACACATATAATCATTAAATATATGAAGAGATGCTCAAAGTCTTTAGTGATATTGAATTAAGTGAATAAAACCCAAAGTAAGGTTATATTTAATGCAATGTGATTGGCAAAAATTAACAAGTCTATAATACCAAATGTTGAAATACAAATAGGCTCTTTTAAACCCTGGTGTTGGGTGTAAACTGGTACAACCACTTTGGAAAGCAGTTTGATATGATCATGTAAGAGTGAATATTCATATAAACTATTATCACAATGATTTGACTCCTTGGTAAATACCTAGAAGAAAATCCTTACACATGTTCACCAAAGGTATACAACAAAATTTATAGCAACACCATTTTTAATAGCAACAATCTACGGAAGATTAAAACAACAAACAAATTCATCAAAATGAGAATAGTCATATAGTGTGTGGTATATTCACACAATAGAATAGTATGCATGTGTGAAAATAAACTCAAGTCAAATGCTACAATTTTGATGAACTTAAGAATATTCAGTAAAAAAGTAATTTATTGGAACTAGAAGTTAAAACAACAGCTAATACTAAATATAACTGAGGAATGTTTAGCTTTAGCTGTTCGTGTGTGTGTGTGTGTGTGATATATATAAACACACATATATATTTATACATATGTTTATTAATTTATATTACAAATACATTTCACATATGCATAGTATACTTATAGGTATAAATTCCCAGTTCCTAGTTTCTTTGGGTTGTGGAAGCAGGCAGGTGTGGTCAAGAGGAACACTGGAAGATAGAAGTTACTTTCAATGTTCTAGTTGCTGGGTTGGCCAAGGCTTCACAGGTATTCATTATATTATTGAATAAATACATAGTTATTTTTATAAATTAGTGAGGTAATCAGAGTATTTCAACAGTTCAGTTTCTTACACAGAAATATTGCTAAAAATAACAATGTCATGGAAATGGAAAAAGCTGTTACACCATGTCCTCTATTTTTCTTAGAATTTTCACATATGTTCTTTCCTTTGAGCTTTAAAACACTCCCACGACCCAGTGTTTATCTGATAGATAAGGAAACTGAGACTCAAAAGGACCAAAGTGATTTCTATCAAAGTCAAGGGTCTAGTCCCAGAATAAGAGCTGATTAGAAGTTTTCTAAACTTAAGTTGTGTATTTTCCAACATTCTAAGCCACATACTTTGAAAATGTCCTCTGATATATTTTTTACAAAATTTTGAAATGAGAGGGATTTAATGTTTTAATAGTAAGATGATGCTAAGTTAATGGAAATCTCTCTCCTCCCTGTATACTACCTTGGCAACTAAGAGCATAGTAAAAGGCTATATTATAATAAGATATAATATGTCTTTTCAGGCCTACACAAATGAGATTTCAGCTCTCTGAACATTGGCTAGTCATGCTATAAAGAGGCCAAAATGGGGAAGGAAATTCTTTTTAAAATATTTATTCATTCTTTGACTTATCAAGAAATAGAGAAGAATTGTCCTTCACCTTCACAAAAGAGTTTGTGCCTTTATTTGATCTAATATGAAAGAGAAGTAGAAAGGTTTTCCTGATCCCAATAGAAAATGAAATGTTTCTATATTCCCCAGTGGTGTCACTGAAGAAGTCAATACTGAAATAAGCGTAGCATAGACTTTTATTAATTATTTCAATCTTTGTGAAGTAGACATCCTTCTCCTCCCATTCTTTACAGATGTCTAGATAAAGGTGATGTCATCATCTCAAAGAAGATCAGAAACACTGGGGCAAAACTTTTGATGTCTTTCAATATTGTAAATGAGTAGAGAAACTCAAGCCTTATACTTAGAGACTCATCTTTTTCTGAATAGCCTATCTAGGAATCATTTCTCTCCATGGACTCCATTGATTAATTTAGCAAACATTAAATACCTTGCAAAGACCATCTCAATAAATATACACATGGCTAGATGCTAAATGTGGCTGTAGACATTTAGAGGCAAGTAGGCCTCGATAAAAGCTGGAGTGGCCAGGGAACATTTTCAAAGAAGGAGAAACAATCCAGGAGACAGAATATCACACTGAGTCAACAGGATCTTTGTAGATTTGGGAAGCATGAGAGACAGTTTAATCAAAGGAAGACACACCATTCTTATAAATATTCCCTGGACAAAGGGTTATCGCTCAGGCCCTGAATCCTGTGAATGCACATCAGCCACAGGAGAACCATAAGATAAATGGTTTGCTTCCCTAAACGTGGCAACAATCTATTAGGGGACAGGCCTATGAGCTTAAGGGCAGAGCCTCCCTGCATTAAAAATTAGTTTGGGTAGGATTCTATATAATTGGCTGATGTGAAGTTTGATAATAGAAACTTTCTTCCTATTATAACTCTCCTATGACCTGCCCTCATATCTTGTATTTCATGAAAATAATATCATCTCTGTGTATCTTATAGAAGCTTCAACCTCCAGGAGGCATTGTTTATGTGCACATGCCCCTGGGATAAAGGACATCCAACACCTTCAGAAGAAAGTGGTATTAAGACACGCTCAAAGAAAGGATTGTGTGGTTGGAATAAAACCAGCAAGTAAAATTATCATTTAGTGGGGTATTCCAGCCTCAGAACATTGGGATAGGGCTTGTTAAAAGAAAGTTGGAAAGCCATCACAGTCGACCATTTTCCATTTTTATTCTCCCCGAAATCTCACTGAAACATGGCTTGAAAGGAGTGAATTTGGATATAGTTCAGCAGTTCAATCTCTCCCCACCAGGGTGAGCCAGGCCATTTCCCTATTTTGGTGCTTAACCTAATTTGGAATCCTCTTTTGCAAAATGCCTTTACCACCTGCCTGAGGTGAAAGGAACAAAGCTCATGCCAACTGACAGGAATGTTTTCTGCAAGGCTGAGTTAACAGGGCAACCTTACATTATCTTTTGCTGAATAAGGAGACTTTTTTCCAAAGGTGAAGGCTGAGAACGTTCTTTTTATTATTATTATTCTTTTAAATGAAACAGGTTAAGTAGAGAGCAGTCAAAACAGTGGATTTCACACACTGAGGGTGACGGTGGTTTTCTCATGTCCCGAGGAATGAAGGGGCTCATGGGGAAGGAAAATGTGCTTCTCTATAGACCATTGCTAGAAAGGCAACATAAATCCCACTGTGGAATATTCTCTATGGAGCACCCTTGTCCTAAGCAAGAATTTTCATTTGATGGCCGTCATGTTATTATTTCCCATTATTCATTAAGAAACAAGCCCTCAAAACTTGCCTGCCCCATTGCAACAATCTTTAAACTCCCATCCCTAAAACACAACCTTCACTCTGTCACCAAGGCCACTTTCTCCCAATATCCTCTATACCATATCTTTCTGGGGCCCAGAGACTTTTAGGGCCTCCCCAGCACCATTAGAATGGTGCTTGAATTTAGTTTGACATTGAAAGGTTTACATGCAGGTCCTGGCTCACTTTTATAAATCAAAGCCCCCCTGTTCTATTTTTAAATGCTCTTCTATGGCGAGATCTCTGTGGCCAGTCAATTCTATGGACAGCTGCTTCTTACCCAGTTTTACTGATTTATTTTGTAGTTCTCTCAACTGGATACAACATATGTTCTTTCATAAATCCTATCTACCCTTTATGTCTTCTTTCTCCTCCTTAAAATCTTTCTTTCTTTTTTTTTTTTTTTTTTTTTGAGACGGAGTCTTGCTCTGTCGCCCAGGCTGGAGTGCAGTGGCGCGATCTCGGCTCACTGCAAGCTCCACCTCCCGGGTTCACGCCATTCTCCTGCCTCAGCCTCTCCGAGTAGCCGGGACTACAGGCGCCCACCACCACGCCCAGCTAATTTTTTGTATTTTTAGTAGAGACGGGGTTTCACCATGGTCTCGATCTCCTGACCTCGTGATCCGCCCGCCTCGGCCTCCCAAAGTGCTGAGATTACAAGCGTGAGCCACCGCGCCCAGCCCTTAAAATCTTTCTGATAACTTCAGTGCATACTGCATTGCCTCTCTCCACATCCTTCGCAGTATTTATGGCTAAAGAAGCCCCACACTGTCCACTGTGTCATGATACAGCTTGACATGTTGTGTGCATCAAGTATGTTCATCTCATTCATTTAATCAGCTAGAGTCAAAAAATTATTATTTTTGCAAGTTCAGTGCTGGATCTTAGGCTGGTTTCTCTCTTCCCACCCAAAACCAGCACAATGATTATGTTCATGATGACATTTTAAAATAATGTTGCATTAATTTAAACCATCAAAATAATAGTAAAATGAGAGCCATCCCCATTAAGTGCACTACAAATTTTGAATTGACTGCAAGAAAAAACACTTAGGGTACAGTTCTTTTTTTAAAAAATTGATGTTTTCTGCTTCAGGACAAGTCACAAAGGATGCTGTAGTAGGTTTAACAGTATTGTCCAAAATTTTATGTCTACCAGAAACCTCAGAATGTGACCTTATTTGGAAACTGGGTCTTTGCAGTTGTAACTAGTTAAGTTAGGATGAGTTCAAACTGGATTAGATTTGGCCCTAAATCCAATGGCTGATGACCTTAAACGAAGAAGACACACTGAAAGACACACAGGGAAGAACCATGTGACAATGGAGTCAGAGCTTGGAGAGCTATGGCTACAAGCCAAGGAAGCGAAAATTGCCAGGAGCCATCAGAAACCAGAAAGAGGTGAGGGAGGATGACGCCTCTCAGAGCTTTCAAAAGGAACATGGCCCTACTGAAATCTTCATTTTAGACTTCTAGCCTCTAGAACTGTGAGAGAATAAATTTCTGTAGAGTTTGTAATTATTTGTTACAGCAGCCCAAGGAAATGAATACAGATGTTGAGTGACGCATTTACTGTTCTGAATGTAAGTGAGGCGTTTCACTCAAAATAGAAAGTTTGATACTAGCTGAAAAACAGTTCTGACCAGGGAAAATCTTTTTCTACAGATGGCCTTAAAAATAGAGTGCTTCTTTTTTTTTGTTTTTTTTCACGATGGTTTTGGTGCGATCCTCCTTGAAAGGAGGTGAATGAACCAAGTGACCTTTCAAGATCTTCCTCAATCCTTTGATACTGGGATTTTACAAACTCTGCTCACTTGATAATCTAGGCCAGCTTTACTTATGCGTGTATACTTACAGGACAGTTTTCTATCTCAAAACTTCTACTGCAGGCAAGTAAATTCCCTCATGGCGCCTACCTCTCTCTTTCTATACATGTACACTAAGGTGCAGCCATATCTGTGTTTATACTGATATATTTGTTTTTACTAATCTCCTTAGAAAGATGCCCCTACAGTATGTCTTATAGGCTGCTTTCGTTCCCTATTTTTGGTAGCCTTGTTTGCTATGGTCTTATTTTTATTTTTAGCCAATGGGATTTAAAGTGTTTTATTAAACTAGTTAGTGACATTTCTATAAACTTCTGGATTAATCATAATTGTATAAGTGCAATAATAAATAATCCATAACTGCAGAGGCTTTAAACAAAACAATTTCCCCCTTACCTACCCAAGCTGTACATCCTGGATCAGTGAGAGGCTTTGTCCTATACCCTTCTCATTAGAGAAGGCACACTAATTGAGTTCTGGCATCTGGGATAGCTTAGAATCTGGAAGGGAACGTGGGAATGGGGCACTGGTCCATAAAGTCTTCTACTTCCACGTGACGGATATTATTTACTATTACATTTCACTGGCCAGAGCAATAATATATCCCTGCCTAACTTCTAAAGAGCAAAGAAGTGCAATCCTACCATGTCTTTAGAAGGAAGAGTATGAATATTGGTTATTAGTGTAAATAATGACCAGCATTCCAGGCTACAAATCAGAGTATTTGTTACTTTACTTCATACACACCTTAATGGGTTCTCAGTGACTGAGTCCTCCTAGTCTTAAAGGAATTTATATTCTAGATGAGAAAATAATTCTCCTTGGGGGAGAAACCACAGATATGGAGTCGGCCCTCTAAACACAGAATTTGAGTCCACCCTCTAAAGCAAAAGCAGTAATCTAAAGTCTTGGCCGGGTGCAGTGGCTCACGCCTGTAATCCCAGAACTTTGGGAGGCCAAGGTGGGCAGATCACCTGAGGTAAGGAGTTCGAGACCAGCCTGACCAACGTGGTGAAAGCCCGTCTCTAATAAAAAATACAAAAATTAGCCATACATGGTGGTGTGCACCTGTAATCCCAGCTACTCAGGAGGTTGAGGCAGGAGAATCATTTGAACTTGGGAGCCGGGGGTTGCAGTGAGCCAAGATCGTGCCACTGCACTTCAGCCTGGGCAACAGAGTGAGACTCTGTCTCAAAACAAAAACAAAAACACAACAATAACAACAACAAAAAGCATCAAAGCCAGAGGGCATTTTTTTTAAGTTTTTTTTTTTAAAAAAGCATAAACTAGACCAAAAGAAATCTCTCCAGAACTACTGCAAATCCATAGATCAATTTCTCGAGTGTTGGTTATTCTCTGTTGGCCCTCTCACACACTGCACACTTCTCTATACTTGTCTGTCCTGCCCTGTGTTCCTACAGCAAGCCCTTTCTTCCACATTTCCAGTTGCCAGTGGGCTCTACTGGGACTATCGCCTCCCTGAAATCCTTTGGCCCTGAGGATAGTAGAGGCTTCTCACTGTTGCTAGCATCTGAACGCCTCACTCTTTTTTCCCCTAAACCTATCCACACCTCTGTAAAAATGTCTTCATTAGTTTCATCTGAACCTCGGGTGAATTCTGTTTTCTTCTGAGACTCTGACTGATAACACCCTACTTAATCCCAAGAATTGATGAAATGGATGTTTTCCATAGGTGAAATGTAGGAGAAACAACAGATTCCTGTTGCATTTATCTATCATGACTCATGTAAACCTTTGCCTGAGGCGAGTTTGCAGGTCAATCACATTTGTATCATCTATTATTATGATGTTCTCCTTATTTCAATTTAATGAAAAGGCCTGTCTTTCACCCTTTAACATAGCACACAAACTCATGATTTAAAATAATAATAAAATATCAAAAGCTCATACTTTCCTCAACACAATCCTGAAGTTTCTCCTGAGAAGCATAAAAGCTGTTTTTCTGGCGATAAAAACCCACCAAAAAGTTTATAAAGGAAACAAACTCCCCTCGGGCAGTAATCAGTGGTCAGACAGTATCTGACAAGCACAGCAGAATTTTAGCTATTGCTCTAGGGCTGTTCTTAGTTCTGGTCAATTCCTTTGCTAACTGGGATATGAAAGGAACCCAAGTGAAAATAGTCCAGAGGGGGGAAAAATAAGAAAGATAATGTAAAACAAACTCATTATATCTGGAATATTAAGATTTTTTTCTTAGAAGATTTTCTCCTTTATGCCTTAGAGCACTTGAAAGTTCTGAAGATCCATTTTATGTAAAGTCAAAAAAATATTTTACATAACACTTATTTTAAGTTTAAAGGCTTGCTACAATGAAACTGGTACTATAGTGAACTTAAAGCAGCAAAATAAACTGAAGAGGCCTCATAAAAATATATAGGCAGTAGTCAACTGATGCAAGGAAGTAAGCTTCATGGCATGAGATCTCGGATTTGCGTTAGCACCTAAATTTCCCCTGCCTCATTCTGGAGTAGTGTTTCCTCCTAGACTTTTTTTTTTTCTCAACAAGGAATAGCAGTCCTATTTCCTGACTAATTAGAATGGTTTATAATTAGGTTTTCGCCTGTAGGAAGGGATTAATCACTGTAAGAGGTGTGGGAAATTCAGCAGCTTCTGTTAGCAAGAGTATTCATGCCAATTTTGTATTTATTTATTTACTTACTTCTATTTTGAGTTTCATTTAATGGGAAGTTTTATTTTCTACAGATTTAATTTTGATGTCAGGGTTAAAGTTTCAAACTCACTCTCCTTTGTTCGCACAAATTTTAAAGTAAATGTTCAAACTCACTGTCTTTCATACACTAACCTCCAGGTTTAAAGTACTCATTGCATGTGTCAAGATTAAGAATCTCCCGATTTTCACATCTTCAAAGACATGTAATTTGGCTACATCTGGTATTCCCCACCACCACCAATCAGTTTTACAAATGCACTGGGCTCCAGATACTCAGCTAGATGCTGTGTCACCTGAAAATACAAGGACAAAGTCTTTATAGGAGTTTAGAAGATAGCTGAAAACTATACCTTGTCAATAACAGTACCAGCTAAAAATGGACATCAGGGTCATTGTGCCAGGAATGCAGGATTAGATGTCATATGAGCTCTCTATATAGTAAAAAATATATTTTTAGAAACAATTGTTCCAATTACGTCCCTGCCACCAATGAAAGCTGATTTGGAGAAGTCTTTTTCCTGGTTAATATAATAAGTAACATTATCTCTGTGGTTTCCTCCTGGTTTAAAAACTTGTGTTATTATTTTATACAGATTTTTTTTATACCAGATATCTTGGGCATGGGGAAGGCTGTATAATCTTACCTGGTAACATGACCACACTCTTAATAAAGATGTGAAAGGTGAGAATCATTTTAGTATAAAAAACCCACTCTAAATAGAGTCACTACTCCTCTCCCACATTATAGAGTTGATAAAGTACCTGAAAATACTCTTTTTGTACGAGAACATTTTCTCATTTTTATTTGGAAGATATGCAATTAAAAGTTTTATTAAATAAGTCATACATTATTGAAGTTGTGTGGGGTAGAACTACAAGTTGTAGTGTCTCCAGTTTTTCATATTCCAATTCCTCTGGAATCAGTCTCTTCACTCAGGATGATGAGAGATAGGGCACACACTCTCTTACCCACCTCACATTCTTAGCATATAGCAATATAGATCATTCTCATGAGTTAGACTTTCATCCTGCTGCTGTGACTAGACTTAAGAGTCAGAATCAAAGTGAGATGGAGATATGAAATGGAGAT
Source organism: Symphalangus syndactylus (assembly GCF_028878055.3). Taxonomy (NCBI): domain Eukaryota; kingdom Metazoa; phylum Chordata; class Mammalia; order Primates; family Hylobatidae; genus Symphalangus; species Symphalangus syndactylus. Next base: position 46,742,172 of record NC_072423.2, read on the forward strand.
AATGGGATGGATGGTCAGATTTCAAAACAATGAACCCAGATATTCTTTTCATTTTATCCCTCAAATTGATTGGTGGTCTTGTCTCCCTCCTACTGTGCCAGTTCAAATCTCAACATAGCTTATTCATCCTTAAAAGTCCAGTATAAATTTTTCCTTCTCAAAGCCATTTGTGGAGGACCCAGTTCACAGGGACCTAATACTCTGGGTTCCTAAAACAGGCGTTGTCTCTTCCTGGTGTAAAGTGGCTACAGCATATGCTCTTCAACCAAATCTCTTGCCCTTACACCCTAGAAAGCCCATTCACTACTTATGTGACCTACGACATTTTTCAGTAACTGCTTGTTTCTCAGATTCTCCGTCTGTAAAATGAGGATGATAATACGACCTACCAAAGAGTTGTGGTGAGAATCTCCCATAAAGTAGAACTTGGCACAGAGTAAACATTAAATATCCAATGATGTTAGCTAACCTTATTTTATACCTCATAATATTCCAAGGTGTATGTCCTTTTACATAACTTGGCTATAAACCCCTTGAAATCAGTTTAAATATTCATACTTCTGGGTCTCGCTCTCAGTGCCCCAGCAGAGTACAGTGAACAGATCAGACACTAAGTCAGCATTAGCTAACTGATACTTAGCAGTGGTTTCTGGTTTCTTTAAGACAGGGAATAAACTACAGGTGATTACATAGTGGAATAGGTTTTGGAAATGTAGCTCAGGGACAGGCTAACTGCCAGATATGCAGAACTGAGTACATCTACATCGGAGTTTCTCCCTTGAAAGTTATATTCTGTGCATTTGTGACAACTGTCTTCCCCAACTCATTCTAGTTGTGCCCCATTTGGGAGAGAAGACAAAAATAACTCAAATTTAACTCTTGTCACAAATGTATATGTTAAAACAAGTACCTCTTGGTTTCTACATATTCTCTTCCTAATAAATATACCAGCATGAGCATAATCTCTTTTACTCACATTTTTGCCAGTGAACCCACAGAAACACTACAATATGTCAGCATTTCTTATGCTCCTAAAACATTTGTTTTTTCTGAGAAGAACAGGAAACATGACAGCAACTTTTTTGAAAGTCCACAGTCCAAATGAAAGTTCATGAAGTTCCTCTGATGGCCCCAAAATTTAGAAGTGGCTTCTGTTAATGTGGCCAGAGAGGCCCAATGATGGTCAAAAGCTGAAAAGCATAGATAAGAGGAATGAAGCAATAGAAATGAGGATAACATAAACTTCACTATACAAGATAGTAAGAATAAAATGCTCTATTTTGTAGAAAAGGACTCCTTCTAGACACACACAGATACAGACATAAGCATACACCTTCAAAAATAACTAAAGCATAGAGAGAGTTGCTTCCATCAATAATAATTGCAACTTTACTTTATAAGTTCTAATTAGGTATGAGCTACTTACATGAATAATCTGCAATTCTTAAAGCAATCTGCTAGGAAGCTGCTGTTATCTTATCATATAAAGTTGACAATAAAGCTCAGAGAGCCTGCTCAGGCCGTGATTCTGGCACATGACTGAGCCTGGTGCAGCTTAGGCAGCTCCTGCTCCATGCAGCACATAGATCTGCATCCCACTTGGCACCTTCACACTGAATCATCCTTTTACTTCCATTGTATGTGATTTACAGATCCACCCACATGATAGTTTAAAAAATAAATGGCTAAATTTAGTCAATGTTTTGATTATTCTAACTAAAACCTATTCAAATACCCCAGGGACCATCAAACTATCCTAGACTACCTCACCAAAGCCCTGTTCTATATATATGCACACACACACATACATATATATTTACATCGATATCTGTATCTCTATATCTATCTATATCATCTGTATTAGTCAATTTTCACACTGTTGATAAAGACATACCCAAGACTGGGAAGAAAAAAAAAGGTTTAATTGGACTTACAGTTCCACATGGCTGTGGAGGCCTCAGAATCATGGAAGGAGGCAAAAGGCACTTCTTACATGGTGGCAGCAAGAACAAAATGAGAAGGATGCAAAAGCAGAAATCCCTGATAAAACCGTCAGATCTCATGAGACTTATTTACTACCAGGAGAACAGTGTGGGGGAAACCGCCCCCACATCCCAACTTATCTCCCAGCAGGTCCCTCCCACAACACATGGGAATTATGGGAGTACAAGTCAAGATGAGATTTGGGTGGGGACACAGAGCCAAACCATATCATTCCACCCCTGGCTTCTCCAAATCTCATGTCCTTACATTTCAAAACCAATCATGCCTTCCCAATAGTTCCCCAAAGTCTTATCTCATTTCGGCATTAACCCAAAAGTCCACATTCTAAAGTCTCATCTGAGACAAGGCAAGCCCTTTCTGCCTATGAGCCAGAAAAATCAAAAGCAAGCTAGTTACTTCCTAGATACAATAGGGGTACAGGTATTGGATAAATACAGCCATTAAGAAGGGGAGAAATTGGCCAAAACAAAGGGGCTACAGGGCCCATGCAAGTCTGAAATCCACCAGAGCAGTCAAATTTTAAAGCTCCAAAATGTTCTCCTTTGACTTTAGGTCTCACATCCAGGTCACGCTGATGCAAGCAGTGGGTTCCCATGGTCTTGTGCAGCCCCCACCCCGAGGCTTTGCAGGGTATGGCCCCACTCCTGGCTGTTTTCACTGGCTGGCATTGAGTGTCTGTGGCTTTTCCAGGCACATGGTGAAGCTGTCAGTGGATCCACCATTCTGGAGTCTGGAGGACAGTGGCCCTCTTCTCACAGCTCCACTAGACAGTGCCCCAGTAGGGACTCTGTGTGAGGGTTCTGACCCCACATTTCCCTTCTGCACTGCACTAGCAGAGGTTCTCCATGAGGGCATCGCCCCTGAAGCAAACTTTTGCCTGGGTATCCAGGCATTTCCATACATCTTCTGAAATCTAGGCGGTTCCCAAACCTCAATTCTTGACTTCTGTGCAAGCACAGGCTCAACAATATAGAGAAGCTGCCAAGGCTTGGGGCTTCCACCCTCTGAAGCAACAGTCCATGCTGTATTTTGGCCTCTTTTAGTCATGGCTGGAGTGGCTGGGATGCACGGCACCAAGTCCCTAGACTTCACACAGCACGGGGACCCTGGGTGGGCCGGTGAAACCATTTTTTCTTAGGCCTCCAGGCTTGTGGTGCGAGAGGCTGCTGTGAAGACCTCTGACATGCCCTGGAGACATTTTCCCCATTGTCTTGAAGATTAACGTTTGGCTCTTCGTCACTTCTGCAAATTTCTACAGCAGGCTTGAATTTCTCTCAGAAAATAGATTTTTCTTTTCTGTAACATTGTCAGGCTTCAAAATTTTCAAATTTTTATGCTCTGCTTCCTTTATAAAACTGAATGCCTTTAACAACACCCAAGTCACTTCTTGAATGCTTTGCTGTTTAGAAATTTCTTCCGCCAGATACCCTAAATCCTTTTTCTCAAGTTCAAATTTCCACAAATATCTAGGTGGGTGAAAAATGCAGTCTGTTTCTTTGCCAAAACATAACAAAAATCACCTTTGCTTCAGTTCTCAACAAATTCTTCATCTCTGAGACCACCTCAGCCTGGACCTTATTGTCTATATTGCTATGAGCATTTTGGCCAAAGCCATTCGACAAGTCTCTAGGAGTTTCCAAACTTTCCCACATTTTCTCATCTTCTACTGAGCCCTCCAAACTATTCCAACCTCTGCCTGTTACCCAGTTCCAAAGTTGCTTCCACATTTTGGGTATCTTTTCAGCAATGCTCCACTCTACTACTACCAATTTACTCTATTAGTCCTTTTTCATGCTGCTGATAAAGACATTCCCAAGACTGGGAGGAAAAAGAGGCTTGATTGGGCTTACAGTTCCATATGGCTGGGGAGGCCTCAGAATCAAGGCAGGAGGTAAAAGGCACTTCTTACATGGTGGAGACAAGAGAAAAATAAGAAAGATGCAAAAGTGGAAATCCCTGATAAAACCATCAGATCTCATGAGACTTATTCACTACCATGAGAAGTGTATGGGGGAACCACCCCCATGATTCAAATTATCTCCCACCAGTTCCCTCCCACAACACGTGGGAGTTATGGGAGTACAATTCAAGATGAGATTTGGGTGGGTACACAGAGCCAAACCATATCATCATCTATATCTACTTAACTCTCTGAGGTTGTTTATTCCATGCTTTGACTATTATAATCTATCTCCACCAAAACTATAAACTATTTGCATCCATCTTTCACATGCTATTTGACAATAACTGACAGATGAGCTATCTATCTATAGATAGATAGATAGATATTTAATCTTGTTTCCAAAACCTAACGTGTATTAAAGAGTAACACTATAAACACGCACATACACATATACATATATACACGTGTGTGTGTGTGTGTGTGTGTGTATATATATATATATATATAGAGAGAGAGAGAGAGAATTGAAATAATGACAGTATCCCCCTCTGTATTTTAGGGATGCTTACTTTTCCATGAGCAATCGTGAAGTGTTTGTATAGTACTGTTAAACATAATATTCAGAAGAAGATAAAGTCAGAACCATCACACAAATGTAAAATCTAAACACATTAAACTTTATGGCTTTTCTTATATGAGGGAACAAGGAAGATGTTATCACCAGTTCAGAGAAAGTAATTGTATATACATACATACATACACACACACACACACACACATACATACATATAAAGGAAAAGAATTACAAATGCGTACAAAACTTTTTTTTTAAATATAGAAGCAGAGAAAATCAATGGATACTCTTTGAAAAAGATAAGAGTTTGCCTATCTATGTGTCCCTTACAATTAATAAATAGTTGTGAAATGCAGGCATACCTCATTTTATTGTGCTTTACTTTATTGCACTTCACAGATATTGTGTTTTTTACAAATTGAAGGTTTTTGGCACCCCTGCATCCAACAAGTCTACCAGCAGAATTTTTCCAACACCACATGCTTACTGCCTACTTTGTGTCTGTGTCAGCACTTTTTAACAATAAATTAATTTTAATTAAGCTATATACATTATTGTTTTAGACATAATGCACACTTAATAGACCACAGTATAGTGTAAATACAATGTTTATAGGCACTGGGAAACAAAAAAAATTATGTGACTCATTTTTTTGCGTATTGATTTTATTGCAATGGTCTAGAAACAGACCCACAATATCTTCGAGGAATGCATATAATTGAATATAATGAATAGCATTCAAATCAGACAGTTCATAAGGTTGTTCTATAGACAATGCATAGTTTTCCATTGAAGTGCTTTTTTTTCCACAGTCTCTTCTCTTTTGATCAAAAATAATCTCAAATATTTTTCTTAATCACAACATAAGTCTGATCTCATTAGTCTTAGCCCTATCATTGACATAGAAACAGCAACAGTGTTAATTTACTGCATAGGTCCTTTCATGTTTACTTTGCTGAAAATTTTCATTAGGAATCAGATTGGATTTTTCATAGCCTCTTTACAGGAGGAAGCCAAGCCAAGAAACTCTCTCTACCAGATTTCACCTATAATACCTGTAAGTTGAGTGAATTCCTTTCTTTTTAAGGTCTCTGAAACATTCTGAGGTTCTTGGGCCTGTCTGAAAATGATTTCTCCTACCCACTTTTAAGGCTAAGAATCCTAAAAGCCAGTTATACAGCCAGTTTTACCAAGAGTGCTTCCTAAGCATTGATTCCATAAAGTCAAATGTGGTTACTCAACAGTGGCTGGTAATACGTGATTAAATAATCATCATTCTCAAACATGACATTCCAGATAAACTTGGCTATCAGCCAATGTTTTCAATTATATCTTGGAAAAAGATGGCAAATTCTTAATGAACCTAGGCAAATAACTAAACTGCCATGAAAACAAGAATACTCAATAATAGAGTTTGAAGTCTATAAGAATCAGGCATGGAAACAAAGAATAAGACGCCATTGTTGCCTAATATTAAAAGGCAAAGCAACACCGGAACTCCGATAAATAGAAACATATTTGGGAGAACTCAGGCATTGACCCATCTCCAGAAACAGTCTATGGAGCATAGAATTTTTCTTATTTAAATAACGGTATGTCTCTCAAAATTTAATGTAGGGAAACAACATCTCTTCAGATTTGAAAAACTCTTTCTATAAAATTCATCAATATTAACTTGCCAAATAAACTTACTTATTTCTGGTCCCTGTTTTTTATAAGGTAGAACAAATCTTTGTGATTTTTAAAGGAGACTTTGAAAAAAATCTCCAAGATACGTTAGGTGCAAAAAATATCATGTGACTTTATCTTAATTTTATTTTATTTTAAATTCAAAATTCATTTCTAAGAAGTAGGAAAAAAAGCAGTTGTCAGGAGATTTGACCTCTCAAGGTAGAAATAATACTGGTCTACCTATTTTAAAGCGACAATAAAATATTTAAAAATAAACATAGAAAGTAACATGATTTTAAAGAACCTTGGTTCTTTCGTAAGTGAAGAGTTTTTGTTTTCTTAAATAATCAAGGACATAATAAAATAAGCATAAAGCCCAGAAAATTATCTTGCTAAAACACAAAATCTGTGCAGATTACACAGAATTACAGATCATGGCTTAAGGCAATAAACAAAGAAAAAAAAGCAAGCCCATTAAAACTGAACAGACTTTGTTAAGATTTTAACATAGTTCATAGTTTTTTTCACTAAACATTTGCACACAATCTATAGGCATATCTCATTTTACTGTGTTTTTCTTTATCATGCTTCACAGAAAATAGTTTTTTCCAAAATTGAAGGTTGCGGCAACCGTGTGTCAAGCAAGTCTACTGGCACCGTTTTTCCAATAGCATGGGCTCACTTTGTGTCTCTGTGTCACATTGTAATTCTTGCAGTATTTCAAACATTCTCATTATAATTATATCTGTTACGGTGATCTGTAATCAGTGATCTTTGATGTTACTATTTTAATTGTTCGGGGACATGATGAACCATACCTATATAAGACAGCTAACTTAATCGACTCGACAAATGCTGTGTGTGCTCTGACTACTTCACCGACCTGTTGTTTCCTTGCCTCTCTCCCTCTCTTCAGAACTCCCTATTTTCTGAGACGCAACAGAATTGAAATTAGAGCAATTAATAACCCTACAATTGCCTCTAGGTGTTCAAGTGAAAAAGTCATGCATGTTTCATTTTAAATTAAAAGCTACACCTTGGGAGGCCAAGGTGAGAAGATTGCTTGATGCCAGGCATTCAAGTCCAGCCTGGGCAATGGGGGAGGCCCTCATCTTTACACAACTAAAAACAAAATAAAAAAAAAAAATCAGCTGAGCGTAGTTGGGCCCACCTGTATTCCCAGCTACTTACAAGGCTGAGATGAGTGTATAGCCTGAGCACAAGAGTTCAAGGCTACAGTGAGCAATAGTTGCACCACTGCACTCCAGACTGGGTAACAGAGTGAGATTTTGTCTCTCAAAAAATTAAATACAAATAAATAAAAAGCTAAAAATGGTTAAACTTAGTGAGGAAGGTCTCCTGAAAGCTGAGACAGGCCAGAAGTTCAGATTCTTGTACCAAACAGCCAAGTTGCAAATGCAAAGGACAAGTCCTTGCAGGAAATTGAAAGTGCTACTCCAGGGAACATGCAAATGATTTGAAGGCAAAACAGTCTCATTGCTGATGTGGAGAAAGTTTTAGTGGTCTGGATAGAAGATCAAACTGGCCACGACAGCTGGTCTAATTAAGCCAAAGTCTAATTCAGAGCAAGACAGGTCCTAAGTCTATTCAGTTCTATGAAAACTGAGAGAGAAGAGGAAATTGCAGAAAAGAAAACATTCAAACCTAACAGAGATTGATTCATGAGGTTTAAAGAAAGACGCCATCTCTATAACGTAGAAGTGCAAACTGAAGCAGTAGGTGCTGATTATAGAAGCTGCAGCAAATTATCTAGATCTAGCTAAAAAAATTGAAGAAGGTGGCCACACTAAACAATAGATTTTCAATGTTAACAAAACAGCCTTCTGTTGGAAGAAAATGCCATCTAGGACTCTCATAGCTTGGACGGAGAAGTCAATGACTGGTTTCAAAACGTCAAAGACAGACTGCCTCTTTTTTTAGTAACTAATGCAGCTAATGACTTTAAGTTGAAGCCAAAGTTCATTTTTTCATTCCCCAAGTCCTAGGGCCCTTAAGAATGAAGCTTAGTCTACTCTGCTTGTTTTCTATAAATGGAATAACAAAGCCTGAATAACAGCACACCTGTTTAAATAATGGTTTACTAGATATTTTAAGCCCACTGTTTATGTCTACTGCTCAGACAAAAAAGAGATTATTTTCAAAATATTGCTGCTCGTTGATTATGTACCTAGACACCTAAGAGCTCTGATGGAGATGTACGAGGAGATTAATGCTGTTTTCACACCTGCTAACACAACACCCATTCTGCCCACCATGGATCAAGAAGTCATTTCAACTTTCAAGTCTTATTATTTAAGAAATACATTTCATAATGCAATAGGTGCCGTGGCTAGTTATTCCTCTGATGGATCTGGGCAAAGTAAATTGAACACCTTCTGGAAAGGATTCACAATTCCAGATGCCATTAACAACATTCATAAATCACGGGACGAGGTGAAAATATCAACATTAACATGGGTTTGGAAGAAGCTGATTCCAACCCTCACAGGTGACTTTGAGGAGTTCAAGATGTAAAAGGAGGACATAACTGCTGATGTGATGGAAGTAGAAAACTAGAATTAGAAGGGATGCCTAAAGATGTGACTGAATTGCTGTAATCTCATGATACAACTTGAGCCGATGAAGTGTTGCTTCTTATGGATGAGCAAAGAAAGTGGTTTCTTGAGATGGAATCTACTTCTGTGAAGATGGCTACGAACATTATTGAAAAGACAACAAAGGATTTAGAATATTACTTAAACAGAGTGGATAAAGCAGTTGGCAAGGTTTGAGAGGGATGACTTCAATTTCGAAAGAAGTGGGTAAAGTGCTATAAACAGCCTCACATGCGACAGAGAAATCTTTCGTGAGAGGAAGAGTCAATTGACGTGGAAAACGTCATTGTTATCTTATTTTGAGAAATTGCCACAGCCACCTTAACCTTCAGCAACTACCACCCCGATTAGTCAGCAGCCACCAACATCAAATGAAGACCCTCCAGTAGCAAAATGATTATGACTCACTGAAGGCTCAGATGATTGGTAGCAATTTTTAGCAATGAAGTATTTTAATTAAGGTATGTACATTGTTTTTTAGGCCTAATGCTATTGCTCACTTAATGGACTATAGTGTAAACATAAATTTTGTATGCACTGGGAAACCAAAAAATAATTGCGTGACTTGCTCGATTGCAAAATTCACTTTATGGCAGTGGTTTTGGAACTGAACCTGCAATATCTCTGAGGTATGCTTGTAATTGAAAGCAAATACAATTTTCTTTCCATGACCTTTCTATAGCTTTTTATATCTATTCAGGTTTTTCCTTCACTACCCTCTTTCTTTTTCTAAAACAACCCGTCACTTTAGACTGAAATTATTATCTTTCCCCTTACTGAACAGAAGCAGATTACATCACTTCACCTACCAGGTGATAGTTCTCTGCCACTGTTGATCCTAGTGCATGTTCATTCACTTAAGTAACTGTAACTTTTTACTAAAGTAACTTCTATTTCACAGAGAAAAATAGGCGGTGGATAATAAATGCATGCATGTATTATATTTAACACCGATAGCTGTTTTCATTAAACCGAAAATATTAAACAGGTCTCATTTGCCAAAAACGTATCTATATTCTGTTCCCTTGATTTCTTAAAATATTTTTAAGCTGGCTTATATAAAGATACCATTTTTTATAATACATTTAAAGTACTAAAGTTCAATTTTCTGGAAATTTTAGGAATATTCAATTGGTATGTGTTTATCTGCCAACTAGAATGAGTTCCTTTAGGAGGCTTTTTAGGCTAATCTATCAATATCATTGGGAGGTTGGAAAACACTACACATTCATACGGTCTGTGGTAAAGGTAGTAAAGCCTTCTCTGAGTGATAGACACAGGATATATATACAGTTAAAAATGGAGAGCTTCAGCTGGGCACAGTGGCTCACGCCTGTAATCCCAGCACTTTGGGAGGCCGAGGCAGGTGGATCATGAGGTCAAGAGATAGAGACCATCCTGGCCAATATGATGAAACCCTGTCTCTACTAAAAATACAAAAATTAGCTGGGCGTGGTGGTGCATGCCTGTAGTCCCAGCTACTCGGGAAGCTGAGGCAGGAGAATTGCTTGAACCCAGGAGACGCAGGTTGCAGTGAGCCAAGATGGCACCACTGCACTCCAGCCTGGGGACAGAGCAAGGCTCCATCTCAAAAAATAATAATAATAAAAATAAAAATAGAGAGCTTCACTTCTAAAGTTGAGCCAAGGATTCAGAGCAAATAAACAACCACAGAACCTTACTGGCCTATCAATAACCTGATCTCCTTCTCACTGGAAAAATTCTTCGTTGTCTAGAGCTAAAAATAGATAATTGAAAAAGACTAACAAACTAGACTCTCTATCATCTGTTATTTAACAGAGAGTAAAAATTACCAAGTGGTCAGACCACAAAATACAACTCTTAATCAATAAAATTAATAAACCAGAGTATCTGTTGTCTCTTATGCAACAGGGAATAGATCTCTGTAAACAATTAATCCTCATATAGATATTATCAAATAATCAGTCAATAAAACCAAATATCCAAACATTCTGCTAGAAATTGGGAATAATTTATTGGCTGAAAATAAACCAAAACCAAAGACAAAACACAAAATTAGTAGAAAGTAAAATTAAAATTGAATAAACTGAGAGTCGTTAAAGCTCTTTTGCCTCTTTGAAGTCACCTCTGAGAGCAAAGAAAGGATGTACTTTTTCCCAAGAGGCTCACCTCTGGTGAGGAAGGTTACCTGGCCCTGGTAGGAGAATCCACTGGGCATGTTGGTGGAAGATTTCCAAAACTGTTAAAAGATAAATTTCAAAAAGATGAGATCATGTCTCTCTTATAGATAGAAAAATGAACATGTGTTAAATATTTGATGTTTCTCATATGAGAGAATCAGGCAGATGCTATAATTGTTCAAAGAAAAAGTCAAAGAAAGCATAGATTTATACTAAATTACACATGGATGCAAAACTGTTTTTTCTAGGGTAGGAAAGAAGTCAATGAAAACTCTGTTGGAAAAGATAGTTTGCCAATTTATCAGTTACCTACAATTTACAAGAGATACAAAATAGCCCAAAGATAATTAGCAGGGCTACAACTAGAGAGTTTATGAATGTATGCTATGGGCGCTGAAGCACAGCTCATATGTATCATTGTATAAAACTCACTTAGCTACTCAGTGTGGTATAAGACTGTCACTGTTATCCCCATTTTATAGATAACAGAGTAAATAAGGTAAGAGCTCAGGGTAACAATTTACATTCAGGTGTTCAACCACAATGATTGATGCTCTTTGTCCATCTTTACTAGGCATAAACCTGTACTAGATGCTGTGGAGGATATAAAATAGGTAAAACTCTGGACTGATGAACTTTGCAAGTTTAAATAATGCAAATCATATGAACTTGCAAGAGAAAATATGTGAATCTAGTGACAATATTTAAGAGCTCAAAGAGAGGTGTGATCACTTAAAATCCAAATGCACCTTTTATCTAAGCATGAGAGTTGAGGATAAAAAGTCTTCAATCTATTTAATAAATTTACTTTCATAGCAGAAATAAAAACCAACACAGTTTTTTCATATGCATACCACTTACTCTGCTATCAACATTAGCCTGATTTTTGTTTTTGTCCCGGGCATTTATCCAGTCAAAGAAAAGGACATTTGACTGCAACTAGCCAGAAATGTGGGGGCAGTCGTGGCTGCTTATTCAGTTATTTCAGAAAACAGCAGTAGCCTCCTGTGTCAGACTGAAACACCTTCAGTTAAACATCTTCAGTTTGACCTTAAGTCAACTCCTCCTATATCAGGTCATGCAGTAATAGGGGCTGTTTGACTAAGAGGTCATTGAAACTGGCATCAACCAGGAAACAATCCTTGAAGAAGAACAAACAGTAATCTGGAGAAAGAACTTTGAAATGGAGATTGTGCTAGATGTTAAGGTAAACTTGAATTGTCAATGAGCTGGCCTCTCAGTGGCTGTCTTTCTCTAAAAACAAAAACCTGCATTTCTGTTTTCTCTAAACAAGACTGTTTTGTGTGCTTCTTATAGATTTTTCTATTCAGATATTCTGGGGTTATCATCACAAAAATGGAAACAAGGAAGTAAACTGAGACCGAATTGCAAATTACATTTTTAAAAGGCTTACAGTAAAAGAATGCAATAAATGGAAACTGATGAAAGTGAGAAGGTAGACCAGCGAAAATGAAGGCAAACATATCTAAGACCAACTGAGCCCTCCAACAGTGAGAATGGTACTTAGTTTCCCTCTTCACATTACTCATTTCCAGTTCCTCTTCTTCCATCTTCTGTGGGCTTTCTCTTTGTAGTTTCAATATGGCTGTCAATAGCTCCCAGGGATAGGTGCTTTCCTGTTTCTAGTTCAGGAAAAGTTGTGAAGTTTACTCTGTATGGAGCAGTTTGATCATGAGCATCCTCTGCATCACTTATTGTGACCATTGTGTTGGGATATGTTGATACATTAATCCAGTAACAACCAACTCTGGAGTTGGTAGTTAAATAAAATTGCCATCTAAACTTAGAGCACAATGATAAGATAAAGATAGACTTTCCATAACAAATATGGGATCCTGTTTTCTTGGTGGAGAAACATTGGATTCTGGACAGATAAGAGCCCCATCCACCATCTTTTAAATTGATTTCGGAGAGCCATGCTGAGTGCAATCCTCACTTTCTTGGCATAAGGAACCAGGAGCACCATTTCTGCTGTGACTGCACATGAGCCTACGTGAAACCAGTCAGTGCTTCTTTCTCTTTATCTGTCAAATGAAGGTAATGTTTACCTCATATGGTGAGAAAATACATAATCTGAAAACTTTTTTTAAATAAAATTTCTATTTCTACACAAATGACTTTTTCGGGTTAAGATGTGGTTGCTTTCTTTCTTCAGCTCTCTTCTCTCAGTTCAAGTAAGGAGACAATGATTGGTATCAGTGTTATCACATTTAGCAAAGAAAAATAAAATAAATATTTTACCTGTCAACTCTATGTTGCCTCTTAATATATGTCAGAGAAGATCTGAGTGGGCTTGAAATGGCCCTGCCACCTGAGATAGAGCATCTCTGGCCTCACAGGGTCTTCTGTCAATGAAATCCTGATGGTACTCTTGGAAGTGTCTCAGACATTCAGCAAAACTAAAGATTCAGGGTTTGATCATGGTGATCACTTATTGAAATTACATTCTTACAATTTGGTAGGCACTTTTTGTCTACAAAACACTTAGTGATTACTTAAAATATGGAATTAGACAGATTTATAGGTTGCCACTATGCATACTCTCTTTTGGTTTGCCTGTGCATTCTTATCTCTGAGTGTCCTGATAATCCTTATTGTGTCACCAAATGAGTTTGATTGCTGACACAAAGCCTGAGAACTGACTACTGGCTTACCCTGCAGTTGTGCAGTGATGGCACATTAGGGGAAGAAGAGTGATTCTGTCCTTTGCAAAGCTGCTTCCTTCACTGTGGGGGAGAAATGAACCATAGTGCATCAGTTGGAAACTATGCTGATTATGGCTTATTTACAAGCAATGGACCTCCTAAAGCCAATATGAGTGACTCACAATATTAGGAAGAGAACATTGTGTAATGTACGGAAGATGCATCATGGAAAATATTAGAAACATCTATGCAAAGATAAGCACTGATAGGTCAGAAAATGAGTTGCTAAGCACAGCAATGAAGAGAGCCAAAAATAGGCTGAGAGAATCCTCTAACCTTTCAGCTTTCTGATGCTTACACCGGCCCTGCCAGGAAGCCCTGGTTCTGAGAGGATGACTCAGCCCTAAAAAATCTTGGGGAGTGCCAGTGTCACATATTTTACCTTCTCAGAACCAGAAGACAGCAAAATTTAAAAAAAAATAGATCAGCTTCAATTAAAGACTTTTGGACACCACTTTCTATATAAAAGATAAATTTTTCTATCATTCAAACCCCAGATTATGTAAATTGCTGAGTTTTTCTCTTTAAAACAAATCTGAAAATACAGCCAGAAATATGATATGGAGGGCCGTATCTACATAAAACTAGTTCATCATTTGGCCACAACTTGTCATTACAGCACAGAAATATGGAACTGATCAGAATTCCAAAAAATCTAGTTTAATTCTTTTTGTTTTTAGGTGAGGAAACTCAGGACTGGAGAGAAAAATTGGTTTTAGAATGTCACACAAACTTTAAATATAGTTTCTTTATATTTTAATACAGTTTGTTGAGTGCTTCCAAATTGGATTATTTTACATGAGAACTTCTTTAACATTTTGACCTACAAATGAAAACACTTGGCTAAAATATATATTGCTAAAACATGTATTATGCACATGTCCATTCCTTCAAAAAGTAGTCAAGCCAGTTGTTTAACTTAAGTAACTTATTTAATACTTTAAAAACAGATAAATCAACTAAAATTCAGCCAGAAAGGAAAAACACAGTATATAATATTTTTCAATGTACCTAGCATATTATTTTGACATTGTAATTAAAAATGGGGTAAATGCCATTTCCTATTTAGGTATAGATAAAATCTTAACATCAGGTACCTGTGGTTCTAAATCTTCACCATTCATCAGAATTATCTTGAAAACTTTTTAAAACACATAAGTTGGACCAATTCTAGGAGTTTCTGATTTGGTAGTTCTGGAGTGGGACCAGAATTTTCATTTCTAACAAGTTTCCTGGTGACGCTGATGCCACTCCTTTGAATATCACACTTTGAACACTACTTGTGTTTGTGATATAAAATATAAAATTCTAACCCAGGAGTTAAAAAAAATGGATTCTAGGTTTAGCTCAGATAATATCTTACCATGTGACCTCAAGAAAATGAACTGGATTTTTCTGATCAGTATTTTTTCAACTGAGTGGGGAGAAATTTAAATTGAGTCCAGTCTAATATACTGGAGTTGCCATTTTGCAGTAACAAGGGTATTAAGATACTTCAAAGTTCACCCATGACTAGATTTAAATTCTTTGCTAAAAATCAACTCATACCTCTTTTTTAAAAATCAATTTATGTACTTGAAATCCCTGCTGATCCAAGATTTTTGCCATGGACTCAACCTATACTGATGTAGCTGTTGGTGCACACCCGTATCTTAGCAGTTACCTCTACCCACAGAAGGCAGAGCACTAGGTAGCGCTGACAATCTCCGTCTGTGGGGCTGCTTTCTGGCCGCAAGAGCATGTTCACACCAAGCACGGGGCAAGCTGGAAATTATGAAGAGTAAGTGCCTTGGAAATCTGACCTCAAACAGTGACTAAGGCAAGTAAAAGGATAAATACCCTGCCGCCTTGCACCTGGGTTGGGATATTTCAGAGTCACATTCTACGCTGGCCCCCCGAGTCCCCTAGTAGGATGGAGCTCCACTTGGCACGGTTCTAACTGGCTTGATTGTGCATGTTTATTGGCTTCTATTCTTTCTTTCCTCCCTGCTCCTTCCTGAAATCACCTCAAAAAATTAGCTACTTTCACTTAAGTCCTTCTTATAGGATCAGATCCTTGAGAACACAAACCAGGGAATTGCTTGTTTGTATATTACCATGAATAACAATTCATTTTTATTCTTACTCTTGCTCAGTGTTAATTTAATGCATACAGATTTGTTGATGTTAAAAAATCTAGTAGTTTTGTGTTTCTAATCTACCCGATCTATGGCATTTCAAGTTGTAAGATTCTTGAAAAAAGGTCATTTTAGTGTCTCCTTTTTGGGCTTCATATTTAATGATCAACAAGCTTTATATCAGACAGTGATACAATCACTAAGAAAAAGCTAATTTTTAAAAAATTATTAGTTAATACATGTTTTACTTTTAATCATAAAGTGTTTATATACAATGCACACTTTTGGTGGTTTAAGTTTGGATTGCTTTATCTCACATTTAAACTCAAACCATAGTAAGCATACATTTATAATTATAGCTGGAATGGACACTAGATTCATTTTTAAAACAGTCATCTCTCAATATATGAGGAAACCATATTCTATGTATTGAACAAGCTTCTGGGCAGGGAATTTGTGATGTAACTAGGAAGATAATTTGTAATGTAACTAGAATTTGTGACGTTACTAGTGAATTTGTGACATGAATAGGAAAAGTGTGATGTCCTAACTTCTAGGACATTTTTCTCACTGAGTTTCTAGAGAGTACACCTGGGTTGGGATATTACAGAGTCACATTCTACGCTGGCTCCCCGAGTCCCCCAGTGGGATGGAGCTCCACTTGGCACAGTTATAACTGGCTTGATTGTGCATCTATATTGGCTTCTATTCTTTCCTCCCTGTTCCTTCCTGAAATCACCTCAAAAAATTAACTACTTTCACTTAAGTCCTTCTTACAGGATCAGATCCTTGAGAACACAAACCAGGGAACTGTTTGTTTGTACATTACCATGAATAACAATTCATTTTTATTCTTACTGTTGCTCAGTGCTAGTTTAATACCTACAGATTTGTTAATGTTAAAAAATTCTAGTAGTTTTATGTTTCTAATGTACCCGATCTATGGCATTTCAAGTGTAAGATTCTTGAAAAAAGATGATTTTAGTGTTAAAATTGGGCTTAAAGGATAAAGACCATTTCATTCCATTCTCCCTAATAACCAGAACTTTTTGAATGAAGAAGAAATCTCCTATACAGTATATCATTAACATCTAGAATGTCTGAAGGTTAAAAAATACATAAGGACTTATATCCCAAATATAGCTACTTGAGTAAAAGGTGGTAGTGTTATGCCTTCTGGGCTAAACTCACAGAAAATTGAGGGAAGAATAGACTAAAACACTAAAGCAATTGATCAAAATATTAAGAAGATAAAACGTATTTACAGATAATATTAGGAGAGAGACTCTTATGATGAAGACGGGAGGAGATATAAAAAAAAAGCACACGGCTGGGCGTGGTGGCTCATGCCTGTATTCCCAGCATTTTGGGAGGCCGAGGCAGGCGGATCATGAGGTCAGATCGAGACCATCCTGACCAACGTGATGAAACCCCATCTTTACCAAAAATACAAAAATTAGCTGGGCGTTGTGACAGGTGCCTGTAATCCCAGCTACTCGGGAGGCAGAGGCAGGAGAATAGCTTGAACCCGGGAAGCAGAGGTCGCAGTGAGCTGAGATCATGCCACTGCACTCCAACCTCGTGACAGAGCGAGACTCAGTCGCAAAAAAAAAAAAAAAAAAAAAAAAGCATGCAAACTACATTTAATATTTACGAGAACCTTGGATACATCTGGATACATTTGAATAGTTTTAGGATGGTTAGGTTGTTTTGAATCTGTGTCCTAAAAAGTTTAAATAATCAAATACCAAATTATTGGGCTTAAAGGATAGCAAATAAGAAATGAAACAACTTGCTGTAAAATTGAAACTGAAACTGTTCCTCAAAGAGTAAGAAACTAATGACTAATATATTTTTGAACTTGCAGGATAATCAATAAAGGAGACAACTTGAGGAAACACTGAAACTCCCTCCACTTGTGAGATCAAGATAAAACTGGCTGAAATAGGTTGAAACCAATATGGCTGACTGGAGCCTGTGCAAAGTGAGCTTACTAACATCACAGTCTGAATTGCCACAGCATGCTTTATGCTAACTCCCCCTGAGTTTGCACATGCAATCCATGAAGTAGCGTAAAGAGATAACTGCGCATGCTCAAGGACTCTCCAGCCCTCTCCTTTCCTTCCACAAATCACCTGCTAATCTCAGAATCCACCTCAGAAACTTTTCTAATAAAAAATATTGCCTTGAAGCCAGCACAGACAGATTTGAGCTTGATTCCTATCTCTTTGTGAGTCAACTTGCAATAAAGAGATGTTTTTTTTTTTTTTTTTTCACCTCAAAATCTAGTGTCGTAGTATTGGCTTCCAGTGCATTGGGTAGCAAGCCTCTTTTGCTAGGTGACAGTTTCATGGTTTCTGCACAACTTCATGATTAAAACATTAATATTACTCTTGTGTTTCAGAGTAAACCCAACTAATTTTTTAATTCAAAACTTTTGTGAAATATACCTGATAAAAGTTTATATTCTCTTCAATAGAAAAGCCCACAGCAGTATCACCCCCTAAAACCTTGGAAAAAAAAAAAAACATTACACATGCAGAGAAAAAAGGGAGAAATCTTTCAAACCATCAATTAACCAAAGAGTGAAGAAAAAATGTAGATGGAAGAAGCTCTAATAATTCTTCCAATACAGGTTCCAATGTAAGCCAATTGCAGGTAGAAAAACAACTATGGATATTAATTATTGTTAGGATGTAATTTACACACAGTGAACTGTCAGATTTCAAGCATAATGTCTGACAAATATGTGTAAGGGCATAGCACATTTTTTGAACCCCAGAATCCTTCTAAGTCAACCTCCTGACCCCAGAAACAGCCGCTGACCTGATTTCTATCACCTAGATTCGTTTTCTTATTCTACAATCTAGCTCAAATGGAATTGTACAATATTGACTCTTTTGTGTCTAGTTTCTCAACATAACATGTTTGTGTGACTGTTGTTGAATGTATCAGTAGTCTTTCCTTTTTTGCTATTGAGTAGTATTCCATTATATCAATATACCAAGAATTTTTCATCCATTCTTCTATCGACAGACATTCATTTGTTTTCTATTTTTGTTTTTTTAATGAAAGAGCTATGAACATTGTTATACAATGATCATTATAACCTTATGTTTTAATTTCTATTAAATGAATATCTAAATAAAATTACTGGGAAATAAATAAATTATAGATATTAATTTAACTGACAAATCTCATGTATCCTAGAAAACAGTCTATGGGAAAGTATATCTGAGTTTTCTGAGTTTGGGACAGTCAATATGACTATCTCACTTTATTTTAATGTCTGCACTGATATTAACATGGTTTCTTCTGGCATATATTAAATATATGCATTTAATTATTGACATATAGGCCAATAATATTAACCAACTTAAACTGAGTACCTCTAAGATATTTAAATAGTCTAATAATTGAAAAACTTTGATAGTTAGATACTGTAAATTGGTAGCACGATATAGAAGGTGCTCACATATTCTTTGAGATTAAACTTAATGTCAAAATCCATGTAGCTCAGGATTCTAACAGTCACCAAGGAATGGTTTAAGCTCACTAATTTACTGTTTCTATAAAAATTCTACCCCTCCCTATTAATAATATATTAGGTATCTTATGAATTAAACACAAATACCTCCAGCTAGATTCCAAGGCCTGCCCAGCTGTCTTTCTATTGCTCACTCTGAATGTCTTCAGCATGTATTTTGTGCTGTGAACCTGGCTGTCCCTTCATTGAGATTTCCTGCTACTCAAGGCGTTTCTACATCCTCAATTTTGCCCATTTTCTTTCCCACCTTGGGATATCCTTTCATCCATCTTTTTACCCAGTTATCAGTCAAAACTGCTCTGGTTCCATCTTTTGGTGAGGCTGATGTTAGCTGTATGAATAAGCTTTTCAAAATTACAGTAGCTCTGAAAAAATTATCTCATGGGAATTGAAAATCATTTAGAACTTTTTCAAGTTTAAAATTTTTGTTTAATTTTGCTTTGTGTTATTTTATCTTATTTTATTTTTAGTTTAGTCTCACCATTCTATTGTAAGTCTGTGAGCATGTATTAATTACACAAGTAATGATGGTGCTAAGTGCATTGTATTATCAAACCTCTATGGCTGATTGATGGATTCTTATACATGAATGTCCTTTACTACTCATTCAAGTGGTAGGTGTAGTAGTCTCTAGGTAAAGTAATGCTTGCCTCCAATTAAGTAATTTCATATTTTAAAGGTACTTCCATGCACATCATTTTATAATGAAGTAGAAAAATAAAATTTCCTTTCTGTTCTACTTATATATTTTCCATTTTTAATCTGAACTGTTAGTTCTTGCCTTCATGTACACAATTTTAGTGTATCTTAAACAAATTATCCTTTAGTAGGTGTGTCCCACAGTCAGACTCCAATTTTGGGTCTCGGTTTTTGATTTGTCATCAGTGTCACTGCTTGGGGACTTAAATTCTTTACCTATAGGTTAAAATGTTTCCACTTGTTAATTTCTAAAATTATTTCAAATTCTATAGTTTTCTATTACAAATATATGGATAATGTTAAATGATTTTAGAAAATGTGGTAATCAATGTAAAATTGAATATAGGATTTTCCTGTTTATAATAAACATATTATAAAAGATGGTATTTATTTAGATTTTAAAAGACAAATTTGAACTTTGCTTTAATGACATATTTTGAACAGCATTTAAAAGAAAGTCTAGGTGTTTATTTTTTTATTTTAAATTGCTTTAGTTTCCCGCAAGGCAAATAGTTCTTTAGACATGGGCTTTGTGACAAATAGCACAGTGTTAAAATGAGGGCTCGTCAGCAAAGCTATGCTTGGGAAGGCCCAATGAAAAGATAAACCCCGGTTTGTCTTGACATATTTTTCATGAGATATGGTGGTCAGAAAGATATGGACAATCTAATCCTTTATCAAGGAGCTAATTTGTGTATATTAACATATTTATTTCTTCAAATTTTCTGTGGAATCATATGCAAATACAGTTGTGGTGAAAAGAGTTTCAGACATCAATTCATATAATTTGCTTTGAGGATTATATGTGCATTCACCCAGACATCTACCTGGCATTTGGAGGACGTGAAAATTATGAGCAATAAATAAGTAAATATGTTTTCCCTTGTCTTTCGCATTGCCTGTGCCAAAAAACAGTCAAATGAATTGTTCAGCATAATCAATATAATAGAAAAGAACACTTCCCCACAGATTGTTTGATAAAATACAAAGAAATAATTAACAAAATTTCCACTTTTTTGCTGGCAGTGGTGCCATCTCCCTTACCTAATCAGAAGTTATTGCTCCCCTCTATTATCAGTGGCAAATCTCATGACTGGGAGCCACACTCTTTCTTCACATTGTGTCGATGGGTCATTCAGGAGGAAAATAAAGGTGAGAACCTACGACCTGCTTTTTCTACTGACACTTTTTGTACTTTCAATTCTAGGTGTTTACTATGAATCTGACTGTCCAAGTTTCTTAGAATGGCTCTCACTTGGTTGCATGCAGAAATTATAAAGAGCTGAGTCAGAACAAAAAAAAAAAGAGAGAGAGAGAGAGAATCATCCAACCAAACACAAAACCCTCGGTTTTGTAAAGCTTGGCCTGATATGAACCCTCAGCAAAATGAGAGAGAGAGAGAGAGACATAGAGACACTAAAAGAAAAAAAAAATAAATCCAACAAGAAATTATGAGTCTCATTAAAATGAATCTAGGTTGGTTTACTACAGTTGTAATCAAAGGTTGCATGACCTTATAAGCTTTGCTACTCCATTTATAATAAATCTAGGCAGTTAAAAATAGATGAGCTTTAGAACAGATAATAAATGGAACACTTTGAAACAGTACATGATTATAATGAAAGGTCTGCCCTACCATCATTGGACAACCCTGCTTAATAATTAGGCCTGTGGGCTTATTGGTTCAGCAGGTGCTTTGGCCATGTTAAGGAGTAGAATTGTCTACATTTTCATTTTTTTAATGTTGGCTCTAAATGCTGGGGATGCAGAGTGGCCCAACTTAGCAGCCTTTGGCTCCTGGCGAACGGTCACTTTTATAATTGGAACTGAGTCCATCTACCAGTATGAAGAAACACACCTAGATTTAGATCTTAAATATAAATGTCATCCATCATTACGAATAAGGAAATTATCAGGTCATCTAAAGCTATGCATTATAAGAAATTATATCAACATTTATACGTGAGAGGAAAAGAAACAGTTTCTCTAAGTTCTTGCTTGGGAAACAGAGACAATACATGGTCTAGTTGCCTCCTTCTCTTTAAACAAAGTTTGGCAGGAGAGAAAGGAGAGACCTTGTCTGTATTAGAGAGGAGTGAAGTTAGTTTGTACCAATTAAGGAAAAATGTAATTTTATTATAGATGATTCTACTATAGTCAATAAACATGTGGTGCATCTTATATGTCTATTATATTTCCCCGCCCCATCAATGTTAAGAATGGCATGTAACTTGTTTCGGCAAGTTGAGTGTAAGAGAAGTGATTATGCCACCTTGAGAAAAATGTTTAAAGAGCTCCATGTTCTTCTACCATCTTCTGTTTCTCTTCACCAGAATGCCAGCCATGTTGCAGCTACGGGCTGCTCCTTTAACCTGGATTCTATAATCAAGATTTATCCGAGCTAGGTATGTAGCATGAAAAAGAAATAAATCTTTGTTGTACAAGAACTCGGAGTTGGGGTTTTTGTTATGTGTCAATATGCAGTTTATCTTGAGAAAGGGTGCACTCTGCCTGTTTATTGCATATTCAAGGGCAGATTAAGAGGTTGATAGAAAATTTCCATGGAAAGGGAATTAAGGGTATTTAGTAGCTCCAAAAGTAGGCCTGGCTAGTTTGAGGTAGAAGATAAAAGTAATACCAGTAAAAAGAAACAAATTTTTGACTTTTCAGGTGAAGGCTAAGATAGAGGAGTTCAGAAGATGAGGAATCCCAAATTCAGAGAAAAGAATACAGAAGACATTGATTAGAAAATAATAGGAGGCCAGCACAAGTTGCTGACAAAGAACTAAGGAGGACCTGAGGACCTGAACCAATGATAAAGTTCCCATGGTGAATAATGAATGACACATTTCTGAGGCAGTGATGCCAGATACTGAATGTGAAATTATTTTTTACTCAAAGATATAATTATACCCACTACCCACAAAAGCTCTGTAAATATCTATCTCACCTGTCAGACTTTGTATTGATCCTTGGGATAAATTAGGATGAAACTATGACAGCCATGAAGCAGTGGTAGACATAATGCAGAGAGCAAAATAAAAGGGAAGGCAGAAGAAATCTGGAGTAAGAGCTGACAAGAGAATAATAACTCAACCACATGTAGTTGCAGAAACTTGGTGGAATATGGGATTTGCGTTTTAACTGTTTGTTTGAGTGTTAGAGTGCTTTTGCCTATGGGAACATCAGTGTTACGCAAGAAACAGTTACATACGGAGGGTGGAGGCTTCTAAAATCATGTCCTGAAGGCTGACCCAGTTCAGTGTGTTGAGGATTAGAGTCTTTCTGCTGACATCAACAAGTATGATCTGAGCATTTACAAGGAAATGCTCTTATATGGGGCAAAATGGAACCATGGTGCTTGGGGTAAAGTTTATTAGCATCACCATATCATCAACGTCATCACACTGAAGTTTGTATTTACTGTACAATATTATAATTAATTTGCACAAATTTTCTTATTGGATTGTTGTATGGACTCCTTGAGATGGGATAAACAGATAGTAGACTATTTTTAAAATGAAAGAAAAAAATTATCAAGATGATAAGTGGCTGAAGAAATATTTAGTAAATATTAGAGCTGGGAATTTGGCTGAGGCTTTTTGATTTAATAATACTTTTTTTTCTATCAGTGATTTTCTAAGAGGACAAACAAGAAATCAGAACAACCTTGGGCCCTAATCCATATCTACCTGGATGCAGGGACGTTAAGAAGGAAAGAAATCCCATGTCCCCTAACTCAGAGGAGATAAGAGTGTCTGCCATGGGGAGCAACTGTTGCTGAGCAGGTGTGTTTTATTCCTTGGAGTAGAAAACAAGATCAAAATTCCTCAAACATATGAAAACAACATAAGCAAAATCTTCTCACATTAAAAATTATGGAAATATATTCATATTTATTTTAAATAGTCATTATTAGCATTTAAGGACTTAAACATATAGACACACACACACACAGACACACACATATTAGTCAAGGTTCTCCAGAGAAACATAATATATCTACATATATATATGTAGATATATTTACTAAGAGATTCATTAGAAACTATTTTCTCAGAAAATTATGGAGGCTGAGAAGTCCCACAATCTGCTGTTTGCTAGCTAGAGACCCAGGAAAGCTGGTGGTATTTCAAAGGCCTACAAGCCAGATAATCAAGGGTGTAGATTCCAGTCCAGGTCTGAAAGCCTAAGAACTGGGAGTTCCAAGGGCAGGAGAAGATCCAAGTTCAGCTCAAGTAGATAGGCAGAGTTTAGTCAACCTTTCCCCAACTTCTTGTACTATTTCTGCCCTCAGTAGATTAGATGGTGCCCATCAACATTGAAGTGGGCCATTTGCTTTACTCAGTCCACAGATTCAAATACTAATCTCTCCCAGAAATATCCTCTCAGCAACATCCAGAAACAACATTTAACGTACAGCTATCTAGGCATTCCCTGGCCCAGTCAAGTTGACATGTAAAATTTGTCATCACAAATCTACTCTTTGTCAACTTGATACTCACAAACATCTCCTTAAACCATATTTAATCTCCAGATAAAGAGAGCAACAAGGTCATAATTCGCCTAACATGATACAGCTATTCTGCACACCACCTAAAATGCACTGTCTGTGAGTGATGTTTACTCTTCTCTTTGATATCTTATAACATAAATACATGGTTTGGATTTGTGTCCTCGCCCAAATCTCATGTCAAATTGTAATCCCCAGAGCCTGGTGGGAGGTGACTGGACCATGGGAATGGATATCTCCCTTGTCCTTCTCATGATAGTGAATGAGTTCTCACGACATCTGGTTGTTTAAAAGTGTGTAGCATCTCCCTTTTCACTCTCTTCCTCCTTCTCCAGCCTTGTAAGATGTGCCTCCTTCCTCTTGGCCTTCCAGAATGATTGTTCATTTCCTGTGGCACCCACAGCC
The DNA here is from genome assembly GCF_028878055.3 of Symphalangus syndactylus. Lineage (NCBI taxonomy): Eukaryota > Metazoa > Chordata > Mammalia > Primates > Hylobatidae > Symphalangus > Symphalangus syndactylus. The sequence continues at coordinate 46,767,108 of NC_072423.2, forward strand.
ATGCTTCCTATACAGCCTGTGAAACTGTGAGCCAATTAAACTTCTTTTCTTTATAAATTGCCCAGTCTCAGGTAGTTTTTTATAGCAATGCAATAACGGACTAATACAAATACTATGATGTAAAATTAATAATAATTAAATACCATAAAATTAAGTCAATACACATTACGTTATATGATAAGGAAATAAAAGAGGAAAGAAGACAAAGATATGTATACACACACAAACATATTCACAACAAATTAAGGAGAAAATACTCAAGACAATTACAGTACTTGCTTTTGTAACTACTCACTTGGTCATAGTTGGTATTTATAATTACCTTCTTCTCCTACCCTCTCTAGGTTATTTTTGGTTTCAGAAAGCACCTCAATTGGTTGTAGTTCTTTATCTGGCAAAGTGATCCAAATCTTTATTCCTGGGCCATAAGTAGTCCTGCCTGGATTGCGTTATTGTAGTTTTCCATTGACCTTAATCACAGGGTACAGAAATACTTAGAGACACCCTAAAGGATCTCCTTTATTCCAAACATACTCTTTTTTTTACTTCTATTTTACAATATTGGTTTGATTTTCTCTTGGTAATCAGAATCAATCACCCCAGTCAACACAGTAACTCCCTTCTTTGCCTGTTGATCCAGATGCATGAGAAGTCTAAAGTCACCCTACTTACATTGGACTTCCAGTACAATGGAATAAATTCCTTGTCTCTTGGTAGAAAGCTTTTATCTCTGGAACTAAGATTTTTATGTCAGCAGAGCATAAAGTCATAAGAACATAAAGCAATTACAGAAAGCATTAGTTTTCAATGGACGGCTCAAGGTACGTGGTAACTTGGTGGTTCATGGTGAAATATTCGGTATCTACTAAAACTCTTTAGCAGTCTAAGAACTATTTCTCAAAAGAAGAGCAGTTGTCTTTGAAAGGTGGTAGGGCTTTGCTCTAAAACTGTAAGAGCAATTTACCTATAGGAATTGCTTTGACAACAGCAACCTTATCTGCCGCTGACACAGTAAGTACCATTGAATCTGCTGAATTGTATGGCCTACGTGGCAGAGCAACTGAACCTGCTGCAGAGCCTTCATCCATTTTGAGCCCCACTCAAAACTAGCTGCTTTTCAGACCATTTGGTAAATGCTAAATGAAACAACAAATTGGTTTCTAATTTTAATGTTGATTTTAATTGGCACACAATAATTTTTATATTTGGGGTACAATGTAATGTTTTAATACACATATGCATTACGTAATGATCAAGTACAGGTATTTAGCATATTTATCACCTCATTAATTCCTCATTTCTTTGTGGCAGGAACATCTAAAATTCTTTCTTCTAGCTATTTTGATATATACAATACAACATCATTAACCACAGTCTCTCTACTGTACAATAGAATACCAGAGCTTATTCTTATCTAACTTTGCACCTGTTGAACAATCTCTCTTCATCACTTCTGCTCTTATCTCTCTAGCCTCTGGTAACCACTATTCTCCTTTTTATTTCTATGAAATCAACTATTTAAGATTCCAAATATGAGTGAGATCATGTGTTGTCTTTCTCTGCCTGGCTTACTTTACATAATGCCCTCCAGGTTCATCCATGTTGCCACAAATTATAGTATTCTATTTTTTATAGCTAAGTGGTATTCCATTGCATATATGCACAATATTTTCTTTATCCATCATCCATTGATGAACACTTAGGTTGATTCCATATCTTGGTTATTGTGAATAGTGCTGCAATAAACATGAGATTGTGGATATCTCTTCAACACACCGATTTCATTTCCTTTGGAGATATACCCAAGTAGTAGAATTGTTGTACATATGGTAGCTCTATTTTTAATTTTTTGAAAAATCTCCATTCTGTTTTCCATAATGGCTATACTAATTTACATTCCCTCTAACTGTGTATTAGAGTTACTCTTTCTCCACAGCCACAGCAGCATTTGATAATAGCTATTCTAATCAGGGTGAGGTGTTATCTCACTGTATTTTTTATTTGCATTTCCCTGATGATTAGTGATATTGAACATTTTCTCATATACCTATTGACCATCTGAATGTAATTTTTTTTTTGAGGAATGTCTAGTCAGGTCTTTTGCCCATTTTTTAACTGGAATATTAGGGTTTTTTTTTTTTTTTTGCTATTGGGTTGAGTTCCTTATATATTATGGATTTTAATCCCTTGTCAGATGCATAGTTTGCAAACATTTTATCCCATTCTGTATGTTGTCTTTTCACTCTGTTTATTGTTGTGCAGAAGTTTCTTAGTTTGATGTGATCCCATTTGTCTATTTTTGCCTTTATTGCCTGTGTTTTGAGTTTTTATTCAGAAAACCTTGCTCAGACCATTGTCATAAAACATTTCTCTTGCTTGCTTCTAGTATTTTAAAGTTTCAGATCTTACATTTAAGTATTTAATCCTTTTGATTTAATTTTTTATATGGTGAGAGATATGGGTCTAGTATTTCTTTTCTGCATGTGTATATCTAATTTACCCAAAACTACTTATTGAAGAGGCTGTTCTTTTCCCAATAAGTGTTCTTGGCACCTTTGTTAAAAATCAGTTGCCTGTAAGTGTGCGGACTTATTTCTGTGCTCTCTATTCTGTCCCATTGGTCTATGTATCTATTTTTATATCAATACGTTGCTGTTTTGGTTACCTATAGCTTTGTAGTATATTTTGCCATCAAGTAGTGTGATGCCTTCAGTGTTATTCTTTTTGCTCAAGATTGCTTTGGCTATTCAGAGTCCTTTGTGATTCCACAGACATTGTAAGATTTTGTTTTTCTATTTCTGTGAACAATCTTATTGGCATTTTGATAGAGATTACATTGAGTCTATAGATCACTTTGGGTAGTAAGGAAATTTTAACAATATTAATTCTTCCAATGCATAACCATGCCTCACTTAACTGTGTCCTCTTCAATTTTTTTAAAATCAGTGTTTTATAGTTTTGTTGTTTTTTATTTGTTTGTTTCTGTGTTTGTTTTGAGACTGAGTCTCACTCTGTTGCTCTGTCACCCAGGCTGGAGTGTAGTGGTACGATCTCAGCTCACTGCAACATCTGCCTCCTGGGTTCAAGCAATTCTCCTGCCTCAGCCTCTCGAATAGCTGGGACTATAGGCATGTGCCACCACGCCCAGCTAATTTTTGTATTTTTAGTAGAGATGGGGTTTCACCATGTTGGCCAGGCTGGTCCTGAACCCCTGACCTCAGGTGATCTGCCCGCCTCGGCTTCCCAGAGTGCTGGGATTAGAGGCATAAGCCACCACGCCCAGCCCTATAATTTTCATTGTAGAGATCTTTTACAACCTTAAATTTATGTCTAGCAACCTTTTTTGTAGCTATTGTAAATGGGATTGCTTTCTTGATTTCTTTTTCAGAGTTTGCTACTGGTATATAATGGTACTAGTTTTTGTACGTTTATTTTGAATCCTGCAACTTTATTAAATTTTTTAGTTCTAACTTTTTTTGGTGGCATCTTTAGGGCATCATATATATAAAATCATTTTGCCTGCAAACAGGAATAACTTGATTTTATCCTTTCCAATTTGGATGCCCTTTATTTCATTCTCCTGCCTAATTGCTCTGGTTAGGACTTTTGGTGCTATGTTGAATAAAAGTAGTAAAGTGAGCATGCTTATCTTATTCCAGATTAAACACATTTTTATACGATATTGGCTATTTGGATTTCTCTTTAGAGAAATATCTATATGAATTTTTTTTCCTATTAGGTGTCTCTCTTTTTTCTTATTGATTAGCAGTAGTCTACACATTATAGATTATAAGCCTTTGTTAGCCTTTTCAGAGTCTGCTGTGTTTCTTACTACTGTTATTTCTTTTGCTGAAGAAAACATTCCAGATTTTTGAATAGTCAAATTTATCAAATATTCATATTCCCGGGGCTGTTTCTAAACTACTTTGTTTTATTGGTTTCTTTGTTTATTATTTTCCAATTCACAGTGGCTTATTAATAAACATATATATAAAATCTCCATATTTGATAGTGAAGTTCTTTCATTTTGTCCTTTTTGTTAAAAGTGACTTGGTTATACTTGGCTCTTTGCTTTTCCATAGAAATTTTATAATCAACTTATCAGTTACAAAAAAATGAAAGGTGGAATGGGATAACATTGAAGTGCTGACATTTTGCATTGGCTCTTCCAGTTCATGCCTATGATAAATCTCTATTTATTTGGTGTTTTTTTTAATACTCTCAATAAAGTTTTATAATTTCCCCTACAGAAAAATTTCTATAGAGGAATTGCACATTTTTTGTTAGGTTTATTCATATATACCTGGCATTATTCATAATATTGTGAATAGCATATTTTATATTTTAATTTTCTATTATTATAATATGAAAGTAGTTGATGTTTATATGCCAGTATTTTGTTCAGCAATCCAACTCAATTCGTTTATGATTCTCAAATATTTTTTGGATACTTTTTTCAGGTGTTCTATATTCAAATTCATAATCATACTATTTGAGACTGATCAAAAATGTTCCCAATAGTTACAGCTTTATTTTATGTGTCACTTTATTACACTGCCTGAGAACTTGAGTACAATTTTAAGAGCTGTAGTAAGAGTAGATATCTTTGTATTAGTTGTAATGTCAAAGAGAAAACATTCAAGCTTCAACATTAAGTATGTGATTTGTTTTAGATGATATGATTATCTATATCTACAAAAAAATTTACTTTTACAAATTTGATTTTTAATTATGAGTAGTTGTAGAATGTTTTCCAAAAATATTTTCTTATTTGATTGCAGTATAGAATGCTACCTCTTTAATTTCTTAATGTGGTGAATTACATTGAATCATTTTGTTTTTGTTGTAAATCAATCTTGCATCCTTGTAATCAATCCAAAATTATCATGATAAATTATCATTTTTATATATTGCTGAATTTCTGTTCAGCATAATTTTGTTGATCATTTTTTTCTCTATTCTGGAATTATATTTGTCTACTCCTCTTTCCACACTGTTCCAGTCATATTTTGGTATAAAAGTTTTGCTAGCTACAACCAATAATTTGGTGGACTCTTTCCTAATTCTGGAAGAATAATTGAAAAATTGATATATTTCTACTTTGAGTTTGTAAATCTATTTAAAAATCTATCTTGGCCTAGTAATTTTTGTAGGAATATTTTTATTATAGATTCAATTTATTTCTTTGATTATATGCATATAAAAGTCTTGAACGTATTTTTTAGTTTGCTTTGGTAAGTTATATTTTTCCAGCTATCTGTCTATTTCATCGATTTTCAAATAAATAGGAATGTAATTATTTAATGTATTCCCTTATTAATGTCTGGAAAATCTATTGTGATGTCCTTCTACATTCCCATTATGCTTATCTGTGCCACAAATCTCTCCTCTACCTTTTTGTTTTGTCCTGCAATAATCCTGGTAGAAATGTATCAACTGTACCAGATTTTTTTTTTTTTTTTTTTTTTTGAGACGGAGTCTCGCTCTGTCGCCCAGGCTGGAGTGCAGTGGCGCAATCTCGGCTCACTGCAAGCTCCGCCTCCCGGGTTCACGCCATTCTCCTGCCTCAGCCTCTCCGAGTAGCTGGGACTACAGGCGCCCGCCACCACGCCCGGCTAATTTTTTTGAACTGTACCAGATTTTTAAAAAAATTACTTGTGGCATTATTAAGTGCGGGTATTGTATGTATGTTTATTATATAAAATATATATTTTTTATTTTGAAATTGACTACTGTTATTTTATATTCACCTCTTTCACATAATCTCTGGGCTTATTTTTGGTACAGTTTTTCAAGATTCTTAGAACCTATAAAGCTCATTAATTTTTAGCTTTTCTTTTTCTCAAATATACATACATACATATCCTTCTCAGACAGACAGATAGAGATATATATTCTTTTCAAGGCTATAAAAATGCCCACATGAGTGCTACATTGGCTGTGACTCACAATTTTTTCTATTTCTATTATCATTTATCTTAAAGAGGTTTCTAACTTTTATTTTCATTTATCTAGCCCAGGACTTGATGAGAAATATTTCTTAACTTCCAAATATATGTGAATATCTGACATCTATCTATAGATTATCTATCTATTATCTATCTAGCTATCATCATCTATCTTATTTACATAGTAGTCAGGAAGTGTATTCTATCTGATATAAATCCCTTGAAATTTGTTAAGGCATGTTTTACAACAAAATTTCTTTTCAATTTTTATAAATGAAGTATGCTGTGCATCAGTTAGGGTCATTCCACATATGTCCATTGAATAATTCTATTTCCTTATCAAATTTTGACTTGCTATATCAATTGCTAGGATATATATTTCACAATGATTGTAAATTTTCTATTTTGTTCAATGGATACCTTTTTTCTATATATTTGAGGTTGTATTTTAATAGCATACATATTAAAATGTATATTTTCTTGATAATTTGAAACTTTTATCATTATAAAATAATTATCTCTATTACCAGTGTGTTTATCTCTATAAAATCTATTTTGTGTGACACGTAGTATTCAAATGTAACCTTTTTATTTTATGCTGTATATATAGCTCTTATGAATAGCATTTGTTTTCTTATTCTGATCTGAACACGATTGTGATTGCCTTTTGCCTGAATAATTGAGTTTTTATATTTAATGCAATGTAGGGTTACATCTATTATCTTGTTTTGTAATTTTTATGTATTTCACCTGTATTTATGCACTCCTTTTTTTATAGCTAAGTCTGAAAAAAATAACATATATGCTTAACTAGCAAAAGTATAAAATTATTTAAATTTTTTTTTATTTTCTTCCTGGATTACTGTTAACCCTCTATAACTACATGAGATCTATGTCTCTTTATTGTCTGGCACTATAATCCTATTTTAAAACTAAACTATGCATTATTACTATTGTTTTATGTAGCCAGTATCTATTTAAATTGTCCACCTGTGCATTACTTTCAATACTTTTTGCATCACAGATAAAATATCAGAGAAATTTTATTAACATTCATATTCTCTGTCTGTAATTCATACTTTAATAGTCCTTAAAGAAGGATGTCTGTGGATTAATTCTCTCAGCTGTTTTAAAATGCCATGATGTTTGCTGCACATTTTACAGATTTACAGATATTTTCATATGTAGAGAATAAATGCACAATTGATTCTCTTTGATTCTTTGAGATATCCTTCCACTTTTTTCTCCACATTCATTGTTGCATTTTTGGAGACAGTTGTTCATCTACTTGTCATTCTTTAAAGGAAACCTGTGTTTCATTTGCTGGCGGACTTTGGTTTTGCTCTGGTTTTCATTTTCAAAAAATTTTTTCTCCACATTTATTGTTGCATTTTTGAAGACAGTTGCTCATCTACCTGTCACTCTTTAAAGGAGATCTGTGTTTCATTTGCTGATGGACTTTGGTTTTGCTCTGATTTTCATTTTCAAAAAATTATCTGTGATGTCTTAGTATGAATTTCTATATAATTATCTTGCTTTGGGCCAAATCTGTAGAATGGTTTATTATCAAGTCTGAAGAATTCACAGTCATGATCTTTATGCATGTTACCTCTATCAAGTTCTTTCTCCACTATTTTACTTGGATGCATTCTACTCTCTAAAGCTATATTCTCTCTCTTATATGTTGTGTTTGGTTTCTCCATGTGCTTATTATGAATAGTATCTTCTTAGCTATCTTCTGTAGGTATTTTAACTCTAACTTCAGCTATGTCAATTTTACTGTTAAACATTTCACCGAGGTTTTAATTTGCTTTATTGTATTATATATATATATATATAGTTCTATTTTGTTCTCTTCAAATCTGTATTCAGATACTTTCATTTGTTCTGCAGTTATCATCAGCTGTTTATTTCTTCAGACATAGTAAGTGTGGTCATTTTGTAATTCATTTCGGACATTTTCAGTATTTAAAGTATGAGTTGGTCTTTTTCTGTTATTTGTATTTTTCACTCCTTGTTCAGGTAGCTTTTCTTTTTGGGGTGATATTTATTTTTAACTAAATGCTGGACACCCTTTTCAAAGAGTTTTGGTGTCATTCACAATGTTGTTTTTCAGTCTGTTTTGCTATTTTTCGATGGTTTTTTTGAAATAAATTAATTACCAGTAAGGATACTCCTATGCATGCTCTCTTCTTTTAAAATTTAGTCAATACACTTCAGCCAATAAGAAAAAAATAATTTATACAAAAGGAAATATTGTATTTTATAGTATGATTTCTCTAATTTCCTTTTATTGTGTTTCCTTAAACTTAATAAAAATGGTTATGATAAAAACTACACTGAACAATGTCACTATTTACTTAAAAGGAATTTATCTAAAGCTAGCTATAGATAGCTTTAGATAAGCATGGGCAAAAACGTATCAACACTAATTTGTATTTCACCTATATTTTTGACAAAAATTTAAAACAAATATCTAATATTGATGAAAAAACATAATATGAAACATGTAGTAGTTTAATTGAGATTTATAAAGCATTCTTAATGATATACAGAGGTACTCATGATATAAAATTTAGTATAATAATGAAGCATATAAAATTATTTAAATAGTATCATCTAAGTAATGCATAACAATACATAGAAGTTGTCTTTGAGTAACAGAGAGAAAAAGAGAGAGAATGTTGTTTTCTCTTTAAATTGGGAAATTTTCAAAATTTCTATTTAAATTGTATATTACTTAAGAACAAAAAGAAATACCTGGCAAACAAAATAAAACCAAATGAAAGTAATTTTATGCTTACTTACAATGGCTTTACATAGCAAGGGCAGAATTTTCTTTTTTACTTTTGTGTCTAATAATTCTAATCTGAAGATTACTGCTTTAGGGGAATGGCAATAATACAAAAAAAAAAGAAAAGCAGCAATAACAGCAACAATTCAAAACAAATACAGTTATGAAGTTCTATCTTCTCTTTCTCATTGATCAACCTTCTGTCATTTGCCTTTAGCCATAGCTTATTCTCCTCTTCAGTCTTCTTCCTAAACTTAGTTTCAAATACTCCTTCTATCCTGCCCATCTTGGGAGCCGAGCACACTGTGCTGCAGCCTCCCCCCCATGACCTTCGCATGTGTAGGCAACTTGTTGTTATTAATCTTGGTTGAGTGTCCTTCCTCTCTTCATCTTTGCAAATACTTTTAGGAATCAGAGCCTAGAGAAAGTTACCTGGGCCACAAAGCTGGCTCTTATCAAGTGTCATTTAATTTCTTTAATTGCTGGCAGAGATCTTGTTAGTCACTTTTTTAGTTTACCATCCTTTACATATTTATAGAATACCTGTCCATGGGTCCTCAATAATCTTTACCCCAAGCTTATTAAGTTTGGTGGCTCCCTAAAATAAAGTTCTAACTGAACCCCGACTTCCTTTTTTTTCCTATTATTGAATCCATGGTGGCATTCTGTATAACCAAACACCGCATGTTCTCACTCATAGGTGGGAATTGAACAATGAGAACACTTGGACACAGGGTGGGGAACATCACACACCGGGGCCTGTTGTGGGGTCGGGGGAGGGGGGAGAAATAGCATTAGGAGAAATACATAATGTAAACGACGAGTTAATGGGTGCAGCACACCAACATGGCACATGTACACATATGTAACAAACCTGCAACGTTGTACACATGTACCTTAGAACTTAAAGTGTAATAATAATAATAATAATATTCTTATTATTTCTACACAGACAACAGTTTTTCCCCATTGGTGCACATTAGATACAGAATAGAACGCTTCTGGTTGCTTTTGCCATCTACTGTTCATTAAAGTAGCCAATAAGGCAAGACAGAATGAGTCCTTGTTCATTATCAGGATACAGAAACAAAGCTGTCATTCTGAAAGGGATAGGACTATGTGTCCAAGATGGACAGAATATATCCCTATCTTTTTCTGTGGTTATCTGAGATCCCAAAGTTATCATTGTTTTTTCACCTTCATAAATGAAGATGGCTTTCTCAAACTTCCCCTCTTCCTTTTACTTCCTATAGTTTTTCACTATTAAATATAAATTCATGGGCTTTTGTGTAGGTCAGTCTAATTTAGAAATTATTTCTTTACATCCTCAACACCCCAGAAATAGGAATACTTTCATCCTTCAAGGGTGTTTTAAATACAACTATTTACCTGTATATATGTGCAGCCAGCCAGGATTATGCACAAATATTGCCATTCACGCGGCCTTTGCTCATTAATTTAATTGGCCTATAGTTATCTAGTCTCCCATGGGGAAACAAAATGGCGTGAAACCCTTCACTATTTGTATTTTAAGAGGAGGGAAAAATGCTTTATTTGGAATATTGCAACTTTTATTTGATGAAAGTTACTATTAACATATTTTCATAATCTTCTCAGCCTAGCAACAGCAGGAGTAAAAGGTGTGAGGGCCATGTAATATTCATGAAATTAAGACGACTTGAGATGAAAGGGAGTTCCATTAGAGAGACCAAGTGTGACAATATGACACATATTTGCATATTTTACACTTTAAATCTTTTCAGCACATCCAAGTTGATATATGGATGTAAACATGCATTGCCAGTTTTTAGCATATTATAAGCCCTCAAGTCTTTGCATGCATTTTAATATGTTTCATTATTGCTGTAGATTTTAATTTCCAAACTGCACGGCTTTGATGGAAGAAAGCTGGAAGTCAAGGCATCTGGCCTCTGCCCCAGGCAAGCACAGTCTTTTTCTTGAATATTTTGGGCAGAAAACCAGTCTATTTATTTGTGGGGCAGTAGGGGGAAAATTAAAAAAAAAAAAAAAAAAAGTGCTGCCCAGAAGCGCGTTTTGTTTGGTACACATACTAATTAAGTGTTAACTTAACCATCCTGGCAGGAAGCTAAAGCATTCAACTGTAGGTGTGCCAAAGAAGGCAAATTGTGTGGAGCTTTTATAATCCCTTTTTCCCTCCTTTAAGCCAGTCTCAGCTCCTATACTTTGAATGTAGAGATTATTGAAAACAGGTTAAAAAAAATAGAGTTTCAAACTGTGTTTGTTCTTTAAAACAACGGAAAAGATTTTCAGCTGCCCATTTTGTTTTCTGGAACAGTCTCTTGTTAGTAGAGGAAAGATCTTCCCATAGGTTAACAAAGACACGTTTGGCCCAAAGAACATGGCATCCAGATAAATTTCTCAGAGGTGTTTTGGCTTTTATATTTTACAAGGCTATATATTTAAATGGCTAAAGCATTTAGCATAAACTAAAGTGCAATCTTAGCTTGCAAATGATATTAAAAGAAAAGTTAACATAAGTTAAAATAATAAAAACAAAGCATATTAAATTTGGCTTTTAGTCCATTATCTTAACCTTTAAGGAAAATAGATGACCATTAAAGATAGTTTCTAATGATTGTATTAAAATTTATTTTTATTGTTATAGAAGCATGATGCTTCATCTATTAGCTTCTCCCAAGAGTTCAATAGCATTTTATTTTAATTTCCAGTTACATGTTAAACCATTAAATTCAGGAAATATTCCAGTTACCCATCTTCCCATAAATGATAGAAAGTATGGAGCAGTCATCTACTATTCAGGAACATATTTGGATAACTCACATATACAAAAATGCTGCAAGAAACATAATAATAATGGAAATATTATAATATTGGAAAAGAAATCAAAAGCGGTATTGCTACTCTAAAGGAGTTTGTAAATAAATGAGGGAAAGATAATGCTTAGATTTTTAATACACATTTACCATCCTAAGAACATATTCATTGATTTACAAATGAAACAAACAAAAAACAGAGGACTATTTGTTTACCTGGTCATTATTTCTTTTCTAAAACTTTATATACAATTACAAAATAACTAAAATAACATTTCCATGAACTACCTTGGCCTAAGTTACAGTAGTTCAGTCAGAAGTGGTTGAAGCTCTCATTGCATTTTCAAGCTAATGTACAATCATATATTGCTGCAGCAAATAGCCAGTTTACCAAAAAATATCCCCGGTACTCAAGACACTAGAGGGTAGATATGGTTGCTTCCATCATTCTCTCCTTAGTGAATAACATGTTGTTGCCTTATGGAGCATAGGTCTGGCAATACTGTCTTAGACAGTGGAGGTTTCTAGTTGCTATTCGGTTTCTCTTAGTTGTGCCATTTTTCAGCTCCCCAAAGTTGAGCTTTTTTATGGGTAGAACCATAGGTCCACGGCCCTACCTTTTGAGTCAACTTTGATAGAGATGGGAGGAAGTTTATCAATTAGGAATTATGAGGTTAGCAATTCCTACTTAACATATCATGTCTTTTGATATTGTACTGCCAAATATTCAGAATGTCTAATGACATAGAATGTGCATTAAATTCTGTGAGGGCGTTCTACTGAACTATATCATAGCCCTCCATCAAGTCATATTTAATCTTTACACTTTTCTCTTCTATTGTATCTCGTTTAGTAAAAGCTAAGCTCCGTCTTATCCTGTGGCCCTAGAGCTCAATCAACCTGGATGGCATACTATTTCCCTATCTAGACCCTGCTAGATTAATTTCCAAAGTGCTGAAGTCCTCTTCTCTAGCTTTTGCCATTGGCTGGGAATCTGCTGTGAATGAATTGCTCTTCCACAACAAGATGGCATTGTGCCTAATTACAATAAATATTGGTTTCAAGGGTTCTGCTCTGTACAACCATTGGGCTTTCTATCCTGATATGCATTGACCTGTGGCCAAGCTAGGTACATCTTTCGGAACCTTTGACTTGGAAAAAATCATCTTTGTTAGAGCCAGTATCTTCTGTCAACTCCATTTCCCTCATGTGTTCAGGTCCTAGCCTTCTCTTCCTCACCAGCAAACCTCCAGTTTTATGATGCCTTGTCCCAGAGCATAGTTGCATTAATTCATCTGTATGCTGCCCCATATGTGGCTCTACTTTGAGGTCTAAACAGAGTCTGCATGTGAGAATGCCGTTATCAATGCTATTGTTCACTGTGCAAATCACAGTTGTCATAAATGAAAACATAACATTTGCTGATTTATCATTTTTGAATATTTGATCAAATGAGTCAACTCACTAATTTACAAAATATCAAGTTCTTCTAAATGTTTCCTGGTTTTTCAAGTGAATTAAACAGTGTCACAAGGGGTGAAATCCTCCCCACCTTTTATGCTCCACGGTTCTTTTGTGGTATAACATCTTGCATGTATGATTATTTATTTCTACTTTGACTCTTACATGACATTTAATCAAAAACCACCATCAGAAAACTAATTTAACAAGGATACATAACTCATGCTGAACCTTTCTACCTTAGAATAGAAACTGAACACAAAGTAATAAAATAAGCACAATGTCATGAAAATAATAGAAACTTTCATTGAATGTTTACTAGGAGGCAAGCACTTTACCTAAATGACATTATTTCTTCCTCATGGCAGTCTTATGAGGTAAGTTATTTTATCCCCACTTTCAGAGAAGAAAACTGAGGTTTAAGTAGGTTAAATACGTTTATTAGTATTATACAGCTGGGGCATAGAAGCACATTGCTTTAGACTTAGCCATCAGACTAAAGAGCCTGCCAGCTTATGTTTTCTGGCATCCCACCTGCTGATCACAGTTTTAAAAAGTCATCTGCCAATTCAAGGATTGTGCAAAGAGGGTCTCTTGCTGCTTTAGTTTCTCAATAAGGGAAAGAGTAATATTTTAGCTTCTTTCACACAAACCTTTCTCTGACAGGTTCCAGATACTGAGTCAAATATTTTATATATCCTATGTTTATTACCACTTCAAATATAAATTTCTTCCCTGTCTTCAAGGCCTTCTACTTTCTTATAACTGTGACTCCCAACATGTAGGTAAGTGTCCCCATTTCCTAGTGTATCCACCATCTACCTACTGCTACTATCAAGCAGATAGTCTCTCCATTATTATACTGATAACTCTTTTTCCTCATATCATTTCCCAGAATGAAATGTTCTCTGTGGATCCCTCAAATCCCTGTCAATCTCAATTCTTTCCTGCTATTTTATAGATCAGAGTTACCCTTCTCTTACACAACTTTATTTTTGTTTTGACCAGTTTCACATTTATTCACTTACCTGTTAGTTACCCATTTACTTAATGTTGAGTACCGATCTATGCTCAGATAACACAATAAAGAATGTCAAACTGAGACCTGCCCCTATCGAAGTATAAAGAATAGAAAGAATAACCAATTTTCATAAACTGGTGATTTTTTTACGTGTTTAAACAAAATACAGTAGAAATACAAAAGGAATTCATGCAAAGCTTTCCAAAGACGGGGATAACAAATGAATCATAGCGAAGGCAGGGGGTGTCGGGGAGGTAAGGGAGAAGCAGAAAGGAAGTCCGTGGCTCAGGTTGTACACTTTTTTAGAGAGTGGCTGGAGAAAAATGCTGGTATTCAAGCCAGGGATAGAGCAGCAAGTGACTTAAAACCATGATGAAGAGCTCAGGGTCTTATCTTAAGAGTAAGAATGAACCACTGAATTATTTTAAACAAGATGGTTTAAACAGGCATAAGAAAAAGAGGTATAAAAGTGTGGATGTATGTATAAAGTTAAAGATATTGTTATTCTTGGTATTTAGAAAGATCACTCTGGCTCATTATGGAGAATGGATTAGCAAAGGGTATGGGTGGAAATCAGGGAACCAGTTAGGAAACTGTTCCTATAGTCCAGGTAGGAATGGATAGTGGCTCAATAGGTGATGGCAGTAGGGACCAGAGATAAATTGACATATTCTAAAGATACTTGGGTGTAGAAGTCATATGACCTGGCAGTTGATCAGACATGGGAGGTCAGAAAAAGTCAGTTCTCTGACTGTGGGACCTAGGAGAATGGATGCAGGAGGGGAATACAAGTAAGGGAATAATAAATACAAACAGTGCTTAAATATCTACAATTTTATATTATTCCTTATCATCAAGTGCAAAATTAAACCCTATCTCATAAGTCCAGGAAATGCCTAATTTTATTTCTTCTGCATTCTTTTAACAGCTAAGCATTGAGCTAAAACTCAGTGGATTCGCACATGTTTTTCAATAGTGTGAATGATTAGTGTTGAGAGGTAAGACATTTGGGTTTGACTCAGAGATATCACTATGGAGTGTATTTTCCCCAATTATAAAATAACAATTGAATATAACATGTGTATAGATAGCTTTACCTTCATGCACCTGGTCTCAAAATAAAATTTCTAAAATCTGCTTTATAGAAAATATGCAATCACAGGCCGGGCGCGGTGGCTCACGCTTCTAATCCCAGCACTTTGGGAGGCCGAGGCGGGTGGATCACGAGGTCAGGAGATCGAGACCACAGTGAAACCCCGTCTCTACTAAAAATACAAAAAATTAGCCGGGCGTGGTGGCGGGCGCCTGTAGTCCCAGCTACTTGGAGAGGCTGAGGCAGGAGAATGGCGTGAACCCGGGAGGCGGAGCTTGCAGTGAGCCGAGATTGCGCCACTGCACTCCAGCCTGGGCGACAGAGCGAGACTCCGTCTCAAAAAAAAAAAAAAAAAAAAAAAAAAAAAGAAAATATGCAATCACAAAGTGAAGGTGGATGGGGAAAAATCAGTTGTCAGAAGCTGGGAGATGAGGGTATATTCAAAATATTCCTGTGGAATTGGGGGAGATAGAAAAAAATAACAAAGATGGCCAAGCTTCTTTTTGTAGAAATTCAGTCAGGCATCACAGTTCTTTTCCCCTGGGTCTGTGCTTTTCCTCTCTTCATGACTATCTATCACTGCTTGTAAAACTCCTCCACTAAAAGATCTTAAAGTTCACAGTAAAGCAATGCAATTATTCTGAGTCATTCCTTCTTACCTTTTAACCTAATCTTCAGAGGTGCCGGGACTGAAGAAGTACGGCTCCTGCCCAAAATGAGCCTAATCTTGTCTCTGAAAATAGCACTTCCTTGCCAAGAAGAACTTTCTCCTTTTGAATTGCTGCAATGATGAGAAAAAGAAGCCAGGATTCATTAATGGCCCCGGGCATGGTGGGTGCTAAGTCAGAGCGCCCTTCCTCTCTACAGAGAATAGCGCTGTCTACTTACTGAAGGTTTTTCTTTTTTTTTTCTTTTTGTCCTTACAATGACTGTTGGCAGAAAGCTTTGAAACAGCTCATTACTAACTTCTAATTCAATAAGCTAAAAGGGTGAGGTGCAAGGCAATGCAGATTCAGATTTAGCTATAATTTTTTGGAATGCCTACTATGTGGCAGGCTCTGCATTAGGCATTGCCATGACAATACCAAAATTGGGAGATATGAACCTGGTTTAGTAAACAAAAGAGGACAGCTCAGATACTGTCAGAAAGTCATCGGAGATAAAAAAAAATCTGAATTCAGATCTTCAGATTCCAAATTCAGTGATCTCTTCACCTCTCACATCTGAGTTTGCCAGATTCTATTTGGCTCTCAACAAATGAGCTTACCCCCTACATTTCAACGAAGCCATTAGAAAGAAATGACATCTTCCCCTCTATTTTTCAATTTCCACTTAGCCCCATGCATTCATCTAGTCACTGCTCAGGTGCAAATGGAAGGTATTTTGGTCCTCTTTCTATTATTTTAGCTCATTGGTCCCCTTGGGCTGTGCGTCTATTGTCTGTTGCCTTCTTAGCTAAAATCACTCTCTGTGCCATCTGTCTAGCCTGCAACCCCTGATTCTCTACAAGACCTATTGTCTTAGTTTATTTGTATGGCTATAACAAAATACTATCCATAGGTGGCTATTATTTTTCATAGTTCTGGAGCTTGGGAGGTCCAAAATCAAGGCATCAGCAATGCTGGTGTCTGGTATCGGCTCATTTTCTAGTTCACAGTTGGTGACTTCTCACTGTGTCCTCATATGGTGGAAGGAGCAAGACAGTTCTCTTGAACCTTTTTATAAGGGCATTAATTCCATTCATGAGAACTCAGCCCTCATGATCTTATTACCTCTCAAAGTTACCACCTGTTAATAGGATCACATTGGTGAATAGGTTTCAACATATGCCATATTTTGAGGGAACATCACCTTCAGACCATAATAGTCCACTGCTGTCCTCCCAAAATGTAGTCATAAGCAAAATGCACTCATTCTCTCCTGATAACCCCAAAGTTTTAACTCATTTCAGCATCAACTTTAAAGTTTAAGTCCAGAGTCTTCTCTAAGTACAGTCAAAATCAGAGACAGATGATATTGAAAGAATTAATTTATATGAAGGCAAATTACTCTCCAACTGTGAGCCAGTAAAATTAAACATGTTATGAGCTTCAAAAGTACAAGGATGGGACAGGCATAGAATATACATTCCCCTTTCCAAAAGGGAGCAAGAGGAAACATAAAAAGAGTAACAGGTCTAGAGTAAGTTCAAAACCTTATGGCTTGAGAATAATCCTCGACTTGAGGCTCTGCCCCCCAAGCCCACTGAGGCAGAGGCCATGCCTCTTCTGCAGCTTTTCTAGATAGGGGATGGCCACTCTAGACTCCAGATGACCCTGGCCCTACAGTTTTGGTGAACACAGCCCACGCCACATTAGTTGTAGTCGGGTGCTTGCAGTTTGCACAAGCTGAAATTGCAAGCTGGTGGTGGCTGTAGCAATCTAAGATTGGAAAGTAAGAGGAAAAGGCCCCACCGCCATGGCTCCATTAGGCATTGCTCTAGTGGGGGCTTCCTCCATTGGGCATGCCTTTGTAACAATTCTCTGTCTGGGTCTCTTACACAGGATCTGGATGGCTCCATCCTTCAAATTCTATCTTGGTGGAGACAGCCATGCCCCCAAGACTTGTGCATACTGCAAGCCAGCAGAAATGGCACCACATGGATGCTGCCATGGTTTCTTACCTGTGTCCTGTAGAAGAGTCACCATCACAACTTATGCTTCGCCTGGGCCTGCTGGAGTAAAACCTAGGGCAGCTAAGGAGCATTGCACTGGAATGCAGGGAACAGAGCCTTGAGGTGTCACTGGGTGAAGAGCACTGATGTCATGCAGTTGACTCCATTTAAAATTGTTTTGCCCCAAGGCCTTTTCAGTCTGGGCCTGTGATGGGAAGAGCATCATGATGACCTCAGAAATGCCTTCTAGGTTATTCTTCTGTTGGTCTTGATGAATAACATGTGGCTAATCTCTATGGATTTCCTTATTAATTGTCTCTTGGCCACACCCTTGGTGCACTCTCCCAAACATGCATTCTTACTTTTTACAATAGGAACAGGCCGAGATATTTTTACATCTTTAAGGTCTACTTCCCTTCTGATTTAAAAAAAAAAATTCCCTTTTAAAATTGTTTCCAGCTTCTTGCATCTTACTACAAACATTCGAAAGAAGGCATGCTGCACCTTCACCACTTTGCTTAGAAATATCTTCAGACAAATATCTATTTTATTGCTCATAATTTCTATCTTCCACAGAATATTAGGACATGAACAGAATTCAGCCAAGTTACTTGCCACTTTATAACACTGATCAGCTTTCCTCTACTTTTCATTAACATGTTTCTCATTTCATCTGAGACCTCATTAGAACGACTTTCACTATCCATATCGCTGCAAACATTGTTTATGACCAATAAATATTATCTAAGAAAATAGAAGCATTATCTACAGTTCTTTCCTTTTTCTGAGCCCTCACATATTCATCCTTTATGGTCAATTCATGAAAATGTAGAATTTTTCTAGCAACTCTTCCAACATCTATTACTCAGTTCTGAAACCACTTCTACATTTTAGGTATTTGTATAGCAGCACTCCAGTCTTTGATATCATTTTTTTTCTTAATCTGTTTGAGCTGCCATAACAAAATATCATAAACTGGGGAGCCTATAAGCAACAGAAATGTGTTTGTCACAGGTCTCATAGCTAGGAAGTCCAAGATCAAGGTGCTGGCAGATTTGGGGTCTTCTAAGGGCCAACTTTTTGATTTGTAGGATGGTATCTTCTTACTGTGTCCTCACATGATAGAAAGAGCAAGGCAACTCTGTGGGTCCTCTTTTATAAGGCATTGTTCCCATTCATGTGGGCTTTGCATGATGATCTAGTCACCTACAAATGGCCTCACCTTTTAATATTATCTTATTGGTAATCAAGTTTCAATATATAACTTTTAGGAGGAGACAAACGTTCAAACCTTAGCACCTACCAGTTAGCATTAAAACTTGCTCGAATCTAGAGATTCTCACTTTACTCCGTAATTGTTCATAGGCAAAAACCTATCATCTCACTAGATTAGGATATTTAAATAATTATAAGTCAAGTGTTTGGCACATAGTAAATGCACAGTAAAGTTGACCTGTTCCTCTCAATCAATGTTGAAATACATTGCATCTCAGTCGTTATCTGGATCTGTTTTGTTGGTTTGGCATTGTAAAGCCTACTTTAATATTACTTTCTTCTCTTGATTCTCATGCTACCACACTGGGTTGTTTTTTTCTTTCTCTAGCAGCTTCTTTTTAGATTCCATTTATTAAATGTTAGGTATCTTTGGTGTGCTGACTTGTACCCTCTTCTTGACTCCCTCCATGCTCTCTTCCTTGTTCCTCTCATCTATTCCTATGAGTAACAATTTGACAATAACTCCAATTTTATATTCTTTAATCCAGAATATGCATATCTAAATTAATACTCTGAATATCTATTTGGATAACTCAGAACCACTTCAAACTCAGCACTCCCTTTTAGAAAATTAATCAGCATGAAAGGAGAATAATTCACTAGTTCAGAAGATGGTGACTTTTGCTATATACTAGATTACTGGCAATAAGAAAGGGGACAAATAGGTAGATTCTTAATATGGAGATTGCAGGTAGAAATGTCATGATTTGATGGCTGATTGTTTGTGGAAATGAAGAAAAGCATGTAAAAGCAGTAAAGTAGTTATCCTGGCTTAAAATTCGAAGAAGGAAAAAAAGTAAACATGAGAATAGATTAAGCTACAGAGGTAGTCAGATTGTGAGAAGCCTGCACTTGGGCTTTTTCCTAGCCACAACGAGGAGCTGTTGGAGAGTTTTAGACAAGAGAAAAATATAATCGGATATGTCTTACAGGGAACTCACTCTGACTGCTTTGTGGGACTTACCATGCAGCTGAGTCAACAAGAGATGCATATGAAAAAATAACTAGAATCACTAATGATTAAGTTGTGCCAACATGATTAATGCAAGTAATAAATGTGGCTGAAGATAACAGAAGGGACATTCTTTGAGACTGCTAAGGAAGGACTCACAGAAAAACTAAACATTGAAAATTTAAGTTAAGATATGGATGATGCATTAGCTCTAAGTAGAAAAAAAAAGTAGAATGTTCTAGGCAGACAGCATTGATGTGGATATGAGTTACATACAGAAGTTAAAATCTACCAGGATTATTTTTTTTTAGGGAAAAGTGAACTGCTCAACCTGCCTTGTACAGGGGATTCACATGGAGGAGCAGCTTGAGAAAAGAGAGAGACAAAAGCACTTGTGAGTGGCACTGAACTCAAAAATGCACACATCCTTTTCTAGGCAATTGGAAGCCATTTCAGGGTCCTGGAAACTTAGATCAACAATCTGTGCTTTAGGATAGTAAGCATGTTGGAAGGAAAGCCTGTAGCTTAGACTAGAGGGATTCAACACAGAAAAATAAGTATTGAGGGGCTTTTTGAAGTCTGAGGTCATGAGGCAGTAAGCTAAGATAGCTTCAAAGGAAGTGGAATGAAACTGTTAGATATGATAATATCAAGAAAGAAGAAATACCAGGATTTTCAGAATACAAAACAATTAAATATATTGCTCTAGTTATCTAATATCCCTCCAAGGTGTAAGCAGGAAATACATTTGGCGCTAGTAAAATATAGCTCAGTGTCTCTTTTTATGGGGAGCGCTTACATACTGCAATGGGAAACAAGGTTGCTCTTATTTGCAATTTTTCTTCTAAGCTTACACCACAGCTTTTATCTTAGTCCTGTAATGCATGACAATTTAGGAGTAATTGTTTGAAGATGACTACAAAGTCAGCAATGAATCCATAATTCCTGTCTAATATCTATTGAGAGGCTTCTAGTGTAGGAAATGCTACCAGAGAGTATAATGAACAAGGGAGGAACATTGCTATTTTGATGACAGACATGTAAAAGGTAGGCAAAAGAAGTTGTGGAGACTGTGGAAACAAAATCTTCAAGTATGGTGTATAAGTAGGATTCAATATCTTCCACTAAGCAAGCCAAATTAGTCTCAGGACACCAGAATACTTGACTGGGTAAATGAACTTCTAGGACAATCCTGAGCTGCTTGCCAGCTGATGCTAACTGGGATTTTGAGTAGTTCAAAATAAATAGAAGAGGCTGTTGAATCACAGAATGAGGAATAAAAACTCAGATCTCACACATTTCTCATTGAAGAAAGAATCCAAAAGATAGCACAGGCACAGGAACCAACCAACAGAAAAGTAATAACAACTAGGGCAAATCCAGAAGAAGTTTGGGTACCTGAACTCACAGTTCAGGGCATTAGCCCAATAATTGCAAAGATAAAGAAGAATGGGCTATTTCTTAGGCTTTCTTTTACAAATGTTCCAAATTCTTTATACATGTGTGTTATTAATGGTGATAATCATGGTTACTGTAGATTTGAATGTAGCATTATTCACAAAAGTCTAGTAAGACTCAACTGACAGTCAAAGTTCTAGAAAATTGTAAGCTGTCCAGGGAATGTACTACTTTCCTCTGCACTATGCGCCTTTCGATGTGACAGTATGGCAAAAGAGTGATACAGGACTCCAGGTTAGTAAAATATTTTCTTGCTCCTTTATCAGAATTTAAACCCTTACAACAATACAACTCCCACAGGTGCGGACAGAACCATTGGAAACACCATCAGTAAAGAGTTATCCCTTTAAAGAAAACAATACTATCTTTCTGGAACTTGCTTAAAATGAAAATAGCCCTGAAAGAGCAATAGTGAGAATTCCTAAACACTTTGGGAAGTGAAATAGCCTTTTCTTGCACTTCAAAGAATTCCTAAGGAAGCATAGGAACCCCAAGGTTTCAGAGAAATAGTTAAATTAGGGAAAATAGCATAGAAAGAGGAAATGATAGGACACTGGAAATAAACTCCCCACTATTACCCAGAACTGGTTTCAATGGTCTTCCTCTCGAAAACGTCTGATGAAGAAGGCCCAGGTATGTTCATTTTATGACTGTCATTTTCTAAGCCTTCAGAGGGGAGTCTGAAAGTTAAATTAGAGTCAGGGAAGTACTTGCATTGTCTTTCTTAAGGTTGTTAGTGTGTGATTCAGTGACACGTGGGGACACTCACTTTCCACACCACCCATAAAAACTTTGTTTACAATTAGATGATTTGACCCTTAGAGAAAGACAGTTATTCTCCCCTTGTGAAAAGAGAGGAACCAGATACCTATTTATAAAAGAACATCTCCTTAATATCCTAACATGGACCTGGAAAGTGACTTTCCCAAGAATATGACTCTTCTCCAAAAATAGAAGTAATTTAGAGCTCTACACATTATCCCCCAACTTGCAACCATCACTTCCCTCAAGGTGCCGAAACAGTTTGGCCATCATATCTGTCTAAGGGGCAAAAACAGTTTTTGGTGGTGCCCTCTCTCTACACAGTTGTTAAGTAAACTCCAGATCAAATCAATCCTTCATGTGCAAAGCCGGCTGTGCTGAAAGGAATTCAAGGACACGAAAGACAGGAAGTCTTGAAGCCCCCCTAAAAACATGAAAACCAGTATCAGTGTAGTATAGTGTGATGGTGAGAGAAAAGAATAGGAAATGAGACAGGAGGTTGAGAGGCCAACTTGGAATGCTTGCTCTCCCATGGATTACCCAAATGAATCTGGGCAGATTATTCAAAATTTATCTGTGCATATGGGGAGTTTGTAAAATGGGCGTATGGAAGGATTGTTACTGGATAGTCTCTTCTAGCTCTAACAGTTTATGATCTTACTGTGTCTTTTTCAGGCTTTTTGAGATAATCCCATTGCTGTTTAGTCCTACAGGAGGTTTGGGAAATTAATCAGTATCCTCTTCATTCTGAAAGCACTTGAGCAAAGCTCAAAGAAAGGAAGTGGGCAGCTCCAATCAGCTTGTATACACCTATAACAGAGCTACCTACGTGCTTAGAGTCACAAGTATTAAGTGTAGCTACAGGTATGCATAGATGCATATACAAAATAAAATATTGCATTAGGGCTTTGAGATGAATGATATTTATTTTCATTTGTGCTGGTAAAACTGCTTTTTTTCCATTCATTAATATTATATTTCATTTCTTCTTTTTCTTTTCTTTCTTAGTATTAATATTTATTCATACTAGTTCTTGGAATGTAGTACATATATTTTCATATATTATTTCATTTGATCTTCATAAGGATCTCATCAGGGAAAACGTGTAAGGTATTTTTTTCCATATTTAACTAAAAAAAAAAAAATAGAAATCCAGTTAGGATATGTGATTTAGCTATTCTCATGCAACTACAGGAGAAAGAACTGGAATTTGGACCTAGCCTCTTCCGATTTACTATTCCTTGTTTACTGATTGATCATATTGCAAAATCTAAAACAGAAAATTTAAACAATTATATATTTAAAGTACATCTCTTTTATTTCCATAAACTTACAAAATCACTTTGTTATTATGGAGGAAAAAAAATTCTTTCCTCTCATTCAAGTTTAAAATAAAGAAGCCTTCATATGGCAAGAAAAGCCAGGACACTGATTTGACATGTAAATACATTAAATATTTTGCTAGTTAGAGTCCAGTGAAGTGGTTGATTCTGGAGACAACAAATGTATCATGAGGAGCCACAGAACTCTGCTTTATGGAGCATTCTGGGCTTATCTCTAGAGCTTGTATCATGGCACTAGACATCTTTATTCTAAAAAGGAAAATGTACTTATCTTTATATTTTAAACCATTTTTCATCTCTTTCTTTAAAAGTCTTCTTCTCTAACACATATGTATTTGTTAGGGTTCTCCAGAGAAACAGTATCAATGGGAGATAGATGGATAAATAGATAGAAATCTATTGTAAGTAATTGGCCCATACAATTATGAAGTCTGACAAGTCCCAAGATCTGTAGGGTGAGATGGCAAATTGGAGACCCAGGAGAGCTCATGGTGTAGTTTCAGTCTGAGTCTGAATGCCTGAGAACAAAGGAAAGCAGCTAGTGTGAAGACCAACAGGCCCAAGACCAAGAAAAACCAGTGTTTCTGTTTGTATCTGAAGACACACAAAAAAAGCCAATGTCCCAGGTCAAGGGAGACAGACAGGAAGAATTTTCTCATACTTAGGGGAGGGTATAGAACTTTTTTTCTGTTTGAGTCTTCAATGGATTAGATGACGCTTATTGCCATTAAGGAGGAAAACCTGCTTTACTCAGTCTATTGATTTAAATATTAATCTTATCTAAAAGCATCTTCACAGAAACATCCAGAATAATGTTGGATCAAATACTTGGGCACCCAGTGAAGCTGATGCATAAAATTAACCATCACAATACACTTAGGAAGGCATCAGGAAGAAAATCAGTGGATGTTGAACTCGTTCTACTTAATCAATGGAGAACACCCTGGAAAGTCCAGAGAAAAAGGGTAAGCCTTCACACAGCTATATATCTATGTTTCTTCTCATAGTCTCTATTATAAGCTGAAATTTTTAGAAGTTCACTTGTTCGTTAGAACAGAAAGAAAAAAACATGGTAACAGTGACTTAAAATAACTTTTGCCTACAGTAGCTTCAAAGGATCTTTTTCAAAAGCATATTTTAAAAGTCCTGGGAAAAAATGTTAGTCTTTCTAGTTCTTATACACAAAAAAAGTAAAAATTTGGAGGGGGAGCTTTACAGAATATTTTTCCGCTCTTATTAAAGTAGAAGAGTTAATAATCTTCTGGGACTCTCAGATTGAACTCAAAGGGTCTGTGAATTCCCTAAAATACATAATCAGGAATTCTTACATGAGAGGATTTTTTTAGGAGATAGTTTATTACTTTCATCAGATTTTCTAGTTTTTGGCCCCCTTAAAAACAATATTTAAAATCTGACATCCAATGATGAGGAATAGAGATTAAGAAATCTGAGCAGGGTATAACAACATCATAGGATAACTCACATATGGAACAAAGTGAAGAGATTTTCTAAAACAGGCTTGACTTTTGAGGTGATCTGAATCCCTGCTTATACCTGCTAGCAGGATTTAAGAGGCAAAATAAAATGGAGCCTCCTGCTATTTTTGGCCTTGTGAGGCCTTGGGAGAGAATCCATACTCTATTCTTGAAACTGCTTCTTGCCCATGCTACTCTTTTTTTGTTTGTTTGTTTGTTTGTTTTGAGATGGGGTCTTGCTCTGTCGCCCAGGCTGGAGCACAGTGGCAAGATCTCAGCTCACTACAACCTCTGCCCTCCAGGTTCAAGCAATTCTGCTACCTCAGCCTCCTGAGTAGCTGAGTATTGAGCATATTCTTGGGAGAACTGGTTGTTGTAAAGTGTGGCACTGCCCCTATCCCAACTCTCTCTCTTTTGCTCCTGCTCCCACCATGTGAGATGACTGCTCCCATTTGCCTTCTGCCATGATTGTACGCTTTTTGAGGCCTCCCCATACGCAAAAGCCTGTGCTGTGCTTTCTGTACAGCCTGCAGAACTGCAGAACCATAAGCCAATTAAGCCTGTTTTTTAAAATAAATTACCCAGCCTCATGTATTTCTTTATAGCAATGCATGAATGGCCTAGTACGTATGCCTTACCAAAACAATCACTTAAATCAAAGAAAGAAAATATGGCATTATAGAAACGTAGATTCTGACCCAAAGAGAAGCAAAGGGAGTTTTCTGGATGACAATAAAGAAAAATCCCAAAAGACAGCTGGACAGCAGTTCTAGAGTTCACTCAACCCAGATTAAAACAAGCTAGAAGACACCTGGAAATACTGCTTCAAGATGACACAGAGAAAATACTTGAAGTATTTTAATGCATTGAAATAAATTTCAACAAAAAAGCATAAAATAAATTAGTAAGAACTAATAGAGAACTAACAAACAGAAAAAAAACTTGATAATTACTAAACAGAGAAAACAAAAAAAAAGTTTTTAATGTGTGTAGATCTAACCTAAATTATGATATAACTATTTTTGAACAATGGGGAGATACAAAGAGTGTATATATTTAAGGATGTGGTAGGCGAAGAAAGACTGCTAAATTCTCCTCTTTCTAAAGAATTATAAAGTAAGGATTGCAGTATACCATTTAGAGATGTATAGAAAAGTAGCAAATGAATCCATTAAAAGATCCAAAGGAAGTTTTCTATGGGTAACAAGAAAGGTGGGGATAGAGGTGAGGTCAGGAAACTGATTTTTACAATGAATTTGATTCAACTGTTCATGTTTATCATAATTAAAAAACAAAAACTAGAAGCATGCATAGATTTGATAAAATAAAAACTAAAAAAGTACAGTGCCTATACATTGTAATTTCTCAATATTATTTCTATTGGTAGGAATAATTAAAGAACTGTAAAGATTTGTTCTCTTAAGCACCTTAAACTTTCTTTTTTTCAGTAGTATTTACATTATCCATTTTCCCAGTAAACACTTTTGTTCTATGATAAAGAAGTATATTTCAACATAGCATTGTCAGGGTTATCACAAAATCCCAGTCAGTCTGAGATTGAATTAATATGTTTCACAATACTTTACTTTTTGTATAGTTAAAAATGTTATTTTTTTGTACAGAGACATAAGAAATGTGTGTACGTAAATACTGAGAAAACGCAAAGTGTAACCATAATGTGAGACTCATCTTTTAATAACCTAACCAGAAAATAGTTTTTAAGAATAACAACATTTTAGCGCATTAAATGTGAAATAGTATATTTATCTCAGTTAATCCTGACCACATTCTATTTTAACAGCTACTATTTTAATTTTAGCATGGAAAATGTTAATATTATTAAGTAGCATTTATTGAATGTAAATGTGCAGGACTCTGTATTAACATTTCCTTTAAATTACCTTATTTAAACCATTTTACAAATGAGTAAACTTAGATTCAAGAAGGCTAATTTGTCCATGTTCACAGCTAATATAGGATGTAACTAATTTCAAAAATATTTTTTGACCCTAAATCCTGTGTTCTTAATTTCTGTATATATTGCCTGTGCCATAATTAGTTATTCAATCCTACATTCTGGAGAACAAAATGAATGTTCAGTAGACTGTATTCTCCCACACAAAAGTATGGCAATGGTTGCAAGAACATATACAGTGATCCCATTAGGAGAGTTGGGAAACATAATTATAAGAAGTTTATCAAATTCCTTATCATTTGTAACTTCTCCAGCCTTCCCATCTTGGGTAGATCTTGCCTATTTTTTATAATGATTGTTGTAAGGACTAGAGTGGAAAATAATTATTGAGGAGATGGAATCAAAGTACACAGACAATTTTGTTGCATCCAAAGGAATGTTGACCTAAGGGAAGTGATGAGATTAAGCTATGATATATAACAGATAGATTGAAAGGACTGATAAACTAATTTATTATATCTGGTTCTGATTCTCCCTTAACTTCCAGATGCATTAGGATGGCCAGTAACCAAATGTGGCCGACATCAAGTAACTACTCTTTGTGTTTGGTTGTGTAGTGCCTTTTCTAGAATGAAAGTTCTTTGATTGGCATTAAAATGTTTTAAAAAGATATTTGCACATTGAGACCTTCTTACATTGAGAACTTCAACCAGCCATTTGTCACCTGCCCACATCCAAAAGTCTATTCTTACCTCAGGCCACCTGTCTCTCCATATATGGTGAATGGGCAGGTGCAACACACAAACCTCTGCCTATTGGAAGGAATTCCACTCACCACTGTCTGTTATGGCAACCACTGAGAAAGGATATATTGCTGTTGCAGTCCATTTTTTATTCGTATCCACCTACTGAGCCCATTAACCTATAAAACAAACTTCGCCTTTTTTCTCCCCTGTGAATTGGTCATGTCAAGTCAGGCAGTCCCATCGTAGGTGTGGTCTGTGGAAGAGGCATTGGTGCAAGGTGCAACTGTGATGGATGCTGTGGAAGTTTGGGACACCTGCTAATGCAGCTTACTTGTGACTCCCAGTCTTGCTTATGCCTCACTCTGGAGGTACTACTTGTATTTTAAAATGGATTGTTGATAAAGCCCAATTTTATTACTTGGTGGATCTACAGAGCCCTAATCAATGGGCATTTCTTGTCCTATAATCACATTATGATACATGGTCAAATAATTTATTTCTTGCCTAATATTTCCTGAAAATCATATAATTCCCTGTTGCAAATGGCATATACTTAGTGTAGAAACTTAATGGCCTACAATGTGATTATCCTACTAGTGCTTTCTCTGTACTCTGAATATCACCAAAAGAATACCTTTGATTCTATAGCCGAGATGTGCTGCAGAGCCCCTTTTACTTCCAGACTCCACCAAAGCTGGTGGCCTTTAAACCCTAAGGACACTACGGATGTAGCAGTTCTCTCAATCTTATGAAGGCCTTCTTACAAGTTGTAAGGTGTATGATATTTTATCCTATTTGCAAGCTAAAATTATTAGCCTGTAACAGTTTTGTGAATGCTGAATTAATAAAGACAAAAAACTGCTCTATCAGAGATGAAGAATTGTTTTACTCACAGCACAGCCTGCAGCATGAGCATCATGCTTGCATCAGTTCTCCTTGACCACCAAGGCTGATTAGAGTGATGGAGAAGGACTAGGTACATGCTGTACACATAATGGGTTTGCATTACAGCCAAGCAACCCTGAGCTTAAGAAACCCAAATCTTTAAAAATGAGTAGTAGGCCGGGCGCGGTGGCTCACGCTTGTAATTCCAGCACTTTGGGAGGCCGAGGCGGGCGGATCATGAGGTCAGGAGATCGAGACCATGGTGAAACCCCGTCTCTACTAAAAAATTTAAAAAATTAGCCGGGCGTGGTGGCGGGCGCCTGTAGTCCCAGCTACTCGGAGAGGCTGAGGCAGGAGAATGGCGTGAACTCGGGAGGAGGAGCTTGCAGTGAGCCGAGATTGCGCCATTGCACTCCAGCCTGGGCGACAGAGCGAGACTCCATCTCAAAAAAAAAAAAAAAAAAAAAATGAGTAGTAAATCTGCCTGATCTATATCCCAAGGGAAGACCTGGGCATTATCACCATGGACAGAAAAAAAACAAACAAAGAAACAAACAAACAAAAAAGCCTACCATCTGCTCTAGAGAGAGACACTAACTGTATGTTTAAATACTCTCTGCTGTACATTTTTGAAAAGATAGTACAGAATAAATGCAGCCAGTGCCTGTGCTTCCAAGGCTGTAGAAACATTGGAGACCCATAGAGAATTGTGTGTCCCAAAAGGCCTTCAACGTACTTGCCACTTCTAGTTCATTTGGTCCTATGTCTTTGGGGAAAGACTGAAGGCATCATTACCATATATATTGCCCAGACTTTTGTAGGGCTACTCCCAACAGAGATCCAGCATCTCCTTCAGTTAATGGACTGCAGTAGAAAAAAAAAATGGATGAGGTCTGGAATCTTGGTAAAGAAATTATGACTTTTACGGAGATAGTAGGCATTGCCTTCCTGATTCCCGTACTTGTATTTTTATTTCTGTATACTTCAAGCAATATTCTCGGAAGCTTATCTATCTAGCCCTTAGGATGACTTGCACTATGAGCCATCTCTATAGCTCTCAACAATTATGAACACACTGGCTGTCACTGTGACTTTGCTGCATATAATGATAACTGTACCCACTCTTCTAAATGTTGAATGCTGACACCTGACATTTACTGACAGGGACTACTATCAATTCCATTGTTTTTAGTGAGTTCAGTTATATAACAGTATTTCCTACAGTTAGCCCTGTTTCTCAGAGGACTACCACCACTCAGCTTCTTAGTGATGCTAAGAAGTGACTGTCACTGATGCTAAGAATTCACTTATGTCACTGTCATAAATGAATTCATTGTTTTGATAAGCAGAGTGTTCCTCTCTGTGTCCTCCAACAAAGCTTAAACATTTTCTGGTCTTTCTAACTTTAGGTAGCATATCCAATTTCTGAGCCTCTTGATCCCCTTTTTACCCATCTTCCACAGTAGTTTTGCCACTCGTAGGTCATTTGAAATGGGCATTTCTGTTTCCATGTTTCTGAAATTTATCCTACCAATATGTTAGCATTATAACCGAGGGTCCTTTCTAGAGTGTTAAATTTTTATTTGTTTTTTTTTTTTTTTTTTTTTTTTGGAGACAGTGTCTCGCTCTGTCACCCAGGCTGAAGTGCAGTGGCATGATCTCTGCTCACTGCAAGCTCCGCCTCCCAGGATCACTCCATTCTCCTGCCTCAGCCTCCCGAGTAGCTGGGACTACAGGCACACACCACCACACCTGGCTAATTTTCTGTATTTTTTAGTAGGGATGGGGTATCACCATGCTAGCCAGGATGGTCTCCATCTGCTGACCTTGTGATCTGCCCACCTCGGCCTCCCAAAGTGCTGGGATTACAGGTGTGAGCCACCATGTCCAGCCTCTTTTTTTTTTTTTTCGGGGGGTGAAGTCTCACTCTGACATCAGGTTGGAAGGTTGGAATGCAGTGGTGTGATCTCAGTTCACTGCAACCTGTATCTCCTGGGTTCAAGCACTTCCCCTGCCTCAGCCTCCCAACTCTCTGGGACTACAGGCACTCGCCACCATACCCAGCTAATTTTTGTATTTTCAGTTGAGACAGGGTTTCTCCATGTTGGCCAGGCTGGTCTCGAACTCCTGTCCTCAGGTGATCTGTCCCCCTTGGCCTCCCAAAGTGCTGGGATTACAGGTGTGAGCCACCATGCCCGGCCTGGAGTGTTAAATCTTGTATTATCAAATAGTGCTCCTATTTCAATAAAGTCTCACTCATCCAACTTTATGTTCTATCCCCCAGAATCAACACTATCACCATCTGTCCTGGACATACTCTCCTGACTCCTGCCTATATGAAGGCTAGGTTTTTTAGCTCTTTCAAGGTAAGGTCCCTTCCCTCTCCTGACAGTCCCAACAGTTCCCTTAATGTTGTGACTTAATTATTTTTGCCTATTGGTCAGAAAAAAAAATGAAGTGAGATCATGTTGTCTTTCAAGGCAGAAGCTCCTGCATTATCTTCAGGCATGGAAAGTGTTAGCATTTAGCACAAAATGGACTAAATCTGCAGGCAAGAAGATTCAGAAGAATGAGAGCATTCACATTTGAGTACATCAACTCAGATGTCTCCATCCTCTTCTTACAGGCACGCTACTTCCACTTATCTCTACTAAAATTGGGAATGTAACTCTGCTATGCTTATAATTCAGTAAGACATCTGATCCTTAGCCTTTCCTGCTGTTGTGACAAGAGTGCTGTCTGGAAATTAAACTTAGCCACTGATTGGTGTTGAGTCACTTTCAGCCTTTTATTGTTTTTCTCAAGATATAAACTGCCCTAAGCATCAACCATCAAATTTCATAGTCCTTATGATGATCATTTCCTCCATATTGTTAGGGCACTGTTTGTTCACTCCTTTCTGTCAGTTTCAGTTCATCTCAGTTCAACACCTATGAAAGTTTTAACAATTGCCCTAATGACCATGCCAGAAGTCACCAGTTCTTCTACAACTACTATAGGTGGTAGCCTTATCGTCAGATGACCCGGAGCTTCAAAATCTCAACTTTATAATGACCTTTTGTTAAAGTCATTCCTGGTATCAACTGTCATAGATTGGCTTTTAAGAAAACAGACTCTGAGATGGAGAACACCCTCGAGGCCAAAACTTATGAGTGAGTGAAAGAAGCAGGATTTGGCAAAATTTGGCCTGCAATGCAATTATTAAAAGGCATTCAATGAACCTTTGCAGAACTCTGGAGGTGGATTCGCTGTATGTAGTTATCCAGATTTGAGGCAAATGAAGTAGTCTTTTGACCAATCATTGGATGTAGGCTGCCAACAAAAAGGGGGCAAGACCTTGAGGTTGGATGCTGTCTTCGGACAAAGACAACCTCTAAAGTGTCTCAGCTGAAAACTGCCAATTGTTGACTGTGCCAATCCCACCTCTGGGAGTGAGTGCTTCTTTTATTAAGGAGAAGATCTAGGTAACACAACACAGCATATATAATAAAAATAAAATAATTGAATCGTATTCTATGGCATAAAAATATACCAAGTATTACAGAAGCAAACTAATCAATAAATTTCCAAGTTCCTATAAGACTCTATCCCTTCACTTTATGTTCTAGATTCTACACCCTCTTGTCAAAAGAACTTTGTTCCTGTAATTATTCCTCCCACTCCAGCATCACCACTGTCTCTATTTTATCCCTAATGACTGTGTGAGTCCAGTGAGCATGCAAACATACTCTGGTATCTTCTATCAATTAGGGAAGAAAGAAGAAAGAAGCAAAGCAAAAGGTATAGGGGAAAAGACAGAAAAAATAAATTTTAAAAATCTTCTGAATATACATACACGTCTTCCAGCATTTATGTTTTTCTCTGCTTCCTTATATAGCAACATTCTTGAAACAGTTATCAAAAATCTGTTTCCTCTTCCTTCGCCTCCCTTACTACCTTCTCCCTTCAGCCTATTCTAAAGAACTGATGCCATTCCATGACATTAAAACTGCTCCTATGAAAGTCCCTAACAACTAACCTATTGTCTATATTAATAATTTTTTCTCTTTATGTATTTTAGGGATTACTCTTGACACTTTTCTACCTGATATCTACATTCATTCTTTAGGAAATATCATCTAATCATCTGGCTTTAAATACCTTCTACATATTCTAAACACCCAAAGCTCTATAGGTCTGACCTCACCTGTAAGTTACATAACTCTTTGTTCTTTCATCTGCATGGCATCTCCGTTTAGATGTCTATTAAACACCACAAAGTTAACATGACTAAAATAGAACTATTGATATCCCCATACAACTGTTCCTTTTTTTTTTTTTTTTTGAGATGGAGTTTTCCTCTTGTCACCCAGGCTGGAGTGCAATGGCACGATCTTGGCTCACTGCAACCTCCACCTCCCAGGTTCGAGAAATTCTCCTGCCTCAGCATCCCGAGTAGCTGGGATTACAGGCACCCATGACCACACTGGGCTAATTTTTGTATTTTTAGTAGAGATGGGGTTTCATTATGTTGGCCAGGCTGGTCTCAAACTCCTGACCTCAGATGATCCACAATCCTTGGCCTCCCAAATTGCGGTGTGAACCACTGCAACTGACCAACTGTTCCTTTTTTTAAAGCAATGGCATCACCATTGAACAAGTTGCTTAAGCAAAAAATCCATGTGTCATCCTTTATTCTAGTCTTTCCTTTTTGCCATATTGAACTTATTACCAAGCCCAGTTGACTTTTTCCTCCAAATCACAATGCAGTATCTTCCAAGATTTATGTCTTCTCTATGACCATCTTAGTTCAAGCCATCATCATCTCTTAGAATATTTTAATAACCTTACTGTCAGACCATGTTCCTCAACTTTTGCTCCCTCCTGTAAATTACTCCACGCACAAGATAATTCAAGATTATTTTGGAATTTTAAATCAGATCATAGACTTTCCCGACTTAAATTATTTCAATAGTGTTTTTTTGCAATTAGAATAAAATATAAAACCATACCTTGGAACACACAGGTCCAGATAATCAGGTGATACCTATCTTAGCTATGCCTTACTTCTTGCTGGCTTCTCTCCAGCTGGAACCATACAGGCCTGCAGTCAGTTCTTAGATGACCCGATACCTGTTCTTTCCCAGAGTCACTGCACTGGCTGTGCCATCTGCTTGAGATTACCTCTCAGTTTGGGCCACTGCAAGTTCTATCTTATCATTAAATGTTTTTCAGTCTCTTGCTCAAAAAGAGCTCTCATGGTCACCAATATAAGCAAGTTATCTCATTACGCTCTATCATATTACACTGTTTATTTTCTGCATTTCATTCATTAATATCTAATTTTATTTTATTTATTCTGTTTCTCTCTAATACAGCATAAGCTCAGGTAATTGATACTGTCCCTGAAATATTTACTGTCTCATCTTCACTGCTTTAGAATGTGCCATGCACATAATAAATACTCAATATTCCTTGTAGGAAAGAATGAAGACAGGAAGGGAAAGAGGCTTACAAGAAAAAAAAAAGAAAGAAAAGAAAAAAAGAATAGAGATTATTCACCAAATTTTATTTGCTGAAGTTAGTTGCAGTAAAAGGCTAAACTAAGGTACACATCATTGCAGATCGTGAAATACATTTTATTTTACTGCCTTAAAATTTTTTCCTGTAGAATTACGTTAAAGATTTGCAAAAAGGGACTATTTCTGGCAATTACCACATTATTATATTGTGCATGTAAATGTTGCTATGTTCATTGAAAACAATGGATATAGCACTGCATTTAAAGTCCTTATCAAGTTAAAGCACCTATGTTTTGAATGTAATTTCTTAAGCATTGTGTTTCTGAGATCAGCAATGACATTACGATTTTTTCTTCTGTTCCACTAGCTGACAAGTAAGCATGTTTAACAAATATTTGCTTAAAACTAAAAGATTATAAATTTAAACAACTTTTCCAAAGTTTTCTTTTTGAGAAATATCCTATAAAATTTGGATTATTTTTCTGCAAAATTGATATATAAACTTTTTCTTCTAGTAGGCTGGAATGAATTCCTACTAGACTGACAGTCATGCAGGTAACAACTATAAAGTCTGAACACGCACAATCACACACACACAATTCCTGAGACAAAACAGTTTTTGGAAGAGATTTGACATTTAGAAGGAACCAGCACCAGGTATTAGAAAGACAACTTAAGGTACAGGATAATTAGAATAACTGAAACTTCTTTAAAAACCTTCATATTTTGTGTTAGTAAGAACCAGAGGACAAGACCCAGTGCAACCACAGCACCCCACTGTCCACCCACCCCAAAAATGGAGAGGAAATCCTGGGAAGAAGGCAGTTAAAAGTCTGCATATGAACTCTGGCCAAGTCTCTATCTGAACCTTAAACCATACTTGTTGGGGGAAAAGGAGGACAGAAACAAATTATCCCAGAGCTGAGGCTAAAATAACTACAATTTGAGCAGTCACCTACTGCAAACCAGGCATAGCTTGCAGTTCGATATTAATCAGGTTAATTGCCTTCTAAAATAAGAAATGAAAGCATCCACATTCATCAGAGGAATGTAACTGAATCTATGGTCTCAATAGCATAATATTTACAATGCATCTGTGTCAATGTGTCACATTCATTTGGCTAATAATAGTTCTCTATATTGTACATCAAACACACAAAATAACTAGTCAATAAAACTGTTTTTCTTATGATCATTGACTTGTTGAGGACATGTTGTTCTATTTTTTTTTCACATAGCATAGTTCTCATTTAAGGGATATATTTTATCCAGTTTAACTGTCCATTTTCTTTTCATTGAGGTTTTCTCTACACACAGTACTATGGGACTGAAGAGTTACTGGGGACTAATTGGCCAAGCAGGCATATATTCCAGCATCTTTCAAAGACTAGAACATAAAAAAAAAAAAATAGTTCAGAACAGACTGACATTAATCATCTACATTTGCTATCTTTCTCCCTAAGTCCTC
Source organism: Symphalangus syndactylus (assembly GCF_028878055.3). Taxonomy (NCBI): domain Eukaryota; kingdom Metazoa; phylum Chordata; class Mammalia; order Primates; family Hylobatidae; genus Symphalangus; species Symphalangus syndactylus. The sequence goes on from NC_072423.2 coordinate 46,802,674, forward strand.
CCTTTTATTTAAAAGTCCCTCCTTGCTGCGTGGAAACCATAACAGAGGAACAAGTATAAAACATGTTAGCCAAGAGGACAACAATTTTTTTATGAGAAGACAATCGGGAAGTTAGTGAATTGTGTTCATAATCTTAATTTGAGTGTTTGCTACCAAGAGCATTGTAACATGACTGATGAGGAAGGCTTTAAGCCTGGTGGCAACAAGCTTTTCTACCAATTTCAGAATTCCACTAAGCAAGACATTGATGGTATGTTGAAAATGTGCAGGGGTAACTGCCTATTTTCTTTCAAATTAGCTCCATAGCTCCATAGATAACAGCTGCTTATGTTCTGATGAAGACACATTAAATATGTTCATCATACTTAATGAGTTGATGTTTCCTCTATGATAAAGGCATCAGCCAATTACTCAACTAGTTTTTTTTTGACTGGAGATAGATAGATAGATAGATAGATAGATAGATAGATAGATAGATAGATTAGATAGATAATTTTAATGAAAAGACAAGTAATGAACACATATAATGATAAGCTTGCTCTATTCTTAATTCCTTATCACAACAGCTTTTTCCAAGCATTTACCCAGTGGGATATTACAGAGCGTCTCCTGGGTTTGATTGCTTAAGGTATATGTAATTATGTGATTGTCTGTATAATTAAGGCAGTGAATAAGTAGGTTAAAATATACCCTGATTTTGATTGCATACTTTTCAAAGAGGGGCTTTTAAGCAATATCCCAAGAGAGGCTAGTATAAAAGCTCAAAAGAAGGTGCTCTGTCTGATGCCTATGGGATACATGATGCAAACCCAGACAGCAAGCCTCATGCTTGTGTGTTCTCTCATGTTGTTGTGCTACAATGTAACAATGATCATTTGCTCCCTTAAAAATCACCCTAAAACTTAGTAACTTCAAACAACAGTCATTTTATTTTATCACAATTCTGTGGGCCAGCAATTTGGTCTGGGTTCAGCAGGGTGTTTCTTCTGATGGTCTATTCTGAGATCATTTACGTGACTGCACTCTACTATGAGTTAACTTGGAGATGACAGACTTAAAAAATTTACTCTCACAAGACTTTATTGTCTAGAAGACTAGAGCTTCTTCAACCTTCTTCACATTATAGCACCAGGTTTTAAGAGGAAGAAATAGAGGCCCGAAGGTTTTTGAGGCCTAAGCTTAGAAATTGTACCCAATTACATTCACCTAATTTTATTTGTCTAAGCAAGTCACAAAGCCATTCCAGAAGGAGTGAGAAAACACACCTCATATCAAAACCACATTGCAGAGGGCCATGTGTAGAGGAATACGAGACATGTTAAAAGTCATACTTAAAGTTTACTAGAAACAGAAATTCTCATTCTCTACCACCTTGTCCTTCCCATAATCTTCAAGACAAATTCCTCCTAAGTTCTCATAGAACCCAACAGGAGAGAAAATTCTACAGGAGAAACAGAAACAAATAAGGGTTCAAAACAAAAACAATATATTCAAAGTATTTCTTCATGTATCCTCTGGACTATTCAAATTTAGCACTTATAAGAACTGTTTTTAAATTAATTTCTATTTATTTGAATAACCATAATCCAAAGTGATGTAGGTTTAACTTCCCTTCCTCAACCAAAGAATTCACGTGTCCCAGAGTCAAACTCTGGATCTATAGTACATTTGTTCTATAAGAAAACATATTCCCAACAAAGATCTTCTGAGTTGATTTAAACACTTTTCTTCTTGGTTCTGCCTGGATGTTCCCCTTTCACTGAATCATTTTCTCTTGTCCATTGGGTTCCCTCCAAACCCCACATCCACCTCTACCTCCTAATAATTAACGAGACAACTTGTTTAAAGCCTGGTATATTTATTTCAATAAATTCTGAAGTCCTACTTCAGCATGTTTTTGAATTTCATTCTTTAAAGCACAGATAATCCACTGATCATGTTTATATAGCATAGCTATGTATTTTTATTACCTGGTAGTGGATATTGTCAGTGCTCTATTTGGATCTCTTTGGATTCTTTTTAATGTTTGCTTTATTTTGCTTGTAATGGCCTGTACCTCTGACTCTTTTCAGAGGAATATCCTTGAAAAAAGGGGATGATTTCCTGTCCTCAGAGAGAATGGGAAGTACCTAGGAGTTTGGATTCTTGGGGCAGCCCTTGGCAAATAATTCAATGGTATGAAAGCTCAGCTCCCTTGCCTGTAGAACTGGCAAATCTGAGGTGTACTTCATACACCCTAATCCCCCTATAAATCAGGCTGAAGTCACTTTCTGCAGTTCTTTGCCTAAAACTGTACTCTTGCTTGGCGTCCTTCCCTTTTCTGCTTAGCATCCCTCAAGCTCTTCTATTTCTCCCAGGAACACATTTTCTAATAGATCACGCTGCACACAAATGCTTATCTCAGGTTTCTGAGTAATCTTACCTCAGAAAATGAACCAAAAATCTGCGTACTATTCTAAACTTTAAAAAGTTGTCTGTTCTGAACCTTATTTCTGTCATTTTATTAGCTGTATTAGGCTGATTATACCTGATGCTCCATCCTTTGTCTACAGCTGTATTGAGTTGAATTTTATGATCTATGCAAGCTTGTACACGAATACATATGCTTTCTTTTTAAATATGATGTTAGATAACCTCTGCTTAATACTCACAAACACTCTAGAGTTACTTCCAATGTAGCAGAGAAATTTTGCTCTACCATATTAAATAACCACTAAGTCATGTGTTACATCAATACATGAAAAGTAACTGATTGAGCTAAACATTAAGATTATTTCAGATACATGAAATAATCCTCCAACCAAAAATATTTAATTCAAACTCAGAATTTCTGTAAGTCTGTCCTTCCTAGCGTCTTCACAGAAAATTCAACAAAGGTTCTTGCAAAATCCAACAGAAGATTTCTTTTTTTTGCAAATTCATTCCATAAATATTGGTGCTTATTGTTTGCAAGGCATAGATACAAGTTGGCTATAATGGGCTTTATCAGTGCTTAGGCAGTTCAGTAATAGCAACCTAGAGTATTTCTAAACCAATGCTATTGGTTGTCAAACATGATTAGACCAGTAAGTAATAGATGTTCCTAGTTCACTATTAATCTTATCAGTTTGTTGGCCAATCATTAATGTAAAAGCATAAATTGAGTGCCTAGTCAGTGCTAATTATTAAGGCATTGCAAGCTTCTGGGAAAGTAATCACAGCATTTGTGCTAAAATAAGAATTTTCCTTAACTTTGAAATAAATGATATATCAAACAATAATAATCTAAATAGTGATTATGTGAAGTCTTTAAATTCTTTTGTATTGATGGTAAGTGTTGGAGTTTAGAAGAAAAGAAATGAGGACAGAATTATGGACATCTTCACTGAGAATCAGAGAAAAGTAGTGTGTTGGGGGTTCCTAAGACCACCCACAAGCTTGATGATTTTCTGAAAGGACTCCTAGAACTCAAAAACACTCTTATATTTGTCTACTATGGTTTATTACAGTGAAAGGCTACAGATGAAGATCAATTAAGGGGAAGGCCCATGGGCAAAGTCCAGGGAACACCAAGTACCTGTTTCCACATCTCCTCTGGAGGTGTGCTTAGTTACCCAGAGACAACATGTGACCATATTTGTGCAGCATTGCCGACCAGGGAAGCTGCCCATGCCTCAGTGTCAAGGGATTTTACTGGGGTTCAGTCTCATGGCTATGTAGCTCCTACATGTCTGACATTTAGTCTGCTTAGACTCCAGACTACTTTCCCCTCCAGAAAAAAACACAAGCATTTACCAAAAGCTACATTATCAGAATGAACTTATATGGTCAGACTGGTCTGCTTGGCCAAAGACCTCAGGCATACCAAATCAATCTCATCAGGTAGAATATTTTACAAGCTCACAGATTATCTCCCAGGAGCTGGCCAGTGGTCACTGAGGATTGCCCTCCTTTTGGGAAGTCCAAGGTTTGAGCAACCCAGGATTGCTGAGTGAATGCTTTCCTGCCCAAGTAGCTTGGCAAGGAAAGCTTGTGCAATTTCAGCTTGAAACATTTAGTTTGACACATCAATTACTATATATTCCACTATCAAGAGAATATCCACTGATATTCTCCATTTCTGGAAAAATAAAAGTATGTATTAATGTTGCAGAAATAAGTTACGGGACTAGATGGATCTGTGATTGGAGTGGGTAGGAAAGTTGAGAACCCAGTTGTGTTTCTCTTATTTGAATGTAATAAAACTTCATGAATTTCAGTTATTTCATTATATCACTTCTATCTTATTTACTCTATTTCATCAAATCTTGTTTTTAATATTTTGTTCTTTTTAGAGGATGGAACATTTGTGTTTAGCAAGCTGACATCTTGTAACTGATGAAAATCCAAAATGTGGGGTACATGAAACAAGCTCTTTTGTCTTCAAAATGTGCCACTCTCAGCTAAATCCTAAGCTTTGTCTTTATTTTCTGGTCTTCAAAAATATACTAGAAACGCTATTTGACAAAGGAAAGATAGTCTAATTCTGTCGGGAGAAATAAAATAAGAAGATCCTAGTGCCATTAGGGGCTTTACATATTTAATATATACATATCTTATAACTTTTCAAATAAGAAGTAGATTCTGAATTAGTAAGACTTTAAGAAAAAAATTAAGTTCAGCAATTTTAATGGTCATGTTTAGGTTAGCATAACTCAGTAAACAAATAACAAACAACACAAATGAAAACATATTGAGCATTTAGTCTGTACATTTTATATTTGATAATTAAAAAACAAATGTCAATGTAAGTTGGCAGCATGGTTTTTGTTTGTTTGTTTTTGTATTTTAGAGATGGGATCTTGCTTTATTGCCCAGATTGGTCTCAAACTTCTGGCCTCAAACATTCCTCTGACCTCAGCCTCCAAATAGCTGTAACTACAGGTGCATGTCATTATGCCTGGCTAGCAGCAATTTTTTTGTTTTTTGTTTTGTTTTGTTTTTGTTTTTTGTTTTGTTTTGTTTTTGTTTTTGTTTTTTTTTGAGATGGAGTCTTGCTCTGTCTCCCAGGCTGGAGTACAGTGGCAAGCTCTCGGCTCACTGCAAACTTCACCTCCTGGGTTCAAGCAATTCTGCTACCTCAGCCTCCTGAATAGCTGAGATTACAGGCTCATGCCACCACACTCCACTAATTTTTGTATTCTTTAGTAGAGATGGGGTTTTGCCATGTTGGCCAGGCTGGTCTCGAACTTTTGACCTCAGGTGAGCTGCCTGATTCTGCCTAACAAAGTGCTGGGATTATAGGCATTATCCATCGCGCCCAGCCCTGACAGCAGTTTAATGAAAATAATATACAGATACTTCACAAGGCCAAAGGAAAGAAGGGAAGGGGAGAGGGATAAGAAAGGGAAGGGGAGGGAGGAGAGAGGAGGGAAGAAGGAAAGGGAAAAAGGAAAAGGAAAGGAGAGGAGAGGAGGCCGGGCGTGGTGGCTCATGCCTGTGATCTCAACACTTTGGGAGGCCTAAGTGGGCAGATCACAAGGTCAGGAGTTACAGATCAGCCTTGCCAACATGGTGAAACCCCGTCTCTACTAAAAGTACAAAAATAAGGTTGGGAGCAGTGGCTCACGCCTGTAATCCTAGCATTTTGGGAGGCCAAGGAGGGTAGATCACCTGAGGTCAGGAGTTCGGGACCAGCCTGGCCAACATGGTGAAACCCCATCTCTACTAAAAAATACAAAAATTAGCCAGATGTGGTGGTGTGCCTGTAATCCCAGCTACTAGGGAGGCTGAGGTGGGAGAATTGCTTGGACCAGGGAGGTGGAGGTTGCAGTGAGCCGAGATCATGCCACTGCACTCCAGCTTAGGCAAAGAAGGGAAGGGGTAGGGAAGGGGAAGAGAAGGGAAAGGGAAGGGGAAGGGAAGGGGAAGGGGAAGGGAAGGGGAAGGGGAAGGGAAGGGGAAGGGGAAGGGGAAGGGAAGGGGAGGGGGAGGGGAGAGGAGGGAAGAAAAGAAGGGAAAAGGGAAAGGAGATGAGAGGAGAAGAGACAGGTAGGCATCTCCCAGTGTAAGATAATAATCACGTATGTTGACTGAAAAAATATAGAATGGCCTATTACAAGAAATTATATTTATTAAATTTATTTTTATTGTAGTAGTCATATTTATAAGCATTTTGGGGAGTATTTTTTTGTAGAAACAGGGTTTCACCATGTTGCCCAGACTGCTCCTAAACTCCTCAGTTCAAGTGATTCACCAGCCGCAGCCTCCCAAAGTATTGGGATTACAGGTGTCAGCCACCATGCCTGGCCTATTTACACATATTTAAAGGAAACATGTTGAAAGTATATTCATTGCTTAGTAGATACATGTTTCAGTGTGTATGTGGAGCTACATGCAACTTTATTTCCACAGTCTTCCTAGCATCTAAAAACCAAAGAATGGAACCACTACCCTTGATTAATCTACCTAACATAACACTTTTTATCACTTAACTCGATAAAGTTTAGTAAATCATTATTCCCTATGGCATGATGTCTGTAATTGAATTAAATTCTTCACTGTCTCACAAACATGCAATACCGAGTACTGACTTCATGGCTTATTTTGTGCTTTACTTCAATGTGGTATTTATTCTCTCTATAAATTCAAATATTATGCAAGTTAAGACCTATCACCATTGTGATACCCTACTAGATTGTTCCAGCTTTTATTGACTGTTTAAAAGGTAAATTATCATAAAGGTTAGATTTTATGATATATGATTTAGCAATTAGACCTATTATATTATTAATATTAATAATTATTCACTATAATTTTACATGGTAGTCTTCTCTAAAAATCTAGAACAAGAGCCCCCAACCCCTGGGCCACAGACCGGTACCAGTTCATGGCATGTTAGTAACCAGGCTATGCAGCAGGAGGTAAGCAGCAGGTGAGTGAGCAAAGCGTCATCTATATTTCCAGCCACATTACCACCTAAGCTCCACCTCTTGTCAGATCAGCAGTGGCATTAGATTCCCACAGGAGCACAAAACCTATTGTGAACCACACATGCAATGGATCTAGGTTGCAAGGATCTAAGTTCCTTGCTTCTTATGAGCATCTAATGCTTGATGATCTGTCACTGTCTCCCATCATCCCCGTATGGGACCATCTAGTTGCAGGAAAACAAGCTCAGGGCTCCCAGTGATTCTATTTTATAGTGAGTTGTATAATTATTTCATTATATACTACAACGTAATAATAATAGAAATAAAGTGCACAATAAATGTAATGTCCTGAATCATCCCAAAAGCATCTCCTACCCTGGTCCGTGGAAAAACTGTCTTCCACAAAACTGGTCCCTAGTGCCAAAAAGGGTGGAGACTGCTGATCTAGAACATGAGTTTCAAGGTCTGTAATTATAACTTCTACTTGTTAGATTTGCCCTCTTTTAATACTCAATTTCATTCCTGATGCAGAGCATTATTGCTTATCATATTGCTACCTATTAGGAAATCCTCAGAGGATGTTTGTTTTTTCTAACAAGAGTTGAGGGTTTAAAATATACTGCTTCTTCCACATAGCTTCTTGTTTAGAATTCCCTTCTTTCGGAGTCTACTAGTCATAGAAAAACTGCACCTGGTCTACCCTCTCCAATGGTAATCTTGTTCTCAGGTATTGATGTCTTATCATATTTCTTGTCTGTATTTTCCATTTGGAATTAGATTTTATTAAATACCATAATTTTTCATCTTTTTACACATATTCTGTTTCTCTAACTGGATTAAGTTAAAGCACAGAGTCAGAGACTATATTTTATGCTTTTAAATATTACCTGTAGCAACTAGCACAGCTATGTAAGGGGAAAGTGTACTCTTGAAGTCAGTCAATGGTGATGCTAAAGGATAGACACAATGAAGCATAGAAGATTATACATCATAGTATATGACATGGAATTTCACATTTTTATTAATAATAAAAGTTTTCTACTTTACTGTATTAAATGAAGCTACACACAAGAAAATATCTAATTTCTTGGTAGGCACATGTGCATCATATAGTGGTGAAAATAATCAGTAAATTGTTTAATTGTTTTAAAGAATGATTCATTTTCAATATTTTCTTAGGATTACTAACATAAGGAGAAAGAAGCAAATCATTCTTATAGATACCAATATTTTATTTCTATGTAATAACATAAGAGCCTCTCAGACATGAAAGTTGGTCTATAATCCTACAAATAATGACTTCTCCAGCCAAGAGACTCTGCCTTAGGCCCAACTATGACCTGAAGTCTCTGGTGAAGAGAAACTATGCTTGCTAGTAGTGTCACATTGCTTGGATTTTTCTGAGTCTTTTTCACACACCAAGATGGTTTGTCAGTGCATTGTGATTGTGTGCCAGGAGACACCTCATTACTGGTCTGCATGGAGACAAGAAGGAAATGAAGGAGGCTGACATGGTTTGCATTAATTACATAGCTATCTGTTGTTCTTGCAGCCATCCAAGCATATAATAACTTAAGTAGAGTTTCACTGAGTTAGAAGCTGCAGACTCTTGTTATATTTTAGCAAGCTGATTCTCTATTATAGCACAGTCAGTACTTTTATGTAAAGCCTGACAAAGAGCAGCAGTGGCCACAGACCTTTGTTTTCTCCTGGCACTCAGTGCCACTAGGATATTTTCAGTGTGCAAATACAAGAGAGGAGGTAATGGATCGTGCCTTTGGAGCCAGAGTTAACTCTTCTAATCATTTAAAGCTCACGTACGAGTCGATTCTGTTTCCAACCAGAATTTGATCCAACCAGAAATTTTATCCAACTGGAAATATGTTACACTAGATATAAAAAAGAGGCTCATCTATTTTTACATTTTTTTTAAATTAAAGACATTAAAAGTAACTACAACTTCTATCAAAGAATATATAGTTGCTCAAAAATCACTGGTGGAAATGTGAGATACAGTGGCATGTTGTGAAGAATGGTAGTCTTTTTCATTCACAAAGCAGTGTTGGCACACACAGAGTTTAGCAACAGTGAAAGCCAAAAGGGTTTCTTTCACAGAAGAAACAGTGTATTAGTCAAAATGAAAAGACATCTCTTAAAATTTTGGAAATTGACATTTACTTTCCTCAGTTGAGTATACCCTAAGTTATTATTGGGAAAAATAAGCAAAAGAGTTACACCTGGAGAAAGCAAAGGTCAGCTTGAGAATAAAGCTGTTAAATGGGGAGGCCTAAAGCAGTGGGGCCCCAGTGCTATTCTACCTAAACATAATAGCAACAACGTATGACATTTGTATAGTCTCATTGAATCAGAGCTCAAAGTGTTTATCAAAGGAGAGTTAACATTCATTAATTAACCCATCTGGCTGCCCCTGTCTATGGCTCTAAAAATTAAGCAACAGTTTCTTCATTACAGACATTTCTAATTGCATTTATTACACAAATTAAGCATCCCTTGTGCTTTAATTAAGCACACAAATGTTGGGGCATAGGACCCATCTCCCCCAGAATGGGAGATGATCACCTCCAAACTGAAAGGATAAACTTGAGATACTTAATAGCACTTTAAATAATTCGATCTGAGAACCCTGATATTTCAGACACATACAAGTAATAAAAACTTTCAAGTGTATGTATCAATCAAGAAATATTTACTAAGGGTTTATTATATGCAAAGCACTGTGATGAAGCAAGTAAGGATGACAGATAAGCATAACCCACTCTGAAGCTCAACTTTTGGAGGAGGAAATGCTAATTTCATTATTGTATTTATGTCCCCAAACACATTCCAAAAATATATGAGGCAGCTTACAAGCTAATGTGATCAAATAAAACAAATGAAGAAATGAAGACCTCTGGGGGAAGAATGAGCTAATTTAAAAATACTTAAACCCTCTAGAGCCAGAAGGGAGAATATATGAAAAGTGTGAAAGAGTTGGAATCAACAGTTCCAAATCTCGATGTTTTATGAGTATTTAATTCAATTATCATCTTATAGTTATGTTGGGGCACATTTATCAAGATTTCAGCAATTACTGATTTTTGTGACATTAGCCAGTTATAATGTGCAAAAAATAACTGCTTCTGGTCCTGCACTCTGCAGAAAATCAGAGAAGCAGAGCACCCAATTCAATCAAGATGTTGTAGTTAGCGTCAAAGTCATTGCTTGAATATGGGAAGACATGCCACAGTAACCATCCTGGACTCTCTATCTCCTAACTACTTCATGGCCCAGAGGCTTATAAATTTCCAGGTAGCTTGTTAGAAGTGCAAAATCTAAGATCCCAGCCAAGACCTATTGTATCAGTATCTTCACTTTAACAAGATACCCATGTGATTGACACACTTATGGTTATGCTCCAGGACCATTGCTTACTCTTCTCTATGGGAGGTAAAAGGGTTATCTGCTTTGAGAATGTAGAAGAACCTAAGAGTGTTTGGCCCAATACCTCTAGATTGTTCTTTTGGCTCCCCTACGTGTAGAGAGGGTACTTTTTGCTCTGTGTTTCATCATGAGGTCAACTTCTTGAGACAGATCCCTGTTGAAGAGTTCTATGGTAAATCAGCTTTGTCTGGGACAGACAGTGTCAGTAAAGTACTAAAGTGCTAGAATAGCAAATTAGGAAACCAATGCAGAAACAATTTTAAGTCAAGTGTTCCAGTCAGCTTTACTAAAAAAAAATTGATTGTTTTATTCTCTATGTCTGATCCCTATGAATGATTTTCAGACTATAAGGGTTAGTGGATGATCCTGATAATTTTTGTTTTAAAAAATACCATATTTTTGGCCAGGCACAGTGAATCACATCTGTAATTCCAGTACTTTGGGAGGCTGAGACAGGAAGATCACTTAAGGCCAGCAGTTCGAGACCAGCCTGGTCAAGAAAGGGAAATTTCATCTCTACAAAACATTTTAAAAATTAGCCAGGCGGCCTGCACCTGTGGTCTCTGCTACTTGAGAGGCTGAGGCTGGAGAATTGCTTGAGCCCAGGAGTCTAAGGATGCGAAAAAATATTTCTTGTATTTTTTGGCAGCTCTTAACTGTTGCAGTTTTTTCCTATTACTGAGTTATTCGTGACCTCCACTTTTTTGACTAACTAGCTATGTCCTCCAAGAGATGTCTATTTCCTATTTCATTTGATAGGACTCAGACTTTTTAAACATGACCATCTTTTCTCCAGATCACCAGGAGTTATAAAGCTTTCAAATCTCTTTAATCATTCCTTGCATAACTTATTTTTTATTTGTGCAATCACAATTTAAGTAATTTCCACAAATATTTCTAAGTATTTATTCTGTATCTACTCGAAAGTGATAAGGTACACTGGAGATAGACGTGAGAACATCTATTCACTCAGCTATCTTATATATAAAGAAAAATAAGAACGTTTCCATTTCCCTCTGACCTACTGATGTTACTTCAGTAACAGGAGAATGTAAATATAGCTCCCTTTTTGGGAATAGTATTAGTAAATTCAAATTAGTATAATTTAGTAACAACAAGGGAACATCTTGATTGGGTTTAGTTAGTTCCAAGTGTTGGCTCTTTAGGTGCGAGTTCATAATATTTTAATATAAAGGAAGACTCAGCTTTGCCTAACCCAATGCAAGACAGTATCCCCATCAGCCTTTGCAGGTCTGCCTCATAGTCAGTGTGGACTTTCTACAATCACATCAATTCCTTTGGCTAACTTAGCAAGAGCAGCACAATTTCCTCCACAACAAAATGGTCACATTTCAAAGAGGGGGCAGGAGTATCTGGAGATATCCTCTTACATTTTCTATTCACAGGGTAGCACCAACTCCAATACCTGCTAATAATTAACTAAAGAAATGTAAAAACACAAAAGGATTCAATTCGTTTTGTTTGAGGGCACATTGCAGAGAAGAACACATCATAACACTGGTCAGTTTGGGCGGGACTGAATATGCAGTGTGAATCCACGTTACAGGAGCAGATGCCCAGTGGGAAGAATGCTTAGGAGCTAAAAGGCCCTGAACTATAAAATATTCAATAATGGACTCCGGAGGTGTGTGAAGAATCATACATTAATAAGGATTAAAGTCACTTTGAGGTGATTGCGTAGACAGTGCCCATTTTTATATGGATGGAAGTTTTCAAGTAAGTTGAGAAAATACCTAAGAGAACAATTGCAGGAATGTATGCTACGACTAGGTTTAGCTTTGTAAGAAATTGCCAAACTGGACAGGGTGTGGTGGCTCACGTCTGTAATCCCAGCACTTTGGGAGGCCAAGGCAGGTGGATTGCTTGAGCCCGGGAGTTTGAGACCAGCTGGGGCAAGATGGCAAATCCTTGTCTCTAGAAAAAAAATACAAAAAATTAGCCAGGTATGGTGGTCATGCACCTGTAGTCCCACCTACTCCAGAGGCTGAGGTGCGAAGATTGATTGAGCCTGGGAGGTTGAGGCTGCAGTTAAGTCTAGAAGGAGCCACTGCACTCCAGCCTCCGCAACAGACTGAGACTGCCTCAAACAAAACAAAACAAAACAAAACAAAGAAAACAAACAAAAACAAAGAAATTGCCAAACTCTTTTCCATTGTAGCTGTACTATTAGTGTTGTCACCAACCATAAATGAAAGTTCCTGATCCTCCTAATTTAAGCATTTGATATTGTCAGTATTTTAGATATGACATTGTAAAAAGTATGTATTCATATATTATGTTTTTGAATTTTCAATTCCCTAATGACATATGATAGTAAGCATCATTTTATAGGCTTATTTGCAATCTATATATGTTTATTATTAAACTGTCTGATCCTATCTTTTGCCCACTCTTAAATGGTTGTTTGTATTGTTATTGTTTAGTTTTCAGAGTTCTTTGAAGAACATGGTGACTATAGTTAATAACAATGTCACTTGAAAATTGCTGAGAGTAGATTTTAAGTGTTAGTACCACAAATAAGTATAGGAGGTAATACATGTTAATTAACTTGATTTAGCCATTTCGCAATGTATACATATTTCAAAACATCATGTTGTACACGATACATGTGCACAATTTTTGTCAATTAAATAAATAATACTTTTTTAAAAAAAGAATTATTTGCATGTTTTGGACACAAGTCCTTTATCAGATATGTGTCTGGCAAATATTTTGTCCTAGTCTATGGCTTGCCTTGTCATTCTTTTAACAGTGTCTTTCATAGAAAGGAAGATTTTGATTTTAATAAAGTCCAACTTATCAATATTTTCTTTCATGTATCACGCTTGTGATGTTATATATAAAAAGTCATAACCAAACCCAAAGTCACCTATATTTTCTCCTGTATTCTAGAAATTTTTTTGTCATGTGTTTTACATTTTGATCCATAATCCATTTTGAGTTAATGTTTGTGAAAGATGTAAAATCTGTGTTTAAATTATTTTATTTTTTTTTTGCACATGGATATCCAATTAATTCAGCACAAGTTATTGAAAAGATATCCTTTCCCCATTGAATTGCCTTTGCTCATTTGTCAAAGATCAGTTGACTATATCTGTATGGATCCATTTCCAAGCTCTCTATTCTGTTCTATTGATCTATGTGTCTATTCTTTCACCAATATCATGTTGTCTTGATTACTGAAGCTTTATGATAAGCCTCGAGATCAGTTAGTGAATGTCTATAACATGAAATAATGGGCTAATCAACTCTCCTTGGCATATTCCTATGAGGACTTTCGTAAGTATCAGGGTGTGGAGGTCTTCTGTGGACACTGTAAGCATAAATAATTATCTAAAAATAAATATTCAAGATAGTACCTCTTAGGAAATAAACTCCTCTTTCAACCCATGTAAGTGAGTTTGTAGAAAAACTACATTTTCCTAGCCTCCTTTTAAGGAAAGTACTGAAAATTCCAAAATGGAGGAAATATAGTGGTCGTATTTATGACACAGAACTAAGAACTGAGTCTTCAAGATAATTCGATAAAATACATTAACACAAATAAGACTTGGCTCAAACTTTTTTTTGCCTTCTTCTGGGTTAAAGAGTCTCCCTTCTGAAGTAGTAGATACCAATTCTCCTGCAAAGCCCACTTGAACACTTAAGAGATGAAGGTAATTGAACATAGCTTACCCCAGTGGAGGGTTTGGCATCAGAGAACAATAGCAAGTTCTAGTACAGCTGGTTGTGGAGCACAGCTTTTTTTCTCTGAAATATCTCTTATCTCGTCCTATCCATAATTCCATTCTGACTACCTTGGCCCTCAGATCCTCATGTTATGGGGTATGTCAACCACTCCCTAACCAGTTTCTGTCTGCTCCAATTTTTCATTATAAATAACAACACATTTTCCTTCTATAATAGAAAAGTTTGATTTTACTTACCTTTTTCTTCTTCCTTTTGGCACTTTGGTTTTAATTACCTTTTTTTTATTGTAGAAGCCTTTATTTTAAGATGGATTTCGAGTCCTTTAAGTCATTTGATCCAGCTTATCTTTCTCATCTCTTCTCCCATCACGGTGCTAAATGTGCTTTATTCTCTAGTTACATAGGGCTGTCTTATGTCCACTCAAAACAGTACGAATTACATTCAAATCCCCATGGATTTGTCTTTTTCTAACAATCTACACCCCATTCTTCACTATTAAGATTTATCAAAAAACTTACATCAAGCTCCCTGGTTGGCCCTGTGTTTCCTTAGAGCATTTAGATTAAATGCAATGTGATATTAAAAAACACATATGATGGTGCTTGCTCTTTAACACTTAAGAAAGTTTAATTTTCTTGTCTTATCATATGTGTACTTGCCTGTCTTCCTAGGATGAGGCTTATAATGAAGAGTTTAATTTTTTTCAATTTTTTATTACAAAGATCTAGCATATGAATGAATGAGGAATGAATGAATGAATTTATGAATGAACAAATGCAGTAGTATTGGTAGATTTATTTTTTTTCTCTTTAATTGATGGAACACACCATTAGTGTTTCTCTGCTTAGGCAAATGCAAAAAAAAAATCCCTTATTTCGCAAATTGGTCATCTGTGCAATGTTTAAACCACAGACAACGCAGGGTTTCAAGTCTGCCTCTTCCTACAAACAGCAGAAGCAGGAGTTCACATATCTGCGATTCTCCTTCATTGAGCAGATGCTTCAAATGAGAGAATATTTAAAACTTGTTGGTTATAATTTACATCGTATTAGTCCAAATAAAAACATGCATTATCAAAAGAAAAATTAAATGATCATTAAGTTAAATAGCTACTTTGTTATCATTGTTTATTGTTTCAATTTTATCAGTGCAAACTAGCAAAAAACATTAATTTGTACAGAAATCAACATACTCATTTTGACCATTATATGTGTATATCTTCAGACTGAAATCATTTAAATAAAAACAATACTATGTGGTGAAGGTTTGCTTTAGATTTAAAAACCACAGAGGACTACAACCTTCTCCTTTTACAGGATGCAGAGACTGAAGTTCAAAGAATAGCTTGTTCAAGGTCGTTCTTGAGCTCTGACCTGCCTGGCTTCAAGAGGGTAAGGCTTTGTGATTCATTCATATGTACATGGGCAAGGAGGAAAGGACATTTATGTCATACTCATCAATGAATACCAGAAACATGTAAGTGAGGTATTATGTGAAGACAGAGAAATGTGTACGTTTTTGGATGAAATACTAATGAATAGGATTAGACAACTGGGTTTTAGGATCTGGAATTTTGGCTTAACACCTGAGCAATGATTTAATTTATTGAGGCATTATTTTACTCATCCCTTTTCATTTTTCTCTCATTTGTTCTTCTCTTCCTTCTTATTGCCCCTATCTTTTACTATCAAATGCATAGTACAGGCTCCATCTTCTTTTAGATCTGTCTTGCCCTTTACCCTTGTTAAATTTCTTCTGCCCTCTAATTTTATAGTATATAGAATCTAGAAACCACAAACAGCTCTTAGGTTTATTTAACAAGTATTTACTAATCAATCACTGAGCAAGGGTGTTTTAGAGGGACTATAGAAACCAGTATTCTGCACGGCGAAACAGTATTTTCTAATTGATTCATGTGCTACCTTGGTCTTCTAACTTCCCTTAAGGATGCATGTATCTTCTGTTGCTGCAACACTTAACAGAGGGATAAGTTCAGTTGGAAATCTGATTGATTGATTCTGTCTTCCTTGTCTATAGCCTTTTTTTTTTTTTTTTTTTTTTGAGACGGAGTCTCGCTCTGTTGCCCAGGCTGGAGTGCAATGGCGCAATCTCGGCTCACTGCAAGCTCCGCCTCCCGGGTTCACGCTTCCTGCCTCAGCCTCTCCGAGTAGCTGGGACTACAGGCGCCCGCCACTATGCCTGGCTAATTTTTTTTGTATTTTTAGTAGAGACGGGGTTTCACCATGGTCTCGATCTCCTGACCTCGTGATCCGCCCGCCTCGGCCTCCCAAAGTGCTGGGATTACAAGCGTGAGCCACCGCGCCCGGTCGTCTATAGCCTTTTAAATACTGATGGTACTTCCATGCATCTCACCATAGAGGGCAATTAAATGTCAGTGATAAATTACACTCTTCTTGATTTTTTTCCCCAAAAATAACCCCTCCCCTAATCTCTTGACCTCTGTTCCCTACTCTGGATTTCATTGTCTGTGTGACTTGACTTCATACCGAGATTTGACATCTGCTTCTTTTTTCTCAGTTTGATTTTTAAAAGGGGTTCTTCCATTTCTAGCCTTATTGACTGCATTTTCTCCCCCTGGGTTCTTTATGCTTCCCAGGCCTTCTTACAGATTCATTTCTAAATATTCCATTGTGAGATCCAATCTATAGAATTCCCATTTGGTTTGTTAACCCCTGTTGGAAATAGGATTCCACCAACGTCTACACTTACAACCAAAACAGAGAGATCCAGGTATATTAATGGAGAAAGACCAAGGAATATAAGTGTATGTAACTTTATACTTTTTTTTAATCTGGATTTTTCAAGGGGTGATATGATCATCAGAAAGAACCAGAAAAAGATGTATGGGGGGTTCTAGGAAAAGCAGTGTAAATAGACAGTGCATTTGTATAAAGGATTTAGGAGTTAATGTTGAAAATGTGGACTAGAACAAAATTATGAAAGCTTGGCCATTCTTTTTACAGTCTCTAAAAGTATGGGAAGTTTTTTTGTTCCTTAAGGGCTATTTCTATTCCTGTGAGTTCACCAATTATCTTAACATTTCAAGCTGGCTCTTTGGACCTTGAAGAAGAAATTCTAAAGTTTGTGAATAATTTGGAATGTGGTTTGCTAACTTTTTTTTTCTTTTTTAGCTTGTAGGAGGGCGAATGTACTTCTTGCCCTGATTCAGTGTCTTATACTCCTTCCTTGTTTCCAGAACAGTAGTTAATAGCTACAATGCAATCAATATTACTTTACCCTCCATAGCATCTCCCATACAGGCAATATTGCAAACTGCTTTTTTCTTTAAATAATACAGTAACCAAGTTAAATAATAAATAATAGCCCAGAGAGAGGGGGAAAAAATGAATGTTGTGTACAAAGGAGGAAAAATCGGCCTTTCTATACAATTTGAAAGGAAGTTAGACGTTTATGAGGTAGAGGCCCAGGAAGATCATATATCATGGGAATAACTGTTCTCTGTTTCAACCTTTCTGGGATCTTCCTAATTTTATGAAGGCAGTTTTGAAATGTCACCTCAAGATGATAAGCTTTTCAAGGAATATGAGAATTTGCCACTAAAGTAACATAGTATTACATCATGGAAAAGAAATGGGCTTCAATTTTAACTCTGGATTTTGAGTATAGAATATAGTTTTGTTAAAGATATCAACTAGTATTTAAATGTCTCCTAAATTGCGTGGAAGGCTCTTGTTTGACAAAATGCAAATAACACCAAGCAATGGATCTGATGAATATACTCAAAAGTGGTACAGAGAATCAATATTAATATTCTTCCAAACAACGCATAATGATAGAAAGCCATGGCTCAGGCTCTTACCTGCTCGGGTTGTTCTGTTAGCTTGTTATATCTATGCAATTTTTGTAGTGCAAAACTCTGTTCATCCTTTGGAGTTCAGTTCGAGTGAAGTCTCCTCTGGGATGAAACTCCCAGAGGAATTGCCCTCTCACCCCTAGTTCCCTATCCCCATTCATATTACTTCCACTGAGGACTCTCTCAATAGAGCTTGGTATGATGGCTGTTATTTTATGCTACTTCCACTATTGAAGGCTCACCATTAAATTTCCCAGTTATTTGTGCGTAATGATTGGTCAATGACCCTTCACCCTAATGAAAAATCAGCCGAAGACAATAGAGTTTAAGTCCAATAAGTGATGAAGAGATACAGCTCTGAGAATGTGAGCAGAAATTTTGACTGCAGGATCTTGCATTTTAAAAGGTAATATGTTGGTCAAAGGCCATTGAGTGGCTATTGAATACACTCACAGAGGACACGTTTCCACCTGTGCCATCGCTGATTAGGAAAAAGCCTATTGTATATTTCTAAGTTCTGACTCCTAGATTTATCAAAGGAATTAGTAAAAGAGCTGAGCCATTCAAAATTATTTCATATCATCTGTGAAACACCTCGGATATAAGTGGAATGAATGTTTTTTTCTCTTCTTACCCAAGACGGACTGTCTAGAGTCTTTCATCACCCTCATATTGTCTTTTCCATTCAGGTTAAAATCTAAAAGAAAAAAGAAAAAAAAGCCCAACATTCAGAATCCCCAAGATGCATACGTAAATCCTAATACAAAATCCTCGGTTTAAGGTAAATATAATTTAGCCATTAAAATTGGATTCTCAATTTCAGGGTATTTTTTTAGGAGGGATTTATGCTATATTTGGCTTAGCCAGAGAGAGTATGTGTTTACTCCTGATGCGATGTAGGTAAAGAAATGAACAATTTATTTTTCTCATGCATATTGGTACTTAAGTTTGTTTTCATTTCAAAGAAAAAATGAAAGTTTCCCCACTCAATTTTAAGCTCATAGAGGTAAAGAATATGCCATATTTAACTTGTATTTTCAAGGTCTAGGACAGAGAATATCACATAGTAGGGAGGGACTATGTTAAGAAAAAAATGAATAAATGGAGTACATAACTCTAGACCTCAATTGACTATGTTACCTACCTCAAAGATTTCTGGGAGAAAAAAAAAAGAGTGCCCACAATATCGAACTCATTCTTCCCTACTGGTCCCAATCCTCTTCTCATTGTGCCCATTGTCCTATCTTTGAGTAGGCACAGGAGAAGGACAAGCACCAAGAAGGCTGCATGCAAAATGTAGAGGCTCAATCTATTTTATTTTTATTTATTTATTTACTTATTTTTGAGATGGAGTCTCACTCTGTCACCCAGGCTGGAGTGCAGTGGCATGATCTTGGCTCATTGCAACCTCTGCCTCCCAGGTTCAAGCAAGTCTCCTACCTCACTCTCCCAAGTAGCT
The DNA here is from genome assembly GCF_028878055.3 of Symphalangus syndactylus. NCBI lineage: Eukaryota > Metazoa > Chordata > Mammalia > Primates > Hylobatidae > Symphalangus > Symphalangus syndactylus. Next base: position 46,822,010 of record NC_072423.2, read on the forward strand.
GGGAATACAGGTGCATGCCACCATGCCTGGCTAATTTTTGTATTTTTGGTAGAGACGGGGTTTCACCATGTTGGCCAGGCTGGTCTCGAACTCCTGACCTTGTGATCCACCCTCCTCAGCCTCCCAAAGTGCTGGGTCACCAGTGAGTTAGCCGCACACAAGAAGCAATCAGGTAGTTAGTACCTCTTAATTATCACATTAGATGCAAGAGACTCCAAGAGCTCCAAGCACTCAGAATAGGGAAATATCATGCAGGCTATAGGGGCAAGTAAAGCAGTGGGTTTCATTTAAGCTGGGATCTACTCCAGTGTCACTCCTTTTTTAGCTCTGTAACCTTGTTTGCCAATCGAGGCACTCCAAGTCTCCTTTTTCTCATCCATGAAAGCAAAAGCACAATACTTGCCGGGCTAAGTGTCTAAGGTTGTGTGGAGATCACTGAGCTAGCTTATCTAAAAGTAATTTGAAAATCATAAGCACTAGCAAGGATGTAAATGATTATTACCAGTTGAGGAGGCTTCAAGGAGAATCTATAGGGTTTTAATATGAAGAAAGAAAAGGGTGGGCCTGCATTGAAAGCACAGAGGAAACATCTGAGCAAACCTCTGGGATACAAATAAATCTCCACATGTGCAGAATTTAAGAGTAAGGTGTTCTAATAGGTGCTGAGGTGGAAGATGTGGGGAGCGTGAAATTTATGGGGGATCTTGATTTTGCTTTAGTTTTTTTTTTTAATTCATCTGCTCTCCCAACCCCTCCACTGTAAATCTGTCAGTGAAAGGCAACTGTGTCAGAGATACAGAGGATCAGTTTCTGTCCCATTGGTTAGAACATGGGCTCACTATTACTTAGTAAAGCAATTGTTCTGAATCCTTTATCTGGCCTGTTATTCAATCTAGCTGTGTTCAGAAAAAGAAATGCAGAAGAGAAATAGTGGATTTTTTCATCCTTGAACAGGTGTTTTGTTAAAGGCCCAAACCTATAGCAGAACTGTTATAATGATTTTCCAAATCCATTCTAGGATTTTCCATTAGTATTCATTTTCTCTTCATACCAATGGCTACCAACTCAAATAGAAAGGGTTGAAAAAGTCCCCCTCAAATGAAAAATTCTGCCTGAAGCCTGAACATACAACCTTTCACAATTTATTTTAGAAAAGAGGGAGGAAAGCTACAAAGTTTTTATATAAACATGTATGATTATATACATATATCAATTTGCATGAAAGAGAGGTTTCTCTGTGGCACAATGACAGCTAGTATATTCTAAAATAACTTTAGTTTGCCATTGATAAGAGACTAGAAAGAAGAATATGTGTGTTCATGAGTGTCCATGCGTGTCTCTAAATATGTATGAGTGTTGGGGGCAGGGAGGCAAATAATGAAACAAAAGAAGTATTATCAGTTTCTGAATTCTAGTCATTTCTAGAAAGTAGATTAAATGCCTTTAAGAAAAAAAAATTACACACTTGTGATTTGCTGCAAACCCCATGACCAGCACATAAACAGATAGTCATTCAAAAAATATACAAGGCAGCCTACGCTAGTAGAATAAGTGCCATGAGAATGCTAGGAGGATATCTAGTTTAAATCTAAGGTTAATCATTAAGTCTCTCTGATCTTCAGTTTCCTTATCTATGAAATCACTGAAGTAGTTTCTCCTCTTGTTGTCTGTCTTAAGAGGTTATTTTGAAGCTCAAGTGAGATATAACAGCATTTGTAAATTGATAATAGATATTCAACTTTTAAGTGAAATGTTATTTTGGGGTATATCTTCATTCACTGTCACAAAACAGTCACAAAAAGCTGGTCCTTGAAAGTTAAAGTGTTACTGAGGGTAGCTTGATAAAGGATTCAGCTGCCATTAGGCAGTTGTGGTCGCCAACCTCCAAGATGGCCCCAAGTGATGCCTGCTTCTTACCCTTATGTACAGGGTCATCCCACATTGGATTTATGTTGGTCCATGTGACCAATAGGTTATGATGGAAGCAATGGTATGTCACTTTCTACATTAGGTTAGGAAAAACATTGAGCCATTGAGTGTCATATATAAGGCTTCCTTATGAAGCCTCAGGGCTTAGAAGGAAGATGTAAAAATTCTTTATAAAACATAATGATAACAGCCAGCATTTGCTGAGGGCTTACTATATGCCTGGTCCTCTACTAGGCATTTTACAGAAATTGCCTCATTAGATCCTCACATCAACTTGTACAAAAAAACGTGAAAGTGACATTAAGTTTCCTTATGCTTCTCTGTGCCCTTTCTATTAGATCTTAGCACTAGGTCTGTTTTAGGACAGGAGCCTCTATTCAGAATTATGGCCCCCTTTTTTACAGTTGCCAAATTATGGCCCCCTTTTTTACAGTTGCCAAATTAGTTCCAGGATATAGTATATTGCCTCTTTCTTTCCTAAAGACAATTTTTCTTTTAATGTTGTATTGAAAGCAAAAGTGAAAATTACAATCATATAACATGAATGCAATAACTGTATTGCTTTTAGTGAAAGGGCTATTTGTTCCAATGTGGATGTTAGTGTCAGAGAAAGGGTTGAGATGCAGTTTGAGCTTCCCAGAGAATGCCTTTATTAGGATAATTCCAAAACTGAAAAATAAAACAACAACGTTGTGTGTTTTGGATTAGATGCACAGAAACACACACACACACAATAACTTTCCTCCTTCTTTGGGATAGGAAGGATGTGTATACGTGTGTGCAAGCAGAGGAAGATTTATTATATAGACAGTGGATGGGTCATATTTCAAAGTGGAGTGTTCCAGGAGTTGCCTCTTCAAACTTCATTTCTCAATTAAATTGGGATAGGAGAATTACGGGCATTAATCCTCTTTGAGCTGAGACAGGGATTAAAACAAAAACATGTTTCACCTAGTCAGTAACCCTAGGAATCCATGAGACCTGAGCGCTCAGATCAAATTTATTTTGAGAGCTCACTGAAGTATTTAAGCTCCCCTTGATTAGATGTTATAATGATCAGACAGAGAAGTACAATGACCTAAACTTTGCTAAGAGCTTGACGGCATTACCAACCTAGTTTATTCTCAGACGTGACAATTTCATTAATTTATTCATTTTAATTTGGAAAATTATTTGCTCTAGAAAAAAGACTTACATGAGGCTAATGTTCAATTTGTTTTTCGTGTTCTTTAAATGCTAATGATATGTATTAGTTTAAAGGGCCTGCCCTCTCACTGATTCCCCATCCTGTGATATATGATATAATTACAATGGCAATTGATCTTTGACCGAAATGTTGGTAAAATGGAATGGAAGTCGCTTTTCACGTGCCAAGGTTACAGTTAAGGACAAAGGAGCTTGCTCAGGCTTGGAGATTGGCTTACAGAGCTCTGCCTAACCCCAGATATTAATTGCTTGCCTTTTATAATCATCACGTTCACCTACTTGAACATCAAGAAGGGAATGAGGAGGAGCAAAAATGACTCGTCATGAGAAGATGGTTAGCCACTATCTGAAAGAAGTTAGAGGCAGGAGCAAAGCTTGTCAAAGTGGTTTGGTTTTGGAAGTTTACGGAGAAACTGGTACAAGCCTCACAATAGATAAGAATGACTGAAAGTTTTCTGCATCCAGAATGTGGAACCCACAAATCAGAAGCCTGCTCTCTTCTCTGCTACTAAACCTTTCTAAGCCTCTTCTTCCTTCATTCTAAAATGGTGTTAATAATAAATGAGCTGCACTCTTTATGAGATTCATAAAGAATCCATGATTGCTGGAGAGAGAAAAGGACCTAAGAGGTCATCTAGGTAACTTCTTTCATTGTAGGTCAGCTGAAAGGAAACTTGAATGACATACATAATTATGGCTTCAGTAATTCAGTAGAAACCTTTAAGCATAGCCAATTGAAAAGTCTTTCAGTTTTAGCAAGGTTGAGACTTGCCAATCATTTATACCTAAGGGCTGATGCTTTATGTCACTTCTTTTTCTTATACCTGCTTCAGCTAGAGAAGCCTTTGGAAATGCTCAGCACCTAAGACAAAGGAGACTCAGGAGATAGTGGGGTGGGGATAGCTATATCCTACTAGTATGAGACTGATTAGTGGCTCAGTGCATATGATGCCTCAGTCTTCCATTGACCTTACATGAACTTCATTGAGCCATTTTATCAGGGTAATCTATACATTTCATTGAATATTGATATGTCTAACTAGATCACCCCTCATGAAAAGGAGCAAGCCAGTGCTGAGTAAATGCAGGGCTAGATCTAGGTCTAGAATAGTTAATAAAACATACCTCATAACTGTAACAAAATATAAAGGGAGAAGTTAAGAAAAATAATGGAAGTAGAATTTTTAATTGTATAATTTTTCACAGTATTTGTTATTCAAAAGACTATTACTGTGCCAACGAGATAAGTGCACAAAAACTGGTCCAAATAAATTCAATGAAGAATTTGAGGCTGTCTGGGTAACAAATAGTTTACTAGAACAGCTGAGGAGCCAAGGGCAGTGTTTGACTCTGAACTATAAGAAAAAGACTCTGTTTTTGGAGCCACACTGAAAATACAAAGAATGTCACTTCTGAATATAGAACATAATTTCTGCCTACACACACTTACACACATAGCTGAGTGGCCTCCAATCTTCTACCTGCCACAAATACCTTTAGAAAAACTACCTCTTTCCAATATTTTGCTGATTTTGCCTCTCTTTTCTGTTGAAGAAGAGCTGGAGAACAAGCTGAAGGTCACCTCAGATATTCCAAATCAATGATTCATTTAGCAATGTAGTCATGGCTTAGAAAGGCAGTTGCATACCCGAAAATAAAAGGAAATAGGAGATTTCTGCAGCTCCAATGGGATCAGAGTGAGCAGCCCATATTAGTCAAGGGCCTGAGCCAGGATTTGAAAAGACATGCTACCGAACATTGAGTAAGCCAGTTTCGTTTGATTAGACAATGAATGCTTACTTAAGAATATTTGCGCTAATGCTCTCTCTGATTTAAGTAGGTTAGACTTGAGTTCCCAACTCCCACTCATCTGTTTCCTAACGAAAAGCATCACATAAAAAGAAATTAGTCATGATTTATTTTTAAAAGTAAAGACTATAGCTTGCAGGAAAACATTTATAAAACTTGGTGAAATTCTGCAATTAAACAGGCAGTAGGATAAAAGAAAAATAATAATAATAAAAATAAATAAAACTTGATGAAATATATAAGACCTTCTCCAATGGTTATATTGTTATAATAAATACTTTAATAATTTCCAAAACAGTGTCTGACCCTTAAGAAAGAATATGTTTATCACTATCTCTGTAGAAGTCATATTAAAAAGTATTCCTGGGGAAGAGAGGAAAAATTAAATTTTTAAATTAGCATGCTAGAAGTAGGTAAATAAATCAGAAGCACATCTTTCTTCAAATACTAAATACATAGCTGTAGGTAACTCACAAAAACAGACATGGAATACTTTATAGAAGACAATATTTTATAAAGTAGCTGGTATCAGCTTAGTATTCAAAGATATCCTAGGAAAATGACACAAAAATGATTGTAATCAACAATAACACTGACTCTAATACTAATAGCAAAATTAATAACTTACATATTTCTCTCTGCCAGAGAAATGTATTTGCTAAAAGTAATAAGTAGAAATGTCTGTAAGTGATTCTGAGGAAGACAAAGTATTTTGACTGAAGAAGAAAAGTCTTAATGAAATACTATTTTGCATCAATTTCTACAACATTTTAACTAAAAGTGTGCATACATTTTAGCAACTATATTAATCAAATATGTATATGTTGAGGTACCATTTTATAAAATATTATAACATAATATTTTATTTAGAAAATTTTGGTCCAAATAATTCTACATTAAACAAATATCTTTGTCAAAATTTTTCAAAAACCTATCTGGATTGCAAATAAGTACTTTAAAAATCTGATGGTGGTATTTTATGAGGAGAGTTAGTCTACTTTACCTTTACTGGTAATCTCCTTTGAGGCTCTGAAGTATCATATCATTTGGCTAACCACATCACTCAGTTTCTTCCTGCTGTCATCTCTCCCCTGCAGCCATGTGAAACCCCTGCCCTCTCTCCCTCTTTTTGTAGACTTATAGATGGTTCAGTGAAAAGATAAATATAATTGAAAGAGTTAGAACTTGCTTCAACACGAACGATTGGTTCTATTGATCTGACTAAACTGACCTATCTGTAAGTTCAAAAACTAGATGCAGAAAAATAAACTCATTTAAGCCATTTTTTATTTGCAATAAAACACATACTTATTTTTATATATGCAAAACAGTCAACTGAATTTAAAGAATTATTATTCAAGTGGCTGCTACATAGGTAGGACCACACTAGCACCATCATGTCATTCTGAATCATGCAACAGAAACAGGAATCAGTTCTACACCAAAATATTTGTACTTGGTTTAGAAACGGAGTACGTATCTGTGTGATAAAGAGCAATATAAGGCAATGTATAATTAAGTACCAATATGTCTGGGTTATAGAAATAAAAACAATGAGATATCAAAAGAGAGAACTATGTTTAGACAAAGAAATCAGAAATGCATCTCACAGGGACTTTTTAGTAACAAGTATACCCTTTCCTGCTAAAATTATCCCTTTGCTGTATCCATCCATGTAGCTTCACCAGAAGTTGCCATGTGCTTACCTAACTCAGCTTTCTGGAAAGAGTATACTTGATTGTTGGATGACCTGTTATCAATGCTGGACCAATATATCCCATTACCTACCAAAAATATTTGAACTTTAGCTTAAGAAAGTTTCTGGAAGTTTGTAAAAAGAGGTAGAGGCTCCACTTTATACTTTTCTCTTCCTTAGATTAAAGAAATATGAGTGATCATTCTACGGAAAAGAATGAGGGAAGATTGAGAATCTATTTGGAATTTGAGTCCCTTGTTTAGCTATTCTTTTTTTTTTTTTTTTTTTTTTTTTTTTTTTTTTTTGAGACGGAGTCTCGCTCTGTCACCCAGAGCTGGAGTGCAGTGGCGCAATCTTGGCTCACTGCAAGCTCCGCCTCCCGGGTTCACACCATTCTCCTGCCTCAGCCTGCTGAGTAGCTGGGACTACAGGCGCCCGCCACCACGCCTGGCTAATTTTTTGTATTTTTAGTAGAGGTGGGGCTTCACCGTGTTAGCCAGGATGGTCTAGATCTCCTGACCTTGTGATCTGCCCACCTTGGCCTCCCAAAGTGCTGGGATTACAGGCGTGAGCCACTGTGCCCGGCCCTGTTTAGCTATTCTTAATGCTAAATCAAATTCTTATCCTTGAGTTCTATGTGACTTCCCATATCTTTATGAAATGTCCCTTTCTTTTGAATTTAGATTGAGTCAAGAGTCTTTAATTTGCCACAAAAGCCTTAATACAGAAATGAATGGGATTTTGTTTTTTAGCTCTAGTGCTTTATTCTTATTAGGAGTATCATGATCTATGAAAACTGTTTGGCTGACATGTATTATTATAGCTAAGTGACATATCCCAGGCCATTTTGGAGTCTCCTCTGTATAACAGACACATGATGTATTTTAGCAATTCTGACAACACTGAAAATTCTCTAAGAATTTTGAGAATGAAGATGCATAGCCCAGCATCATCTTAGTACTGACATTTCAGTGATAACTTCCTGTATTTGTTTCATTACTGAAAAGTAGAAAGTTATACCGTATTCAAGAAAGTCACAAAAAAGAGCAATAAAAATGCCAATGATTGATTTTTTTTGTATCACAGAGGAACACATATTTGTTTATCTTGGTTTTCTATAGGTCTGTAAGATAATATGTCTTAAAATTACTAATAAAATGTTTTTAAATTATTACAGCATATAATTTTTAGTAAAGGGGAGAAAGTCTAAGAATGACTTATTCAATGACAGCACATTATTTATCAATCTATTCATCTACGTTTAATAAAAATCTCAATTTAACTTTACAATAACCCCATTTTATAAATGGAAATATGTACACACATAGAATAAAAGTGTGCTCCAAGCTTATAAACAAAGTGGCAGATGTGTCACTAGAATTTAGATTTATTGATAAAATTCATCATTTCCACCAATCCATATTTAATTCTTCTTTAAAGTCTTAGAAAATTTTAAATAATAATAAAATAAGAGTAAGTATGAAGTCTGTGATCTACTAATATGTAGACTTAGAAACGAATCCTATTTCTTATAGTTGATAACTAATACTTGATCTTTGGGTTTCTAGAATGAAAGAAAGGTCCAGTTAGGAAGAGCTTCAAGGGGATAACTTACATCTGTTCTTTTAGAAATGAGAAGCTAGAGTCTAGAGCTCCTCCTCTGTGTTACTTTGCTAAAATAATCAGTGACTGGAAAATCATGTGGATAACTTCAGTATTTCCCAGAAGTAGTACAACCAAGTTTTTATCTCCCTCTCAGCTTTAAACCTCAAAAGGGTTTTCTTCCCTAGGTTTGTGACAGTGAATCAGTCTCATACATATAGTATTTGTTCACTGTGTAATTCATGGATTGTCATTCTAAGGATGGAAAATAAAATGATTTAAGGTTAAATGTCTTACGTCAAAATCACAGATGTAATAGATTCCTAAGAGAGTATTAAAGCAGTAGGAATGGAATTACCTTTAAAAATTAAATGCTTAGCACTAAGAAGAAAAAAATGCCTGCCAAACAATAAAATCTGTGCGTTTTCAACCTGGACACCTTGCCAAAGTTGATTCATCTGAAACATATATGTGTGTGTACATGTGTTTTGTGTGGGGACATTGCTCATATTTTGTGTAGGGCAGCATATAAGAGCTCCAGGGAAGAGGGACCCAAGCCATCAAAGATGTAAAAGCAAAATAATGTAAGAAGTATTTAAATAGTGGCAAAGAGCCAACTGTTTTTAGAAAATAAGTTTTATGTAGAAGAAAAATAAAAAGTCACATACGAAATGGAAATGGCACCATGTTTTATGCTCTTTGAGTATTGGACCAAATTTTGTACTTAATTTGGTAGCAATAATAAGTAACCCATGGCTTATAAACAGAGAAATGATAAAGATAAACCTGGAATGAATACATTATTAGACAGATTGATGAGGAGGTTGACTACAGCGGGAAGGTCAGTTCAGAGACTATTACAGTTATCTAGGTAATAGCAACGGGAACAGAAAATAGAAGAATACATAGGACTTCTAGTTAAAGAACTTCATAGGATTTACCAAGTTCCTTCCTCCCAGAATCTTATACATTTTGCAAAACATTCTGAAGGGAAAACAAAATGAGGCATCACCATCACCACCACCAATAACAAAATCCATTGATTCCCTTAAGCTGCTTATGTAAGTCCACACTACTACTTAGAGGCACACAGGCCTAGAACTCAAGATTCTAAATTGTTTTCCCCACAAACTTTTTGGTACTGCTACTTCAAGACTGCCTTAAGTTTGCTAATGTAGTTTTTCATTGTTAACATATCAAACTTTTTGATATCCCGACATTTAATTTAAAAAAAAACAACACATAACTGAACACTTTCCTGAGAGGACTGAATGCATTCTCTCAGAGCAGTTCTCTGAGAAAGTCAGGCAAGCTATTCCCCCCTTGAATGTTAGCAAACAGAAAGTTACCTTTAATTCATCCTCATGTCCTTTGAATAACTGTTTTGTTATTTCAATAAAGGTCAGAAGGCTTAATGCACAGAGAAAGGTTTGCTCAGGGTTTTTTTCTTTTCTTAAATGAACACAAATGCAAACCTTGTTCATTGGTGGCTTTGAAATACATGATTTCCTTGACCAAGAAGCAGTTGTGATCTTTAATCAGAGAATGAAGTCCAGAGTATTCTCAGGAAGAGACATAGCCTTATTTTAGTGCTGACTTTTGAGGACTTGAGCTATCCCTGGGATGATAGATAAAGAAAAAAATGGTGGTGTTCCTGCAGAAAAAAAAACACGTGTTATTTAATATCTAATTTTGGGTTGAATTACAAGTACCAATTTATCACTATGGCTATGTGGTTTAATTTTTGTGTGATTTTATTGTTTGTTTTATTTTTTAAAATGAGGCCATTAGTCTGAATTTTAGGCTAGATAATACAATTTTCTCTCTACATAAGGATACAACTTTCTCTCTACATAAGGATATAACATTCTATCTCAGGGAGGATATGCTATCTCTATTCATGTTGATCTTTATAAATTAAAGCAAACATCCTTTTGCTCCCTTTCTATACCTTGCTAGACATTTTTTCATGCATGCATCCAACTTACTTTTTTTTTTTTTTGACATAGTATGTATCTCTCTCTTCCAGATAGCTATTATCTCTACTAGCTGGTATCTATTGTTTCGGGACTAGCTGGGAGCTTACATTCTTCCAGTTATTTTAAAAGTAGAAAGTTATCGACTACAGGGAGACATTGCTGTGTAAAATCAACAATAATAAATATAAATAATTGCAGCAATACATGTTTGTTGATCATTTATGAAACAGCAGACTGTATTTAAAATGCTTGGCAAATATTGTTTCATTTAGTCATTAAAAAAACACACTAAGGGGTGAACTGTTTTTACCCCTATTTTGAATGAAGTCAATTTAGAGAAAGACAGGTGAGTTTAGGCAATCCCCTCAAGGCAAAGTAGCTTATAGATATATTGCTGTATGTATTTTCACCCCTACTCTCCTATCAGCTCTTATGGAATCCACTTTAAGAGCCTGCTGAGATGCTAGAAGCAGCTCTATGTGCCTGCACGTTTTGAAGTAAGGCAAAGTTTATCAATGAACACAAACCCATCAAGGAAATATCTTCCTGAATGATGAAAAACTCTTTTTATTTTATGAGTAGTTTCTGGAGTTTACATATGTGGAAATATTACACAGTCAAATTTAATTTCTCAATTTAAATAGAAAATCAATAAAAGAAACAGACACTTTACCAGTCTTTAACTTAGGTGTAAATTTAAGGGTTTTTTTTCAAACTTCACTTCTTTCCTCTTTTCATCAATTACAAAGAGAGCTAATGTCAATGAATTAGTTTTTGTTTTTATGTAACTGATTTAATGTTGTAATTTTGGAGACTCGAGTAGCTTAATGTAAACCCCGTCATGACATAAAGGAAACTGATTTCTGATCTTAAAAGTGCTGAACTGAATGAAAGGGAAAATAAAATGCAGCTTTGAATTAAGATTTTGGTCACAAACCTTCAGACTATGGAATTCCAGTTCCATTTTTGGTTTTGGTTGTCTAGGGCTCCAAGCAAGATCAAAGACCTCTTTCCAATTTCATTTTTAATGAGTTACTTCTTAAAAAGCAAAGCCTGCTGCACTCCTGGGTCTTCCACATTGGGACTCCCCTATGAGCTGATTCCAACTTCTCCAACACCACAAAGAGATCTATGTGTGATCTGTGTGTAGACCAGCTCACAACCAACATTACCCCAAGTACCGTGGACACACGTCCAGAGTGGCCTCCATCTGCATTTAAATTCCAATGTTCAGAACTTGGAAACCCACCAAAATAGACACCAGTCTGCCCTGGCACTGAGTTTGGAGTTCTTAGGTGATTTCCATCCAAGCACCACATGCTCTCTCTCCTGTCAAAGGGAAAGGGAAAAAAAATTTTCACCATGAACAAAGAGAGGCAAAACATTGTCAAAATAAACCAAAACCCTGGGACAATAGGGTTCTATTAAAAATGTATTCCTATGTGAGCATTCATTAATCCTTGGTAATTTGTGGCTGTTTGAAAATTGTCACGTTATTTAATTGTGCACTCATACATAAGACTAACTGTAGCAACCCATGATTAGATTAAGATGCTTTTTTTTAAAACCCACACTTATGCTTTTCAGTCCATTTTATGTTTTTCCACTTTTCTTTGAAATTACATTTTAAAATATTGTTAATTGGATCACAGCACTCTATAAAATGGATAATTAGATAATCCCAACATGATTTGAATTGTGACCAAAAGGATATCTCATTTTGCTGGATTCATTTTTTCATGTGGTAAAATTGGAGACTGACAAAGAATGAATTGTGAAGAACAAAAATAGATGACTCTCTCTCTGTATGTGTGTGTGTATGTGTGTGTGTGTGTGCAGATAGGAAGGGTTGGTTTCATTCTTCCAAAACTTTGGAAGAATGAAAACAGAAGCCAAAATCTGAGGAAACAGGAAGAAGAAAATAATGAAAGCATGAGAACATTCAACTTAGAGAGTTCTCTTAGGTTCACAAAATCCTGTTACTGTTCCAGCTAAAAGTGGCTTGCAGTTCAGCAAACAAGAGAAACCATTTCAAGGACTAGATTACAATTCATATCTACAAACCATTAACTGAGCACTGTACACCAAGAACCATGATAAACCTGCCTGTCTCTGAATTGCAACAAACCCTTGCTATCAGACTTTTTCAAATGCTGTTTCTTTTCTTTCTGATTAGAACTCACTTCCTTAGGCTTGCCCTCTTTTTTACCAGCTGCTATTGCACTCTTCATTTAGGTAACTTCCTCTCAGATGTCAGGATTCAGCTTAGTGCCCACATTTTCTGAAGACATTGCCTTGATCCCTTCCCACTCACCAAATATCTTTCCTCTGTGCTTCCAATGTATCCTATAGTTTCCTATTAGTGTCATTTATGACATGGTATTATGACTACTGATTATCGTGTTTGTCTTCACCAACAAACCAAAAATTCTATAAGTCAGAAATCACAGGCTATCTTGTTTACAGCTAGTACCTCAGTGCCTAGCCTAATATTTGATATATTGTGAGTTAAGCAAATATTTGTAGTCTAAATGGTAAAAAATAAAAAAAAAGAATGCATCACACAGTTTATCTTAGACCTGATGATCTACTCAAGCCATATAACATGTCCCTATATTCACAGGGAAACTGGAGCACAGACTACCCACACTAGAACTTCCCTACTTATATTTATTCTATCCACCACAGGTCAACAAAAACCAGAACTTCTTCATTTTTCTCAGGCTTCACCAAGGAAAAGTTGACTTTAAACCATTGCTCCCAAGGCCCTTACGCGATTCCTGATTCTTGTGTATACTACTGGTCCATCTGCCAGTGGGTTTGCCCAACCATCTGGCTGAGTCATATTGTTTGAATCTTTGCTTCAGTGTCTCCTTAGAGCATTTCTCCTTCCTTTCCGTTGTGCAGTCTTCTCACTTTCTGTCACCTCTCTCAACAGCTGCTGCGGAAGCTGCCTCTGCTCTCATTTGAGGGCATTACGAGTCTGGCCCCATAGTACTGGTATGCAGAAACATGGCTTCCTTCATGCCAATATTGCTCAAGATGCTTTTGAAACATTTTTGGGGACCACTTCAGTGCTTCTTAGGGAGGCTATCTTTTTATTTCAGAAAGATTTCAATAACATCCAATTCTTCCCTTACAGAAGTTCCATTGAGGTGAAGCAATGATGCAAGGCTTTTGGCAACCGTTCCCCAGCTCCCAGCCACACATCGCTCCACTTACCTTGAGTGACAGCCTCCAAAGAAAAGGTAGGATTGGCCTGTCCCCCAAAAGGAAATGCCATCCTGGAGCCTGATTTTTGTTTTAAAAAGTAGCTCCAGTGACATTTAAAAAATAATTATGAAGAGAAACAACCAAAATATAGTCCCTATAAATTTATTTCCAAAGGAGTGAATGCCAATAATTATCTTTTGTTTCATGTAAAAGTTTTAGAAAAAGTCAAGTTGGCATTTCCTGCACATAGAAAATTTACAAACACATGTATGTGATATATGCACACACACACACACACACACATACCTCATGAAATGTAAGCATCTTAGAAAGAAAAATATAGTTTCACACATTAATCCTCAAAGAAGTTACCCCTACTTGAAGGAAATACAGCCTAATAAAAGACTTAACTCAGATACTATTGTAGTTTAGAGATTATGAGACCACATTAATGGGAAGGTTAGAGATATTAGAAATAGGTGGTTATTTTACCTCTTAATGTTATGTTTCTTAAGGCAGCTCTTTAAATAGTTCCATGAGTTCTTCCTTAAATGAACAAACATCACTCATATAGAGACATTTATGCTGGGAAATGTTGACAAAGGAAGCAAAATAATGCAAATAGTTTCCTCAAGAACCTCCTTTGTATACTATGAAGAATGAAGCCTCCAGAGTTCTTGTTTCATCCCTAACCTTGTTTATAGCCCTCTTAGCTTTTTGCTCTGTGTTTTAGCTCTACTGTTGCAAATGCCTCCCAAACTGCTTCTTGAAGAGCCTTCCTCACCCTGTCATCCCAGACCAGGTGAAACCATTTTGGTCTATACTCTTAAATAACACTGTATTTCTCCACAGCACTCAACACAATTGCGAGTTAAATAATCATTTGTTTACTGTTTTCCATGTGCTAGACTACAAAGCTCAATGAGAATTGGAGTGGCAGATATCTGGCTTGCCATTATAATTCTCAACATGGTTATATGTAGGTTTTCAGCAAATACGTCGAATGAATGAGTGGCAAGCCAATATCCAGGTGTGTTATGATCTCCGCATACTCCCTCTAACATGTTCATGGTTCCGTCAAGGCAATAATAGGCTTTCCCATGTCTCCTGCCTTCAGAATTATTAAGATTCATCTTTAGTCTCAACAATTCCATGAGTTTCACATGGTTCTTCCCTCCAGAATGATTTTGCTCTTCTCAAGGTGTTTGCATTGTATATTTTGCACTGTTACTTAAGTGTGTACTCACTATGCATTTTTTTCTCCCATTAGTCTGTCATGGTATGTATTAGTCCATTATCATGCTTCTAATAAAGACATACCTGAGACTGGGTAATTTATAAAGAAAAGAGATTTAAGGGACTCACAGTTCCACATGGCTGGGGAGGCCTCCCAATCATGGGGGAAGGTGAAGGAACAGCAAAGGCACATCTTACATGGTGGCAGGCAAGAGAGAGCATGTGCAGGAGAACTCTCCTTTATCAAAACATCAGATCTCATGAGACTTATTCACTATTATGAGAACAGTACAGGAAAAACCCACCCCCATAATTCAATTACCTTCCACCGGGTCCCTCCCATGACACATGGGGATTATTACAATTCAAGGTGAGATTTCGGTGGGGACACAGAGCCAAAGCATATCATTGTACTTCTTTTTTTCTATCTTTTTTTGGGTGGTTCTAAGACAAAGAACATATGATGTAGGAGAAATACACACACACACACACACACACAGACACACACACACGTACATGCACATATACAGAAACCAGGTAGACAGATAAGTGTTATCTTGGTGATTTTGTCTCATACTGATCCCACTGGCCATTTATTAAACTTAAAGGTGGTTTTAACATCCTGGGAACACCTCGCTTTCTCCTCAGAATGGCATTTTGGTCAATTTATCTATGCTAAATGACCTTGACTATATTCAATAAGTACTCCTATCATCCAATTATTTTCCTTCTCTCAAAAAAAGAATCACTTTCACAATAAAAGATAAAACAGGGATGTGTTCAATCAATTTATATTGAACAAATGAATTATTGTCTACATATCTCTAGCCGTCTTTTAAATACATATTAGATATAAAACAAATAGAGGGAAGTACTTGTTTTTAAGTGCTATAATCCTATTGACAACGTGGCCTATGATACCAAGGTTTTTGAGCATATATCAGCCAGGTTGGACTTGCTTATGTAAAGGTAAAAAATAACTCCCAAATCTCAGAAACAAACAAACAAAAAACCAGTAACGTTTATTCCTTACTCATGTTATTTGTCAACCACTAGTTGGGTGGCTCTGTTTTTAAGATACTCAATCAGGAGACTGTCTGAGCAAAGCTTCTATGCTGTGCTTATGATTCCAAAAGTGGGAGAGAGGAGCCAGGCAAATGCACACATTGGCCAAACAAAAGTCAAGACAAACCTCAGAGGGGATGGAAAATGTTATCTTATGATGTGCCTGTAGGAAAGAAAACAGGCATCATTTAGAGCATAGCACTAATGTCTAGCACAAAAGGAAACTGCTAAATATTGCGATGTAAATTATAGATTACAAAACAATGAAAGAACTAAGGGAAAAAGGGAAGATAGACTTTACAAACAAAAAGGACGTAGATCTTTGTTGTCAAGAGAGAATACATTGTATGGCTTATTTTTAAAGGATTAAACTAACAATGAAATGTAAATTCTCTTATTCTCAAATATTTAAGGGGGAATAAACAGTTGCTACTTGAGAGACTTTAGTCCTGAGGGGTCCTGAGATTTCAGTACTTCAAACCAGTGAGAAAGGGACTTGATTTCAGGATTTAATGCCTGGAAAACGGGACTGGCAGGGCAGTCAGAGAATAGTTACTAACGCTGTCCGAGAAGAGTGGTGTCAAATCATGGGATGCAGGCACAGAATCTGGAATTTAACTGGGAAGCACTACATAAAGTCAAGCACAGAGGAGGGCGCTGGCGAGCACAGTGCTTCTGCTAACTCTCTCTATTTGGAGTGACTCCCCACGATGGTGGACTGGTAAATAAGATGGACCTTCCAGGAGGAGCCTGTGCTGGCCATAGTGAGGGGATGTGTTCCACCCCAGGCTGATTGATAGGATTCCCAAATTGGAGGGCAATTTGAGGTGCTTACCAGGAAACTCAGGCAGAAGACAAGCTGGATGGAGAAGGAAAACCTGGTGGTGTGTGTGTGTTTACATTAAAGACATTTGCAAAGTCTGTATAGGAACTAGTGTGTGGTAGGTTGATATTTACAAACAGTAGATCAGAAAATCAGATCAAGAGAGGGGTTCATGGTAAAGAAAATATTTCTGTAATTCATAAACCACACGTTGTGACTTTTTCCAGAGTGCAAGGAGGATAATTAGGTAAAGATATTTAAGAATGTGTTTGCCTAGGGAAACCAAGCATGCTGAATTAAGTGCATGGTGGTAGAGAGAAGAAAAGGTGCAGACAAATCAGATGTCTTTAAAGCAGAGGATGAAGCTGATAAACTCTGAAATTTCCAAACAATACCGGTTGGGACAAGCATTATCTATACCCAGGGTGTCCAATCTTTTGGCTTACCCAGGCCACTTTGGAAGAAGAAGAACTGTCTTGGGCCACACATAAAATACACTAATACTAACGATAGCTGATGAGAGAACATAATTGCAAAAAATTTTATGTTTTAAGAAAGTTTACAAATCTGCTTTGGGCCACATTCAAAGCCATCCTGGGCCACATGTGGGGCACAGACTGGGGGCTGGACAAGCTTGATTTACACCAAGGACAAAAAAGCAAAGTGCTCACATAGAATCTTCTGCAAGACCAAGAGGACTCTGGCCTCTAAGTCTGCTATCTCCAGTTATTTTCCTCATGGTTCACATGGAGCCGAACTACTCTTGTTGAGTACCAGATATTACTCTGTGTACATTTTTCCTTCAAAGGTTGCTATGGAGTCTGACTTAGGTTTCTCCACTGAGTTACCCTGGTAATTTTCCCAAGGTCAGATAGATGTCAGATAGTCTTCGAGAAAGTTTCACACCATGATTGTAACCCTGAGTGTGCTTTACTTGCCATTGGTTCTCTGGCCAGATGATGCCAACACTCTCAAATTTGCCTTCACATGTGTGTAGTATCAGGTTTCCAGAAGCATCTTTCCTTTTTTCTATTTAGAATTGAACTCTTAGTTGCTCAGTCATCCCAAATTCCAATATCACCAAGTGAGTATGAATGCCTCATATGGCTAGGGGAAAATTTTGACTTCATTTTTTTACATATATCATTTGTAAATCTCTACTAAACTTTTAACATTTGCATAAAATATTCTGGCACAAATGTGGCAAAGTTATTTATTTAATAATCAGTGATTGAGAAATGACTATGTTCTTTGATTCGTGCTTATTGGTTGAATAGATGTGAGGAATGCCATCTTTCCTGTTGAAGGGTTCAAAGGACAGTGTGGAAATAAAATAAATGGACAAATAGCTGCAGTTCAGCAAGTTCAGTGAAAGAAGGTGGTGATGATGAAAACAGTAAAATCTGTAGCCCGCAGCTACAGGACCCCAATAACTGTGCTCTCTGGGGTTCTAACATGTAACTGAGTGGACATACTAGTGATCTGATACTTTTTACATTACTCGGGCTACTATGAAGAAAGACTCTTTTTTGTGGTTGTTTTGTTTTTTAGAGAAAGGGTCTAGCCATGTTGTACAGGCTGGTCTTGAACCCCTAGGCTTCTGCGGTCTTCCTGCCTCAGCTTCCCAAGTATCTAGGACTACACACAGGTGTGAAGAATGACTGGTTTCTAACTTCCCTCTGAACTCTGCTCCCTCCGATTAATTTTAAATCTCACCAGGCCTCAGTTTCCATTTGCATTCACAAGAGGGCATTGCTCTTCCTCCAAGTTCTGTTTGAAGGAATAATTAGGGGAGGCATTGAGCTTTATAAGAGAGCCACTACATCTGGATGCCATACATTTTTCTGGGGACAGCCTTGCCTCTGCAGTGAGCCAGGGCCCTACATGGTTTCCTGCTTTGTATTCAATGGGTTAAGATGAAACAAAACAAAATAAAACAAAACAGAATAACAATAGCAACAAAGAAACCCACAGGCATCTGTGTTGACAGGACTACAGTGAGATCCTTGACTGCAGAGGTTTCTGTCAAACAAAGAGGCCAGGAAAAGTGTGACTTATACACCATTGGTTACATATTTTGGCCAAGATGGGAGATGAAAGAACACCATCAATATTCTGTGTAATTGTTGATTACTAGTGCTGCTCACGGCAATTATATTCCTGAGATGGTCAGGAAAATTGTATTTCTCTGGAGAAAGCTGCTTGGGAGTTATTTCATCTAGTACCCATACTGATACTATAAAATAAGAACTAGTGGATATAAAAATTAGAAAATCATTATTTAATCTCAGGAGTTTGTTGTTTCTTCTCTTTCTTTTTTTTTTTTTTAATTTAGCATCAATGAAAAGGATGAAAAGATTATGACTGACGGAGTTGTCCGCACTCTTATTTGCCAATATATTGGGAAGCAACAGTAAGGAATTCATCTTCTATTAGCTGGACACAAAGACTGTTGGCATCTAAAGTGTTATGCCCAGGAAAGTAACACTGATGAAAGGGCTTGTGAGAGTGGCTTTCATTAGAACTTATCCAAAGGGTGCTGACATAATCAAGGCTAGAGCCTCAAGGTTCTCTGTTGGGTTCCAAATCTGGAAGGACATCAATCCTCTCTTCCTTTTTTTTGTTCTCTCTCTCTCCTCTCTTCTCTCTCTCCTTTCCCCTCTCTCTCTTCCTCTCCCTTTG
Source organism: Symphalangus syndactylus (assembly GCF_028878055.3). Classification (NCBI taxonomy): domain Eukaryota; kingdom Metazoa; phylum Chordata; class Mammalia; order Primates; family Hylobatidae; genus Symphalangus; species Symphalangus syndactylus. The sequence goes on from NC_072423.2 coordinate 46,841,250, forward strand.
TCTATTTTGTCCTGCAGAAACTGTGGTCTGTATGTATCACATCTTACCCAGTGGCTGGAGCGATCTGAGCCCTAGAAATTCTGCTGAGTAACCATGGTGATTTTCTTTTCTGACAGCTTCCCCCTCGACTTTCACTGACCACACCACTAGTTGCTGATGTGTAGAGCCACTCCTCCTGATGAACCTCATAGGCTCTGACTTCCAAAATCTCCCACTACTAATACCAAGATTTGCATAATGCATGTTTCAGGGCAGGGCCATCATGCAGGACCTCCCAGTGGAATCACTAGGCTTTCCATCCAAGCTACCTAAATTTCAGAAAAGTTTAATTTGACAAACATTCATTAGATGCTTACCATAAGCTGAATATTGCATTTAAATGCATATTAATAGTAATTTATATATTTTTAATTAACATGTATGATAATATGTAATAAAGTGTAATTAATACATAATATTGATAAGATATATTACACTGGAGATTGCAAATCCAATGCTTAACAGTCTTAGCAACTGTTTGATTATTATATGGCTAGTGTTGTATAAAGCACTCTTTATATATTAGTGCATTTCATCTCTACAACATACCAATGGGACAGTTCATATTACAATGTTTTCATTTCTCATGAGGAAATTGAGGTTTAAAGAGATTATATTATTTGCAGTCACATAGGTAATTAGTTGTAAAGAAGACTGAAACCCAGAGTGCCTTACTGCAAAGACCGTGCTGTCAACCACAGTACTCTCTCTCTTTGCTTCAACACAGGCAACATGCCTCTTCTCTGTTTAGTGACTGTGTGCTCCAACTTCATGATGCAATTATGTCATTATTCTGTGAGTGGGGCCACAGATGCTGCTTGATTGATCTACTTCTAAATTATTGTAGAGATTCTTAGGTACAATCCCATAGCTGGGCTCACCTGTTCTCATATTTGCTTGCAAAGCGTCACTGTCCTGTTCTTAGCTCTGAGCCATTCTAGGGCATGGTGACAGTAGTTGTCACTTTAGGAGTCTGCATATCATCTCTGTCCTTTACATGCTCATAAAGATGGCACAAATCCCCTATCCAGTGCAACTAGCTTCTGCTTTTGAGAAGTCATCAGCTGCCAAAGCCTCCTGTTCCTTCTTAGTCAAAACCCAAGGACCAAAGAAGTCATCTGAATCCCAGATTACTTCCTTGGGATCTTTGTTCTTTACATTCCAACCTTAATCTGGTGGCCAGGCCAATAATTAAAACAAAATTCTAAGACACTACGATGCTTCACTGATGTCTGCATTATCTTACTGTCCACAGCAGAACTTTGCTAAAGTATTTCATTTATACTCAAAGTAAAAACAACTCTGTATAGCAAATATGGAAACCTATTTAGCAAATCTATACACAAATTGAAACCTGCTCCATCCTAGAAGTTTCTACTATACATATCTGTCACTCAAACCCTAAATAGCCTCCAGATCATGCCTTATGGTTGAAGTCCTTAAGAGGTACCATCTGTGGCATGGCCAGGGTCGGCTCCTCCCAGAAAAACAGGCTGTATATAGCCCCGGGGCATCTTTGCTGTTCTGTCATCACTAAATCCTACCTTCTTGCCTATGGCTCTAATTTTCCTCTTTCACGCAAGGTTCTGCCTATAGGGTCATAGTGTCTAAGAATATCCCCCACATTCACCTTCTTCACCCACAGTAGCTGACAGTGAACTTGTATATAACCAATAACTGATGCTAGGATTTTAGTACGCGGTCTCTAGCAAACAGAAATATTTGGGCCAATTATGATTCTTTCACTGCACAGGTTCTCAATTTGCTGTCTCCCCCAGCATAGTAGGGACAGGACTGGGTTTTGTGGGATCCTGAGAGCTAGGCAACTGAATATCTTTTTCAGGAAATCAATACAATATTATGAACAAAAAATCACAAATAATATTTTTAAATTAGTATTTATTTAGTATAATGAAATAAATCAAAATAAATTATAATTTTAAAGGTGAAAAATTCCACAGATATTACTATATAATGGTATAAAAATACTGATTTCCTAAAACACCTATATAATATTTTAATTTTGAAAATATTTTTTCAATCTTCAAATTAATGTACTATGTAATTAACTTTGTTTTGATGTACAGCTTATGAATTTTAACGTTTGTAGATACATGTAACTACTAACAAAATTGGGATACAGAACAGTTAATCATACCCCAAAATTTCCTATTATTTCTTTGTAGTTAAAACCATCTCTCAACTCTATTCCCTAAAAAAACAATGGTTTGTTCTCCTTCCATATAATTTACCTTTTGCATAATGTCATTCAAAGGAAATCATATGCTATTATGAATTTTTCAGATTGACTTTTACCACTAAAAAAAAATCTTTCTGATTCATCCAAGTTGTTGTACCTATCTACAGTTCAGTTGTTTTTATTGTTCAGTAGTATTCCATTGCATGGATGTATCCATAGTTTATCTCTTCATATTTTTTCTACACTTGTGCTTGTACACTCTTCATAAGATTTTATAATATTCTCTCTAAGATAATAGAAAATCAGACTTTCTCCTAACAAGATTGAACTTCGATTTTTACTGCTATAATTTTTAAAAATGTATTTCAGGGCTGGGTGCGGTGGTTCATGGCTGTAATCCCAGCACTTTGGGAGGTCGAGGCAGGTGGATCACCTAAGATCAGGAGTCTGAGACCAATCTGGCCAACATGGTGAAACCCTATCTCCACTAAGAATACAAAAATTTGCTGGGCATGGTAGTGTGTGTCTGTAATCCCAGCTACTCAGGAGGCTGAGGCAGGAGAATTGCTTGAACCCAGGAGGCGGAGGTTGCAGTGAACCAAGATTGAGCCACTGCACTCCAGCCTGGACGACAAGAGCAAAACTCTGTCAAAAAAAAAAAAAAATTTCAGTTTTATCACGTTGTTTCTGGTGAATTTGAAAAACATTTTCAGAGTGCTATCAAAGTTGGGGAAATCTCCATCAACTTTCCTTCATACTTGAGCAGTACAGTTTGGAAGAATTTTCTCCTGATTAGCTCTCACTGCACACATTTCACTCGTTAATTTTCCTTCAGTTGCCCAATCCTGGGGGTGCCAGGAACTGAACGGCACATTCATAGGACAGTCAGCCCCTGACCCTATGCTTTCATGTTCACAAGTCACTCAAGTCAACACAGTCGGAAATAGGAATAGTCCTGGATAGCCATGCATCCTCTGAGCTAGTAAGAACTTAATCATCCATAAAAGGATTGCAAATCACTAACCATATCCCACTATATCAATCCAAATGTATCCTCAACTCAACTTTCCCTTAGCTCAATGCAAATTTGCCTGCAGCCATTTTAATGCCATCTTGAGAAAGCAAGTGTGATAGGGAAAAAAACTCAAAGTAGAAATAGATAATGGTCTTAATTAATGGAAGTTCAAATATCTTACTCTGCAAATTTGTGAAGCTCAGAGGCTTTATTCTTAACCATTCTACTATAGCTGCCCTCCATAGAGATTAGGCCACAACATTAAATCCTGAGGTCTAGTTGGTTTTGAAAAACTCATTCCAATCCCGTGTCTCTCTCAGGGCTCCTGTTCTGAGGACGGGAAATGTCAGGAACTACGGAGAATAGTATACTTCTAATTTCTCTCTTGGGTTTTAGAGAGTGGTTCTCAAGATAAAATTCATATATGCATTCTCTGTTTTCCCAGGTCTCTTTTAGGGTTTCAGCTAGTTCCAATCCTTATAATGCTTGCTCCCCACTCATTTTTTCTCCCCTGAGGGTCTTAGGAATATTCTCACATGTGCTCCTGAATGAATTATATTGGTTTCCCAAGGTAATCCACAAAATATTCATTGTCGATTATCTCTGACAGCTATGTAGCATGCCAATGTTCTCAGTGGGCACCACACAACACTCTCCTAGAAAACCAGGACCTCCAGGGGGCTTCTGTGGGGTGTAGCCACCACTCCTGGCTCTAGAAATGTTTCTAAAGGCATCTATAGGTGAAGCTATCTAAAACTTGGTGGTGCTGCTATCCTGGCATAAAATAGAGAAATGGCTTGTTCCTTGCTGATGGACAATGTGATTAATTGCTTTGAAAAATCAAACCATCAAACAATAGCACAAACATGCTAAGGTGCTAACAGCCTGAAGGACCCTTGTAAGTATAATATTTCTCTTTTCCAGCTGAGAGGGGTGATTTTTAGAGGCAATTATCTGGTCCTTATTTCCCCAAGAGGGATCCTCTAATTCTAGGAAGCATCTTCTATACATTATTAAGATGGATGGAATATGGTCTGAATGACAGTAAGCCTGCTGCCCAGTGATGAAGCACCATGCAATCTGTGGGTGCATGACTGTTCAATGGAAGGGAACCCTATAATTATGAACTTTAGGACACAATTTGGTCTTATACTTGGTCTTATTATGTTCAACATGGAGATAAATAATCAAATGTATTACATTTGTGAAAAAAAGAAAGTTGAAAATAATAATATACTCTATGGTAGAATTAATAATACAAATTATAAATAATTTTTGAAACCAATAATTTCACCCCCAGCACTGATTCTAGGAAAATGATCAGTGATGTATACCATGATGTACAAATGTTATTTATTAAATAAATATTATGAGTAGTAATTGCTGTATTAATTTGCTAGGACTGCCATAACAAAGTAGCACAGACTGGTGACTTAAACAGAAGTCATCTATTTTCTCACAGGGCTAGAAGTCCGAAATGAAGGTGTTAGCAAGATTGGTTTCTTCTGAGGCCTTTCTCATTGGCTTGTATTTGGCTGTCTTCTCTTTGTGTCTTTATATGATCTTTCCTCTATTTGCTTCTGTGTCCTGATCTCTTCTTATAAGGACACCAGTCATATTAAATTAAAGCCCACCCTAATGTCCTCCTTTTTAACGTAATTTCACCCTTAAAGACCTATTTCCAAATACAGTCACATTCTGATATAATGAGGTTAGGATTTCAACATATAAACTGTGGTAGGGGACATATTCAACACATAACAGTCATATAATGGGAGACTCATTAAATTCATTTTGGTACATTGTACTTGATACTCTGCAGCCACTAACAATTATGATATTTTGTGAATAGCTATGGGCATAAGACAATGTTCATGGTAAAGAGTCAGTTTTAAAAATGTGTTGTAAGTCAGGCATGGTGGTTGTGTGCCTGTGGTCTTAGCTACTCAGGAAGCTGGAGTGCAAGGATCACTTGAGGCCAGGAGTTTGAGGCCAGGCCACAGTGTGCTATGACTGTGCCTGTGAATAGCCACTGCACATCTGACTGGATGACGTAGTGAGACTCTATCTTGAAAATACATACATATACACACACACACACACATAAAGCTGTTAAAAAGTTGAGAATATAATATCAATTTTATCAAATTACAATAATTGTTGCCTTATCTGCTCATGAAAACCTAATTCCTTAAACAAATCTCACTGTCAAAACTTTCTGCAGGTTGCTTCAGAGTGATCCACAGATGCTCAGTTAAAAGTCAACATTCAAGGTGTCCTCCATGCCTGGCCAAACAGGGCCTAGGCTTGCCCTACTGGCCATGTAGTCTCTCCTGCTGTTCTTTCAGGCAGAACTACTTCCTTTCAGAAGCCACCACTCCTCTTGGCACAATGGTGATGCTGCCATTCTACTCTAGGCCTTGCAATGCACCCTGCCCTGCTTCTTCTCTAGGTATTGTGTCAAGCCCTCCAGGCACTGCTTGGCCCCAGTGTTTTCCTGATACCTTCCTGAGACCCTGCAGCACCAGGCAGCTCTTGGAGGGCCAAGGTTGAGTACCATACTACGGTAAAGTGAGAAAGGGTGTCCTGTTCCCATTGTGTTGCCAGTTAAGTTACTTGGGTTCTAATAGGATGCAGGTTTGTAGGTGAAATAGCACTTGCTGGGCCAGGCGCAGTGGCTCATGCCTGTAAATCCAGCACTTTGAGAGGCTGAGGTGGGTGGATCGCGTGAGGTCAGGAGTTCAAGACCAGCCTGGCCAACATGATTAAACCCTGTCTCTACGAAAAATACAAAAAAATTAGCCAGGCATGGTGGCGGGCACCTGTAATCCCAGCTACTTGGGAGGCTGAGGCAGGAGAATCACCTGAATCCTGGAGGCAGAGGTTGCAGTGAGCCAAGGTTGCACTACTGCACTCCAGCTTCGGCAACAAGAATGAAACTCTGTCTCAAAATCCCAAAAAAAAAAAAAAAAAAAAAAAAAAAAGAAATAGCTCTTGCTGTTTCTAATTACAGATTTTCTGTTTCCTACAGCTTTTAAACATGAGTCAACTGGAGATTAGGTTGGAAGAAAACTCTAAAGACAGGAAGTTCTGAAGGATTTCTAACTATTAGGTTGGTGCAAAAGTAATTGCAGTTTTTGCCATTGAAAGTAATGGCAGAAATCGCAATTACTTTTGCACCAACCTAATAATTCACACTAAGGTGCCTGGATCTGTCATCGTTCCAAGAGGTTGAAGACATCTCACCAAGGTTTATCAGCTATGTCAAATCCCTACTTAGAACTAAGTTGGGATACCTGATGTGTATGTGTGTGTGTTTGCATCAATATTTGTTCTAAATAATACAAATTATAATATGGTCATATATTCAGGGCATGTGTATATAGATATTTATGCAGAGAGAAGGAGAAAGACAATTACTAATTACATTTCTTCTGGGTTGTATAATTATGAGTGTCTATTTTTCTTTTGTTTGACTTCTTAATTCATATACTTTTTTAAGAAGCATTTATTATTTATACAATTTTTTTAGCCCTCTAAAATACAGGGGAAATACTGTCAATAAAGCAGGAATAACAGAGGAAAAGTTCAACAGGTCAGAACTAATAATGTCAATTTTAATAGATTTAATCTTAAAGTTCTAAGTTCTATTAAAAATTATTTGCATCCGTATACACAGGAAACTCTGGTCTATTTCCAGATGATGTGTAATGGTTCTGAGGTTTTTCATTGTTCCTAGAAGAGAAAGAGTCCACTTCCAGAGGACAGTCAGCAGGGGATGCCTGAGTTTGTGTGCAGTGTCCTCTGACATGGATGGCAGAACTCCAGCCATCATTAACTCAAAGAAGAGAGGACTTGCACATCTTAGTAGCTTTCAATATCTGACAGGCTGCCTCATGAAATAAAGATAAATGGATTTATTGGATTAGATAGGTTTATCTAGAAAACAAACTAAGGCCAATATTTTCTTCATTTTAATACAAATATATTGACCACCTACTCAATGCCAAGCATCGAAGATAAGAAGAATAAAAACAAAAAGAATGCTGTAGAAGCAGGTATCTCTCAATACATTTTAAAATGACTGCATGAAAATGTTTACTCACAGAATAGGTTGATTTTTTTTTTCAGGTGGCTTTTAATATAGTGAGTCTCCTATCCTTAAAATGTTCTGAGTGAGGCTGTACAGTCATCTCCCAAGGATGCAATATCAGGAATTTCTGAATTCAGATAGCCTAGAGCTATGATTCTCAAACTTTAATGTTGAGCAGAATCACCTTGAGGGCTTATTAAAACACAGATCCCTGGGTGCTCCCCATAGGTAATTTGCATTCTAATAAGGTCCCAGGAGACACTGATGCTGTTGATCCATGGACCACACCTGGAGAAGCAATGGCCTATGATAGGATGTACCTATGATAGGATGATAGATTCTTCCTTCCAAGATTAGTCATTCTAAGACCACAGAGAAGAATGTCTCCCTTCTCAAATTCATTTACTTCAGCTCACTGAAAAAGAAAAGATGGTTGAAGAAAAGAAACAATCTGCTCAAAAGCAAAAACTACCCAAAGTGATAGACCTGTTTCTGGGGCAGTGAGATGTTAAGAAGAAAAAGTTTCAAGCAAGCCTCCCCTGATGATTCTTGTAAAATGGTTTCAAATATAATTTTTTTTCAAAGATCCCCAATTACACTTTACACAGCTCTTAGATTGCGCTGACAAAGCTTTAAAAAATGATGCATTTACTCCATGCAGGCAGCAGTCTCTGGAGCCGAAGCCTCAGCGTTTGTGATGTGTCGCAGCTGGTTTCAGGGCTGCGTTGAAAGCTTCAAGCTTTGGCACGACTGAGCATTAACTCAGCATTAAGCAGAAGCTTTGACACTGGAGACTACAAACTTGGATGGATTAAATACACATTTTGAATATCTCACAAAATACTAGCATTAAAGGAGAGAAGCAGATTGTTAAAAAGAGAGAGTATGAAGGGTATAAAAAGCGTGCGACGTAAATGAGAAGAGACATTGGTCTGGCAAAGCTATCCTAACCTTTACCACAGCTCCCTTTTCTTTCGGACTTTAGAACACTTACATCCATCTTTTCAACAGGAGCAGCTTTTTGAGATATTCAACTATGTGTGTATTTACCATCAAAAGACAATGCAAAAATTATTGATAATATGACACACTCTGCACTAGCAGATTTCATTAAGAGATTCAGGCCAATTGGAGGCCAGCCTCTGGCACCAGAACAACAGTCACCATAAAGTAAGCATTCAATATATTTGGATAGGTTACTAAAATATAAGTAACAAATAATGTCTTCTAGTTCTAACATGCATGTAACTTTTTTCACAATTTCACAGATATTGACTCATTTGATTCTCACCATAATTCATGTGTTAGATCAGCATTGTCTCACCCATTGCCTTCCCCAACACATTCCCTTTTAAAAATATATATATAGTATCTGAGAGATTTAGTTCCTTGCCCAAGGTTATATAGAGGATTAAAGGAAGTATCAGGGCAAAATGCCAGTTTTACTAAAACCAAGTTCTCAGATTTTCCCTCGCACTATGCATACATCAATTCCAATTCCCAATTCTACCACTGTAAATAAATTCTACTCACATATTTAAACTCCACATTCAATGAGAGCCCTCTAAAGATTCTGGAGAATCTCCCTGTAGAAATATAATATAATAGTGACAAGCAGCAATAACCTACTATTCTCAGCATCCAATGTTTTAAAAGTAGGAATTTAAAATTTTTCCTTTAGAATTGCCCAACTAGTTTGTCAGAATTCCACTTCAACTCCAGAGTAGATGTATCTGTTAAATACAAAGTTTCGTTCTTTTCCTTCCTTCCTTCTTTCCTTCCTCCCTTTCTCCTTTCCTCCCTCCCTCTTTCTCTTGCTTTCATTTTAGTGGTAGTGTTGAGGACAGGAAGTTCTAGATCAGATTGAGAAACTCAAGTGGACTAAGGAAACAGAAGTCATGCTGGCAAATTTTCACTGTAAGCATGTCTTAAGTAAACAGCTTCACCAGCTAAAAGAATGTTTTGGGATGCACATGCATATTCTGTCAACTTAGACTATATGTAAAAATTCTAATACAATTGTTTGCAGGTATTAATTAATCCAGCCATCTGATTGCATTTTTGCTGGCCCAACACGATGACAAATTTGGTTTTTATTACTAAATTGCTTGGAAAATATCTAGATATTATGCTAATACAGTCCCAGATCCATTTTCTTTTTTATATTTCTTCAACCTCCAACAATTGTTTATTAAACATCTACCCTTACGTTCCTGAACTATAAAGTTGATAGATATGGTCCTTATTTTCAGTAAGTTTGGACAGTGGGGAGGAGACACACATATGTCCAATTATGTGCAACAAATTGTTACCAGTAGCTAATAGAAGTTGCTATGATCTAAATTATTTTGTCTTCTGCAAAATGTATATATTGAAACCTAATCCCCAATGCAATAGTTTTAAGATGTGGGGCTTCTGAGAGGGGTTTACATCCTGAGAGCAGAGCCCATATGAATGGGATTAGTGCCTTCATAAAAGAGGCCTAAAGTAGCTTCTTCACTGACTTCACCATGTGAAAAGTCACTGTGAAGCAGAGAGGGAGCCCTCATCAGCCATCACATCTGCTGGTGCCTTATTCTTGGATTTCCCAGCCCTTATAGCTGTGAAAAATAAATGTGTTGTTTATAAATTACTCAGTTTAATGTATTTTGCTATAGCAGCCTGAATGGACCAAGACAGAAGTTTATATGGGAAGAAGTGCCGCACAATGAATTGTTATCTGGGCATGCTAAGAAAACTTGTATAACAGATGCGATATTTTAATGAAAATCTGTAAGAAAGAGTCCACTAGGGCACAGCATATTGCATACAGGTATGGGTTGATAGAAATCTAAAAGGGTAAGACACAGATTTTGTCTATTCGATCTTACCAATGAAGATAATGCCACTAGGAGAACTTTGACACAGTTAGGTGGCTATTGTCACAGGGACTCTCTCTAGCTTTGCATTCTAATAAGTTTAGAGAGTTGTAATGTTCTTCTCCACCTACCCTTCATTTAGGGTTGATAGACACATCTGATATCACCACAATATTACAATATTATTGAAAATGAAAAAAAAGGTTTAGGGTCCTGGTTTATGCAGGTGGGTTATCTTAGAATGAATTTAATTCACAATTCTGCTTCTTCACTCGGCTTATCTAACCAAAAAGTTATTTGTACGTATATTTAAAAGTTAAACCTGTAGTAAATCAAATATTTCCTGGTAGATAAGCCTATCATGGCTAGGCTGGTCCACAGGAAATAGATTCATTGGTACATCATAGGAGAGGGTACACCCCTAGCCCCATACCTGGAAAACAAGGTGACAGACATTAGACAGAAAGACCAAAGCAACTGGGCAGGAAAGCAACTGGCTTCAGGAACGACTGGCAAGTGAGTGTAGCAGAGCAGCAGGGAGCACAGGAAACACACACGGTGAGCATGAGGAAGCCTGGCAACAGAGTTCTATCCCCAGGCCATTCTGCAGACCTCAGGAATACTGGCACCAACAAGCCAGTTTCCCACTCCAGAAAATTGAGCTTGTTAAGATCACCTAATCAGGTATAAGACCTAGGGAACATGAGAAGAGGGTAAAGCATCAGTATGGGTTTGTTCTATTCATGTGGCCCCTCATGTAGTCTGAGTAGTGAATTCAGGAGGCTAATACGATGGCTTATTTTAGAAAGGAGAAAACTGAGTGTCAGAAAATCCAGACAGAGAACAGTCACTGGGCCAGGAGCAAAGTTAAGGATGCTAGGTCATTAAACTCCAGCCCAATACTTCCAAAATACCTTGTGACAAAAACTGACTGTCAGAACCCCATAGGGCTGTATCTCTATCTGTGGGGATGTGTGTGTGTTTCTGTACCTGTTTCAGAGGGGTATAAAAAGTGGGAAGGGTGAATGAAGATGATCAGTTTATTACATTACCCTTTAAGGTTTTAAAATCTGATGGCATTTATGACAATCATATTGTGATCCATCTACTAAAACATAAAAACATGGAGGCCTAATCTCTCTAGGTTTAGGATGCAATTCTGTCTCTGGAATATCAAGTAACGCAGTATCGAATGTAAAGGCTGCCTTTGACTGAGGACACTCTGGGAAACAATTTTCCGCTGCATGTTAGCCTATCTGCAATCAAAGTGTGTGTGTATCTCTGATTTTTTTAATCCCTTCACTTCTTTCTTTCTCTTTTCCCTCATTGTGTCCTTACTTCCCCCGCCTCCCTCCCCCGCAAAACACTTTTCTCTTGCCTATGGAGATGGGAACCAAAAGGAAATTGATGCAGTGGCGAGTTTAATATGACATTTGAAAAGTGACTTTTTGATTTTCAATTAACCTTGCACAAAGAGGAAATATTGAAATTCGCCCCTTTGTTCTTGGCTGGATCTGCAGACAGGCTGGTTGGTACCAAGAGCTGAACCGGGTTTTGGGTGGGGCGATAGGGAAGGAAGAGGCAGTTTGAGGAAAGTAAGAGAAAATCTGGCACCTACCAAAGCGCTCTGCTTCCAGTTGCACAAAATGAGACAAGACTAGCCTGTACTAATTACTCTCAGAAGGGGGAAACAGGTAGGAGAGAAAATGCTCTTGTCATTTGTTTGACTTAATTGTATGCTTTTATGAGCCGTCTGGCTGGAAGGATTAAAGTTACTTTTAATAACACTTCCTTTCAGAAAGAATGTGATTTGAAGTTTCCCAGCAGGGCCTCCCAGTCAACAGCAGGAACCTTTCCCCAGTCCCTGACCCCTCCCCTTCCCCCACCCCCCACCCCCCCCCGCCAGTCAACCCTCTCCCCTTCCCTTCTTTGAAAGGACCATTGTTCTGTTTGTAGAAGAAAGAGATGCTTACACCATAATATAAAACAATAAAGTTAACTCCATTAGTCTCCTCTTTCCGGATTTTCTATGCAATCTTTACTAAAGGCAGTAGTATCTCCCCCCGCCCACCCAGCCTCTCCGCACTCCCCCCTCCCCTCCTCAACTTCCTCCACCACACTATTCCCTGCACTCCCCACCCGCCCCCCGCCGCCCTCGCTCCTTTTTGCAAAAGGAAACCTTGAAAATCATATATGGAAAATAAAGTAGCTTGACGCTTTGGACCTCATTAAGCTGCGTGTGGACACCAGCGTGGTGACAGTGACAAGGTTCCATAAACACACGCATCGCAGGTGATTAGGGCAGCCCGCTTCCGCTGATGGACGTTCCCCTTTTTGTCGCTGTTCTTGCAGGGTTTCTGCTCCTTGCTCCCTAGCTGTTTTCTCTCTCTCTCTTTTTACCTTCTCACTGTTTTTGTCTGTGTTTCCTTTTGCTCTGTGGTTTCCACCGCGCCAGAGTCTCGACCCCGAGTGGCACTGGCAGGGTCCCCCGCGGCAGACCAGGGGTGTTGCGGGCTGCGCTGGGTGGGGGACCGCGCGCTGCACGTGCAGAGCCGCCCGGACGGCGGCGAAAGGACAGTGGTGCACCCCGCCCGAGGCCCCCAACGATCCATCAGGGTGGCTGTACGCGGGAAGACGCTTCATCTCATCCCTAGATGGCAGCAGGATTCTGAAGCTGGCGCAGCCCTGGGCAGCCCTTTCTGGTCTATTTTCCTGAACAGATTGCCAGGGGGATACGGCGGCTAAACAGCCCGGCGCCTCCCCGGAGTGCAGCTCAGACAGAAGAGCAAGCCGGACAGACGCCGCTGGCGAGGCTTCGGGGGTCAGATCCTGCAGCTTGGACACCACATTCTCTTTTGTACACAGATGTGCTACTGTGTAAAAATAAACAAACAAACAAAAACAGGGGAGTTCAGCTTCTTGGAGAATGTGTCATGGTCAAGACCAGTGATTCTGGACGGTGACAAAAGTCCTGGAGGCCTGAGTGCACAGAGGACACACGCACAGATGCACATGAACTCATGGGGAAACACTGGTCTTCTCTGCCAGGGACCAGGCAGGCCATGCAGGAAGGGAGCAGGATGTGAAGATTCAGACTTTAGCTCCAGCTTCACTACCATCCTGCCGTGCACTTTGGGGGAAGATTCGGTCTGTCCCTGAGCCTCAGTTATTTCATCTGTAAAATTGGGGTTATTATAGCTTTCAGTTCTGTGTACATACAAAAGACTGTTAGGATTATCAAGAGGAACAAAGAAGGGGGAAAAAATCACTTTGGCAGGAACAGGCTCACTGCTGCAGCTTTTGGCCCAGAGCAGGCATTTTTCTTCAGAGGAAGCTTCCAAATGGTGCTACAGTATTTATTTTGATCAGCCAGATATGACTTATTTGAAAACAAAAGGCAGAGGTTGTTTCGCACCTTAAAAGCTGAGGGCTTTTCTCTCCAAACCACTTATTTTGTCCACACCCAGTCCCTCATCATGGACTTTGTCATCCCTTGGAAATCCTTTACATCAGAAATCTTTATCACCAGAAACTACACACAGCAGCCCAATAGCTGCATCCCCGAGGGCCCCAGGATGAAATAGGAAAAGCTGAGACTACTCTGGTTGGAGTATATGCTATATTGGAAAAAGTTACTGTTAACATGGCATCTAACATACTGTGTGAGTCAGAAAATTTTCTCACCAAGTCTGAGTCAGAGGTAAAAAAATCAAAGATTTAAAAAAATTCCTCGTATTACATACAGTACATTTTGCTTGTTTTCTATGAGTTCTGTTCTAGCACCATGGCAACCTTCGTCACACAAGGAGCAGGAGGACAAAGGTGACAGACGTTTACCTCTTTATTTTGTCTGGGGTCTTGTTTCCTTCACTCTCACCTGATTCAAAATTTCAGCAAATGTACCAGGGCCAGAAATACTTCCTCCTGACCCTGACCCCAGGAATTCTGTAATATGTGTAAAACCTTAAGTAACTTTGATTATTTACACCAAATAAAGTAGAGCTTCACAGTCTACAACTTTGCTTACTGGGGGTTTTATGGGACTCAGAGTAAAGCTGTTTCAAAGTGATAAGGAGGTGGGACAAGGGGGAAAACAAGACGAAGATACTATACAAAAGTCTAGCCATTGAGTTATCCTTCCTTAAAAGCATTATGCCAGAACATGGGGCAGAAAACAGAGTCGAAAATTTTCTATCATTTGACTACTTCCCCTGTTCTGTTTGAATATTAGGCCTAATTTGAACTATTATTAGCTCCAGCTTTTTGTAGCATCAACCCCAGAATTATTATCACATCAGTAATTCCAGCAGTCTCATACTATACTGTTGACTCACCACATCACCTCATCTTACAGCTTTCTAATAGTGTCTCTCATTCCGCCAATTCTTCAACCTCATAAAGTCCTCTGCTTCAGTGATCCTCACACTATCCTGAAAATCAGCTTCTCATTGTTCCCCACCTAGCTCTTGCCATAAGCCTTGCCAGCCTGACCCCCAAGCTTGGTCACCTGAATCATTCTTACTAAGAGCCCTCCCACCTTCTTTTCTGGAAAAAGCATAACCCTAACTGGAAACTTATAGAGAGGATAGAAAAAGATCAAAACTGCAATCTGCATTCTTTTCTCCTAGAGCCAGGGAACAAGACAATGTTGGTGAAAATCATCCAGCCTTGCTTATTGTTATCAACAAATTCACTGCACACAATCTTAGATGGACCTTTTATGCTGCCTAATATTTTACTTATTCTTGATTATTTATTTTTCACTAGTTATTTTGTTTATTTACCCATAGTGATTTTTCTTTCCTGGGATCTTTAGTGAATATGCCGAAACACTGGCCTTCTCTTCAAGGTTTTTACCACCCTATACACTCTCATAGCAGGCAAACTCCTCAACTACCTCACAGAAGAATGAAAGCCACTGGGGAAAATGGGCCTCATCACTCTGCTCCCCATCAAAATGTTTATCTACCTGTACTCCTTTCTTTACTTCCTTTCCTCCTGTCTCAAGGGAGAGAAGCCCTTTACAGTAGCACTCCATCCAAAAATTCTCTCCATCTCATTTTTTCTCATTTCTGCCAGGACAGAGCTTCATCAGTTATTCTCCCTCTCTTCTACATTTTTAACCACCTGCTCTGACCCTCACAGTGTTTTTCTTTCTATTCCCATTCCCTTCTCATTCATGTATTAATCATCTGTCATACTCTCTAGATGACCAGAAGTGCTGAACTACAGTCATGTGTCACTTAACTATAGGGACACATTGTGAAAGTTGCTTCACTGGGCAATTTTGTTGTTATGCAAACATCATCATTTCCCTACACAAACCTAGATGGTTTAGCCTACTATTCACCTAGGCTAGAGGGTATGACCCATTGCTCCTAGGCTGCAAACCTATAAAGCATAATATTGTACTGAATAATGTAAGCAATTATAAAACTTCGGTAAGCATTTGCACATCTAAACATACATAAGCATAGAAAAGGTATAGTAAAAATACTGTATTATAATCTTATAAAACCACTGCCCTAGCTATGGCCTATTGGTGACCAAAATGTTGTTACACAGCATATGGCGGTAGTTGTAGGATCACACACACACACACACACACACACTCCAGTCCTCTGCCACACTTCTTTACCTTTGTTCTTCATCCATGTCTCTGTGATGTAGAATGACTTTCTGACACTTTTTTTTTTCCCCAGATTCTTGCTCATCCTTTAAGACCCAGGCTCAAGGATCATACTCTAAAGAGTAAATATTTCTTAACATCCAAAATAAGCTAAGATCCTTTTATTTTG
Organism: Symphalangus syndactylus; assembly: GCF_028878055.3. Classification (NCBI taxonomy): domain Eukaryota; kingdom Metazoa; phylum Chordata; class Mammalia; order Primates; family Hylobatidae; genus Symphalangus; species Symphalangus syndactylus. The sequence continues at coordinate 46,857,253 of NC_072423.2, forward strand.
CCCTTGCAGAGAGCACATACCTTTTGATAGCAGTTACACACTCATTTTATCTCAGTGTAATTTCTATTTAACACACTAGACTATGAGCTCCTGAAGGGCAAAAACTGTCTTATTTGGCTTTATTTTCTTGGTGCCAAATGCCGTCCCAGGCACATAGTCTTAAACTTTGTTTTATATGAATCAGTCATATTGCCTTCTATACCTGTTGCCTTGTAAGAAAAATGTTTGCTTACACCAGCAGAATAGAGTTCCCTAAACTCTGTTCTGTATCATCAGGCCCCTCTCCTCATTTTGGCTGTTTGGACTGTGCAGTGTACTAGTCTAAAGGCCAGCCAACCTAACTGGTCAATTTTCTATAAGATGGACTGGAAGAGAAAACTGTTCTGAAACAATTATGATATAATCAAGGAGTCTTTCAAATTTGAAATGGATGCTGTAAAGGAGGAAGGTGGCAGCAAAAAAAACAACTTCAAGGTCAGGAGACAACTAGAAGCTAGGAGACAAGAAGAGTTATAATGGTCCTTCAGTGAGCCGAGTTTCAAGAGCAGAAGTAATAAACGTATGTTTAGATTCAAAATAATAATCCACCTCAAGCTCTCATAGAAAGTGTCAGAATGGAGACTAGAACCCAGGTCTCTTTATATTAAGACCAGTGCTCTTTCTAGTTCAACTTACCTGTTTTGTTCATTATTTTATATAACTTAATGGGCATTTCTAAAGTTAGGTGTAAAATATTCAGGCCTTACCTAGTAAGAAAGAAAGGAAGACAGATATAAAGTTAGGAAGAAAATAAAAAATAGACCACTGAAATAGAAAGGAAGAGTGTGAGTATAGCAACTATGTTATTAGTTAACACATTATAAATTACTGAAGGCGGACTTTTTTAAGTTAAAGAGTCCTGCATAGGGAATACAAATTAATGATCACAATTGATTGGTGTTTACTACAGCCAGGCAGTCAGTATATCATCACCATCATCATCATCAATCATCATCACGTATACTTAATGGTCACTACTCAAAGAACTAACATGTATAAGATCTTCACAATAATCCCTTGAGTAGTTACTATAAAAATGCAAACATTAAAAATCAGAAAATTGGCCGGGTGCGGTGGCTCACGCTTGTAATCCCAGCACTTTGGGAGGCCGAGGCGGGCAGATTACGAGGTCAGGAGATCGAGACCACGGTGAAACCCCGTCTCTACTAAAAAAATACAAAAAATTAGCCGGGCGTGGTGGCGGGCGCCTGTAGTCCCAGCTACTCAGGAGGCTGAGGCAGGAGAATGGTGTGAACCCAGGAGGCGGAGCTTGCAGTGAGCTGAGATCGTGCCACTGCACTCCAGCCTGGGCGACAGAGTGAGACTCCGTCTCAAAAAAATAATAATAAATAAAAATAAAAATCAGAAAATTGAGGCGCAGGAGTTAAGTAAATTGATTAAATTACACAGCCAAAAAGTTGAAGCCCAATAAATATACATTTATTCACATGAATTATCTAATTTAATCATTGTAGCAATTTTTAACAGGAGTAATATAATCATATTTCATAGTTATATAGCTACCGTTTTATAAAAGAAAAATCTGAGAGATCAGTTGTGTAACATTTTATGCTCTTTGCTAGTATGACCCTATTCTATCTGATATAAAAATACATGTCTTGGCCAGGTGTGGTGGCTCATGCCTATAATCCTAGCACTTGGGGAGACCAAGGCAGCAGGATCACTTGAGCTCAGGAGTTTGAGATCAGCCTAGTCAACATAGTGAGACCTTATCTCTTCAAAAAATAAAAAAATTAGCCACGCATGGTGGCATGTGTCTGTTGTCCCAGCTACTTGGGAGGCTGAGGTGGGAGAATTGCTTGAGCCCAGGAGATCAAGGCTGCAGTGAGCTGTGATCACACCACTATACTCCAGCCTGGGCAACAGAGCAAGACCCTAAAATAAGAAAAAAAAATCCACATCTTCTCTAAAGCATATTATGCTTTTGTCTTTCATTCTGAATATTGGGGAATAACTAGGATGTTACTATGAGCTCGTAAATTATCTTCATATATGATTGTTTTCGTTCACATGTAAATAATGTTTTTAAATCTTCATTAGGAAAAATAATTTTTAAAATAACTCAGAAAATAAACTTGTAGCTCCCCGTCTGCTGTGGGTCTTCAACATCACATCAAAGAGGAAATTTGCCTTTAGACTTCTCCTGTTACTCCTTTAATTGTAGCTTCTCATCTCTTTCAACCTCTCAAAGTCATCTGTTCAGATTTTTTCTTAGACAATAAAGCTATAATAAAGCTATTATTTCCTTAGAAATATTTTTTGCATCAGGGTGCCTCTTAAGCCTTGAATTAAAAGAGGACTCCTTGAGAAGACAGTAGAACCCTGACCCTGTCTCCTATATGTAGGGGTGAGGTTCACCAAGTAACCTGAAACAGACCAGCAGTGATCAGGAAAAACCCTCTGCAATGTCTTTTCTCAGTACCACATATATGAGGCAGTAGTCACTGACTGTTCGTAGAAAATGCTAGTGAGTAAGAGCTTCTATTTATTGAGAAGCTTAGTAAACCTGCCTTTCTGTTGGCTGAGGGAAAAAAATGATTACTTTGGATAACGAGGCATTGCTTTCTGGATACAAAGACCAGGCTGATTTTTTTCTCCACCTACTGACAGGGAAAGTCAAACTGTTCCCTAAAATAAAATTTCTGGAAGGAAAGAGAATCTAGACTGGTATCCAAGCCCCAGTTTACAAGCCTCTAAAATTCTCAGGAATGTCTGCTTTTTCAGTAGGGACTCCATGGTTGTGCATGAAATGGTATGGTGAAAAGTATGGAAAGAACGAAGGAGAGAGGGAGGGAGAAAAGAATGAGTCTAGTTCAAGATACTTCTGCAGACTGGGCAAGATCTGGGCTGCAGGAGCATCCTGTGAACAAAGAAATACTTCACTGAGTTAGAAGGCCCTATCTTACAGAGTGATGCCTTGAGACCAAAAATAAACAAATATAAGCAGAACTAATCCGTTTCTCCTTGGCCACTTGGAAGAGAATAGAAACACTTCAATGGATAAATTCTCGTGTCTTTAAGAAATTACAAAAGGGAAGTAGGTGCCAAAAAATATTTGTCCTTAAGCAGGATTGGGTGGGTGGTTGGATTAACTAAACACAATCAGAAATTGAAGTATATACCAGTTCTGAATTTGTGGAACAAGTCATACTGATCACAGGTTGAAATCATAGGGATCCCCTCTTGATGACCTAAATATCCCCTGTATCCAAATGGATGTGTCTCTAGTGGTAGGAAAAGGAGTTGTAGGCAGGAGTTCTAAAATCACATCACAAAGGAGACCAATCCACTGTTGGCTTCCAAAGCCTACTGCCTTTATCAAGCACTGCCTTGAGCCATGATGCTTGTCACCAGCAGCTCCATAAATATCTCTCAGTGTTTATTTTTATGGTCATTTTGAAAAAGACTTGTTTGATAGGTTGGAAAAATTAAAGCTTATAAAGACTGAGGAAAAAATGTCTTTAGTTCCAGCAGCCACAGTTCCTGACCTATGTATTGTGTTGGGCATGTCTGACTCAGAAACCTCTGTTGGACCCACAAGCAATCTTTATGTCCTACAGCATATGGGTCCTAAAATATTCTTCCTCCATGAAAATTACCCCAGTTTTAATATTTCATTATCTTTGGATTATTTTCCTCCCTGAATTTCTGTAATAATTGTTAGCAGTACAAGGGAAACCCCCCTTTCACCCTCTGAAAGTTTGCTGAAAATCACTGATGAGAAGCTGACTAATAGGAGAAAAGGCACACACATGTACATGGGAGCCTTCAGAATGAAGACACAAAGACACAAGGGAAATTGTCTATTTTTGTGCTTAGGTTCAATAACATATGGACAGCCATGTAGAAATATGATTGGACAAAAAGGGTATGATCTAATGCTACTAGACTGAATGAGGAAACCAGCCCGGTCTGTCCATCTAGATTCTTCTTGGCCTCTCTGAGCATGCATTCTTCCTTTCTTGGTATGGGGCAGGACCCTCTCCCAAATGGGGTTTTCATGTCCTACAGCCAAACGACATAGGTCAGATAATTTTTTATGGCCAGTTTTTGCAAAGAAAGGCAGAGGGAAAGTTAAGAGTCATATTTTTAGGGTTTTTGGCTCGCTTTGGAAAATAGGGTTCAGGTTCCTATGACCCACCTTAAGGAAAAGGGGTTCTAGTTTCTATGGCTAGCCCTGGGGAAGAATAGGACTGAGAGACAGGAGGGCAGCAGAAGATGAGAGGAAAACTTTTGCTTCTGAGGCTTTCATTTTGGGGTATTGTTTTCTGAGTTCCAACAGCTGCAATATTCATCTTGTCACATTTTTATATGCCACTCTACCCTGTTGTTTGATAGTAAGTACAGGGAATCTTACAATCTCAGGATAATGTAAAATTCTTAGAAAATGTACCTAATGCAATGTTTGTCACATGTTTTTTTCCAGAGATCACTGGAATTCCACAGAGAACTATGGATATTCTATGGGGGAAAAGGGTGGTGATATGTGCTCTTTTAAAGATTTTGACAAGCTGTCTATTAAAAAATCAGCTTACTTTCATTTGACTTATACATTCATAATTTTAACCCTTTCTTTTTTCCATTGAAAAAAATTTTTAATAGTCACAAACCAAAAGGAAAAAAAATATTTTTTAGTGTTTTGTTCAACAATACAAATAAAAAATTCTTCACAATGTTTTCAAATATAGAAGATGGATTAATTGGAGCTTGAGTGAAAATGGTTGAACAACCATATAAGTATTTAAAATTGTTATTGTCAACCTGGAAAGATGTCATTTTGTTGAGACATAGAACTTTACACTTGTTCTTCTCTGTTCAATATTCTTATCAGTGTTAATGTACCAAGAATTACTTTAAAACTATAGATAGTAAGATGTCATACCATACTTTCCACACCACACCAAGATGCTGGATTTCATTTCTTCCTTCAAATGCCCATAGCACTTTTTTGCCTCAGGGAGTTTGGAGCTGGTGTTTTCCTTACACAAAATACTCATTCTACTCATTCAGTTCCTCCACTGCCTACCACATGTGACAGGCAGTAGAGGTGCTGGATGTATAGAATTAATGTTTTGTTGCCATTCCCACCAAAACACACAAAATGCTCACATAAATGCTTCAGATGCATCCTAGCTGTCTTCCAGAGATTAGGGAACATATTTGTATATAAATGAATATTAAAATGGTGATGTCTACTTGCTGACTGAGTGAAGATGATGCTTGTATCAAACTGGTGACATTTGGGCTGAAATTTGAAACTTGGATTGCATAGGATTTTTATAGGCTAAAGATTGAGGACACTTATTTGTCCCACTATATTTTGGACTAGCCCATGACTCAAATCTTTTATAAAGTTCTGACTACCCATTTTAAAAAATGGACATGGATAAATGGGAGTACACAGAGAAAAAAGCAACTAATAGTAAAGTACAGGACATATCAGACAGGGCATTGCTGAAGGAATTGGATGTTGAACCTGAAGAAGAGAAGGAGACATGTCATGATGGTTTTTCACCATGATACCATGATACCCATAGAGAAGAGAGATTAACATTATTTCTTGAAGCCCCAGAGAGAGTTTAACAGAAGGACATTTGGTAGAAGTTACTTGGGTAGAAGAACTGGGCTCAGTATATGAAGATCCTTCTGCAGACTACAGTGAGTAAAATACAAAATAATTACATACTGGAATCCCTGAGTCTGGAAGGATTCACATGAGGACTATGTGACTTTCTGCCTGAAACTAATAGAGGGCAGCATTGAACTGGGTGCAGGACACAAATAGATAATCTCTAACCTCTTGTCAAATTCTCATTGGTTTAGAGTGGCAGAGATTATGTTTATGCCTTGTTTTGTTTTCTCACTTGTAAAACTTGAGTGAGGATGATAGTTATAATAACACTAATAAAAACAATAATAGCTACTTTATAGATTCCTAATAAAATTATATATTGTAAGTGATACAGAAAAATAAAAACAATAATAATTAACATTTATCAAGCACTTATTAGAGCTAGGCACTGCACTAATCATATTTTGTTCCATAAATATTTATTTGTTGGATTGAATGCATTAAATATTGTTGTTGATATTAATGTCTTATACTAAAATAAATAAATGACCTTAATTGAATGATTATTATATCCCTTAGATCATGATAGATTCATTCTGGCTTTCTCTTTTTCCAACTGTCATTGCTTACTCTGTAGAGAGACTGTCCCATCAGCAAGAGCAGTGTGCCTGGGTCTTTGCAACAATGCTGAGAAAAGGCTATAAACCCACCATAGCTATTCACACTTACACAAGCCAGAACTGTATATTTCACATATAGAAATTGACCCACAGTGTAGGAATTAAAAACATTAAATAGGAATTGGTAGGCTTGGTTCTAGTCACCAATTTGACATCAACTTGTTATGCCACCTAACCTCATAGGTTGTGCGTGCACATGGGAAATGAAAGTTATTTATTTTTGCCTATTTTATTTCAATTACCTATTTTAGATTCAATATTCTCTTTTCTCCTTAAAAGGTGAGTCTGTGATAAAGCTGAAATTTTTAAATTTTATAGTTGTTTTAAATGGGAATCCAAAGAGTCAGCAAATGAATCCTAAGACTGGAGGATTGGTATGGGAACAAATTTATGCAAATGCAATACATAGAGTAGATTGTAGAGAGTCCAGTGCCTTAAGAAGAAAAATTGTAAGAAAAGGGAAGCAATCAATTTTGCAAAAACTCGTTTCCTCATTGGGTAAAAGACAATAGGATTTCTTACAGATAAGGAGTTCTGTGGTTACGTGTAATTTTTATCTATTCTCTTGTCCTTGTAGAAACTAAATATAAGCACAGGAGTCCTCTCTTCCCTTTGTTTCTAAGCTAGTTTTAAATTTTCTTGCTACGAAATACAGTCTGTGGTGGCGATGCAGTGGTGCGGAGGAGGGAAAGTTCTGGTACCGGAAGATTTCCGAAGAGCTTTAACAAAGTGCCAAAAGGGTTTCTTGTGCAACTCTTCTCACTACGATAGTTCCCCTCCAGCCTGATTACAGAACCGCTGTCAGAACACAAACTCATCGACTGCAATTAAAAACAGAAATAAAGCCTTGATATTTGAAGAGAAGTGTACACAACGAACAAGATGAAAGAAAAAAGAGAATATAATTCATGATAATTGAATTTCTATTTTGTGTGAGGAATTTAGGGACTTTATAACAATTCTATGATTTAAGTGTTACCATATCATTTTTAACCAGAGGAAACTGAAGTTCACAAAGGCAAAAATTTTTCCTGAAGTCACACCACTAGTGAGGAACAAAGGTAGAATTTAAGCAAAGACCAGCTCATGCCTGCTCTTCCCACATACTGTTCAAATATAGTATTGTTTTCAAACTATTTAACAGCCATTCTTAATTATTTTAATAGACAGCTCAGTTGAAGAAGCCAACTAATCTTTATTTCTGAATTAAGTGGAAACTTTTTAAAATTAGTAGTTGGGACTATAAAATAGTAACTAAGGCATTGCCTATAGTTTAGGCAATATTAATTTTGCCTATAGTTAGGCAAAATTATCTAATTACCAATTAAAGTACAAATAGAAAAAAATTGAGCAAATTGCTATCTTGGGTTTATTTTCACTTTTCTCATTCCCATTTTTTGAGTTATTTGTATCAGAAGCTGGTTATGACATTATTATAGACTACAAAGTGTTACAGCTCTATATCTAGAAGCTCTATAACTAAATGATCAGATTGTTGTCCCAGCCTATCAGTAAAGAAGCTAATTGCTTCAAATATGGTGACATTGGTAGTTATAGAATTAACACAGTAATTCTGAAGATCATTTATTCGCCAAATATTTATTGGAAACTAACACTTTTCTAGGCACTGGATATACAGTGGCAAATTGTAAAGGCAATGACACCATTCAACTAGAAATTATTTACTGATACATACTTCGCAGAGAATTAAAATGGAGAAGTTCTAAATTATAAGAAGGAACCAGCAGCGTAAAAATTAGGGAGGAAAGCATTCCTGACAGATAAGGCATTAGGAATAATGAGCCTTAAGGTGAGAATAAGATTGGCATGTTTCAAGATCAGAAAGAATGCTCTATGGCTTAAGAGCATTGGCTCAGGGGAGACAGCTATTAGATGAGAGCAAAGGTAGACTCAGGTCAGATTATATGGGTCTTCCTAGACCAGGGTCAGAAATTTAGATTTTATTCTAAATATATTGAAAAATTGTTAAGATTTTAAGCAGGAGAGACATGATCCACATTACAATATTTGCGGACTTCCTGGTCTGCTGCATGAGAGGACAGACCAGGAAGGAGCAAAAAGATCAGTCAGCGGAGATAGGGGATACTGGGTCTATAGATGAGACTGGTAGAGACAGAGATGGAATGAAGTCGACAGATGGCATATAATTTGGCGGCAGAGTCAGCAGGTCCTACTTGTGAATTTTGTGTCGAGAGAGGGAAAGAGAAGAATCAAAGGTGCCTTTTTGTTTGGCGTGAGCAATAGGATTGGTCGGCTGGTGAAGTAGGTAGCTGGGGAAATGAGACAAATTCAGGAAAAAGGAGATTGAGGGTGAGAGATGGGGAAGGTAGTGAAGAGTTCTGTTTTGAACATGATAAATTTGAGATGCATATTAGGCATCCCTTAGAGATACTCGCCTGGAGATGGGGGAGAGGTCAAGGCTAGAGATACTGTTTAGGAGTCATTATCATATAGATGAATTTGAGGCCATGGGAGTAGATGAGATTACCTATGGAGAGGAGATAAAGGATCCCAGGAATGAGCCCTAGGGCACTTGAAAATTTTGAAAGCAGTATTTTTCCTTAAATAAATATCTTCCTATTTAACTAGTAGATTTAATTTTAGTAGTTTTCTATGAAAGGGTAATAATCCAAAGCAAAGCAATTATGATTTTTTCTTTGAAATTTTCTCTAATCCCTATGCCCTAAAGGCTATATATAAAGTTATAAGTAGTTTAATGAGAAAAATATGAAAATATAGGAATAATGCAATTGGTTTAAGCAGGTCTTCTTGATGATTGCTTTGTACTTGATAGCATTTCTATCTTTGGACATTACCTGTCATTCAGCCTTCCCTAATAATAG